>NC_141694.1:1570569344-1571318478 GCF_964263255.1 Lissotriton vulgaris | reverse complement strand
GATGCAAATTAGGAACCACCACGGCCGTCTGAGAGTGAGGCACACCATGATCTGACAAAGGTAGCTAAGCGTAAAAGGAAGGTCCCCGAAAGTCTCGTACTTATGGAGTGTGATGATGACTCTGAACAAGAAGTGGCGTATACTCCTGCTGATGAAGACTCTCACGACGACGACGCAGTCATCATAGACGTCACAGCTGCCCCAGCGGCAATGCAGCAAACAGACATTTTTACCCTAGCCCGAAAAGCTGCTGAGCATGATGTTGGCGACATGTCAATGGGACCACCACCAATGCAGTTAACTAGTACACCACCACCTACCGCTTCCATATTTTCTCGCCAGAAGGGACCTCCATCCACCTCGACCTCCATTTCCTCAATTAGTGGTGCTGCAAGTGCACAACGTAGTAAAGTTCGGCAACACACATCCTCCACTTCATCTGGCATTAGCATTCCCAGTATCGCATCCTCCGCCCCCCACATACATTTGAAGTCCGCAGTTTGGGACTTCTTTAGTGTTAGCCCAACAAGGGAAAACATAGCCATTTGTACCATTTGTAAGCTTCGAGTTAGTCGTGGTAAGCTTGGTACCAACTATGGTACCGAAGGCCAGAGAGGTCATCTTGAGAGACAGCACACTGTTAAATAGCATACGCACCTAAAGGAGATCAAGGAAGCCCGAATTGCAAGTCAACAAACTGTATCCATTGATGTTTCATCTGATGATGATGAGGAGGAAGAAGCGTCAAACATTTCTTCACTTACACCCAGTACCCCTGTCAGCAGCACACCCCCTGCAAGATATATGAGCCACACTAAGAGTGTGGGAGGGAGGGAGACACCAATGCAAAAAAGTTCATCATCACCGAGCGTAACTGGGTCGAAGAAGTCATCATCATCCTGTAAAATGGTCCAGCCCACCATTAGAAGCATGTTGTTTTCAGATGCGCCATTTGAACGCAACCACCTAATGACGCGTCTGTATAACACTAAGCTTGCTAAAATGCTAGCGCAGGACCTTTTCCCTTTTTCTTTTGTGGAAGGGGTTGGTTTTCTTGAATTAGTGGCAACGCTCTGCCCTAAATGGAAGGTTCCTAGCCGGTTCTATTTTGCCAGAGTTGCGGTTCCAACACTACATGAAGATGTGCTGGAGGTGATTGGGGCAGCTTTGCAGAAGAGTGCTGTTCACACTATACATCTGACAACAGACATGTGGACCAGTTGCCAAGCCGTTGATTACATGTGCATCACAGCACACTGGGTCTCTTTTTCAGGGGTTAAAGCAAAGCTAAACGCAGGTGTTGACCTGGACAACGTTTTTAAAGCTGCTCGGAAACATGCAACACTAGCCATGTTTGGCATGGAGAAAAGTCATACAGGAGAAAACATTTTGCATGCGTTTAACACAAAGGTGTTACAATTGCTGTCCCCAAGAAAACGCATGATTGGTTATGTTTCCACTGATAATAGCGCCAATGTAGTTAAGGCCATAGATAAGGGTAACTATTTCAGAGTAATGTGTTTGGCGCACTGTATAAACCTGGTTGTTAAAAAATTCTTGAGTGAAGAAAGTCCAGTGTGCGAGTTACTGACCACCTGCCAAAGAATGTGCACACATTTCAACCATTCTTTTAAGGCCCGGAAGCAGCTGAGGTGCCTGCAACATGAACGTAAACTGCCAGTGAAAGCACTCATCCAGGAGGTGGTAACACGTTGGAACTCAACCTTCTACATGCTTGAGTGTCTGTTTGAGCAGTGTGCGGTAGTCGATCAGTATTTCTTTACACAGGGTGCAGCTACGAAGGACATGAGGATACAGGTGGAGCAATGGAAGCTAGTTAAAAGCCTGACAGACATGCTTCGTCCTTTTGAGGTCTTCACGCGTGCAGTCAGCAGGGAGGACTGTAATTTGGGAAAAGCTATCCCATTGTTGCGCATGCTAGAGCACCAACTGAAGGTGTCTTCTACGTTTCAAAATGATGTAGAAAAGGAACAAGCATTTGAGATGGCGGAGAAGTTATTACAGCGCCTACTTTGCGATGAACGTCTTCAAAAGATCCACACAGAACAGCATTACATTTGTGCTGCTATTCTGGATCCACGGTACAAAAAGGCACTGGCAGGCAGAGTATTCTTTCCTCTTGATGAAGCAAAAGTTACAAAGTACAAACATTGGCTAGCTGGGGCACCCAGGAGGTTTGAAAGAGAACGGCAGGAAATTGAAGGAAAAGGCAGTACATCAGCAGGCCATCCGACGTCAAAAGAATCCACCTCTGCATCTGTGGCAGAAGTGAGTGATTTTCCCTCTCAGCCGTTAAAGACACCAGCAACCATATCATCTGCACCAGACACAACAGTAACATTGTGTGAAAAAGAGGATTGGCTAACTCAGCTTGGGTTTGCTTCTCAAAAGGTCCCAGCAAAAAGTAAGCAAAATGGAGGAACCCTGGAGAACCTTGAGTCGATGGTGCAGGACTATCTGAATGACTCAACAGAGGTCTATGTTCATGATGACCCATTGGCGTATTGGCATGGGAAAAGAGAATTGTGGCCAGAGATCAGCAACCTGGCTATAAATTACTTGTCTTGCCCACTCGCAAGTGTGTCTTCTGAACGTGTTTTCAGTGCTGCTGGTGGCATTGTAACTTGCAAATGGACCTGCCTCTCGCCCAAAAATGTGGAGAGGTTAACAATGTTCAAGATGAATCAGCACCTCATACCACCAGATTGCAAAATACGAGAATACACGCAGGAAGAAGACGAGGAGGACACCAACTTAGATGAGGGAAGTTCTCTGTTAGGTGACCTACTCCTGCCTGAATTCGCAGAGTATGAGGACGAGCTCTTCTTCCCTGACACCGAGCCCTGAAAATGAGTCAATGAATCACTAACTTTCTTTTTCGTCCTTATTCACTTTTATTCCTGTGTGTCTATCTTTCTTTGTTTTGCAAAATCTATATAAAAAATAACTTTAATCACCTAATCACAAAAACAAGCCCATCAGCAGAACTGTCTTCACTTGTTTGGTTATTGATTTGAAGGTGCCCCAGTCTGCATTCCTCAGGTTCACAAGTTCACAAGAACATGCTCCTCTATCCTCCTCCTCCAGACTCCTATTTCCCTCAAAGCAGATGGCTGGATTATGCCCAATGAAGAAAGACTCTGCACTTGTGTGGGTGTTCTACTTCTTTGCGGGTGAGTTCTGGGGCTATTGCTGGGAAGGTCTAATACCGGATAAAAGTGGTTTGGAGAAAATCGGAGCAGAAAAAGGTTTTGCCCTTTTGATCACTTACCTGTTTTGGGGTGCTGTTTGTCGGGCTTTTAAGTTGTTGTGGGTGGGATTTGGGGTCTGGCAGCACTGCTGGCACAGTCTAATGTTGATTACATTTGTTTTTCAGGAAATCCATGGAGGAAAAGGGGAGTTAGGGCCTAGCTGCACAGCGTATTTGGACTGAATTCCAGGTAGTAGGCCCATTTTTGCTTTTTGCCAGTTTGGGGGTGTTCTGCTTTTTTGCGGGTGGCTGCAGGGGTCTGGGGCCATTGCTGGGAATGTCTAATACCGTATCAAAGTGGTTTGGACAAAATCGGAGGTGACATTTTTTTGCGTTTTTGCTGACTTGCTTGTCTTTGAGGTGCTGTTTGGGGGTTCCGGGTGTTTGTGGGTGGGTTTTGGGGCCTGGGAACACTGCTGGGTATGGATACTTTTGATTGCATGAGGTTTGAAGCAAATCCATGGTGGCAAAGGGGAGTTAGGGCCTAGCTGCAGAGCGTGCGCGCAGTGATTTTGGAAATTTGCCTGATGCCATGATGAGTGAGACAGACTTGCGTTACTGTACCAGTCCAGTATATGCAGGTGGTGCTGCTCTTACTTTTCTATTACGGGTGGCACTGAGAAAACTCTGTTACAAGGGCTACTGCTTAATTAATTTAACTTTTACCCTACAGTGCCAATGAATACTAAAAAAGGAAAATGAAGAAGATAAATAATCTGATTATCTATCACTGCACATGGTATGTATTTGCTTACATATAGGATGACTTTAGGTGCTTTGCTTTTTATTGAGTGAACAGTGATACATCCACACATGAATGACCGAGTTCTACTAAACTTATTAACAGAGGTAGTGAGTGGCCATTGTAATAGACAGATATATGCTGTGCTTGCAATACAAACTACTGCTACTATTCATGGTAGTATTCGGACAAAATTACAACTTCTTTTCCTTGTCTTTCCTACACTTGGACGGACGTGCGGGTGCGGTGTTACATGCTCTTCTAAGTAACACTTAGTTCATCCAGTGACCGTCTACTCTCTCTAGATACACATATGCTATCTAAGAGTCAGATAGTACCATGATCCAGGCATCCATCCATTCAAACTATATGTCAATCATTCTTCTTCATGTCTCTCATCTGGACCAACCTTACGTTTTCTCACGGGAAAACAACCTTTTCATTTTATTCGGGAAACCGCAAGCCATACATCCGTGCTTGACTTGCATTTGAATTTCAACCAAAGCATATATTGCGCACACATACAGTTTCTATTTCACCCACCCAGGCTGTTCTCCTTCCACCCATCCTTGGTTCATCCTTCACCCAGCCATGCATCATATTCCTTCCCAGCCACCTCGGGCACCAATCAAACATGTATCATTCTTCTTTGTCAGTCATCATTACTTTTAAATTGATCATTCTTCCACACTTACTTACACCCTTCTTTCGCTTTTCGTTCATCCCATCCATCAAGTTCATCTCAGATCTGATTTGGATTCTCGAAAAAAAAATCACCGCTGAGTTGAAGTAAATTTAGAGGAGGCTACTACCTGGTTGATAAAAACTTTGTTCTAAATTTGAAAGTCTGCTTAACAGTATAGTAACTTAACTGTAGAACATATATACTACACCCGTGCAGAGAGCACACTATGCAGTCTGCAATCTCAATAAGTAAGGAATATAAGAGCTTACCACTGCCCGCCACTACTGTGGCAACCCGCAGAGCAGTTTCGTCCGGCACTTGCACCGCCTCCTCCCCAGAAGTGTCCTCCTCCACATCCGCGCTGGGCCCAGCACCAGATGTTCCACCTACAACTTTTTAAGAATTTTAGATGTCATAGACATACACCACTCACTAGTATTTTGTCTAGGAATGAAGAAATGTGAATACAGAAACCAATTTAATAATTTGTGACTGTCTACTCTAAAGTAAAAATGTCCCTTTTTCCAGGGAAGGGTGTTGTCTTGCTGCACTTTTTGGCACAACTGATGAATGCTTGCTATTTAACACGCACCATTTTTCTCATAATAGACAGAAGCTTCACTTCTAAGAAAAAATCATCATCACTAGGACGGAGTGACCAACGATTCAGCACCAAAAAGAAAAATTAAAGTTCAAACCAGGTGAGGGCTTGGCTTGCCCACAATAAATGTGTGAAATAAATCACTAAGCACTTTTCCATTTTTAATCATCCGTTCATGTTTAATGACAAGCTTGGTTTTAATAAATATTTTTACTTTTAATAAAGCTTTAAAACTTAAATAGACTCTGTGGTTTTTGGTCAAGAGTGAATGAGCAAAAGGTTTTGCAATTTGCAAGCATGAGTCCGTGCCTCTGACACTTCTGGACTCTGACTCCGTACTCTTGTCCTGCTTTGGATAATCATCATTAGGGATCAATCATCGATGAATTCGGGAGCTAAATGACTCTGCCACGCTATCTAGTCAGTAAGGAGATTGGGGGTTCTTTAAAGTCTGATATCACTGAGGTATGTGGAAAGTCTACCTGCGCCTATTATAATTGATAAACAATGCACTATTTAGTGTCCATAGTTCTGTTTGTGCAGATTTGTCCCTGCAACAGTAGTAGTATGGATTGTCCTCCTATCCAAACCAAAAGTAAAGTAGTATCTTATTCTTTCTTGGTGGTTATTCACCTTTTTATTGTTGGTAATTGTCAAAGCATAAACATTTAGAAGACTTGAAAAGACATTATGGACAATCCCAGAGGACTGCACTCAGTGCATAGAACTATTGCTGACTAGAATGGGAGTTTCGTTTAACACCTTTTGCCAAATGTGCAATCTTAGTTAGCTACACAGACAGACTAATAAGAATAATCTAGTAATACCACAGGGAGTCATAGTAGCGGCAGGATAAGAATTTAGATACAGTTTACAAGAAGATCAAAGATGATTTAGAGAAAATCGAATGAGGAACGCTAGGGAAAAATAGGTACTCTATATTAAAATTAAAACTTACCGGGGCCAGCAAAGGAGCCCTCGCCTGACCGATCCTGGCCAGGAACAGCAGCAGCAGCCAATAACCCCTCCTCCTCTGTCCTCTTGCCCCTGGGGGGAGCTGATGTACAACATGAAAGAAAGAAAGACCCGAAAACATGGATGATTGTTGTTAACCAAATCAAACATTTCAAAAGAACAATAACAAAATATTTTGTCGAAATAGCAAATAGACAACTATTCCACTGGATATATTGACCTATCTCATGTGGTCTACTACGATATTAGTATTGCTTGATTTGTGGACCGTCGACTTGGAAAGTTATGTAACTCACTAAACAAACTACTAAAATGGTTCGCCTAGGACTGGCAGGCAGCAGTCCGCAGCACGCGAAGTGACAGACAAACTCCATCGTGATTGCAGATCAGCGACAACACTAAAAAGTTTCCTACTACATTAACCAGTCATTAAAATACTCAAATTATCAATCCACCACCACTATTTCTTCTTATTGCCAGGTGTACAAAGGAAGGACTGGACTTGAGTCTGTAGGGGCAGATTTACAAGCCCCTTGCGGCTCTTTTGCTCCATTATTGCGTGTTTTTTGTGACGCAGCGGCAGAACAAAAGAGGCGCCATGGTGCGGCATATATTAACAACGTGACGCATATGGGAGATGCATCACGTTGTAAAGCCCTGCGCCATCAGGGGGCGTTCCGGCGCAAGGGAGGGTGTTCCTGCGCAGTACGCATCCTAACAGTGGCTGAGGGAAATCTACAAGATTTCAATCAGTCACTTTTAGGACAATGATGCGTGACTCAAACCCTGCGCCTGCTTGAAGCAGACGTACGGCTTGACTCAGCATTGGGGAGATAGGGCACCCCAGAGCATTGCTGGAGCTGCGCCATCGTTGTGACGCAACTCCAGCAATGCGCCGCCTTTACGGCACAGATGCGTAACGCTTCGGTGACGTTTTGGGCCCATGGTGCGCCGCATTGTAAATACGGCGCACTATGGGTGGTGGTGGCGTGGCGCACAATTAATGGCGCCACGCAGCATTATTGCTCTTGGTAAAAAACAAAAATTTGCAATATAATAACACACAGAGCAGGAGAAAACAGAGTAGTGATGAAATAGCTACTACTACTCACCAAGCCCAGGGATCTCGAGGCCGAGCAGGTCGACCAAGTCGCGTTCCCGGTCCAGGAGATCCGTCCAATGGTGGGTGGCCTGGTTGTAGGTGCACCAGACCCGAGAGTGTTGATACATGGCCCGGCACACCTTCTCCCACCGCTTCCGGCGCTCCCGGATCCCGTAGCCGCTAGCGATCTTGCCGCCTGCCATGATGGTCCTGGGGAGGCGGCGCTGGACATAAAACACTAGTGCGGCCACCTCCTCCGCGCTAAAGATCTCACGGGCTGTGACTTGCTCCCCCCTCAAATGCCCGCAAGGGAGCCGGGCACGGGGTGCGGGACCCTTCCCCTTCTCAGGCTGCTTCCCGGCTCCCTAAGAGTTTAAAAAAGTAGTTTAAAATTAACCAAAAGTAGCAGAAAACACTAAAATATAGCACTAGAAAAATAGAGGGATAGATAATAAGTAAAATAGATTTAAAAAAACTCCAAACAAGCAAAGGATGGCAGAGATTGACAGAGAATACAGAAAGCATGCCCAAAACCATAGCAATGAATGAAAAACAAGATGGCCGTGCCCGTTCATGACCGTGTGGGTAAGTTCGTGTGAGATTTCCCTCGCGATCACACGCAAACTTGTACTAGCGAGCAGCACAGTTTGCGAGATTACACATAGCGCCCGGAAACGGAAATACGTCACGCAAACAAGATGGCCGCGCCCATGTACAACCGCAAGGGTAACTTTGCGCCGTTGCGCTACAAGCGCCTCGCTAAAACGCACAAAACCACGCGAACTAACACGCCGCAAAAAACAAATTTCATATTCGCACGAATTTGCGGCTTCCGAATTCGATCTCGCGCAAATTCGCGCCCCGCAAATCCCGCGAAATTGCAGAAAAACTATTTTTGCAAAACTGAAAGCACTCAGCAGGTGCAAAAGTTTAAACTCCTCATTAGTAACTATTCCCTGAAGTGCTTCCTGAGGGGCCCCTCCAGAGTTCAGTTGCCTACTTGCAACTATTCTATGACCCTGCTCTGACTCTCACAGCAGGCTCAGAGAATAGCTACAAGTATGACACAAAGATCCTGTTAAAAAAAATTACACTGCAACAGAAACCAATTACAGATAAGGAAGCAGGTGCCAGACTGGAAGTTCAAATTCAGTGACACATTAATCAACCCCTAATTCATTCATGTCAGTTGAGGCAGGGCAGGTATGCTTTTCCACCCATAATCTACAGTGATGAACCAGAGGGTGGCAGTGATGTACCAGAGGGTGGCATGGGTGAGACAGAGGGTGGCAGTTGTGAAACAGAGGGTGCTGTGATGAATCAGACGTAGAAACAACATGGTCGCGACCGTTGCGACCCGACAAGTAAGTTCGCGTTTGCGAACTGGTAAAAAACCCTTGTGAACTGGCAGAAACCCTTGCGAACACAAAAAAAAATCCGCAAATTCGCGAAAGTTCGCGGATTTTGCGGATTTCGAATTCGGAAATACGCAAATTTGTGAAGTGCGAATTCGTAAAATTTGCCCATACTTATTGTAGAGAAAACACTCTGTTGCCTTTGTATGTGAAGTGAACTCCATCACTTCTATAGATTTAATGCATGGCAAAACACAGTTTATTTATAGATAGAGCCCATGTTATGGTCTCAAAGGAATGCAGAAAAAGTTTTATTAACTTGCTTCCTGGCTTTGTCAATCTGTGGGCAGAATTGGTTTGACCACTTCGGTTTCTGCCTTTGGCATATGTTGGAGTGGACAAAGCAAAATCATGATGTCATGAGGTTGGTAATCTATAATGCTTTATATCAGGCAGCAATTGATGACACTTTATCTCTCTCAGGTCATTCACTCTCCCATACAGCTGCTCACACACTCACTCACCTCTACAGCCACACACAGGCACTAACTCATCCATGCAGCTACTCATACAACCATTTAGTGCCATATGTATGGAAGCAATTTTGCGATCGCAAACACCGAAATTTGCCGAATTTCGGCATTTGCGATTGCAAAATTGCTAAGTGGTATGTATGTAAGCAAAACAGCCTCGCAAAATAGGAAATCGCAAATTTGTGATTCCCTATTTTGCAATTGCATTTAAGGAATCACAAATTGCGATTCCTTAAATGCAATGTATGAGGCCCAGAAAAGGTGCAATTTGGCCATAAGGAATCGCAAATTACCACCAGCTTCAAGTTGGTGGTAATTTGCGATTTCTTTGAAAATTCACTTTTTTGCATTTTTCAAGGTGCTATGTGGCACACATACATGCCCTCATGGCATGTATGTGTGTGAGCTGCATGGGCACACATGCACATTTCAGGGGTGCAACAGGGTGTCCTTTTGACACCCTGGCACCCTTGAAATTGCATTCTCAATTTGCGATTCTCTAATTGAGAATCGCAAATTGAGAATGTCTTCCCATTCATTCCTAAGGGCCTCTAGGCCCATAGGAATGAATGGGGAGGTATTCCTTAATTGCGAATTGCAATTTGCGATTCACAATTAAGGAATATGTAGGATTCACAAAATTATTTGCAAATCCTACATACATGGCATTTTGCGATTCTAAAATAGCGAGTCCCTAAAAATCGCTATTTGAGAATCGCAAAATATAACTTACATACATATGGCCCCTAGTCACTCATGCAGCCGCTTATACAACCACCTACTCTCCCATATGGCTAATTACACAGTCACTCAAACAAACAGCTATTCACACAGGTACTCACTCACCTGTATAGCCCCTTATAACCCTCTCCCTCACTCATACAAGCACTCACACTTTTAGCCACTTACAAATCCACTTATTCACCTATACAGTTACTCACACATTCTCTCATTCACCCATACAACACACGTTATGGTTTTTAATCATAAAAGGTGGTTCTGACAAGGACAATTGTTTCTTCTTTTCTGTGAAACTCTGTTTTTCTGGGAGATTTTCAAACATTTGGAATTTCTTTGTAAGAAATTGTAACTAGAAACACAAAACAGTGCAAAAACTGAGATAAATTATGAAAACAATTAATAAGTATGCTGCCCTGCTGCTTCTAGCCTGGAGCTGACAGACTGCTTACCAACTGTAATTGTAGTGCTGCAGATTTACCTTAATTCTGATACAATTTGTATACAACGCCTCTCCACATCCATAAGCCCTCTCTCCCAGGAACACATGGTGTAGTCATGGATGTAGATAGCCCCTTTCCATATCTCTCCTTCCGTGCCCTCATCAAACTCTTTATATGGTAGGTCTTTAGGTAGTACAACGTTGAAGTTGTACCACATGAATATTTCTGATTGTTCCACTTGAAAGGGTCTGCTCACACTGCATTTAACAAACTTGGCCTCGGTCTTTGATTCTCCACAAAGGATCACAACAAACTACTAAGCAATGCTTTGCCTTTTGGGTGCAAGCCCCTATTCACCAGAGTCTTGCTGTTGCTCCTCCTACTTTGGCTCCCCTGGCTGTTGTAACGCCTCCTGTTGGTCACTGCCTCCCATTGCAATTTTTGGGGATACAAAATGACAAAAACAAATCCCTAACCAGAGTTGTGTACTAAAAGCACAGGACAGCTCCTAAGAATGATCCAAAAATGAAGGGGAGATTCGAGAAGAGAGAAATGGGTGGGAACTTCCTTTGAAGATTAATGAAAGCTTTCTTCTGTAATCAAATCTCTTTCTTTACTAAAATACACAATGGGTGATTGAACACCGTGTGACTACGGTGCTCACTATGTTCGAATATGTCCGTGCAATCTATTATTTACATGTGGTGCTCCCAGGGAGGAGGGACCACCCAACCCCCTACAATGTGACCCTACAGGATCAGTCTACAGTATATATAACCCGAGCACCCACTTAATTCAATTCATTAAATGTTAAAATCATATAATCCAACACAATAATAATGAGATTCTCTTGGTCTTTTACTTTCTTCAACACATGTTTCGTCATGTTCGTACCTGCATCTAGTTCTCGCCCTCGCATCAGGAAGCAGGAAGCAGTTTCCGGAGGAATTGAATGCCTGACGTACGGCGCTTCACGTGCGTGTGCTTGGTTTCGTGCATGCGTGCGTTCATCGATCTGGAGAATCCTGTGTCAGCGTCGGCTCTGGTGGGATGCCGTGAGGAGGACCCAGGTGCAGGCAGAGGACCCGAGGCATCCTGCTGGAGGACGCGGATTGCCGCCGTGTTCGGGAGGGTGGATCGTTGTTGTTTGGGAGAGAAGTAGAGGGAGCAAAATCCTTGCACCCGGTAACAGTTCCAAAGGATTGTAACTGCTTATTTTTATTCAAGGCAATTAATATTAACCCTTAAGCAACTGCGGCAGTTATAATTGCACAAGTTACAAAATTAAGACTGGCAAAAAGGGGCTGCATAACCCCAGTGGAGGATTGGGTCAGGGAAGTAATATCTAAACAGGCCTTAGCTTTGGTGATCCGAGACCAGAGTGTGAAGATTGAAAAAGGAAGTTAAAAAGATGGCGCCGGCCAAAGCAAGAACCCGTAAAACTACAAAAACTGCGAAAAGAGTTGAATATTCCAGTATCAGGCGAAGGGAGCAGTGTAGGTAAATCAAAGGGGGCACTGAGTGAGCCCGCTGGAAGGAAGAAACTAGCAACAATAAATGTACAATCATTGTAACTAACACCAAAATCAGCACAACCAAACCCAGTAAAGGGTGGCTCGTCAGTGTCTAATTCGATCAAAGACTTCTTGGGAACACATTTCAAGGGGAAGGAGGTGACGAACAAGGAGGCAAGTGCCGCGGCATACCCAACCTCTGATCCGTTGGCGAGATTGATGTAGCCTCCTTTAACCCTCTTTGAACCCACGGCTGTCTTCCTCACCAAGAATGTTTCAGTGGTTACTTGAATGTGAAATTGAGGATGAAGGAGAAGACGTAACACTAAGCAGTATGGAACAAAGTATAAAAGACTTAAATGGAACAATTACACAACTTAAGGAGAATGTGGGTGTAGATTGCTCTCCTGGGATAGGGAGTGGAACATTGCAATCCCCATTGCATGGGCTGGAGGTCACAGGAGTTTCGAGTACATCCATGCTTGAGGTTATGTGGATCCTCCAAAAAACCCTGCAAGGTTTGCTAGAGGTATCTATATCAAATAATAATCTCTTAAAAACTCAAGGGGAGCAGTCTAAAGCAATGTTGGGCGAGCTGATTCAAATCCGAGGGTTAATGCTGGTTTTAGTTAGACCGATTGATTGAGAGCAGGAGGGGGTAGGTAGCAAAGAGGAGGAGGAAGCAGTGTTAAGGGCCTCTAATTTAAAAGAGGAACCAATTGTGTATATTTCCCGGCAGCCAATGATTGTGAAGAAATGGGGTGTAAGGAGATATTGTACGAGTGCGCTCCCGAGGTCAAGGGGAGAGGAGGTTGTCCTTAGAAAGAGACAATTAATATGACATCATGTAAGGAAGGTGAGAAGAGGGAAAGGAGAAAAATCGGAACAAGAAGGTCAAGAGAGGGAAACAACGGAAGGATCAAATGAGAAGAAGGTAATACCCTTAGCCAAATGAGAAGAACATTGGAACAGACCATAAAGACCAAAGATCAGTAAAAGCAGTCTGGCACCTACAACGAGAGGTAATGAGGGGAAAGAGGTGAAAGGTACCGAAAGGAGGATAACATCACAATTGAGACTTGGAAATCTTAGCTGTAGTAGGGCCCTACAGAAAAAGATAAGTGGACACTATAACAAAGAGAAGGGAAGCAAGATTAAAGGGGGATGCCCACAGTGCAAGACATGAATGCAGCCCCGACCTATGGGTTTTCCTAGAACCTTACGGCCATGGTAAAGGTGGGAAAAAAGTTAGGAAATTAAACCCATTAAATTGATCACAACTTCTATTCTCCCTGGCAAAATGTACAAATTTCGGTAGTATTGGTACAGAGGACCTTAGAGAAGCAGGGTTTGTTACAAATAGTATAGGGGGCGAGGTGAACAAGGTTCTTTTTTCTTCTGTCTAGGTGAAAGATGCGGTGGAAAATGTCAAAAATGAGCTGAAAAAGGAGGGATTAGATTGGTAAGAAGAGAGGAAATACAGGGACAGCATTTCCTTATGAAGCATGCTGGACTAGGATAACAGCAGATAAGGCTAATAAACTTAATTTGGAATAAGAAGGAGGGTCTTGCAATAACCATAATTGATAACGAATCTGCAAGATAAGAAAAATATAAATATGTTGGAAATGAGTTTAATGTCCTAGCATCCCCTGAATTTAGGGAATACGAAGAGGATGGTTCTCTGAGCGAAATCAACTAGAAGCATGGGTCGTCACTCAGCCTATCAGTCATATCATGGAATATAAATGGCTACAAGAAAATATCGAATCAGATTAATTTCGATAAATGTATTAAGCGAAACGATATTGTGTGCCTACAGGAGACTTGGCTGTGTGATGATACCCTTGAAACCCTAGTTACAAAAGGATTCACCCAATACTCTAAAGCATCAAAGAAAAATAGCCTGGGGAGGCCATGGGGGGGGCAACTAATGCTGATTTCCACACAGTTAGCTAGGAAGGTTGAAAAGATTGAACTACTCTGTGATTGGGGATTAGGCTGTAGGGTCCTATTGCAGAAGCAGGAATCCCGTTATAAGGGAATATGTATTATAAACATATATTTACAGAAGGGAAAGGACCATGAATATAAGGTGAACCTGGGAAAATTGAAAGAAGAAATAGCATCTGTTAGTGTAAATTATCAGAAGGATATACCATTGGTGGTAGGTGACTTTAACCATAGACTAGATCCCCGAAGGGTGGATGGTTGGCATAAAGAACTTCTAGAATCTTATAATATTGAAGCGACCATCTTCCCAAGAGGAGAGATCTCGCCACAGGACGTAACTTTTACTCAGCTGATGGGTTCCCTGGGCATGGTATATGCAAATGGGAGATTGCAGCCGGGCCAAGCAGCGGGTCTTACTTTTTTGAGGGGCAAACAACTTTGCCCAATAGATTATGAGTTCTGCCAGGCTTGGTGCTTTGGGCTCATTAAAAATTTCGAGGTGGTGAAAATGACAGGTAGCTATCACTATCCATTGAGGGTAGAACTACATCATTTAAGAAGTAAAAATAGTGAAAGGGTTCTGCAGGTACACATGGATTATCCCAACGGTTGACAACTATTATAGCGGTGGAATACATTGAAAAGTTGAAGCAAACCCAGCAGGCAATCCCTGTAGAAGAAATTCATCTTAGAAATGCAATTACCTGGTTTGAATCCACCATAGGTAAGCTGGTGTACACCTTAAAGAAAAAATGTAAGTCTAAAAAGGGAGGGCCAGAGAGCCATTGTGCTAATAAAAATAGGAATACCTGGTTTGACGATGAATACCGGTTAGCTAAGGCATGGATTAGGCAGAAGGAGAGAAGACTAAGGGTTAAGTTTAAAATGGAACTATATCAGTCGCTCCAGTCATTAAGGCTAAAATATAAATCACTAATTCGGAACAAAAAAAGAACTTATAAAGATAAGTGCTGGACAAATATGCTGGAGGTAATTGAAAGCAGAGACGTCAAAGGATTTTGGAAATTAGTACAAGAAAGTGTGGGTAGAAAAGTAGGCTCCCTAGACTGTATGGTCCCTGAAGATGACTGGGCGGGCTACCTGGGTGAAATCCATGGGAAATGGTCAATAGTAGAAGAGCCAATGATCCCAGCTTAACCTCATGTTATATAAAGGAAATCATAGGAAGCTTGAATCTTACCCAAGCTGCAGGCCCAGATAACCTTCCGGCAATGATAATAAAAGCTAGACCAGAATGGTGGGCTGAGTTTTTTGCAAAGATGTTCCAAGTGATCTTGGAAACGGGAATTATACCAGTAAGCTGGAAGGGTGCAATTATAAGACCTATACATAAGAAGGGCGATCACAAAACACTGAAGAAATATAGATTAATAAACCTCCTAGATATAGGGTAAAAAGTCTTCGCAAAAGCCATACTGGGTTTACTAAAGGATTTTGCGGAGGAAAATCAGATTATACCCCCGGAACAGGGAGGGGTTAAAGCAGGCCATTCTACAATTGACCATTGCTTTGCTCTCCGGGCCATAGCATGAAATTCGACGGAAATGCGGGGACGTTTATTTTGTTGTTTTGTAGACTTCCGTGCAGCTTTCGATCTGGTGGACCGGGAGCTGTTGTGGGAGGCCTTAACTAGTTATGGTATTCCTAAAGATTTGTTAAGTCTGATTCAAATGCTCCATACTAAGAAGTGGGCCCAGATAATTTTAGATATAGATGGGAGTTTATCTGGGAGAATTGAGTTTATAAATGGTCTACGGCAGGGATGTGTTTGGCCCCTCTTCTGTTTTCCATGTTCTTAGCAGATTTGCCGTTGACCCTGGGGAACGTAAATGGGGCAAGCCTGAAACTAGATGGTAAGCATATTGCATGTTTGCTCAATGCTGACAATCTGGTGATCATGGATTAGACTGACGTTGGCTTGCAAAGGAAATTGAATAGATTTAAAGATCATTGTTCCAAGGAAAAACTTGTGATAAACATGGACAAGACTAAAACCTTGAGCTTTGGCCAGAGGAAAGCCGGTTTCACATGGTGGTTGGAGACAGAGAACGTGGAATTGGTTACTGAATATAGATACCTGAGGATATGGTCCGAAAAAACTATGAAATGGAACACCCACCTAGAGGCGACAAAATTAAGAACCTCAGCATCGACTAGTGGCCTGAAATTGTTTAACAAAGGCTATGGCGCTATGTCAGATATAAATTTGCTTGTTGGTGGCGTGGCGCACTGCTAATGTTTGTTTGAGAATTTACGTGTTATTTTTAGGCAGCTTAATTGTAATTTGGGGTGCTCCACCAAGTGACGTAACCGGCCTTGTACGTCGTAATTGTTTACTGGGTGAGTGCGTTACAGAAGTGTAAACGCATCCTTGTGAGTGGGCACTCGCATCTGGTTCGTCACATATAGACAGACTCCATTGTTAGTTATGACCATCGATTATTTATTCAAAGATTCGTCATACTTCTTTGCAATAACAGTTCATGAATAAGGATTTTTCAATATGTTAATTTGACCACTAAACCATCGTTTAAAGTAATTTCAGCATACTCCAATGCATTTCGGCCGGAGTTTGCCCTCTATCAAGGAGCTCTGTGAAGGCAATAAAACGCATTTACAATTCAATACGTAGCCCAAATGAAATAACATGTTAATTGTTTACATTTGTTTCAATGTGCAGAGGCATGCGTGAAAAGCGTGGATAAGTTGGGGAGCGTCTGGGTACCTTATAAGCCATGGGTGGGTGACTAGGATGTGATAGGGGGGTTTATGAGAGATCGGGGAAGTGGGGCACTTACGTGGCTGGATCGTAAGAAGTAGTTAGTCTGCGAAAATAAAAATGCGGGTGATACAAGGTTAGAAACGATAAGACCCGGAGTTAACAAAATAACGCGGGTCACTGTCGGAGTTCCGACTTACTTCGGTCAATGTGAAGATTCAGTTCCAGGGTCGACGAGCGAAGTAGTGTGGAGTTCGCTGAAGTGTTTGGCGGGACGGGTTATAACAGTGGTTGTAGGTCGCAAGTTAGTCACGTGGTTAGGTTATGGGAATCGATGAGGGACTGGAGTGTAACTGGGAGAGTGGCAGCCATATTGAAATGGGGATTGAAAGGGACATGTGTGATATAAGAGAATGTAAACATTGATAAATACGAATCAAAATATAAACATTATATGAGGTAATTCTCGAGTGAAATGCACAAAAGATACAGGTGAAACGTATATACCCAATGGTACTATAGGAAACAACTAAATTCGATTCGGTCATTGAGACCGTATGGCTTCATCGCTTTGAGTCTATATATCCAAGCTGTCTCTCGTTGCAAGAGTACTTTGTTGTTGTCTTTTCCTTCTTGTTTATGAACAGTTTCGAGCACCATAAATTTCAATTGTGCTACGTTGTGGTTCAATTCATTAAAGTGCATTGCAATGCTGGATTTCAGGTTTTTGGTGCGAATATTTGACTTGCGTTCGTTAAGACGAACTTTAATTTTTTTGGTGGTTTTGCCCACATATATCATACCACATGGGCATTTGAGTAGATAAATCAAATTGCTTGAATCGCATGTTGCATCCACATGTAATTTAATTTGGAACCCTTTCATGGGGTGGCTTATACTGTTTCCCTTGATGACGTTGTTGCAACTATTGCAATTGAGGCACGGTCGTCAGATAGACCAGTGCTAAAAGTGTATTCGGCTATGGTACCCCCGCAATTTCTGTATGACGCAGAACTGTTATACTTGAGTGGTAAAGAGAGCTGGGATGTCGAGGAAGGCAAAAACCTAAAACATCTATTTACATTTCCTATGTCAGCAATGGTCGAGGCCGTAAGACTGGAACTAGGACTGACCTCATGGGGCATACTAGCCGGTATGGCCCTACCTCGTTTCTGGCAAAGACTAGGAGTGGGCGAGAACACCAAAATATCACAATGGTGTAAAAACGAAAAAACTGAATAGCAAATTAAAATGGGCAAGAGAGACCAAGGTGATTATGATGAAGCTATGTTGTTTGATAGAGGTTAATTTGTGCCCCACAGCCCTTATGATTAGTATTGATAAGAAGGTACTTAGGATATTGAGGAAGGAAATATCCCATGCACAGGACCAAAATTATCTTGCAAAGAAACCCTCAGTGCACTTTATGACTGATGCATGGAAGAATGAACAATGCTTTCCCTACATTGATAGGCTACCGGACTGCGTTTGAGAAGTGAAGTATTTAGGGTTAGAATCGAGGTGAACCCGTGTTCTATAAATAAATTGGTAAAATGTATAATGATTGATAAGACGAGAAGATGCACTCGTACTTTGGGCACCTCATGTGACTTGCTACATATTTTAATAGATTGTCAGAAGTCCTTTGAGTTACGAATAATGTTTCTAAAACCGATATTTAGGATAATATGAGATTAGAACTAGGGCCCAGGCTGCATCCTTGATGACTGAAATGACCCAATTAGACATTGCTGTTGCTATTGGGAAATTTATGCAAAGCATAAACAGCTAGATTCATCAAAGAGCCGTTTTGCGAGTCCTTAATAGCAATTATTAAGGAATCACTATTAAGGACTTGCAAAACGGGATTCATGTAGGAATCGCTAAATAAATTGTGATTCCTACACATTCCTTATTTGCGATTAGCAGATTGCTAATCGCAAATAAGGAATAACTCCCCATTCATTCCTATGGGCCTAAAGATTCTCAGAATCTGGCCCTTTGCGAGCGCAATTTCCAATCATGAATCTAGCTGAAAGGCACTTCTTTTAACTTTTTTTTACTGAGTTTTTAGCTAATTGTCTAATCTTAAATTGGGTATGGATGGTTTTATAACTGGATGTGTGGTAGAGCGTTTAACGAAGTGTACTTTTAGATGTATTTTTAAACTACATATGTATTGTTCGGGGACCAATGGTCCAAATAAACGTGAATTGAACTGAAACTCATGCATAATGTCTGAGATTTTGAACTAGGCAAAACCTGCCTTTATAAGCCGGTTTTGTATCTAGGTAAAAGGTCAGTTCCTGTAAACCGTTATAAGTGTAATGTAGGGAAGAATATAGGTGAGAGGTTATGAAGTTACCTGAGCCTATATCAGGGTACCTATATGGAATAGAACACCCACTCCTCTTCCGAATAGATGACATAGTTAAACTTTAAAGTTACTACTAGGTTGACTAGATACTGGTACAATTATAGCAACAAAAAAAATGTTTTTGCTTAAATACTTAAAAAGCTCTAAAACATTTTGAAAAAGGTTTAAAAGGGAAATTGCCACTCAAGCCATAGCTCTAATGTGTCAGTAGGTATAGTTCGAAGTACTACAAGCATTTGAAAGCCATGCATACCCAAAAAGAATATCAATTTTGTTTTGGAGTTCCAATTTAGTTTGTTTAAAAAAAAAAGATGAATTTCTCCCAACACATGACGGGCCAAATGAGTGAAATGTTTGTGCCCTGGCTGGTAGACACAACATTATCGTTGTTTGCCTCCACAGATGACGGTCCCTGTAACACCTTGCAGATTAGGTCAATTGAGCAAAGATGTTCTTCCATACTGTCCACAGCCGATGCTGGGGCAGCCTGTGCGCAGTCCAAGGCCTGGGTGTCAGAGGAGGAGCTGATGTCCATACTACCTGTGGTGGCTCTAGGACTGCTGCCATCAACATTGAAATACGCTGTGGACACTGCTGAATATGGGCCATTATCGGGTTCAGTAAAGCATCAACGTCCGGTTGTGCACATGATGGGAGTGTCAGACAAAGATCCAACACGCATTCTTCTCTGCAAAACAGGCCTCGGAGGACAAGTAAGATCCACTCCATCCAGACTGGTCTAAATGGCAAGAACCAAGATACACTTAGTTCTCTCCGGTGAGGTGTGCCTAGATGTTGTACCACGCAATCACATTATTTATGGTCCTAGAGTGCCTTCTCCAGCTCCTTGGTGACTGGCACAACAATTACGTAGCAGAAAAATAACAATCAGGATACCTGCTATTTGAAACAGGATCAGCGCCAGTCCTCTAAAAATGCTTCCAAATACGGAGTGTATAAAGTTTGGTATAACTCCAAGGACTGTGCTTAATAGTCCAGAACCTATGGTCTTAAATAGGTGGACGATGCCTGTTGTATCAGACATGTTAAAGATATGATTTCCCATTTCTGCAAAATGGAAGGGGCAGTTAGTACGTATGAGCACCTATATCTCAGCTGAAGACCTTGCACTCTGGAGATCAAAAGTCTCACGAGCGGAGGTCAAGGACACAGACTTCTGTAAGAGGATAGCTTTCATTCTGCTCAAAGCATCAACCCAAATTAATGAAACATTTAGTGAAAGCCATAACAGCACCTTCCTGACTGTATGTGCTGGTGGAAACAACACTTGCATACAGCAAGTAACCCTGAAACTGATAGTTACCAGATATGCGATGCCCGGAAGCATCCCACAACATCCTTGATTGTTCAGCATCAAGTAACTCCCATTTGAAAGTAGCCTGAACACTGGAGTGATCACGGCAGCAGGGGCACCCCTCAATTGATAGGATAAGTTCACTACTGAACCATTATAGGCCCCATGCAGCATTATATCCTGACATATTTGTGATCTACTTAAAGTGCTCTCACAGTTTGTATACCACTCAAAAACACTTCTCTATCCCCACTCCGGCATCGAAATCTATACGGTAATTCCCAAGATTCCTTGATGAATTCCCTACCCAATTCTTCATATCTGCCTGCCTGCTTTTGCTCAAGTCAATATTGAAATTGAAAAGTAGTGACCAGTAGAGCTATGTGGCCATGGATTAGGCAGACTGTAGCCGGAGATTCTGCCACATTTAAAGGCTAATCTATCCAGTTTTTCAATACGCAACATTGTATATTTTGCGCCCCCTTTGTGCCATTTCTATCTGTTTTTGCTGTTAGATTGTGTGAAGAAAACAGAGACGTACTGTTGATAAAACGCCAAGGCACATAGCTTGCGCATGAAGATTGCAGCATGCAGCTTAACAACATAATAGAACACAATTTTGATTGCCCATGTTGTAATATGGACAAATCATGTTCTAATATATCTATTGCAGAAGATACAATGTTTCCCAGTGATTATACCCTGGAGGTTAGTGTAGTTAAACCATTATCAACCATGCTAAAGCTTGCTCTAGATTTATACAATCTATTTCGTGTAGTCTCTCTGCGGCCTCTTGTTGTGATATTTTCCAGATTTTATTATAGACACAATTTTCTAAACATTTGTGACATGCCTTTCTAGAACAAAAAATCCCGTAGATCCACATCCTTTGTAAGTTAGGATAAGTGTTGTTTCACCTGTGACAGTGCCGAGGTTTTTAGCCAATCAAGGCTTAACTTCCCAACACTGTATGATGTTACTACTCCTGGATGTCCATAGCGTGAATCTGGCCGGTGGATATTAAACCCTTTGGTTTACCCATGAATCTTTCCTGACATCTATTGGTGTCCGTGGGCCAAATCAACCATCGCTTCGAATCGGGGTCTGATCTATTGTATTATATGATCTCATCTAACGTAATCCATTCTTGTATTGTTATGTTATCCTCTGTGAGTGATTGTTTGGGCATCTGAAGTGTATTCAAGTCTTTGTTCTTGGCTATTCCAAGACAGGACGTGTGTTGCACAGTGTCTTTCAAAAACATGATTTGCTGAGGAATGAGGTAGACTCTAAATAGAACCTCTGTTACCTTGACCTGCCAGTCTCTAGTACCCCAGACAGATTTTCAGTCTATAGTGTCTTTCCATAAGTAAAACCCTTGTCAGACAACTGGGCAATAAAGGAAGCAGAAATACATCTGTTTGGTGTTTGTCAACCTATTTTTCTGTGCTGGTATTTGTGCAACCTTATAATATTATGAGGCTGGGTCTGATGTCTTAAACCCTGAAAAATATGGACGTCTTTGAACTGATTTTCCCCAGTGTTGGTCAATGTTCCATTGGTAATATGTGAAAACATTTCTGGGATTAGCAGATTTATGCAGAAAATTATGACCATAATGTGGATAGCAATACATAGTTTCAAAATCTGACGTGTCCTCCAACATTTACTATTAGGAAATGCAGCAGATTTTTCTAAATCAGACAACATATTATTTACAGTTTCATAATCCAAATCATCGGAAAAAGTACTGGAGGTAATGATATCACTCAGTGCTATTTTAAATAAATTTGGAATTTTTTAAAGTTTGGTTGGGCCAAATATATCGTAATCAACCTTGTCCCATACTATACCATCAGGTATGGGAACTGCTATAATGTTCACTGATGACAAGTCTCTTTGTTCACGATGTGATTATAGGTGAGCTTTCAGAATCGGATTCGCCTTTTGAGCTTTGTCAAAGGTAAGTTCCATTTATAAGCATACTAAACACAGTTACTAAGTATATCCAGAAAAGTAAGAAAAGTATCCCGGTATTACCCAGAGTTCTATCCAAGTTGATACCAGGTAAGTGTTTTAGGAAAGTTCAGAA
Organism: Lissotriton vulgaris; assembly: GCF_964263255.1. NCBI lineage: Eukaryota > Metazoa > Chordata > Amphibia > Caudata > Salamandridae > Lissotriton > Lissotriton vulgaris. Next base: position 1,571,296,042 of record NC_141694.1, on the reverse strand, counting down.
AATCTTTAATTTGCTGGTTGTGTGTTTCTTGGGCTGGCATCGTTTCAGGTTCACTTGGGTCCAAAGAAAACGTATCAAAGTCTATGAAGTAGTAAGATACAGTTCGATCAATTTTTGGTATTTCCGCAGGTCTCGTGGAAACTGCAGCATGCTCTTGTTGAGTCATGCTGATGTAGATATTTGTGTTTGGTCGAATTGGAATTTGTCTATCATTTTGGTTGGTTTAATTCTGATTATGAACTTCTGTTTCAAGAGGAATGAGTTCCATGGCACTATTGCATGGTCCATCATTGCCTGCAGGGGATTCTTCAAACGTGATGAGTCTTTCTGCTTGAACTTCGTGTATAGTAGCGAGAGGAGGGCGTCAGTTAGTCAGGAGTCCGCGAGGCCTACTATTCAGTATTGGCTAAATAGTGTGGTTTCCCTAGGTCGATTGAGACAAATCTTTTCTCCTTCTTTCTGGAAAGAGGTGGCAGAAGTACAGTTCTTGTTCCTTCATTGGCCAGGACAGGTACAGACTTTTTGTATGATGGCCCAAATTATTTTTTTTGTCCGCAACTTTCTCTCTGACTAGTTCCCCAACTTTAGGGACCCAGACAGTTCTCGCTGTGATAGACTTGACTTTCCCAGTGACGGTCCTCTTTACTTGGACATTGCTTTGTAGTGCTCTGGATTCATTCAGCTCCTGTAAAACAGCTAATCTTTTATGGATGTCAAAAGGTTTTTCATCCACTACTGTGCCTTCATAATCAAGATGAGGCACCCACATTCTCGTCCCAAATAGGACCTCATAAGGAGTGACACCCCATAGAGAACTTCTTGGCATATTGTCCAATGCTTGTTGAACTCCATAGAAATGTTTTATCCAACTCTCACCTGAGCCTAATACTCTAGCTGTTAAAGACTGCTTTAAGTCCCAGCTTTTCCTTTCCACTACCAAATTTCCCTCAGTATGGTACGGAGAGGTGTACCGCAATGCTACACCCAAACCTCACATGGCTTCCTTGTAAGCCGTAGAGCTAAAATCATGGGGCCATGGTCAGAATGTAATGTGCCAAATGCGTATGTCCATGTAAAGACTCGCAAATCTTTTATAACAGTTCAAGCATCAGCCAAGCGCTGGGGCCACCCCCATAGGACTCTAGAGTAGGAATCCACTGTATCCATGATATCCCTGTAAGCCCCATCTGTTTGTAAGGGGCCGCAGTGGTCTAAATAAACAAACACAAGTGCTTTGTCTGATATCAATAATGGTGTCTGTACTGGATGTGCTATGGTGGAGCCTTTCATCTGCTGGTAGATGTCGCATTTTATGACAGAGTCCTTAGTCTGCTTTGTTAATCCTGGCCACCAGTAGCGTTGTTTCAGTAAGGAAACCGTTGCCGTAACTCCTGCGTGTGCAGATCCTATTCCCTTGTGCGCTGCTAGAATTAAGCCTAACCTGCGATCCATATTTGGTATTACGCTGTCCTCCACTTCAGCAATGTAGCAAATGGAACGTTATTGCATCTAACTTGTAGGAGTACTTGAGTGGAAACCTTTTCGGTAGTGCAGATTTATTGCATGTAGCAATAATTGCAACCATGATCCCACCGTCTATTCTCGTTTTCGAATGAGTGATTGCAGCACTGGACGTTGTGCGTACAGCCCCCTTCGCAACGCCGTCTGCCAATGAGTTCCCTTCAACGTGAACACCATCACGTTGATGGCTCAGTGTCTGTATCAAGTGAGCCCTAGGTAGTTAATTTTTCAACTCCTCTACCTGTGCCCATACTGTTTTTTGCTTAATTGTGCCACCTTTTGCATCTTTGAACCAATTTTGTCCTCAGGGGTATAAGTATTCATTGTATGACAGTACACAGTAAAAGGAATCACACATGATTAGTGTAAGGAATTCTCGATTTGTATTTACCAGTGCCAGTAACAGGGCTTTTAATTTTGCCAGCTGCACTGTGCAGTCTCCTAGAGACTGGGTTTTTGTACAACTCAGATGAAACTTTCCATCCTGTATGCTTCCTTTAATGTTTGTGCATGCAGCACTGCATTGCTGTTTCCTCCCTATGGCTGGCTAAGAGAGGATATTCCTGTTCGTATTGCAAAAATGCTTGTGTTTTTAGATGTGGGTCATACCTGTATTCTACATATGTTGCAGTGAGAGAATTAGCCCTTTGTATCCATCTTGGATGTAAGGCTTTAGCGTAAGAAATGCTAGCCTTTGCTGCAGTCTTTAAGGCTGGTACTGGGGTTATGACAATTATTCTCTTCCCCTGAGCCAGAGATCTTTCTCCCACTAAAGCAGTCTGATCTGCTGTAAGAATCTGATCTGTTGCTGCAAAGCGCATCTCAGCATTCATGTACAAATGTGATTTGTATGCGATTGGTACTGTTTCACCTTCATTGTATGCTAGTTAGCTGTACCCTGATTGACCCGCAACTATACGGATCACCAGGTTGCATACATTTACGCGTGTTTGTAAGTGTTTGTATCAGCTTGTAGGGAACGAAGAATATCTGTGAATTCCTTTGTCCATTGTCAAACTGAAAAGTCATGTTTTACCAAATCGTAGAAAGGTTTAACGTTTTCTACGTAATATAAAAGGTATGTTCTGCCAAAGTTCAGGAAATCCCGTATTGATTATACATTTTTTAAAGATTTTGGAGGTTGTAGCAGTGCACAATTTTTCTAAAAAGTTAGCTGTTAGGCTTTTCCCTTCACTTGAAAGCTCATATCCCAGAAAAAGGACATTGAGGTGGGCTCTCTTTGATTTCTTTAAATGAAATTTGTAGCCCTCAGACACAAATATTATGGTATTTACTCAGTTCAAGTGTTCCTCCATGTAATCATCTGTTAGGTACATATCATCCACGTAGGGCAAAGCCTCTTCATCCAGATTTTGAAGTAATTCAGTTACTCTGGCCGAAATAACCCCCGGGCTGTTCTCATACCCCTGGCAGAGTTTACAAAATTGCTGATGGGAGCCTAACGCTGAGAATAGAGTTAAATACCTGCTTTCAGGCACTATATTTTGGCAAAAAGAACCATTTGACATATTTAATATTGTTTTGTATTTTTTCTGCATAATGTTATTCTTCTGCTGAGAGATGCAGTTCTTGCCCAACTCTAGCCAACCTCACACACTTGGAAGCCTCAAGCATTGTTTCACGCTCCCTTTGGAGTATTGACTCCGTTTGCTTGCCATATGGTAGGCTCTCTGCCCTTTACAATCAATGACGATCACGCATATATTGGTCCTCAGCACTGACCCGCACCTTTTTCCCATAGCGTTCTCTCACCACACTCATCAAGTCGAAGTCAGGCTGTCCCTTTATCTATTGAGCCTCCCCGCTCCAGGACCGCGGTAAGTCCTTACCACTCCATCCATAGTCAGTTACAATGCCCCACATGCCATTCCATTAGACCCAACAACACCTGCCCACACCGTTCACAGCTCAGCCACGACCGAATCTCCATAGGCTGGGCACTTACACTGTGCCGTTTTTCTAATGTGGTTAATATTGACGAATGTTTTTTAATTGTGACTTGCACTACGCCGTTCTTCTAAAAATCGCTAATACTGACGGTTCTTAATTGTCATAAGTAATGTGTTGTCTTTCACCAACGTGACAACGTTCTCGGTTGTTCTACTTATTGCACTGCTATTCTAATCGAATTTCCATAAAACCTTGGCACAATTAAGCTCAGCTCATGCCACGACCAATCCCACCCCGGGAGGGCACTAGCTCTGCGCCGTTTTCAAAGTTGTTCTCAACTAACCTGTGTTCACTATTATTACAACTGGTCTCCAATTAAAATAAAGACCTTAATAGTATGCCACAAAGATACCGCTCTCAGACACATTGTAATATCGCTTTCGATTGACTAGCTGGTCACACTATAAATGATGACATCTGTTCACAATAGCCATCACCACCCTTGTCACTATTGTTCACTGCCAACAAACTTTTTCCGTCCATTGTTAACTCTAACCAAACGACCGTTCGAATCCGAATACTGTGTGTCTACACCATGCCTGCGCTGTCTTAATGTAAATTTCCAATTATTTCTAGTGATAAGTAATGGTCACTTTCCTTTCTTTTTCTCCCTGTTTTTTCCTTTACAGGCCTTAACTGTATATACCAGGCAAATGTAATGTTCTAGTCCTGATGATGATCCCCTATATCTTTGAGCAAAGGATCGAAACGTCGACTTTCTTTAACAGTGTCACATATGACCATTGTGCCTAACTTGTATGATTACTATTTTGGTTATACTTGCTGAACCCTTTTATATACCGAAATGCAAGTGACCAATCTGCTCACTCTTTGCCTGTATTTGTACAATTGTTGTTTGTCCTAAAACTGTTTTGTCCGTTGACTTCTGCACACCTTCCCCCTGCTTTATGGTACAGGACTGTGCCCTACTGTAAAGGTTGTTGTTCATATATCCTTTACTTTATTTCCAGAATATCACAAAAATTAAAATCCATGTCCGGCTGGACATTGGAACTATATAGTAACCTAATAAGGTCTATATCTTATTCTTTACTCATTCTTAAATGTATGCTAACGACCTTTGTCTTTTGAAGTATAATTGATACCCATGGCCTTCAGCCAAATTTCGGGTCCCCTTGTTCATATAAAAAGTACGTTATCGCAATCGCTGGATTGCAAGGGTCTTTTTACCCTACCGACCCCTCCCTTGGGGTGGGCCTTACTAGTACTTCTATTTTTATCTCTCCATTACCTTCAATTCTCTCTCACCTATACTAAACTCTTCTCAACATTATAATGTCAGCGCATGCACCCCTGTATTCAGACGATTATATCAAACAAATCTGTTTAGGCCCCTCTCTCCTTTCAGACACTCCAGATGCACCAACTTTTGTTAATCCCTCCCTCCCAGAGCAACTTGAGAGACTCCGAAAAAAGCAAGTCCGCTTACAATTAATGGTACTAATGCGGACGGACTACTTAAAAGCTGAAGTGATACCCGTTGGATTGCAAGTAAGAAACATCCCAGGTATCTTTACCGATAATCCCAAGTATATTACAAACTTCAGCTACATTGGCACAACCTGCTCCAGACACTGGCTAGTGTTGGGGATAGACATTGCCTTCGAAACCTTAAAGTCACTAGAGACAAAAATTCTAGATATCGAAAAACAACTGCATGAGTCTAGTACCACTACAGAAAGTGGCGTGACGCATCTGTGCCGGAAATGTGGCGCACTGCTGGAGTTGCGTCGCAAGCGCGACACAGCTCCAGCAAGGCTCGGGGGTGCCCCATTCAACTAATGCTGCATCAAGACCTACGCCTGCTTCAAGCAAGCGCAGGGTTTTGACGCAGCATTGGCCAGAAAGTGACTGAGTGAAATCTCATATATTTTACTCAGCCACTTTCAGGAGGCGTTCCTGCGCAGGAACGCCCCCCCCTGCGCAGGAACGCCTCCTTATGGCGCAGTGCTTTACAACGTGACGCATCTTCTAGATGCGTCACGTTGTAAATAGGGCGCATTGTTTGCGCCGCAGTTGCGTCAAAAAAAGTGACGCAATTGCGGCGCAAAGAGGCGCAACGGCCTCATAAATCTGCCCCTTTATTTACACGCTCTGTGGTGTTGCCGGCCGGCCGGGTGAGATACAGTCTCATTATTATTTTTTCATCGGTCTGCATGATTAAAGAGGAGTTTCTTAAATAATTGGGAGTGTTACCCCCTAGACATGAAATGCACGAATGATGCAGTTTCCAAAACGGCAATTGGGAAATGAAAAGGTCATATAACCACGAGCATTATGTTTGGGTTTGTCTTTATACCCTGTGGCTCTCTATACCTGGGGAGTTTGTCAGCGTTGCTATTAATAGGTGCAAGATCAACTATATATGATTCTATTGAGAATAGTTGCACTTGAAGTACCTGAGGGGTAGTTTACATTTGGTTATTCATTTCACTTTTGTTTCTTTCAGCCAATTTAAATTCACTGTCATCACTTTTAATAATCAAGGCTGGCCACAACCTTATGCCCTCTGTAGGTGCAAGATCGACTACATATCATTATATTGAGAATAGTTGCACTTGAAGTGCCTGAGGAGTAGTTTAAATTTGGTTATTCATTTCACTTTTGTTTCTTTCAGCCAATTTAAATTCACTGTCATCACTTTTGATAATCAAGGCTGGCCACATCCTTATGCCCTCTATTAGACTCGTTTTTGTAGCTTTGTGCCCTCTGTTAGACTCGGTTTTTGTGCCTTTCTGCCCTCTGCATCACCACATCATCACTCAGCGCTACCCCAGCATCACTCAGCACCACCACAGCATCACTCAGCACCACCCCAGCATCACTCAGCACCACCACAGCACCACTCAGCATCACCATATCATCACTCAGTGCTACCCCAGCATCACTCAGCACCACCACATTATCACTTAGCACCACCACATTATCACTCAGCTCCACCACATTATCACTCAGCACCACATTATCACTCAGCACCACCACAGCACCACTCAGCACCACCACATTATCACTCAGCACCACCACATTATCACTCAGCACCACTCAGCACCACCACCACAGCATCACTCAGCACCACCACAACATCACTCAGCAGCACCACTCAACACCACCACAGCACCACTCAGCACCACCACATGATCACTCAGCACCACCAGATTATCACTCAGCACCACCACAGCACCACTCTGCACCACCACAGCATCATTCAGCACCACTCAGCACCACCACAGCACCACTCAGCACCACCACATTATCACTCAGCACCACCACATTATCACTCAGCACCACCAACGCACCAATCTGCACCACCACAGCATCACTAGGCAACACCACAGCACCACTCAGCACCACCACAGCATCACTCAGCACCACCACAGCATCACCACAGCACCACCAAAGTACAACCCAGCACCACCACAGCACCACCCAGCACCACCACAGCATCACTCAGCACCACCACAGCAACACTCAGCACAACCACAGCACCACTCAGCACAACCACAGCATCACTCAGCGCAAACACAGTATCACTCAGCGAAAACACAGCATCACTCAGCGCAACCACAGCATCACTCAGTGTAACCACAGCATCACTCAGTGCAACCACAGCATCACTCAGCACCACCACAGCATCACTGGTTCAAATATGTTCTGTCAATGTTTCAAGCTTTATTACAAATGTCACAAAAAGATTTCAATATTTCAATTCTGTTCTTGGATTTTCGTCACAATAAAATACACTGAACATAATCTCCACAAAAGTTATTTACAAAAGTTTAAGCTATTGCCATTAGAAATTACAATCACTTTTATTTAAGTATTAATGATTTAAAAAAATTTAAAGCCATTGTTATTTTTATTATCAATACATCTAAGTCACGTAAATACAAAACATGTTGCATTACACATGCTATAGGTGTCACATTTGCGAAAGTTATAACTATTGGCATTGTAAATGACAAAGCTGTTAATTTAGCTATTTTCAAAAGCAACACATAAATACAAAAATGGTCATTTACAAGACCAATAGCTCAAACGTTCCTAATGCGAGACCTATTGCATTGCAAATGCTTGTTTAATTGTGACTTGCACTGCGCCGTCCTTCTAAAAATCGCTAATACTGACGGATATTAATTGTCATAAGTAATGTGTTGTCTTTTACCAACGTGACAACATTCTCGGTTGTTCTACTTATTGCACTGCTATTCTAATCGAATTTCCATAAAACCTTGGCACAATTAAGCTCAGTTCATGCCACGACCAATCCCACACCGGGAGGGCACTAGCACTGCGCCGTTTTCGAGGTTGTTCTCAACTAACAGGTGTTCACTATTATTACAACTGGTCCCCAATTAAAATAAAGACCTTTTTTATTATTATTTATTGAACTTGTATTGCGCACAGCTACCCGCAGTGGGTTTCCCGGCGCCAGGGACAGACTGGAGAAGAAAACAAGCAATTGCTGAGAGAAAAAGAAAAACAGAACCGAGGAACTTAGAACAGAAGAGTCTTCAATTTTTTACGGAAAGCAAGAAGACTAATTTCTGTTTTTAACCCCAACGGGAGAGCATTCCACATCTTGGGTCCTAGATATGCGAATGAACGGCCTCCCATTTTTGCCAGTCGGATTCTAGGAATCACAAGATTGCCATTGTTGGATGACCTAAGAGAGCGGCCAGGCTGATATGGCTGGGCAAGATTGTGCAGGTAGATGGGAGCAGAACCCTGACGAATCTTGAATAGGAAGCACAAAGTTTTGAAGACCACACGATCAGAAATTTTTAACCAGTGAAGGTCACGCAGAGCTTGCATTGCGGACGTTCTCCATGGAACATTGCGCAGCAGGCGAGCAGCTGAGTTCTGTACAACCTGGAGTTTATTGATTGTGGCTTTATCTGCTCCTAGATAAAGCACATTGCCATAGTCGATGCGGGACATCACAAGGGCCTGTACGACAGTTCTTCGAGTGGACTCAGGCAACATCCATATGATCTTCTGCAACCAGCGTAGAGTATTGAAACAGATTGCAGCGACCTTAGTTGCCTGCTGCCTCATCGAGAGTTTATCGTCGATCAGGACACCGAGGTTACGGGCAACGGGCACGGGGGTAGGCAGCGGACCCATATCACTGGGCCAGTGTCTAGAGCCCCACAGATCTTTATGTTTGCCTAGTATGATCACCTCGGTCTTGTCTCCGTTGAGCTTAAGCAGATGCGCTTGCATCCAAGCTGCAACACAAGAAAGGCCAGTTTTAAGGGCAGAAGTGTCCTGAGCCCTGCTGCTAGACAAAGAAAACACAATCTGCGTATCGTCTGCATATGAGTATATAGACAGACCGGCGTCCTCTACAATAGAAGCAAGTGGTCTGATGTAAATATTGAACAACAAAGGGCTCAATATAGACCCTTGAGGGACGCCGTAAGCAGAGGAGTGAATCGTAGATTCAGCTTTGTTTGAGAAAACCTGAAAGGTGCGCTCATTGAGAAATGAGGCCACCCAGGCAAGCGCTGGTCCAACAACACCAAGGGAGCAGAGAGACTCCAATAGGATGGAATGGGACACGGTATCGAAAGAAGCGCTTAAATCAAGAAGAATAAGCGCAAAGGTCTCACCGCTATCGATACCTTGTCGGAGTCGCTCAGTCACCCCAAGGAGTGCGGATTCGGTGGAATAATTAGCGCGAAAGCCTGTTTGGGATGGATGAAGATATCCCACGTTTTCAACAAACTCAGTGAGCTGGGTGTTAACATGGTGCTCCAATATTTTGGAACAGGCTGGCAGCAGGGATATAGGCCTGAAGTTGGGAAGGTTTGTGATGTCAGCACCAGATTTTTTAAGCAGGGGAACGACCATGGCATGTTTCCAGTCCTGTTCCACCCGAGATTCAGTGAGAGAGATGTTAAGTAGCCTCATTAGGAATCTCCGTGGTTCAAGGCCAAGTTGTTTCAGTATCTTCATAGGGACTGGGTCCCGCGGGGAACCTGACCTGATGCTTTTTAAGCAAGACAGGAAGGAGGAGTCATCAAATGGTGTCCAGTTGTGAATGAACTCAGTAGGGGAGACGGAAGCATTGCAGAAAGAACCTTAATAGTATGCCACAAAGATACCACTCTCTGACACATTTTAATATCGTTTGCGGTTGACTAGCTGGTCACACTATAAATTATGACATCTGTTCGCAATAGCCATCACCACCCTTGTCACTATTGTTCACTGCCAACAAACTTTTTCCATCTACTGTAACTCTAACCAAACGACCGTTCGAATCCGAATACTGTGTGTCTACACCATGCCTGTGCTGTCCTAATGTAAACTTCCAATTATTTCTAGTGATACGTAATGGTCACTTTCCTTTCTTTTTCTCCCTATTTTTTCCTTTACAGGCCTTAACTGTATATACCAGGCAAATATAATGTTCTAGTCCTGATGATGATCCCTATATCTTTGAGCAAGGGATCGAAACGTCGACTTTCTTTAATAGTGTCACATATGACCATTGTGCCTAACTTGTGTGATTACTATTTTGGTTATACTTGCTGAACCCTTTTATATACCGAAATGCAAGTGACCAATCTGCTCAGTCTTTGCCTGTATCTGTACAATTGTTGTTTGTCCTAAAACTGTTTTGTCCGTTGACTTCTGCACACCTTCCCCCCACTGTATGGTACAGGACTGTGCCCTACTGTAAATGTTGTTGTTCATATATCCTTTACTTTATTTCCAGAATATCACAAAAATAAAAATCCATGTCCGGCTGGACATTGGAACTATATAGTAACCTAATAAGGTCTATATCTTATTCTTTACTCATTCTTAAATGTATGCTAAGGACCTTTGTCTTTTGAAGTATAATTGATACCTGTGGTCCTCAGCCAAATTTCGGGTCACCTTGTTCATATAAAAAGCATGAAAAAATGAAAGCAGGAAAAAAACATTTAGCAAAACTACTGAACAAATTTCAGGTAACATTTCTTTCCAGCATCATTTAGTAACATGTGTTGATGCATGCTAGTATTTCTCAAAAATATTCATTATGGAAAATCAATGTAAGCAGTTTCAATAGAATTATGGGAAATAAAAGTAAACAAGCATTGGCAAAAGCCAGTAGGTCTGACATTGGTGGTTAGCTTTTCAGTTTTGTCAATGTGTGACTTTTTTTGGCTTAGTTTTTGTAAAAACGTATTGGTGTGGGAGCTGCTGGGCCCTCACCATTATAACAAACACTGGCAAAATCAAAAATTGTTTTTAGTCTCAAAAAGCACACACTGCCACAGTAGTTACTGGCACTGAACATAGCTATTTTGCATGCCGGTATGCTCTTTTTGAAAAAGCAGAATGCTGTCACTCACAGTGAAGCCAGCCGATACATATAGAGACAGAATTTTAATAAACACAAAAGGTCACGGTCAATGCCAGACCCAATTAGGGGCCCAAGTCTCAAAAGTGTACCCATGGTATATGTCCTTGCATTAAGTGCAGCTATACAGATTTCATGAATTCCCACAAATTTGACAGAAGTAGGACAAGACATAGTACTCGTAAAACATATTTGTGAACTGTATTTTAGCATGAGCAAATATGCATTTGTAGATTTGCTCAAGCGAATATCGGAGTGTTTGCAAGTTCACTTTCCCTCCAACCACTTTTACCCAACTCTGGAAGAAGGTTAACATCTGCCATTGTCAGGAATACATTTCCAACATGTGTCAGTTTGGGAAAAGATTAGGGAAGAATTGGTGAAAGCCCTTAAAACATGCAAGTTAGTAGGTTTGCACTGACTCAAAAGAGAGTTCTAACCCTGGAACTATTAGTTACCAGTACCTCCAGCCCCAATGTGTAGATTTGTGGACGGTGGCAACATAAAGGGATTGCAAGTATTCAAACACTGCATTGACTATATCAGAGTCTTATATAATGAGATTGCTGCCATAATTTGGCGTTGCACTACATGGCATCAAAGGGAAAAGTGGAATTTGTTACAGGACAAGTAGATTCATGAAGCAACCTGCCCCATGGACAAGTATATATTTTATTAAATTCAACACCCTGGGTCCTCTCATATGCTGCGAATTATATTCTTAGAACAAGTTATTTGCATAATATATCAGAAAGAGAACTTTTGGGAAAAGTTCAAGGAAAAGATGAACACTTGTAATACAATTTAATAAACCTATTGTCATGTCAGTGTGGGACTAATGAATATTAGGATCGGCATCATGGTGAACTCAAGTGCATTTTGAGGAACCTTGGAGCACCTACTTGGTTCGTGATGATGAGTTGTGTTGAATATGCTTGGGATAACCTGCCAGAATTCTTGCAGGAGGCAAATTCAAATAAAAAAGACATTCATCTGAAGACACCAGGAGAATTGTGCTCACTAGACCCTGCAAATGCAGATATTTTAATCACAGATTTCAAGCAATGATGGCTTTCATCTTAAACAAAAACAAACCTCCTCTTGGTGAATTGATACATTTTTTTGGCATAAAGAGTACCAAACCATAGGTGCTCCCCCTTTTCACATGCTGTTGTGGGTAAAAGCAGTGGTGGCTCGCAGAGGGAGCGCTGCGGGTCATTGAGGTTTGGGCGGGGGAGGGCAGGGTGGAGGGGTAGTGGAGTCAGACATAGGAGGGCAAGGAGTAAAGTGATTAGATAAATAAATAAAACTATTTACCTTGCGCTCGCTGCATTGCTGAGTTTGTCATGCATGGAGCACTAGGTAAATAGTTGTATTTATGTATTTACTTACTGTACTCCTTGCCATCTTATGTCTGACTCCACCACCCATCCGGTCCCTCCCCCACCCCGCCACCCTGCAGCACTCCCTCTGCGAGCCACCACTGGGAAAAAGATGCCCCAAAGTTTGGAACAGGCAGTGATGACTCTGTGTTGTCTTTTATTGAGCCGTATGTAACTTGCTCCATCCCAAAGCAGAGTAGTGGCAACATTTTAAGACAGACTTACACTTACATGGAAATCACTGAAAAATACATACAACTTATAAAGAACAGAAGCCTCCAAGAACATTAATGACTACAAACCTGTGATTCTGAAGATGTGGAATGCAAACATGGATTTGCAGATTGTTGCAGACAACTCATTTGCTGTTGCTTGGTATGTTGCATCTTATATAACAATGTCAGAGGAAACTGAGATGAAAGAGATGTGGGAGGAGAATTCTGTAGAAAAAAGTCTTATGAAGAAAATGTACAGTTTTAGTTTTAGTGTTAGATTGAAAATGATTTATCACAGAGAGATGTGTAGCCTGGTTAAGCTCAGCTTGTTTGTTTTTATAAATCTAGAGGAGTTCAATGGGGGAGTTTAGGGACTACTAATACTTGTAACAGAGTATTGCAGTCTTTTCCTGAAATTCAATATCTTACAGAATTTGATCCACACAGTACAGATAGTCTGAAGAGTAAAACGCTGGATACATATATCCAAGAAGAAGTCATCATCTGGAAATGATGTGTCTTTATAAAAATACTTAACAGTATACTTTCAGAAGTAATGTCAGTGAAAACATAGATGAAGGTAAATTTGCTATGGCTGGTGGGACATAACAAAGAAAAATGCAATCAACAAAAGAAAGTTAAGTTGCCAGACTCCAGACAAAAGAGAGGTGTTTTTCATTTAGTCTTGTTACAGTTGTGTATGCCATGGTGAACTGAAAGTGAGCTACTTGGAAAATTTGACTGTTACGAAGACTCTTTCAATGCTGTGAAAGGCAGCATTGAGTGATCTGTGTTTCCAGTGTATCTTCAAATGTTGAGAGATGAGATTTAACAAGAAGAAACAATTGCTGCTGAGATAGCAAGACACAGTTCTCAAGGCAGTCAAAGTTCAACACCTGGAAGTCAAGATCCTCTTGGACAGCAATCATTAAACATGAAGCTGCAATAGCTATGAATGAGGCGGAGAATGCAATGCAGCAAGTAAGACAGGAAACTGTGGATCTAGAACTACTAATACAACTAATGAATGCAGATCAGAAAGACATTTTTGAAGAGGTAAAGGTTAAGTAGAACATGGATTTCTCCATGAGAATAAAAAGTGTGCATACTCTGCATATAAACCAGTTCTATTGTACATAAGTGGTCAAGCTGGAACTAGATAATGCTTTTTGATTATTGTATAAAAAATGTACCTACAGAACAGAACAGCGTACAATTTGTCATGTATACTAATTGCACCAACTGGCTTAGCTGTTCATAATGTTACAGGAGTTACCAATCATCGATTGTTAATGCTGCCTGTTGAACATGACAACAAATTACAATACAACAAAATTATCTGGTGATGCTTGTCATGAAGTGGGAAGAGTATTAAAGAAATTAAAGCAACTGAGTCAGTATGGTGTCTAACCTAATGCTAGCTTTCATACATTTAAGAATGCAGCAAATGGTAAAAGCTTACTACAGTGTACTTTTTGGCGGAACACACTTATTAGTCTTTGGAGACCTGCTACAACTAACTCCCATAAAAGGACAACCTGTATTCAAAAAACAACTTCATAATGAAGCAAGGAATTCACTAGGAAGCAATGGAAATGTAAACACTTGGGAACACTTCCAATACAAAGAGTTAATCCAAAATATGCAGCAAACATCAGGTATGCATTATGCAGATATACAAAAGGATATGAGTGGGACTGATCTCAGCAAAATATGTTTCCAAGTAAAGTTGCAGCTGCTGAAGTAATGTACAATTTTGTTAAAGAAGAGATGTCTATTGTTTGTTTGATGCCAACTCTTGAGGAGTGTAGTTAATTGAATGAAAAATTATTGCAAATGGAAAAAGAAGAGATTGTTGAAATTAGATCAAATGAGAGAAAGGAAGATCGAGGAGTTACTGGGCTACTAATAGAAACACTGCAATCAAAATTGGATCATTTAGAAAAGGCTGTGACGAAAACTACAGGATTAGAAAAACAGTTATATGTCTATAAAAATTGTTGTGTAATCCTACATTGAGATTTAAATGTTGAAGAAGGGCTAGTGAATGGTGCAATTGGTAAAGTTATTACATTTGTTATTTATCCAAACAGAAATGATGTGGAATTGCTGAAGTTAAGCAGATTGGTAAATGTGTTGCACATGTCCTACTTGTGAAAGACTTGTATGTCCAACTAAAGCAGTTCCCAGTATCTTTAGCATATACCGTAACTATTCATAAATCGCAGGATTTAAGTGTAGATATAGGTCTTGTTAATATTGGCGGTAGTGTATTCAAAGAAAAATTTCATATGTTGGTTTGTCACAAATTAGAAAATTGCATGGTTTCTTTTTGATTGATTTTGATGAGAAGATAGTAAGTGCTGATGTGAGCGATGTAAGGGAGTATGATCAGTTAAGGGCTCAATATACACCTCATTTAGACCTGTATCATGTGATTCAAAGGCAATACGGTGTCCACAGCAGAAAATATCTAAACAGTCTATGACAGTTAACCACAAAGATGAAAAAATAGAAATTCAGCAATGAGGAAAGAAAGGAAAACTAGAGCATAATGAGGAAATTCAAGGCTTTCACTTTGATTATTAATCTGGAGTGAACTGTTATGCAACTGCAGTGTTAAACGGAGAACATCATTTGCCTTATTTTATAAATTCTATTAAAGAAAAGGTAGATACAAAAATGTCTTCACAACTGTGTAGTTCACTTGAAGAATTAAGAAGTGATAGAAGTATTATACATTCTGCTACTGTAATTAGAAAACTCACCGATGACTGTACTGGATCAGTAGTGTTCTCTCAAGATCTTCAGCAGGATGCTCAATAATTTCTAATGGTAATGCGAGGACTATTAGATGAAGAAGATGTGAATACAAATGGATTATTTGGTTTAACATATAAATGGACCCATAACTGTGAAGAGTGTGAATTTACATCTAGCATTGAAATCAATTCAGAATGATTCCTCTACTGGACATTTCCAGATTGTGAAGCTGTGTCATTTGAACATTTAACTAGAAAAGCCCATCAGATATGACCTGTCCAAACTGCAGAGGTATGGAAAATATATTGTAGTCATGCTAAAACGATGCGGAGTGGATGGTACTAAGTTAGGAACTGAAATTACAAACTTTAAAGCTGCACAAATTTTCATTTAAAAAAAGACATTCACAATTATAGCAATCATATTTCATGAAGGAGTTAATATAACCTCTGAACACTATACAATATATTTAAGATGTCAAACAAGCTGGAAAGAGTGCAATGACATACAAGTGACATTCAAATCGAGACTACCCAAAAAGTTACCATACTCTTATCTTTTGATCTAGAACCAAAGTTCTAAGGAGAATCTAAGATAAGAAAATGTGGTATGGTGTTGACATATACATATTGATTATGTGTTTTTGAGACATTATTCAGCCTATTGGGGTATTGGCTACAGCAAGCTGTTAGAAATGAAGGACACTTTTTATCTGCGGGAAAGGATTTTTTAAAGATTTGAGGACTACACTGTATTACTACAGACAGAGAGTAAATGGATGTACTATAATACATGTGGTGTTAAGTTGTATGTGAAAAGTCTCCTCACCACAAAAAAGTCCCCTTTTGTTTCTGCTGCAGCAACTTCTACATTGTAATATGAGTTATGTTTTTCAAACATCATTTGGCCTAACATAACAGGGATGATGTTTACAAAAGGATATGCAAACATGAAGACTGCTTTATAATTGTTGTACATTTTATACCAGATATAATAATATCAGAAACAATTTTACCATATAGTTGTTTTCAATAAGGTAGTAAGCTATCAGCAAGCCAGTATTAGACAACATGTAGTGAGTGCAGTGAACAGTATAACATAGTTATAATGATCTATTGTGCATATTTGGGATTTTTTTATAGTCCATTGATTGTTTTTTCCCACTGTTTCATAATGAGTTTTCATACAAAGCACAGTTGAAAGTGTATGACAGCTGAAAACAGGAAAAAAAGTTAAACATTTGTCTATGTTGATTTAAAGTTTTAGTAAAAAAAGATTGTATTTTGTTTGGTTGCCTAATGTTCGAAATACAATTCTAATATATTTGTATTGCTTCACAGTGATGGGAGGTCGAGATATATTACGAGAGTCAAATCAGTAATCTAGTAATGGATTCATTGAGTTACTACTCATGTACTCATCCCATCTCCCATGCACAGTTGCACTAGCCCAATTATACAGCCACTACCTAAGCAGTCAACCAATAACTCAGTTACTAAACTTGAATTCATCTAATCTCCCAGCCACTACTCAGGCACTCATCAAATTACCCAGGTGCTACCCATGTACTATAAAAACACCCAGACACTACGTATGCAATTACCTATTCACTGAGGAACTGCCCATGCACTCATCCTCTCACCCAGGTACTATTCATGGACTCATCCAATCACCCAGGCAGTAGCCCTGTACTCATGCAATCACCCATGCACTATCCAATCACTCACCCAATCACGCAGATATTTTCTATGCATTCACCCAATCCCCCAGGTCTGATCCATGCATTCACACAGTCACCAAGTCACTACCCTTGCACTCATCCAAAGGTCCAGGGTCTACCCTTGTAATCATCTAATCATCCAGGTGCTATTCTTGCAGACATCTAGTCACCTATGTGCTACTCATGCACTCATACAATTAACCAGGCACTACCCTTGCACTTATCCAATTACCCAAGCAGTACCCATGCACTCATGCATTCACTCAGGCACTATCTATGCACTCACACAATCCCCAACGCAGTATTCATGAACTTATCTATTCACCCAGACATTGCCCTTGCACTCTTCCATTCACTGAGGCATTACGCAGACACTCATCCATTCACCCAGATACTAACCATGCACTGATTCATTCATCCAGTCAATATTTATGACCTTATCCATTTACTCAGGTAATACCCTTGCACTCATCAATTCACTGGGGCACTACCCATGCACTCCTTCCTTCACCCAGACACTACTCTTCTACTCATCCATTCACCCAGGTGCTACCCTTGCACTCATGCCTTCACCGAGGCGCTATGCTTGCGCTCCTCCATTCACTCAGGATTTACCCATGCACTCATCCAATCACCCTGGAACTATCCATGTAGTCACCCAATCATGCTCCCTATGAATTCATTCACCCAATAACCCAGGCACTATCTATGCAATCACCCAGAGACTACCCTTGCACTAATGAAATTACCAAGCCACTACCTATCATCCAATCACTCAGTAGTTATCCTTTCACTTATTCATTTACTCAGGTACTACCATTGAACTGATCCATTCACCCATGCGCAACATATGCACTCATCTATTCACCCAGGTACTAACCATGCACATATTGAATCACCAAGGAACTACCCTTCTGCTAATCCATTCACCCAGGCACTACATGTGCACTAATCTATTCACCCAGTCACTACCCATACATTCATTCATTCACCCAGATATTATCCATGTACTCATCCATTAACTCAGGCATTACCCTTACACTACTCAATTCACTCAGCCACTATCCATGCACTCATTCATTCACCCAGGCACTACCCATACAGTCATTCATTCACCAAGGCATTATCCATGCACTCATGCATGTATCCAGGCACTACTCATCCAATCAACCAGGCAGCACCCACGCACTCATGCAATTACCCAGGAACTATCCATTCAATCATGCAATCATGGGCGGGCCCAGCGGACGCGCCCAATGGACTTGCGCCGAAGTTGTGCCTAAGTCCAGCCCATCTGCGCCCGTCCTCGCCAAGTCGGCACCAGGGGCCAGGCAGGCTGGTCCTCGGTTTTCCTTATCCCCAGTAAGTAGTTTGTATTCCACTCATACACTATTATCCCTCAAGCCCTCATGGAAGCCCTGTGATCATACTTTAGCCCCTGTTGCCCTCCCTTACCTATACTGCGCAGCTGTCATCGTGCCTGCAGTAGGAAACGGAGTGTTCAGAAACAAATCTCTGATTCTGGGGTATTGAGATCCACTCCCTCGGGGAAGGAATCAGGTTATCTCATCAATGCTAGATCCCTGGTCAAGAACAACATGGCTTTCAGGGAGTTTGTATCAGCAAGGAAGCCTACTTGGGTGTTCATTACCGAAACCTGGCTAACGGATTCCTCCGGTCCCGACCTGGTAGAGGCTATCCCTTCGGGCTATGCCTTGACCAGGATGGATAGAACAGGACGTAGAGGAGGCGGGTTGGGTATTTTACATAAAGGCTCTTCTATCTACCGAATCGAACATCTCTCTACACCCGCAGATTCGTTTGAGGCTATGTATTTTTCTATCAATGTTACCCCCATGGCTTCTTTTTCTGGCATCTTAGTTTATAGACTTCCAGGCCCGAGAACCTCCTTCATCCTAGATCTAATGAGGCTCTTAGAACCCCTGATTGATAGATGTAATCTCACACTCCTGGGGGATTTTAATTTTCATTTAGAGATCCTCACTTCCAAAGACACTTTGTCCTTGACTGAATCCCTGCAGGCCTGTGGCCTGATCCAACTTGTGGACAGTCCCACACTCTCAGCTGGCCACACTCTGGATGGTGTCTTTTCCAATGACTCCCGACTGAAGATCGGTACCCCATCCCGTTAGCTTGGTCAGACCATTTATCTGTGCCTTTTGAGCTCATACTCCATCAGGATGCTTCCCTTAGCCCTGAGGTTAAAAAATGGGGATTTGGAAGGAGTTTCAGGCACATTGATAATGAAGCTCTTTCCCCTTTCCTCAACAAACTATGCCCTTCTGTTAATAAGGACACCAACTCCACTGCTGCGGACCTTTTTAATACCATTTCAGAGGCAGTAGACCTTCTAGCCCCCGCGAAGCAGCATTATTCTGCCAGGAAGAGCCTCTCTGCCCCCTGGTTCTCTGACAGACTTAGACGTCTGAGACAGGGTTGTAGAAAGCAAGAGAGGCTCTGGCGTGCTCATCTGGACTCCACGGAAAACAGACAAAAGCACAAACAGCTTCTGAAGGAATATAAAATGGCCATTATCGAGGAAAAGAAAGCCCATTTCCTAAATTTGACTGCTGCTCTGAACTCCCCTAGGGATCTTTTTAAGATTATTGATTCCCTCTCAGCCCCCCAGAAGGTGGAGGCTATAGTGGAATCTCAGGAGTTCTGCAATAAGATCTCTACCTTCTTCCATCCAAAAATTGATGACATTTACAGCTCCCTGGAGCTTCATAACCGGGAACTAGATCCGCTTACTTTTCCTCATTGGCTTCCTTCTCGGCATCTGACCCTTCTCAATCTATACCCTGCTTGTTCACCTTTCCTTTGCTCACTCTGGATGACTGTAAGCGCCTCCTTGACAGCATCAAATCGGGCTCTACCCTGGACCCCTGTCCTCTGAAGGTTTTGAAGAGCTGCAGGAAAGTGATTCTGCCCCCCCTGCTCGAGGTGCTTAACCTTGCCATCACCGAAGGGGTTTTCCCTCTGGCCTGGAAACTGGCGGTGGTCAAGCCTCTCTTGAAGAAAACCTCTCTGGACCCTGCAGTCCTTAAAAACATTCGGCCTATTTATTTGCTTCCGGCCCCAGCCAAAATACTAGAAATCCATCTCAATCACCATCTTACCACCTTTCTCGATGACTCGAACCTATTAGACATCTCGCAGCACGGCTTTCGAAGAGCCCACAGCACTGAATCCGCTCTGACTGTGGGGGTAAACAACATCCGTTCGAAGGTGGACAGGGGCCAGATCACTCTGCTGGTTCTTCTCGACCTGACGGCAGCTTTTGACACCCTGTCACCCGCCATCCTGGTTTCCAGGCTCAGGGAGATAGGTGTGGCCGGCCCCGCCCTCAGACTCTTAGCTTCCTTTCTACATCAAAGGGAGCAGAGAGTGAAGCTTGGTGATTTTCTGTCCCCTTCCACACCTGTGCAATGTGGGGTCCCTCAGGGGTCTTCTTTAAGCCCCACCCTGTTTAATATCTATGTGGCCCCACTTGCCAGGGTAGTGAGATCCTATGGGTTCGAGGTGTTGTCCTACGCCGAGGACACCCAGATTATGGTCTCTCTAATGCAGTCGGTGAATGATTCCGCCTTCAATTTTAGAACTTGTATGGAGGCGGTGGCTTACTGGATGGTTCAGAACTTCTTGAAGCTCAACGGAGAAAAGACCGTAGTTTTGATCTTTGGGGGTAGCCATGATATTTGGTCAAAAGACTGGTGGCGGGACTCCCTTGGGGACTGCCCTATTCCCTTGCATTCGGCTAGGAACCTGGGGGTCCTGTTTGATACCACCCTGTCCTTTGATGAGCAGGTCAGTAGGACCGTGTCCACCTGTTGTGGTATCATCAGGATCCTTAGAAAGATAGGACGGTACCTTTCTTTAGATGCGAGGAAGCGGACCACAGTAGCCCTAGTATCATCGAGACTAGACTACTGTAATGCACTGTACGTGGGCATGAATAAGAGCTCTGTCCATCGACTACAGATGGTCCAAAACGCGTCAGCCAGGCAGGTTCTTAATCTTCCCAGGTTATCCTCTGTTTCCCGGGCTAGGAAAGACCTTCACTGGCTGCCGGTTCAGGCTTTGGTTTGTTTTAAGCTTCTTTGCCTCGCCCATGGAGCCATCTATGGCGCTGGGTCGGAAGGCATTAGTTCCCTCCTTGTTCCCTATCACCCCAGTAGATCCCTTCAATCTGCTACAAAAAATCTTCTTCAAGTGCCAAGATTTGCCAAAGCCAGATGGGGAGGCAAAGCTTTTTCCACCAGTGTACCTAAGCTTTGGAACTCCCTCCCCCCGATCTGGTGGGACAGTCTTCTTTGGCTCTTTTTCGCAAGGACCTAAAAACCTGGCTTTTTCGAGAGGCGTACTCTTAAGCCATGGGCTTGGCAATTCTGAGACCTGTAATATGACACTTATATTGTCTTGTGCCTTGACGCCCTTGGGCTACGTTGCGCATTATAAATCTCCTTTATTATTATTATTATTATTATTATTATTATTATTATTATTATTATTACACTATGCATTCATTCACCCTATTACCCAGGTACTATCTGTGCACTCACCTAATCAACCAGGCACTAACCTTGTACTCATGCAATTACCGAGGCACTACCTTGCACTCATCCAATCAATCATTCACTCAGGCAGTACCCTTGCACTGACCCATTCACTCATGCACTACTCATGCACTCATCTATTCCCCCATATAGTAACCATACACATATTCAATCACCCAGGCACTACCTTTGCACTCATCCATTCACCCAGACACTGCCCATGTACATAGCCAATCACCAGGGACTGCCCTTGCACTCATCCATTCACTGAGGCACTAAGCATGCACTCATCCATTCACTAAAGCACTACTTATGCACTCATCCAAAAACCCAATCAGTAGCCATGCACTCATCCATTATCTCAGGCCCTATCTATGCACTTTCTCAAACACCTAGGCACTATCCATGCACTAATCCAATCACTCAGGCACTACTCTTACACTCATTTATTCACTGAGGCATCACCCATGCACTCATCCACTCACCTAGTCATTACTCATGCACTCATCCAATCACCCAGGCAGTACTGATGCACTCATCCAAACAACCAGGCATTACTCCTACATTCTTACAATCACCCAGACACTATTGTTGCACTCGTCCGTTTACTCAGGCAGTATGCATGCACTCATCCCTTCACTCAGGCAATACACATACCCTCATCGAATGATCCAGGCACTCTCCATACACTCATTCATTTACTCTGGCATTATCCATGCACTCATCCAATCACTCAGGAACTACCCTTCCACTCATCTATTCACTCAGGCACTATGCATGCATTCATCCATTCACACAGGCACTATCCAAACACTCATCTAATGGCCCATGTACTAAATTTGTACTCATCCACTCACTCATGCACTCCACCAGGCATTAACTATGCACATATGGAATCAGCCTGTACCCATGTACTTGCTTATTCACTCAGGCACTACCCACACACTCATTCATTTACCTAGACACTACCCATGGACAAATCCAATCACTCAGGCACTACCCTTGCGCTCATCTGTTCACTCAGGTACTATGCATGCACTCATCCAATCACCCAGGCACTATACATGCACTCATTCATTCACTCAGCCATTATCCATGCACTCCTCAATTCACTCAGGCACTACATATACACTCATCCCTTAAGCCACACACTACCCATGCACACATGCAATCACTACATTTGCACTCATTAAATCACTCAGGCACTACTTATGCACTCATAGATTTACTCAGGCACCACTGCTGCACTCATTGTAAAATCCATGCACCAGTTGTGCACTCATTCAATTATAAATGCAGCAGTCATACACTCATTCCAACATGAGTTTGAGTTTGAGTTTAAAAGTTTTTATATAGCGCTCTTACACCAGCGGTTTCATGGCGCTGTAACTGGCAGATCACCACAAGGGACAAAGGGAGGAGGACAGGTGACAGGGGACTAAATAAAGATTTTGCTGAAAAAATAAGTTTTAAGTTTCTTTTGAAACTGGGAATATGGAGTTAGGGATCTGAGCTCTAAGGGTAATGAATTCCAGAGAGCTGGGGCAAGGGTCGCAAATTTTGAACCCCCCCACTTTTTCCGGCGAAACCGGGGGACTGTCAGCAGAAATTGAGAAGAGGATCGGAGCTCCCTGGCTGGAAAGTAAGGGATAATCTCAGAGGAAATGAAAGCAGGGGCCGTGCCCAGTCGAGCCTGGTAGGTGATAGCTTGAATTGGACACGTTCCCGAACCGGGAGCCAATGTAAGGTTTTCAGGAGGGGAGTGACATGTGAGGATTTGGGAAGGTTAAAGACCAACCGAGCCGCCTGGTTTTGAATCATCTGCAACCGCCTGAGACTATATGCAGGTATACCTGCATGTAGGGCGTTGCTATAATCCAGGCGGGAGATGACCATCGCAAGGACGATCAGCTTCATACATACTTTACCTTTTTTGACTGTAAAAGGCGGTTCCAACAGGATCCTATTTAAAGACTTTTGTAAAGTAAAAAATAATAATTGTTTTTTAGAATATCAAAAATGGGAACTGGGTCAGCAGAAATAAAAAAAAGTGCACTGAAAAATGTGTAAAACATATTACAGGGGATAGAAATTAGCATGTATGCTGTTTTGCAGCATTGTGAATAACTGTAAGAGACTGCTCACCAGCACTTATGACAACAATACAGTTCATGCAGTGCTTGACCAATCTTGCCATCTCTGCAGCCATATATGTTGCAGCACTCGGCACCTCAGAAGGGAGTTTCTGTCCAGGGATTGTTGCTGCTGCCACTAAAGTAGATGGTTGTCCACCTTCCCTCTGCTTGATCGCCAGCAAGAGAGTTTTTTATGATGGATTTTTAAATGGTATAATGTGGACGTTGTCCCACATGAAACCTTCTTGCAAATTATGCACTGCAAAAGTTTGGCAGCTGTTTTTGAATAACCTGATGGGAATGTAAAAAAATCACAAGCCACACTGGCTCTGTTTCGTGGAGGTTCCTGTTCTTCCAGATCTTCACTATCCAACTGCTCCAAATCCTGGTCCAGCTGTTGTTCCTCCTGAACCCATCTCCTTGCTTTGTTGCCATTTCTGATAGAAAAAACAGCAAAAAGTTTCCAGAGCAAAATAAATCCCCCTGCTCAAAATGAAGTTTTATGAAAGAAGATTCAAGAAGAAGGACTCAGTTTGTACTTACTATGGATTTTACTGAAATATATTATCCAATCATATTCCTTGCTTTCCCGGTCATGTGATATATTCGCAGTGATCGTAATCATCGCGGTTACAGCGGTGAAGCAAAAATGCTAACTATAAGTTTAAAGTATATTTGTTTATAAATGGAAAGACAAGCAGAACTTTCAATATTATAATAGTGTCCAGAAATACTTAACTTGTTTACAGTACCTCTACATAAACATTGTCGAAAAACGCACACTACTGACGTCTTCGTGACTTCCTCTGTCTTCGCTGAAAGATAAAAAAGCATTTGGATGCAAATAATCTGGAAACTCACTAGAAAAATATGAGTTTGACAAGTTTACTAATAAAGCTCTACTGTTATATATACTGTACAATATGTCTATATATATGTTTTATACTTTGTGTAAACCACACACTCTTCACGACTACCCACGACATTGCAATGACGTCTGTAGTCACGTTTACAATTTTTTGTGAAAGTGGCTTTCTTCTTAAATGATCACAGAAAGAAAAGTTTAAACAAAATTGTACTAAATACTCAGAGTTACACTTAATTTAAAGAACATCTTTAAGTGTATTTTTCAGTAGTTGAAAAACATTTACTTAAAATAGAATCTCCACCAAAAATGCAACACTGTTGTGCCGACTTACAAAATTGTTAAACATATAACCAGTTATTAGTTTATTTTCTGATAAAGACATATAAAATCAAACAAATAGTGGTGTATTATATACATATAATACACACGATCCAATTATTGAAAGATAGCATGAAAATCTCACAGGTTCACTTACAAAAAATGGACATTACAATAAAGAAATCCAATTTAAAAAAAACATTAGAAATTTGAAAAACCAAAGGATACAGGAACGTTATTGTTAACAATTAGCATTAAAAAACCCTTAGTAATTCACTGACAAAATAAAGGTTACATAGGCATTATATTTAGGCTGACGTTTGACTCATACACAAACCAGAGAAATACAGCTGAGCTAACTCTAACTTGTGCCACAGCAGTGCATTTCTTGTGAACTCACATATTACTTTACTCATGACATGGTCAGTGACACCATTGATGACATCACTGATGACATCTCAAATGACATCCCTGATGACATCATCCGTGGACTGCGAGAGTGATGTCATTTGAGATGTGAAGTCACTGACCATTTCATGAGTGACGTAATATATGAGGTCGTAAGCATTGCATTGGGGGGCACAAGTTATTTTTAGCTCAGCTAAGTATAACTGCTGAATTTCTCTCAATTTGTACTAGTGAAATATCAGTCAAACTATAACGTCCCTGTAACTTTTGGTTTTATCAGTGAATCTCTGAAGCTTTTTAAATACTATTTCCTAACTGCCACGTTCCTGTAAACTTTGTTTTTTCAGTGAATTTCTATGTTTTTTTAATGTTACTCATTAACTTTAACGTCCCTGCAACCTTTGTTTTTTTGTGAATTTCTACTGGTTTTAATGCTATTTCTTAACTATAAGGTCCTCCTCCCTCCTTTTCTGGGCCGTATATTTCCCAGGAGGGGGCCCTTCTCCCACTTTTATATATTACATAGGCTCCAGAGATGAGGTGGCCCGCAGGACTGGGCATCCCGGTGGCCACTCTAAAATAATATATTTTAGCCCCAGGGAGGTAGGGGCTTCAAACAGCCCCCGGAGGGTGGTCCACATGGCCCACCTCCATTAAAAAAAAATAAAGCCTGGGGGAAGTGGTTGTCCTCATGGCTCAAATGATTCTTGGAAGGGGTGACCCGTGACCCCCTCTTTTTTATGCATACATGCCCTTGGAACCTGGTACACCCGGGGCCTATACTGTAAACAAGCCCTTAAGGCTGCATTTTTTTTGCTTTTCTTTTACACAAATTTGCAAATCTGTCATGATTTTCACCATTAAAATATAAATAAAACATGTTTTAGCCCTGGCGGGGTCTCTGGATAACCCCAGTACCAGGCCTATGGGATCGGGGTTGCCTACCTAGTCCCCTTGTCTTTATTTTGTATGTTTTTGTAGGGACCCAGCTGAGTCCTTGTCCCAAGATGGCTGCCAACTGTTCACATTCACACCTCTAGATTTAGAAATGTGGTGTTCTTTTAGTAACTCTAAAACTACTGAATGAAGATTATACCAAATAACACAAAGCATGCTTTATTGACCAAGCACTTGCTTTCCGTACCAAGAGATTGCTTCCTGCCAAATTTGTTGGAATTCTACTCAGCGGTTCAGGCTGTGGTTGTATCTAAAACTCCTATGGGAATTACCATGGGAAATGCACATTTTTTTACCCACTCTATTTTTCTGCCCCGCGTTTGACGGATCACCCCAAAACTTTCAATGCACCGAAAGACCCAACTCGACACTTTTTTTTAGACAAAAAAGTACAGCACCCTGGGTAGTTCCCAAGTTTAGGGGAAGAGTAGCTCCTTCATATAGAGCACCATACAACAGCATTGGCACTTCAAATGTCCTCACCTCAAATATCTGTTTTTCTAGTTCTAGTTGCTAGACATCTGATGTGAGCAAAGTGTCTTTGGTGTTGTTTTAGAATATTGATGCTGTTGTAGGGGGCTCCATACAAAAGGCTGAAATTGTTGGAATGCCCTACTTTTCTTAAATAGCAGGATATTTCTTCTTACCACTAGAACCCTTACAACAAAACAAATGTTAAATATAAGAAATCATGGGCAGGATCAGTTATACTAAACTAAACACTGTTAATATTTTGAGAAGCCAAAATGGCATTTTGTGGGAATACATGTTTTACTCCTGTCAGGCTGGTTTGTCTGGGGCAGACCGTTACAGTGACCATTGAGCTCCCTTAAAAGGAAGAAGCTGTGAGTCACTGATACCAAACTTGAAGCACAAAGTGGATCTTATCTTCGTTTCTTTGACTCTATTGGTAGATATGGCTAAACAGTCAAGACTAACTAAAAGGAAAGTGTTGGGAGGAGTTTAGGTACAGAGTGACAGAACTTACAACAACCAAATGTGACTGCGTAGCCAAGGTTAAAATATTAGTATATACTAGCAGCCCGTCCCGACCTTGTCCGGGAGCAATCAGGCTTCCCCGACCCCTGCCCGCCCCGACTTTGTCCAGCAGCCCGGAACCCCTGGGCCCCGATCCGCCCCGTCCCCCGCCTGCCCCGACCCCCGCCTGCCCCGACATTGTCCGTGGGTCCTCCGGAGCCTTACCTCAGCCGCCACTCCTCCCCCGCGCTCCCCAGTTCACTGCTACGCCGCTCCTTGCCGCTCGTCACCGCTCCTCTCACCTGTCCGCCGGTCCTCACCGCCTGTCCGCCGCTGGTCACCGCTCCTCCCCTGCGCCATGTCCGCCGCTCCTCCTCGCGCTCCTGGACGCCGCTCCTCCCCGCGCTCCTGACGTCAGCACGCAGGTCGCGGCCAGCGCTACTTCGAAGGGACTGCTTTTTTTTTAGGTACATTTTTTAAATAACGCATATTTTTATAATTTATATAGCCTATGTCCATCTGCACACCCTGACGATTACAATGATGTATCGGGTGTGTGGATTGGCGCTGTGGTTCCCGAGTTTACCCGCCTCAAAGGTTCAAAGTTCTTGCTTTATAATAGTAGTATAGATATATATATATTTATTAAAAGTATAAACAACACTCAGACAAAGTATCAGTTTATGTTTTCAGTTGTACTACCTGTATGGTACTGCTCTTGCCTAATGGTCAAGGTGTATAGGTGTCAACAGTACCCGGTAGGTCTGACATCAAGGGGGAACCATAGGGGTTTAAGGTTCTATCTGCCTTTGTCAGCACCCGTTATGCCTACCCATCGCTACCGGGTCCGGACCCGGTAGCGATGGGTAGACAAAGGCAGATAGAACCTTAAACCCCTATGGTTCCCCCTTGATGTCAGACCTACCAGGTTTGTTGGCCTCTAATATCCCATGGATCTGCAAACTGGGCCAAGTACAAGAAAGAAATACTTTATTAGAATTTAAAATGCAATAAAACACAATAGCAGCAACATAAAAACACATTGAAAAAAATGTGATTCTCCAGGTATAAGGCAGTGGTGTTCCTCCTTCTTTTTCCTCCTTGTACTCTCCCCTGTCCAGCCTCCGGGCAAGTTCTCAGTGTTCCCTCCTCTCTCTAGGGAATGTTGTAATAACATGAATCTAGGTCAGGTGCAGATTAATCACCCTCATATCTATGTGTGTAATGTCTAAGTTCTGTGTCTTACCATTCATGTAATAAAATCAGTCCTCCAAATCCAGGCCTTCAAGCATACCAGCATAATTTGCCTGAGTGCAGCACTCTCACCATCAACCCTTCTTTCTTCACACTTTGTGCATTGGAGATACTATAGTGGTGTGCAACTCCAGGTCTTTCCATATAAGGAATAGATATCACTCCTCATTCGATACAGAACCCAACCTCATCAATGGATGGTGTCTCTGGCAATGGGGGCCAGCAAATCTGGGTTGGCTCCCCTACTGGGCCTGACTGCACTCTGGACATATACAGAGCTCCCAAGGCTGGTCATATCTTTGGATGAATCAGCCCCAATGAGGGCAGTTGAATCTTGGGTTAATCAATTTGACAGCTACAGGTGCTCACATGGTAATCATTACTGGTTGAATTAAGGCCTTGCAAAGGTCAGTCTTCAACTTGGCAGTTGCAGTTAAGTACATGCTGATCACAACATGAGCAGCAGCAACCGCGCACAGACTGAGCTTCCACTTGGCATTGCATGGGCTGAATACAACATGCAATCATAGCGCAGATAATACCTAAGCAATTCCTAAGCAGGAATTATGAAACCGAGCTAGCTACGTACTTCAAAAGTAAAATTGACAACATTTATGACTCCTTTGATCATGAACCAGAGATTAGGGAAGCAAACCCCATCCCAGATACCCGCTCCCACCAAGATTAGAGACCTTTGACACCATCACCATGGAGCAAGTCCTACCCTTGTTGAAACATATCAGGTCAGGTTCCCCGTGAGATGTTGTTCCGCCACATCATGGCGGACTTGGCGGAGGAGCTGGTAAACACAGTTTGGGATATCTGCAATTTGTAACCATGAACCTCCTCCTTCCCATTAAAATGGAAGAAGGCTTATATAAATCCTTTGCCCAAGAAACAATCAGCTGACTGTGCCGATCTGCAAAATTACAGACCCATCTCTCTTCTGCAGCATTAGAGTAGATGCAGAGCTTTCTATTGGACAGATCGCAATGTGTACAACTAGAATCTTTCATATCCCAGATAACAACAGTGGACAAGGGTGTGCCTCAGGGCTCCATGTTAAGCCCCACCCTGTTCAATATCTATGTGGCATCTGTGGCCACTGTTATTAAATCCTGTGGGTTACAATCCATTTCCTATGCGTACAACACTCAGGTGTTAGTCCCCATAGAGAAATGTATGACCTGTATGTTAAAAATAGCCACATGGATGAGAAAGAACTTTCTGCAGCTCAATGCCAACAGAACTGAGATTTTATTGTTTGGGAAAGCTGAGGACCTATGGACTGAGGAGTGGTGGCAGGGAGAGCTAGGAGAAGCGCCCATCCCAAAAAAGTGAGCAAAACTCTGGGCATTGTAATTGATAACAAGCTCTCTATGAAGGAGCATGTTAAGACTCTATCGGGCAAGTGCTTTTGGAACAATGCGCATGATGAAAAGCATTTTTCCTTGGATCCCTCTTTCCACCAGTTGGGCTTTGTTACAGGCGCTCCTAGTCAGTAGACTAGATTATGGAAACGCGCTACTGGTAGGGTTAAGGGAAGACTTGTTCTCAAGGTTACACGTCATTCAAGAGACGGCGGCACGGTTAGCATTGAACAAGCCAGCACAAACTCCACCCCTACCCCTACTGAGAGAGTTACATTGGCTCCTGATAAAGAAAAGAGCAGCTTTCAAACTTCTATTCTTAAAGCACTCCACGGACTAGGACCTAGATACCTTACTATAAAACAAGAATGGTATGCCCCGGCCCGCCAGCTCAGATCCAGTGGATAAAAGGTCCTTCAAACACAGAGAATTAAGAAGGTGAAGACGGGAGGCCGTACCTTCTCCTACTTGACCCTACTCTGAGTCTGCTTGCCTCCTGGGCGCAGAGAGAACCCCTAGGGGATGATTTGTGCGCCATATAAATATAAATAGATAAAATATATATATATATATATATATATATATATATATATATATATATATATATATATATATATATATATATATATATATATATATATATATATATGTTTCAGCACATCAAAATGACAACCACAATTTTGAGGACACCTGCAAGGAGCAGAAACTGTCTCAATGTGCATGTGTTTATGTGAGGTTATGGTGAAACTAGGCTGTAATTGTGTGTGTCAC
The DNA here is from genome assembly GCF_964263255.1 of Lissotriton vulgaris. Classification (NCBI taxonomy): domain Eukaryota; kingdom Metazoa; phylum Chordata; class Amphibia; order Caudata; family Salamandridae; genus Lissotriton; species Lissotriton vulgaris. Next base: position 1,571,265,456 of record NC_141694.1, on the reverse strand, counting down.
GGGACAAAGACGGGGGCAACAGACTGGGATACATGGAACACCGAAACCACAAACCCTTGTGTCTCTGGATCTGCGTAGCTCTGTAACTAACTGGATCCTGGGGTCCAATACACAACAGGTTGAAAAAAGAAGTAATAAATGGCTGCAACAAGAAAAGTAAAGATTAGAAGGGGTACTCTCACCATCTGGATCACTTCTGTCTCCCATGCATATTTAGTATTGATCACTCAGGAAGTCTTTGTGGCCCATCCAGCTCTCATTTCATTTTGGGATCCAGCAGCTATGTGTGACAAACCAGGGCTCTTTGCAGTGTCTCCTTACTTTTCCCCCATTTTGACTGCTATATGCTGGTTTTAGGACTCTGAATGAGCCCTGGCGACTCCTAACCAGGCCCAGAGCCATTGCTCTGTTTAATAACGTACATGTCATTAGGTGTAATTACAACTGGTACTGATAACCTACCTGTACGCCTCAAGTATATGGTAGCATATGTACGTTTAGAGGGCCAATAGATTTAATGTACGTAAGTGTGCAATGCTGTAATGACTGCTCTCACTGTGATAGCCAGCCCTGCGTTGCAGGCTGCTTTAAAAGTAGAACTATGTCCAAATTCAACTTTGGAATTAAAGGCGCTTCCAAAGATCTAAAATACATTATTTCTACATATTGTAGTGTAGTTCCTATAGTCCCAATTGGCTCTGCGCATTGGAATAATATATCCTATAGATTTGACGTAGGACTCTATCAAATATACTAAACTTAATTGTGTGTGGGCCAGCTAACTCAAAAGTCACTAGAAACGTTCTCGAATACACATGAAGGTATTAGTTTCTGACAACTGCATAAAAATAACATCTTTGTTTCCCAAGAATAAGAATATATCTCTCACAGTTGTGGAAATAATAGATAAGTATTTCACTCAGTCAATCGTGCATTCTTTGTTTCTACAGAGTTGCAGAGAAATAGTGAGACGGGCATTTACAATAAAAGGGTTTATTGAATAGTCTTCTTTCTCATGCAAGAGAGGTGAACTGCTACAATCGTTAGGCAGAATGCAAAATATAATGCGTACAGCGTAAACAGTAATATGAAATAATACTGTAAGAGCATTGTATGGTTTCTAAGCCATATAAAAATACATACATAAATAACATAGACTAAAATACTCAACTGGTGCTTCTAAAATAGCCTACCCCAATGTACCTAACCCAAGTCTAGTACGTTGGAAGACGTAAGTATTGACTTTTAGCATAGTTTTAGTTTTGCCAAGAACCTACCAAAGATTTCTTTAGGTTTCTCTAGGTTCTAAATAGCTCCATACCTTGTTTTAGAATGAAGGAGGTCTGGCATCGTCGGTCTGGTATCGTCGGAATCCAAGAGAAGGCACTGGAGTGGATCATCTCGTTCCTCGCCAGAAGAACACAGAGAGTCCGCCTCCCCCCCGTTCAGATCTGAGGCCACCGAAGTCATCTGCGGCGTACCACAAGGATCATCACTCAGCCCCACCCTCTTCAACGTCTACATGAGCTCCCTGACGGTCATCGCACGTCAACACAACCTCAACATCATCTCCTACGCCGACGACACCCAGCTGATCCTCTCCCTCACCAACGACTCGCCACCGCCAGAACCAACCTACACAAAGGGATGAAAGACGTAGCCGAGTGGATGAAGAACAGCCGCCTGAAACTGAACTCAGACAAGACGGAAGTCCTCATCCTGGGATCATCACCCTCTGCCTGCGACGACTCCTGGTGGCCCCCTGCTCTGGGCAGCGCACCCAAACCAACGGACCACGCACGAACCTGGGCTTCATCCTGGACTCCTCCCTCTTGATGACCAGACAAGTCAACGCCGTCTCATCATCGTGTTTCAACATCCTACGCATGCTCCGAAAGATCTTTCGTTGGATCCCCACCGAAACCAGGAAGACAGTCACCCAGGCACTCGTCACCAGCCGACTGGACTACGGAAACACCCTCTACACTGGAACCACAGCTAAACTGCACAAAAGACTCCAACGCATCCAGAACGCCTCTGCACAACTCATACAGGACATCCCCCGACACAGCCACATCTCTGGACACCTGAGAGACCTGCACTGGCTCCCCGTCAGCAAGAGAATCACGTTCCGCCTCTTCACCAACGCACACAAAGCCCTCCATGACCTGGGCCCCAGGTACCTCAACAACCGCATGACCTTCTACACTCCCACCCGCCAGCTACGATCGACCAGCCACGCCCTCGTCGCCGTTCCACGCATTCGAAGAGCCACCATGGGAGGAAGATCCTTCTCCTACCTGGCAGCCAAGACCTGGAACTCCCTCCCCATCCACCTTCGTCTTACCCAAGACCAACTCTCCTTCAGGAAGCAACTTAAGACCTGGTTGTTCGAGCAGTAGCGGACCCCTCTCCCCCAAGCGCCTTGAGACCCTCCGGGTGAGTAGCGCGCTATACAAATTTCTTGATTGATTGATTGATTGTATCTCTTTCGGGACATGATTTCCCAACACCTGCAAGGGGAGCCAGAAACACTGGAGCTAGATTCAGTGCCTCAGCTGGAGAGTCTGCTTCCTTCGGCACTTGCTGTAGTGAGCTACGTCCGGCAAGTAGGTCTTCGAACTGCTCCGAACCACTGTATCTTGCTATAGCAAGTTAAGGTATATTTATACCTTAAAGGTGTTTAGCAATCCCATAGTTTGACGTAAAGTAGGGCATATGAACGTCATAAATGAACCCCTGGGGAATAGTTATTCATTGTAAAGTTCTTGGAGGACTCAATATTCAAGCAAGGGGAAGTTCCCTAACGGCTTAAGCTGATTTTCCAAGAAATCGTTTTGACGTTTGGTGAACGGATGGCAGTAGCCATGCCTGTATTTGGGTAGCATGTGCTATGCCTAAATAAGGGCTTAATTTCTATGCCTATAAGAGGGCAATGTGAATTGTACCTACATAAGGGCATATATCGGGAAAATGTAATTGGAGCCTAAAACGCCACACAACACCCACTCTACTTTCTTATGTATGACATTACTAAGTTCTAAACACGTTAAACATATCTAAACATGATGTGTTAAAACCCACCCGAAATATATAAAAAATGCATTGGTACTGGTTGTACACAAAAAGAGCATTTGTGCTGTATGCATTTAAAGCAATGTTTCATTCAAAGCATATAGTTTGACATTTGAAAATGCAAACCGAATGAATCATGAAAACATACATTTATGAAATGGCTCTTAAATACAGAAGAAAGAAGTCGAGACCATTTCATGGCAGATTATATAAACTGTATGAATGTGGACAAGGTCAAATATTGTCTCTGGATGTTATCAAAGAATTCTAGTTCTCTATGAATAGTTCTTTAAGCAGATTACTTTTGTGCCCAAAAAGACATGACAAAATACAAATTTGGAAAAACAAAAGTTGAATCATAGAAAAAAAATCCCAAAGTTAGAACTTTGGGGCATATTATCAAGGGGGTTTATCTCCGCTTTTATGGCTTTAAAAGCCAAGAAAGCGGAGATAAAATTATCTCCCTATTACCTAGCTGTCGCTAACACCAGTTAGCGACAGCTAGTAGGAGATAGCGACCATCTTGGGCCCCGCTTTGCATGTCAGTGATATTTATCACTAATGACATGCAAAGTGGGCGTGCCAAGATGTTAGCGACTGAAAACAGTCGCTAACATTGCTATCTCCTATTACAAACTTTTGGAGATATTCGCGCTAAGCGCGAATATCTCCAAAAGCTAACACCTGCCCCTGAGCAGTTCTTAGCCATGTTATCCAATGGTAGGTGGATAACATGGCTAAGAGCATTAGCTCGGTAATGCATGAATATCGCGGACTTTTCACCGATATTCATGCATTTCGGCCAATTTTTATCGCTTAGCAGATATACCTTGATAATAGCAAGGTTCCTAAGTGATAAAAATCGCCGCAGCTCGGCGATTAAAAAATCGCCGCTAAACCAACATAGCGATAATTATCGCTAGTTGTTGGTAATATGCCCCTTTGTTTTGAAAAAATGAAGGTCGAATTCAGAATCTCTCCGAACACTGCGTGCCAAATTCAAAAGTCAGTGTTATTGTCTGGAGAAAAAATCAAATCTTCTAAGTCTGTAAAGAATTTGTCTACCATTGTAGGTGAAAGTTGAATTACCTTGATAAGAATATCAACCAAACATAGATGTGAAGCATCGCCGTCAGCGTTCGTCACATTAGCAATGTTCGAATTGGAAGGTACCTGTGTGCCTCTTTCCTCTCGTACCTCACCGTCCGAATTTTGCGTCTGTGAGATCTCAATGAATGCCCTCATCAGAATTGGTAGCCGCTGGGGACAACACTGCGCATGGGCCTTTACCGGGTCCAGCAAAGTATCAACATCCATTGGCATGACTGATGGGAGTGTCAAACAGGTGTCTAACATGCATTCTTCTCCGCATAGCAGCCATCGTAGAACAGGTAAGATGCAAATTTGCCAAATTGGTCTGAATGATGGAAACCATGTGGTATTCAATTCTCTTAGCTGAGGTAGTCCCAAAATTTGGAGGATGTGCTCGCGACACTTCATCGCCAGTAGAGTGTTCTCCACAGTGAACTGGGTATCGCTTGTGGATTTGCTTGCCATATTAAAGCAGTAGGATCAAAAATAGTATCCCTGCAGTGAGTCCCAAAATGAGAGGCAATCCGCCAAAGATAGAGTGCACGAAGTTTGGAAATATTCCTAGGACTGCTTCAAAGAGTGCAAACAGTCCTGAAAGAACTGTCTTAAATACATGTACAATACCACTCGTATCAGACATGTTTAAGATACGACTTAACATTTCAGAGAAATGTATAGGGCAGTTTGTAGTTAAGAGAGCATGTATCTCTGCAGAAGTCTTTGTGACTTACAGATCAAAGGTCTCTTTGGCCGAGGTCAGTGGCACAGTTTTCTGTAAAAGAATGGCTTTCATTCTGCTTAAAGTATCAATTTGTATAGAAGAGATGTTCAGTGAAGGCCATAATGGCGACTCCCGGTCTGCCTTGGCTTTAGGAAAAAATGCTTGCATAAAGCAAGTGACCCTGGCTGGCACAGTTACAAGAGTAAACCTGGCAACATGCCACAGAAGCTGTGATCGTTAAACATGAGGTGACTTCCATTAGAAAGTTAACCAAAAAAGTTGACAATCACCGCAGCTGGTGAACCTTGCAGGTGGCAGGATATGTTGTTAGAGGAACCATCGCAGCCCTGTGTAAATTAATACCCTGACAAAGGAGAGAAACGCTTAGTGCGTTTTCACAATTTTTACCACTAATTAACACTTCTTTTCCCTCACTCCAACATCTGGGTGTGTATGGTAATTCCCAGGATGTCTTCATGTATTCTTCTCCCAACCTTTCACATATGCCTGCTAGTATGTGTTTTAAGCAATACTGAAAATGGAAAATTGTAACAGGCAGAGTAATTGTTCTGTGTATTATCCATTCAATTGCTGGCTTTTCAGCGACTGTAAATGGCAATCTTTCCAGTTTTTCAATGCTCAGCACCGTATAGTCTGCTTCCCTCTGTGCCAGTTTGATCTGTTTTTCAGTGAGATTGAATTCTGAAAACAGTGACGTAGTATTGATTAAACGCCAAGGCACATAGCCTGAACGTAGGTTTTGTAACGTCCAACCTAATAGCATGATAGAACTTAATTGCGACTGACCATGTTGCAGCATGACGAAGTCCTGTTCCATGATGTCTATGGCAGAGGATACTATGCTGTCCAAAGAATATATCCTGGATGAAAGAGTCGTTATCCCATTGTCAACTACACAGAGAGATTTCTCTAAGTTAATACTATCAATATCTCATATTCGTTCTGCAGTCTCTGCTTGTGTAATCTTCCATGCTTCATTATACAATGCATAGATACTGGTTTATATAAAACGTTCATGATGCGGTTTAGTAGGTCCTTGCAAGAAGTCCCTTAGATCAGCGCCATCTTTGTGTAAAGGTAAGTGTTGTTTAACATCCTTGAGTGTAGATCTATGTAACTCTTCAAGGCATAGTTTCCGTACACTGTATGTTCTTACTATTTCTGGATGCTTTCTCTGAACATATCTTGGGTCTGACCTAGTGAAGGTGAACCCCAATGTTTTATTCAGGAATCTATATTGACAGTTGTTTGTGTCTGTGGGCCAGATTAACATTTTTTTCCAATCTGGATCTGTTCTGTATTGAAGCAAAATAGTATGTACATCGACCTCCCCCTCTGAAGTGTTACTGCTATCAGGTGTAGGTGTAGGTATGGATGGTTTGTTTAACTCTTTGATCTTGGCTGACCCAAGACAAGATGTCTGTTGGACAGTGTCATTCAACAACATTATTTGCTCTGGGATGGTGCAGGCTCTAAATAAAGCTTCCAAACCCTGCGCTTGCCAGTCTTTTGTACCCCAGACACTTTTTGTCTCAATGTTGTCTTTCCAAAAGTCGAAACCCAATGAAGACAGCTGAGCATAAAAAGCTGCAGAATAAATTTGTTTGGTGTTCGTCAACATATTTTTCATTCCTGTCCTATTAACATTTTTAAAGTAAAATGATTCTGGATTAGATATATTGACACCTGGAAAGTATGGACATTTGCCATAACATTTTTTTGAGCTACCCTTTGGTGGCTTCGGACAATGTTCCCATTGGTTATACATCAGTACATTTCTAGGGTTTTCAGATTTGTGCAAGAAATGATGACCATAGTGATTATAACAATACATTTGTTCATAATCTGATGAACATTCTAAGTATTCATGATTTGTAAATACAGCAGACCTTTCTAAGTCTGACATCATATTATTAACAGTATCAAAGTCCCAATCATCAGAAAAGGTACTAGATGAATCAAAGTCATTCAAGGAAATCTTGAACTGGTGTAGAATCTTCAACAGCTCCGCCGGACCAAAAATGTCATATTCAGTTCTGTCCCAAGCTATACCACCAGGTATAGGAACGGCTGTGATGTTCACTGATGACAAGTCTCTTAGTTCACAATGAGATGATTTGTGTGGCTTGAGGAGTAAGTTGATGTTCTTACTTGCTGTGTCCTTTTTTACATATCTTCTATTTATCAGGATTCCCAAAGTTATTATCAGAGTCAACCAAAGTAGATATACACCCAACACAATCCAACGTTCAATCCATTGTGAATCCAGATTGTCTTTTCCTGGTGATGAAAAAGTTTTGTTGCTTGTTCTTTAAAAGTTCTTTTTACTGGCGTTGTTTCAGGTTCGCTGGGATCCTTGGAAAACAAATCAAAGTTAATAAAATAGCCAGAGGCAGTTCTGTCAATTGTAGGGATTGCATCAGGATTCGTTAAAATCGCTGGAACCACTTGATCACTTGTTACATTTGTATATATAGTCAGATGCTATTTCATTATAAACAGGTGTTTCTTGATGAAATGTTATTTGGGTTTCAAGAGGTACAAGTTCCATAGCTTTGTTGCTTAGTCCTTTATTTAGCACTGCCAATTCTTCAATAGTGATGAGTCTTTCAGTTTGAACCTCTTGGGTAGTAGCCATATTCGGGCGTCTGCTACATCTTTGAAGTCCACTTGGCCTACTGCTTCTGATCAGCCACATGATGAGGTTTAACCAGGTCGATGGACATAAACCTGTTCTCCTTTTTACCAGCCAGGGGCGGTGGTAATACTGTTCTTGATGCGTGGATTGCTAGGACAGGTACTGGTTGCCTGTAAGAGGGCCAAATTCCTTCTTGTCCACGATCTTCTCTCTGACTAGAATCCCAAGCTTAGGAATCCAGACAGGCCTTGCTGGGACGGTTGGTTTCTTTTCAGTGGCTGTTGGCTTCAGGAACACTTTACTTTGTTTAGTTCTTATCTTATTTAAGTCCTGCAAAACAGCCAGAAGGCCTTTGATATCAAAGGGTTTTTGTTCCACCTCTAAAGTCTGAAAATCGAGATCCAAAATTATCATTCTGGTTCCAAAAGAGACTTCATATAGAGTGATACCCCTTAGAGAACTGATTGACAGATTATTAAGACTACGTTGGACACTTATTAGATGTTTTACCCACCCATCACCCAAGCCTAATAACCTAGCTTTTACAGATTGCTTTATGTCCCGGTTTTTTCTCTCCACTACCGAATTTCCCTTAGGATAGGATGGTCTAGAGTACCGCAATGCAACACTCAATTTGGCCATGGCCTTTTTGTGAGTTCGAGAGCTAAACCCAGGACCCTGGTCAGAATGTAGCGTGCCCACTGCGTATGTGCCGATAAACACTTGCAAATATTTTATAACAGTTCGAGCGTCAGCCGAGCGTTGAGACCACATCCAAATGAATCTTGAACACGTATCCACTGCAACCATAATGTATTTATAGTTACCATCCCTCTGCAAGGGACCACAGTGATCTAGGGAAACGCAAGCTAATGGTTCATCTGAGATTAACAAGGGCGTCTGCGCAGGACGTTTCACTGTAGAGACTTTCATCTTTTGGTAGATTTCATATTCCAAAACATAGTTTCTGGTTTGTTTCCTCATGCGCAGCCACCGGTACCTCTGTTTTAATAACGACACTGTGGCGGAAACACCTGCATGTGCAGAGGTGAGCCCTTCATGTGCTGCTAAGAATATTCCTAATCTATGTTCCAAGTTTGGAATTACTCTATCTCCCACTCCAGTGATTCGAGAAAATGGAACATTATTTGCATCAGTTATATATGAGTATTTGAGTGGAAAGCCTTTCGGTAATGTTTTACCTCTGTCTTTGATTGAAGCATTGCCAGCTTGCATTATTTCGCTGTCTATTTTAGTTTTTGAATGAGTGATTGCATCTATGGAAGCCGTTTGCACAGCTGCCTTCGCGGCTTCTTCAGCCAATGAATTCCCAGCAACGTGAACGCCATCACGTTGATGACTCAGTGTATGTATCACATGAGCGTGTTGTAGTCCTTGTCATAACTGAACTATTTGTTCCCAAAGCAATTTATGCTTGATTGTGCCACCTTTTGCATCTTTGTAACCGTTTTGAATCCAGTTCTGCAAGTATTCATTGTAAGATTGAACACAATAATATGAATGTCACACTATGAGTGTGGGGAATTTGCGGTCTGTATTTTCAAGCACCATCTTGAATGCTTGTAGGTCAGCTCGCTGAGCTGTACAATCTCCTAGAGATTGTATTTTTGTGACCATTGGTCGGAATTTACCATCACGCCAGCGACCTTTAACGATCGAGCACGCAGCACTATAGGCTTGTTTACCCCCGTAGTGGGTTGGGCTGATCCGTCAGTATAAATTATACATTCATACTGCTCTAGAGGCAGAATTTCAGTAGGCAGAGGACATTCTTGTTCTTATTGTAGAAAAGCTTGTGTCTTCAAATATGGATCAAAAACGTATTCAACGTCTGTTGCAGCAAGAGAATTAACCCAGTGTATCCTTCTTGGATGTAAAGCTTTAGCATTCGGAATGCTCGCTTTTGTCACTGCCTCTAAGGCAGGTACAGGTATAACGACCATAATGTGCTTACCATGTGCGAGGGCTCTCGCTTTTGGTACTGCAGTTTGAATTGCTGTCCGAATTTTTTCTGTTGAAGTGAATTTCATTTCTGCTTGTGTGTACAAGTGACATTTGTAAGCTATTGGAACTTTTTCACCTTTGTTAAAAGTTAAGTACGTGAATCTGCATTGTCCTGTAATGAATCAGATCACTAAGTTGCGTACGTTACGCGTTTTGCAAATGTTTTGTTGCTAACATGTCTGTTTGGACTGAACACAAAGTTTCTGTGTGTTTTTGTGTCAAAAAAACTGTTTTGAAATCAGGATTGATTAGTTTGTAGAGAGGTTTAACTCTTTCTGCATAGTTTAGAATTTAAGTTCTTCCGAAATTTAGGTAACCTAAAATCGACTGTAAGTTCTTCAGCATTTTTGGAGGTTGGAACAGCCCACATTTCTCTGGAAAGTTTGCCGCCAGTCTTTTGCCTTTACTTGATAATTCATATCCTAAAGCTAGGACATTTAAATGGGCAATTCTCGATTTCTTAAAATTGAATTCATACCCTTCAGAGGCGAAGCCAAGTATGATGGTGTTCACCCTGTTCAAGTGCCTATCCAAGTCATCGTCTGTTAGATAGATGTCATCGACATTTGATAATGCCTCATTATCAAAGGTTTGTAGTAACTCTGTTACTCTGGCTGAAAATAACCCTGGACTATTCTTGAATCCCTGTCGGTGACGACAGAAGTTACGCTGTGTCCCCATGATCGAGAAAGCAGTCAAATACCTACTTTCTGGTGCAATGTTTTGACTGAAGAAACCGTTAGAAATATCTAATGTGGTTTTATACTTTTTACGCACAATGTTAGTCATTAGTGCTGCACTATGTGCATTTTGTAATGCAAAGGTTTTTTAACAAGAGTTTAAATGTCTGTAATCCAATACTAAATGATATTGTATTGTCTGGTTTGGAGACAGGAAGCAAAGGATTGTTCATGGATGAGGTGCATGTTTCAATCACGCCTAGGTATTCAAGTTGAACTAATGTCTACCTGACCTGTTTTTTAGCTTCTTGCTTAACTGGATACTGCCTTTTTGCAGTTGGTTGATTTTTTATCTGGATTTTATGGTGAGGATAATCCTCATCACTCCCTTACATGATTTTTATATAATGCAGGAGCCTGGGCTACAGCCCATTTCCTAGCATAAGTATATTTTAAATGAATTGGAATGTGGTTGGAGAAAGCTGGCAAAACTATTTCTTTGCCATGTGGGCACTCCCTGACAAATTCAGGTGGCCAGTCTTGTTCTGCTAGAAGAATGGCATAACCCTTAGAAAGTTGCTCCCAAAAGAGTGCTCTCACTATTCTTGGTATGTCCCCCTCCATCCGGAGTGTTACTTCATATAACTTATGTGGGAAACTAACCCTGGTATCTGCAGTTTCAACATGAATAAACTCATTCAAGTGCACTGTCTCCAGATGATCCTTCAAAATCTTGCGAGCTATGGTGACTTTTGGTGCTCTGTCCAACATTGTTTGAGCCCATTCCCCGTTCTTGAGTTGTGTCCTCAATATCCCCAGCATGTCTGATTTTTAGACCTGCTACTTTCTTTTTGGTGAATTGAGTTTTCTTGTTTTTCTGAACGTGTTGATCGTCTTTGGACTTCACACGTTCTTCCTTGTGTTCTGTCTTCTTTTGGATTTCGGTGCCGAAGTCTGAAAGGTATGAGAGGAATGTGTATCACTATCAGGTTTTTTCAAATTATTCCTATTCCTGAGGTTATACCTCCTTTCAGAGGGCTCCTTTTGAGGAGACCTACCTCCGAATTGAGAACGCTTCTCTTTAGAAGTTTGTTTAGTGTTCTCTCACTTCTTTTTGGGAGGAGCAGGAGTGTTTTTTGTAAAAGCCTTCTCAAGACTTTCTGATAGTTGGGGTTTAACTGGTTTACCACCTAAGCCGTCTCTGTCTAATTCTTAATAGGATGTTTCAATTATTCTGGCCAGTTCATGTGGTTGCTCAGTTACATCAAATTCCCTTAACTTTTGGCGGATCGCCACGGATGCTGCTTCACCTTTAATATTAGCTAATTTTATTGTTGAGACCTGTTAAAAAATTTTCAGTAATGTCATACCTAAATTTAAAGCAAGTTATGCCCCATATTCATTTTGAATCTGTTTGAGGACGTCATAGACGGAACACCATGTGTTTCAGTGTAAATTGCAGCAAAGAATGTACCCCAAGTGTCGCAGTCCTCCAGGTTTTGTGCGATCCCCATTGGCAAATAGATTGTTAAAATTCTGTGTTTCTCATTAGGGGTAGTATTAGGAAATACTGCTTCGATTTGAGTAATTTTCTGAGCTATCCAGAATGGAATTTGTTCCCATTTTGCAGGTAATTTACCAACGACTGAATGTAAAGTCTGTGGTGTAACTTTATTTGTGTTTCCCAGTTAAGGGGGATGCTGTGGAATCATTATTGCTGGTTGGACTGTAAGAGTTCGTATGACATACTGAACCAATTGTCTGTAGATTTGGATTTGTTTTTTGAGTTTAACTAATAGCTCCGCATCTGATATTTCTTCAATGTATAGCTGGCTAATACCGGCCATGCTGCTCCTGGTCTACCTAGTGGACCGAGCCTGGTAATGTGATTTATATGTTTTAGGGTGCCTTTAAAACAGAGTGCATGCTCCTGGTAAGTTAGTGGAATTTCTATATCCTTGAAAGAAATGTATTTCTCTGGTGGTTCATCTTTTTTGTAGAAGTGAAACACTTTTGTTCTTGGATCTGCTTCAGGGAAGACTATCCATGAATAGAATACCTCTGTCTGGTGATAATCATGTGCCTCTATCACAAAAACTACCCTACCACCTCTTGCTGATAGGCTATTTCATATGAGTTTTATAGTGATGGTTTTCCTTAAATATTCTGGTATGCTTATATCATCCTCGTCGGTCTCTTGGAGACCTGTAAAGTTTAAATCTTGTACGGGATTGTCGGCTGTAGCTCTACCTGCCTCGGTATTATTATCGAGGGACATTTTTTGTTGACTGAAAGTTTGCAGAGCAAGTTTCAAGGAAACAAAGTTAAGGTGCACAATATTTTGGAACACTGTATCCTTCAATGATGAATAAACCAAAAACTAATACATAGGATTTTTTCGTCCTACTCAGCTATGGCGGATATTATTCTTTTACCCACTCCAGATTTCTATTGGAGTATTTACGGAAAAAAGGGGTCTCTGAGAACAGCACGACTGAGTTACTTTAGTATCTAGCATTAAATTAGTGCCTTACCAAACGTTGGGCACCATGTTGTTTACTTCCTATATTCCCTATAGGCTCTGCGCATTGGAATAATATATATCCTATAGATTTGACGTGGACTTATGTCAATAGGTCTCTATCGAATATACTAAACGTAATTGTGTGTGTGCCAGCTAACTCAGAGGTCACTAGAAACTTTCTCGAATACACAAGAAGGGATTCGTTTCTGACAACCGCATAAACATGACAACTTTGTTTCCCAAGAATAGTAATATATCTCTCAGAGTTGTGGAAACAATAGATACGTTTTTCACTCAGTCAATCGGGCATGCTTCGTTTCTACAAGGTTGCAGAGAAATAGTGAGACAGACGTTTTCAAAATAAGGGTTTATTGAACAGTCTTCTTTCTCATGCAAGAGAGGTGAACTGCTAAAATCGTTAAGCAGAATGCAAAGTATAATGCGTACAGTGTAAACAGTAATATGAAATAAAACTGTAAGAGTATTGTATGGTTTGTAAGCCATATAAAAATACATACATTAATAACATAGACTAAAATACTCAAATGGTGCTTCTAAAATACGCCTACCCCAGTGTACCTAACCTAAGTCTAGAACGTAGGAAGAAGTAAGTATTGTCTTTTAGCATAGGTTTAGTTTTGCCAAGAATCTACCAAAGGTTTCTCTAGGTTCTAATCAGCTCCATACCTTGTTTTAGAATGAAGGTCTGGTATCACTTTCTTGGGACTCGATTTCCCAACACCTCGCAAGGGGAGCCGGAAACACTGGAGCTGCATTCTCGGCAGAGAAGGGCAGCTTCCTGATCAGTGTGTCAGCTGGAGAGTCGGCTTCCTTCGGCACTTGCTGTAGCGAGCTGCGTCAGGCAAGTAGGTCTTCGAACTGCTCGGAACCACAGTATCTTGCTATAGCAAGCTTTAAAGTGTATAGGAATGCCATAGTTTGACGTAAAGTCGAACATATGAACGTCATAAGTGAACCCCTGGGGAATAGTTGTTCATTGTAAAGTTGCTGAGTTCTTAGAGAAATCAATATTCAAGCAAGGGGAAGTTCACTAATGGATTAAGTTGGTTTTCCAAGAAATCTTTGTGATATTTGGTGAACGGATGGAAGTAGCCATGCCTGAATTTGGGTAGCATGGGCTATTTTCCCCTGAGGCTACTTTCCCCTGAGGCGGAAGCCGGGGGCGTTTCTCCACTATCCCTCACAACTTTACATTTGGCTGAGCATATCGTGAGATTTTAAGGTTGTACATATTTTAATTGCGCAGTTTTAGCTATCTGCCTACCTACTTGGCTGATCCTTGTGGCCGAGATTTACATCGCTCCAAGGCTCCCGGTATTCAGATCTCCCTCCCGGCGCAGCTGATTGAAGCGCTGGCGCCGGGTGTCAGAGGGCTAATCCGCCATCTTAGGGGGAGGCAGGGTAGCGGTCCAGCTCTTGGACGCCTCCCGCCCTCCCTGGTTACTTAAGGCGCCAAACTCAGCGCACTTGCAGATTACTTGCTACTTTCCCCTGAGGCGGAAGCCGGGGGCGTTTCTCCACTATCCCTCACAACTTTACATTTGGCTGAGCATATCGTGAGATTTTAAGGTTGTACATATTTTAATTGCGCAGTTTTAGCTATCTGCCTACCTACTTGGCTGATCCTTGTGGCCGAGATTTACATCGCTCCAAGGCTCCCGGTATTCAGATCTCCCTCCCGGCGCAGCCGATTGAAGCGCTGGCGCCGGGTGTCAGAGGGCTAATCCGCCATCTTAGGGGGAGGCAGGGTAGCGGTCCAGCTCTTGGACGCCTCCCGCCCTCCCTGGTTACTTAAGGCGCCAAACTCAGCGCACTTGCAGATTACTTGCTACTTTCCCCTGAGGCGGAAGCGGGGGCGTTTCTCCACTATCCCTCACAACTTTACATTTGGCTGAGCATATCGTGAGATTTTAAGGTTGTACATATTTTAATTGCGCAGTTTTAGCTATCTGCCTACCTACTTTGCCGATCCTTGTGGCCGAGATTTACATCGCTCCAAGGCTCCCGGTATTCAGATCTCCCTCCCGGCGCAGCCGATTGAAGCGCTGACGCCGGGTGTCAGAGGGCTAATCCGCCATCTTAGGGGGAGGCAGGGTAGCGGTCCAGCTCTTGGACGCCTCCCGCCCTCCCTGGTTACTTAAGGCGCCAAACTCAGCGCACTTGCAGATTACTTGCTACTTTCCCCTGAGGCGGAAGCCGGGGGCATTTCTCCACTATCCCTCACAACTTTACATTTGGCTGAGCATATCGTGAGATTTTAAGGTTGTACATATTTAAATTGCGCAGTTTTAGCTATCTGCCTACCTACTTTGCCGATCCTTGTGGCCGAGATTTACATCGCTCCAAGGCTCCCGGTATTCAGATCTCCCTCCCGGCGCAGCCGATTGAAGCGCTGACGCCGGGTGTCAGAGGGCTAATCCGCCATCTTAGGGGGCGGCAGGGTAGCGGTCCAGCTCCTGGACGCCTCCCACCCTCCTCTAGTATGGATATAAACAATGGGACTTCCCGTCCGCGCAGCGGGTGGGCGCAGCAGGCGCGCCTAAGGCAAGTCCGTCTGCGCCCGTCTGCGGCTGGCCCGCGCCCAGCGCCGGTCCCCCTGTCAATTTGGCCAAAAAGATCTGCTGGACTCGAACTCAGCTCCTCGAGATGAGACAAGGTACTTGCGCGCCAGCTGCCCGCTGCTGCCCATTCAGCCTAGAGGGCCTTTCCTTCAAATGCGCACTCTGTGAGCTCACTCTCACCCCTTGGTTGAAACGTCCCCCTCAGCCCTCGAAGTTGGCTAATTGTCCGAGCTACCCTCGGATGTTGAAGGCTGCTCTGATCAATTGCCTCTCCCTTCCTCGTCACGCTAGTGAGATCTGGATGTCACTCGATACCCATGCCTGGGACATCTTATTTCTCACGGACACTTGGATTAAAGATACTTCTAAACCTGACATTCACTTAGCCATTCCCTCAGGTTACCGACTGGTGGGTATCAATCGTGGTAACGCTAAAACCGGGGGTGGTCTTGCCATCATTCTAAAGCCACATCTTAATTTGACTTTTAAGAAACTAACCAATATAGGACTGATTGAAGCCATGTATTTTACGATCTTGGATTCGGCTACTACTATTCTGACTAGCATCTTAGTATACAACCCCACCAATGCTTTAACTTCATCATTAGTCACTCTTTTGCACATGATAGCGGACTTCTACCTCAGACACTCACACTTTACTGTACTAGGAGATTTTAACCTGCATGCTGACAATCCCTCCTGTTCACAAGTGTCTCATTTAATTGAGGACTAACCTTGTCCCAATTAGTTCAGGGACCGACTCACTCAGCAGGTCACACTCTTGACTTGATATTTACAAATCATCCTGGTATCACCACTCTTCCCTCACTTCCCCTTACCTGGTCGGACCATTTCCTCCTTCCTTTTGATCCTACTATCCCTTCACTACCCATCCCCTCAACTCTTAATGGGGAAATAGGGAGAAAATGGCATAAAGTCACATGTGAAGCCGTTGATCCTCGCTTTATCAGTTTGATCCTCTCTCTAAGGACCTTAATGAAGAAGTGGCGAAATACAACTCCGCTCTTTTAGCTGCTATTGATGACATTTCCCCATTAAAACCTATCACCTCCACTAGATCTAGGCCCTCTGCACCCTGGTTCTCCCCCGCCTTGCGTGAGGAAAAGAGCCGCTGTAAACAGTTGGAACGCAAATGGAGGCAGACCTATGATTCTGAGTCTAAAGTGATTTACAAAACTGCCCTGAACAAATTTCAAAAATTAAAACGGTCCACTATGAGAGATTTTTATACCCAGCAAATTAAGAATGCAGAGAACTCTACTAAAATTATTTTTAAAATTGTGAAGGACTTCGTTAACCCTCCTGCCATGATGGTTCAGAGTTCTCCTAGCCAGGCACTTTGCAATGGGCTATCGGACTATTTCCAGGATAAAATTATTAAGTTAACTTCTTCATTTAATCTGGTTCTGGCTTCCCCTCTGACTGGTGATCCGGACTCTCAGAGAGCCTCGCTGAATTCTTTTAAAGAGCTCACTTCTAAGACTGCCATAAATCTACTTGTCAAATGCAAATCGGGGTCGCCGCTTGATCCGGCTCCTGCTAAGGTGATGGGCAAGCTTGCCCCTGTACTGATCAGTCCTCTCCTTTCCATTTGCAATTCCTCGTTACGCACTGGTCAATTCCCCATGGCATGGAAACAGGCAATGTTAGTCCCGATTTTAAAGAAAACGGATGCGGATCCCTCGCAATTCTGCAACTACCGTCCGATTTCTCTCCTTCCAAAGCCAGCAAAAATCCTGGAAAAGGCTGCCCAGAAACAATTGGCAGACTATCTAGAATCCAACCAATTGCTACATGACTCGCAGTCTGGATTTAGAACAGGCTATAGTACCAAAAGCGCTCTTTTAGAGGTATCGGAGACTATTCGTGAATGTGTGGATAGGGGCGAGGAGGCCATGTTGGTCCTCCTCGACCTATCCGCCGCTTTCGATACAGTATCTCACGAGATACTGCTGGACCGGCTTGGGCAGTCGAGAATCGGAGGTACTGTGCTGACTTGGATTAGATATTTCCTTACAGGTCGGACTCAGAAGGTCTTCCTCCGACCTTTTGAATCAGAGGGTAAACCTCTTTTCTGCGGAGTGCCTCAGGGCTCTGCTTTGAGCCCTCTATTTTTTAATGTCTATCTGGCTCCGCTGGCAAAAGTGGTGGAATCTTGGGGGGTCAGAGTGATCTCCTACGCTGATGATACTCAGCTTGTGTTTTCATTTAGAGATCACTCTGACACCAATTTCATCAATTTTCGCCACTGCCTCAGCAATATTTGCTCCTGGATGACCTCTAACCACCTTAAACTGAATACCGACAAAACTGAGTTTTTATTTTTTAATCAGAAAACCGCGCTGCCTGCTATTCAATGGTGGCCAAGTGTACTGAATCCTCCTCCGGTCCCAGTCCAGACAGCTCGAAACTTGGACTTTCAATTTGATAATGCACTGTCCTGGAAATCACAAATCAACAACGTCACAGCAGCTCGCTTCGGCAAACTACGTATGATCAGGAAGATCTTCCCTTACCTCCCTTTGGACTCCCGCAATACCATTGTTCATGCCCTGATTACATCGCATTTAGATTATTCCAACAGTCTCTATGCGGGCGCCCCCCTGTACCAAATTGAACGTCTGCAAATAGTACAAAATGCCGCTGCGAGACTGATTGGCAATATTCCTTTCCGTCACTCGATTGCTCCATACCGGAAGAAGCTGCACTGGCTCCCCATTGCCCTTCGCATCCAGTTCAAAGCTTTGATTTTTGCCTTCCGTGCCCTCAACGGGTTAGGCCCTGGATATTTGAGAAAGAGACTTAAACTGTCCCAATCTGTCAGATCTCTGAGATCGAACAGCCTACGCCTCCTGGTGGTACCCAGATTCCGTCTTGCCAGGAGTGGGGACAGAGCGTTCGGCGTAGTAACAGCTAAACTTTGGAACAGCCTCACACTGGATCTTAGGTTCATTGACTCGGAGTCTTTGTTCTGAAGCAAACTGAAAACTTGGTTGTTCACCATCTCATAAGCAGCTCATTTCTCTCTAGCTTGCAGTCTGTAGCGCCGGGACACCCCCGTTGGGGGTAGCCGTGCGCTTTATAAGCATCTTAATAAATAAATAAATATGCCTCAATAAGGGCTTGATT
Organism: Lissotriton vulgaris; assembly: GCF_964263255.1. Lineage (NCBI taxonomy): Eukaryota > Metazoa > Chordata > Amphibia > Caudata > Salamandridae > Lissotriton > Lissotriton vulgaris. Next base: position 1,571,246,948 of record NC_141694.1, on the reverse strand, counting down.
TCTATGCCTATATAAGGACAATGTGAATTGTACCTATATAAGGGCATGTATTGGGAAAATGTAATCGGAGCCTAAAACGCCACACAACAATATAAGCCCCCCTAAGGTCTGTTCTAGATGCCCCAAGGATAGGGTGGCATAATAAAATAAGCAGGGAGATTTTAGTGATGTTTTCTTATTCCCTGGTGAATGAAAAACTGCCAATTTCGTTTTTCCCTATGGTAGTACATTAGCTCCATAAGCTAACATGGGAAGAAGGCTTTATTTAACATTAATAAAGTCTACCTTTTGACAGAAGGGAGCTAAAATATTACTTCAAAGTATGAAAATAGTAGTTGCAATAAATACAGCAACTTGCCAATGTCGGATTTATTATAACTATTGCAGGAAAGTAGTTCTAGAAATGCGTTCCTAAAGTTAAAATAAACCAGCCCTATATGAGCATCTTCTGATGGGCAAGCCTTTGCCAGGCTAAGCCAAGCTGCCTATTGAGGTATGAAGTGGCCCGGGCTCAGACAAAGAAAACATCTGGTGAGGGGAGATTTGATGCCTGAAGATAACAGACAGGAAGGGGGCTGAGTAGCCGCATTGGTCTTCAAAGAAGCCGAGATACCTACGAGAGAACCCAGGCCCACCCCCACTTCTTACACCCCCAGCCAGATGGAAGCCCTTGTAATTCATTTAGGGAAGGGGCTGGAAGGGGAGTAATAGGGGAACTTGACCACACCTGTGGGTTGGCTTAGCCGGACCTGAACCTCCAGGAGTGATTTTTTCCATTTTGATTTTTAGGGAACAGTGCTTTATGGGACAAAAATATGCCATACTTTTAAGGAAGTTGTCATCATAGACCTTGCTTCCCATTTGTCAGGGTAAGCCCCTCTTGCCAGCCCATAAACCTGGATAAATATGGGAAAGCTGCCTCACAACTCAGATTCCTGCCTAGAAATATCTAGAGAAGAAGGACTGCCCTGATGAACCCCTGGTCTGCACCACAAGACAACTTCCCTCATAAGGAGTGCACCTGCTGTACACTTTGGGAATAACAAAAGTGGACTTTGCCTTGCTTCAAAGGGATTAAGGAGTGGAATCCGTGAAAGTAACAGGTACAAAAGAGCTTCAAGAAGTCACCTGCATCAACTCCATCAAGACAAGGCCAGCTGATTACATGGACATTAAAGTGTTTGACCAGCTGCATTATTGAAGTAGTAGTCCCAAACCTCCAAGAGCGGAATCAGAGCTTCTGGACCCTTGGCTGGAGCTGAGGGCCTCAAAGACCCAAAATAAATATCTGGAGAAGAAGGACTGCCATGCTGGACCTTTGGACTGCACAAGAGAGGACTGCACTCATAAGGACTACAACTGCTGCACTTACAAAGCTTCACAACAAAAGGACTTTGCTTGTCTTAAAAGATAAGGAGTGAACTACCTTATAAGCAACAGGCAGAAAAGGCCTGCAACATGGACACTCCAGCTGACAAGCTTTTCCCGGAATTTACTTGGATTGCCCTGGTGCATTGTAGGAGTTGTGGTCCTAGAGAAAGAGGCAAACCGGAGATTCTGAACCCTTGGATAGTGCAGTGGACCACTTTCCTGCACCAAGAAACACTTCTAGAAGTAAGTGTAAAAGTGTTATATCATGGGTGGCCTGAACTATGGACTTTGTCTCAGTCCAGCGTGACCTTTCTTTAACCCTGTGAATGCTATTTGCTTCTAAGCGCTAGCTTTACTTTAAATCCTAAAAAACTATTATCTTTGGTTCCCTATATTGGATTTTTGGCTTTCTGGTATCATTCTATTCATAAAAATATTTCCCATATTTATACATTGTTGTTGCATTTTTACTGTGTGTTGTGGCATAGTTATTTACTTTATTGGTGTTTTTTAATGTTTTACAAGTGTATCCAAAATTAAGTTATCAATGTTTGAGCAAGGATTAATTAATTGATAACTTAACTGGATCATATTTGTGATTGTGGTGTTATCACTAGCCCTAGGTAATTACCTGCACCTACTAATAAACCAATTTAAAATCTGACTTTACCATCAATTAGGATTTTAAATTGTGATTCCAGAACACCAAATATCAACTGGTTCTATTATTATCCTATGGGAGAGATAGGCCTTGCAGTATTGAGAAACAAATGGTGAGTTTTTCTCTACCAGGACATGCACTACTACAGGACTACATGTCCTAATTTTCAAGGAGTTTGCACCTTGCCCTCTGATCTATCCAAGGCATGTCCTAGGGGTGACTTATATGTCTTAAAAAGGAAGATTTGGGCCTGGCAAAAGGTTTATATTGCTTAGTCCACGTGGCAATTAAAATTGTGCACACAGGTTCTGCAAAGGCAGGCCTGAGATATGTTTGCAAGGCTACTATAAGAGGGTGGCACAGTGCTGTGGGCCTGCTGGTAGGATCTAATTTACATACACTGGGTCCATGTTGCATCACTTTAGCGGGTAGTTACTAGTTAAGTAAATAAGCCAAATTGATATAGGCCACTGATATTATGTTTTAAGAAGAGAGCACAAACAAGGCCAGCTAAGACAAATTCAACAAAAAAAGTGGAGGGTAAAGGCAAAATTTTGGGGGTGACCATGCCAAGAGGGCCAGGCCAAACGTGATAAATTTGGAAAGAGGTGGGAAAAGCAGTCAAGTAACACATCAAGACACAATTGAAATCACCATCCAGGATCAGCGGCATATGCATCCACTCTGAAAGGCAATTGGAGACTCTATGCCAATATCTAACATGGTGATTATTGGGGGTATATAGCTCACCTAGGACCACTTGGAATGCATATCATTTGCCTTTGGCTAAAACATAGCATCCATCTTCTTTAATAAGTGCATCATCAATTTAAAAGAAAACAGAAGATTTGATCCGAAGCCAGGTACTACTGGCAGATGCAGAATAAACAGTCCCATTCTATTCGTACTGAATCGTTAAAAATTCTGCATGGACCCAATATGTCTTTTGTAGAAAGATAGTCAGCCTTCAAGAGAAATAATGTTGAGTATATTCTGCATCGCTTCTGGATAGAATTCATCCCCCTAGCATTCCGTTTACTGGGTGAATGGAACACTAACATATTTGTCCCAATACACAACTAGTTACCAAACAAAGTAGTCAACACCAATGGGGGTCTGACTGCAATGGCGCACCCCTCTCCAGATTGTCCATCAGAGGAACCTCCAGATCGATGTTGCTGGAATGAGGATCCCACACTGACAACAGATATAGCCACAGACGGCGGAGTTGAAACCGAGCCTAAGGCACCAGGGATACAGCTCCCCCATGTAACTCAAAATCTGCAACCTTAGGTGGACAGGACTTGCCCTTAACCTCCCAGGCAAATACTTGAAGCACCTAAATCCGTGGAACAGTCTGGAATACTCTGTTTAGGTTGGTTTGAAACCGAGCCCCAATTAACGTCATGTCCTGAGAGTGTACCAGTTGACACTACTTGCAGTTCAGGAGAAACCCAAGCACTTTAAGAGAGAGGCACACAATATCTCCAGATGCCCCAGAACCAGCTCCTACGAGGGAGCATGGAGGAGCCAATCATCCAGATAAGGGTATAAGTGGATTCCTTGCAGATGTAGGGAAGGCACCTGTGTAGCCACCACCTTGGTAACCACCTAGGAGGGCTGATCGCAGCCTAAATGAACAGACCAGAAACTGGTAATACACCTCCCTGATACAGCACTTTAGAAAGTTCTGGAAGATGGGATTAATGGGCACATAATAGTACACATCCTGCAAATCCAAGGTGCACATTAGATGGTCCTTCAGCACCACTGGTATAATCCTCTGCAGGGTCTCCATCAGGAAGGGGAGAAGCAACACATACTGGTTCCGCTGGAAGCCTCCCGTAACCTTCACCATGAGAAAGATGATCAAATAAAAAAAAAATTCCTACCTCCAAGGGTGGACCACCTGAATGGCTACCTTCTGTAGCAGAAAATAAATCCCCTGTGCTAGAGCTACCTACTTCATCTTCCAGAAAGGCCAAGGATTTGGACAGATGCCTGACTCTGAAAGGACCTCCCCAACCTGGATCTTATATCCGTACCTTACAATGGCCAACACATAGTGTTGGAAGTAGACTGCCCCCATGCCTGGAGGAAGTGCCGGAGTGGGACGCCTACAATAAATTCCTTCCCCATCATATAATCAGGAATGAGGCTTAGAAGGGGGGGTTTGTCCTCCCTATCCAGACCCCATACCACAGTGAACCATCTTTAAGACTTGGTGAACTGCTTCCTGGAAAAGGAGAAAAAGGGAGATTCAGACTTAAAGGACAGTTTCTCACTATCTACGGCTTTGAGGGAGGAGGAATGTTTCTCCTCCTTGAATGACTAATGCAGCTTGTCCTCCAATTCCACCCCAACCAACAAAGAACCCTGAAAAGGCAACCTCATTATGGACGCCTTCTGGGTAGTTTCAGTCCTCCAGTCTTTTAGAACAATATTCCTACGGGCAGCCACACGTGAAAAGCAGGTCCACCCCACCAGACTGGCCACAAAGGAGTCAATGGGAATGGCATCCAGCAGGTCTTTCTGCATATCCTACAAGGGGTACAACTTTGCTATGATAGCGAGGCAACATAATCTTATCAGGGTCATGCCACTCCCTGTTGAGGACCACAGAAAGGTACTGATGTACAGGCCTTCCAGTGGTGCCGAACTCTGGAATTTCCACAGCAAGCCCCAAGATGAAGTCAAAGGCATGTACCCATACAGCAGCATGTCCTTGGAAATATATATTTTTCCATCAGTTCCTCAGGACCTTGCCCCTCCTCCACTAACCTCAATGAGGAAGATGAAGAAACTGGCAACATTCCCTTAGATTTAGAAGTGTCCCCCATTTCCAACAGGTTCTCCCTGATTAACACTTTCTGTGGCATTTAGAACCAGGAGGGGAAGGATAAGAGAAGGAGGAACTAGACGAATAAGAGAAAGACTCAGCCCAATGGTTCCTTTTCCTGACATGCTTCCACATGATTCACAAAAAGCTCGTAGCAGGACAGTCCCAAACAGATACAGCACCAAGCACACAGCTTATACAAAAAACAGAAACCTCTATGCAGTACTCGCCATTGGGCATAAATACTCTTCATACCACCAAAACACAAGTATCAAAATGCCCCAGGCACGCACTCTGTGACTGGTGTGCCTGGAGCCAGCCCTTCTGTCCTCTGCGAAAATTCTGCAGCCTATTTTATGCACATCTGCATAAAATTAAAAAAGATTAAGACATTTACAAACAAGTGCATAGCTGTCTCTTAAGCACAGCAGCACAACACTGGAACCAACTGGAATATCTAATGGGAATGGACAAAATATGGTGGCTCAAACCTCCATACAGGTGTTTGTTTGAGTTCAGGTAATCACAACAATTTGAAAGCAACATTAGTGAAAGTGGCTTTAACTGTGAGCTCAGTATTGATATTATTTACAGGGATTCGATTTGGCAGTGCTTGTGTTAGCCTTCCTGTAAAATAATTCCATTGCTCATAACTGATAGAAACACTGTTAATATGAGCTTGTATCACATACAGTAGGAGGCCTTCTTTCATGTAACCCCATCACAAATAAAGTAGGACGCCGTTTTTCATTTAAACTTTGTTATGCCCTGCATAGTTCACTTATTCCTTGTAGTTTATCTATCTTCCTGTCGCTCAGCCAGTGTGTGTGTCTAGAGTAGAATGCTGGGAATGCAGTGATGCATGGACTGTTGGATGTCTGTGTGAGTGAGGAATGACAGTTAGAGATGGGCTGAGCAGCAGGCAGGCTGCTCCTGGTGGGGTTTGCTGTCACCTGGAAATAAGGGCTTGAGTAGTGGCTAGCCTACATCACCTTCACCTGTTAACCTGTACTACCTTCTTGTTTTACATGTGTACCATCTTCATGACCAGCTGCAGAATAAAGGTATTTTGAAAGTTTACTAGGCTACCAGTGTCTACTTGTGCCATGGAGTACAACAAACTTTCTCCCAAATACAATAGGAAAGTATTTAATAATGTTGTTGTAAACTCACCGACTTAAATAATTTCAAGCAGGTTTACATTTTGTATTATGTGCAAACACAAGATAGTGGCTTCAAATTATGTAACGCTAAAAAAAATCTACACAGTTCTGTATTTTGGAAGGAGCTAGATGGGTCTAGTTTTCATTGTGCACATAGGTCCGATTTTCAGTGGATACATTAATAATAATCCACATTTGTAATGTGCACAATCCCCTACAAGGGTCTCTAGGCGCTGGGGGGCGTCGGTAAGATTAAGTAAGCTATTGCACAGCATCACATGGTGCTGGGCTAATCTGCCACCGGTGCTGGGGATCGAACCGTCATCACCAGATTCCAGAGTCAGTCGCCCTAGCCGCGGCGCCACACCTCTTCCTACATTTGTAACTTTATGTTTAGTACTTAATGGATTGTACATGTTTTTGTTTTAAAAGTAAAAACATACAATGGCTGCACATTGAGTGTGAGTGTGTGCTTTGTGGAGTTGTGAGTTTTACATCCACACCACATCCATGAGCATGTCTTGGTATTTTCAACCTCTCTACCCAGAGATCAATTCCTAAAGGGTGAACTTGATGTTTAGTTTGACTCCAATAATAATGTGACCCCAAGATACTGCAAGTAAAATAATCCACTTCACAGGACTGGAGACCAGTAATCACCGATTTCTCATTCCCAGAATTGCCAGTAGGCAATGACACCGATGGATAGGTTGCATGTCTTGCTGTGCTACTTTTTAATGTGTGCTTGTATAGTGCACTTTAACGCATGTAGTACAATCTCTTCTCCATGTGCGTAGTATCATGAACCTGACTAGTGTTGAGGGACACTTTGCTGCACGTGCGTGCATGTATAGGTGGGAAGTAGATTGGCTTCAGAGTTGGTATAGTGGGGGCAGTTTCAGCCTGGGAGAGCAGCTGGTTGAAACAGCTAGTAAGTATGGGGAAGGGGCTGAGAAGCTTTTCACTGGTGGTTGCTGACAGCAGTAAACACAACTGTGTGTGGCCATGACGTGGGGGTCAATGACCTGTGCTCAGAACTGCGGGTAAGTGAGGTCTACCATCAGTCAATGGTGAAGGGTTCTTGACCATAAAAAATTGTACACAGTGGCCTCAAACAAAATACAGGAGGAATTGTTAAAGCCAATATGGTGGAAAAGCAAAACATTGTAAAAAGCAACAACACTACAGAAGCAATTACACACACTCCACATATTACCGGTGACACATTACCAGACACACTCACACCTCTCACAGACTAGGAGTCAGTCAAACAATATCAGAAGCATTAACACACTCCTGACAGACTAGTAGTCACACACTACTATAAGAACTTTCACAACCATCACAAACTAGCAATGTCATTAGGTCTGGCTAATATCCAAAAAATCATTTTTATTGATTTGTGAGTTTAGATTAGTGGTATTTACAATGGCAAACTGGGTGAATGCATGATTGCGTCAATGGTTAGAAGAATAGATGCATGAAGGTAAGCATGGGAGACAATAAATGGATAATGAGTTATGGGTATGTGGACAGATGGATGAGTGATATGAGTGATGATATGGAGGGATTTCAGTCATAAGGTAGACTTATTACATTTGCCAATTATTGTAGATTTCTGAATAAAAGATTGTGCATCCACTTACTTCCAAATGTACTTATGCATGTACTATTTTTGCTAGAAGTAGGTGCGATTCAAACAAATGTGTCAAGAACCTGAACAAATTGTCTTTTGCGATTTTAAAAACTTGACAGACAGAACTGGCATGCATATAGTTTTAAGTGTTTATATACAACGAAAGCATTTTTACTTTGAAGCTTGCTAAGATTGTTGCTGTCTGATCATATTTTGAATGAATTTAGAAGCCAACTCCTTTTATATCTAATCACATTTTCATGATATATTGGTGTGATGAACGGACGTAAGACATTCACATTATTCAGAGAGAAAAACTAAAGGAAGATGAATGCCCCTTTCAGTGATTAAGTTATATATTTCCAACAAAACAAAAGGGAGGTACAAGTTTTTTATTTCAGTAATACAATTTGACATGTTTTTGGCAAAGCAAGTTGAAAAAATACAAAAATTGATATTTCATCCGAAATGTTTCACTTTATTGCAAAGAATTTCTGAAACATTGATTATTCTTTAATGGTATAAATTATTTGTCTCAAAATGCACCGAACTGATTTATAATTTGATCATAGGGTTGTTTTTTCACTATGTGAACGCAAACACAATGCATTTGTTAGAGTAACCAAAAGTACAAAAGTAAGGTTGTATGAATTTTTTTTACAAAAATAGTGTCCAAGATGACTGACAGCTGAGCTGTTTTGGGAGTGCCATACTTGACTAGGGTTTGGCAGCATTTCTTCTTAGCAACTGTTAGAAGCATCAGTTTTAGGTCTGTCTACAGACAGCTTTAGCAGTCTGTCAGAACTAATATCATCAACTCACACAATTATTCAGAGAAAGGCTTTGCATCTGCCCCTTCAGGCATTGTATATTTGAAGTGTGTTTCGCATTTTGCACAACCTACAAGAATATCTACAGCATTGTAAACTGTAAAAAGGATACTAGAAAGCAATTCCACACTGTTGGACCTCGCCCTCTCTGCAGGGTCACCCCCAAACAGTTTGCATTCACTCCTCCTATTTTTACTGATTTAATTTTTGTTGGCTTTAGGACTCCGTGCACTTTGCCATTGCTAACCAGGGCTAACGTGCTTGTGCTCTCTCTCTAAACACGGTAAAATTGACTTACAGCTGTTTGATTTATTTATAATTCCCTTGTAATGTTGTATACCATTTACCCAGGGCCTGTAAATTAAATGCTCTAGTGGACCGGCAGGACTTATTGTGACATCTACTTAAGTAGTCCTTATAACATGTCCCAGGACTGCAATGCATTCGACTTGGCAATATAGCCCCCTTGACAAGCATTAAGCTCATCCCTTTTTCCATATAATTCACCCCTAAAGTAGGTCCTAGGCAGCCAATAGGGCAGGTCATTGCATTTAGAAGGTTAGATACGTGCTTATAAGTTTTAAATTTCCTATTAGTCAAAAACACTTACATTTATTTTTCACTATATGAGACCTACTGTCCTGCAGGATAACATTGGGTTGCATTATCACATTTAATAAGTGCTAAATTTTATTGGGAACATATAGTCATTTCATGTTTAATGTCTGAGAAATGGTACATAATTAGCGGAGTTAATTGTATAGTCAGATTTTAAATCACAATTTTATAAAAGTCACTTTTAGAAAGTTGGCATTTTCCTGCCCTAAACTATTTGGAACCAGAAGCTTGCCCAAGGCCACATGACTGGTTGTAGGTGGCAGTTGGTCTTTCTTTATTCCCAGCCGACAGCTACACAATAGAGGAATTAGGTGTGTCTAATTGGGCTTTCTGCTCACAAAGGGGGGGGGGATGGGCACCTCTCCACTGGCAAGTGAATAGGCTGTGCTCTGCCTTCACACAAAAGACTTGACACCACTGCATTATTCCTGCAGCCAGCTTGGTGCCAGAGACTTCTCTTTCTTCAAAGAAGTCCCCCGGTATAAAAAATAGGGCCCTCAGACCCTCAGACCCATTCTTCAGTTCACTTTCTAGACCTGTGGAAGGACTTTAAGAGGACTACCTGCTATTGTGACCTGTTGTGTACTCCACAAGACTGTTTTTTTAAACCTGAAAAGACTGCTTTGCTGCCTAAATCCTCAGGGGCCTGCCCTCCTGCTTGAGCCCTGCTTCATCCTCTTAGCAAATGTATTCCAGCAGTGACTCACAGAGTTAGTTTAATGTCCTCCTGTTCAGAGCCACAAGTACATAGCAGGCACCCACCATCTTAAACCCTCACTGGACCCAAACGGAGTGAGTCCTTTCGCCCCCCCCCCCACCCTACGTGGTGCCCCTCCAGTCGTGTCTGGTACCTTGGTGGTGGTGCTAAAAGTAGCAAGATAGCCAAAGTACAAAACATGGGACTTATGGCTAAAAACTGATCTGAGAACCGGGACTAACCCTCTTGTCTATCCACCCAAGGTCCATCGCCGATTGGCCTGACTTCGCAGCCGCTGCTGCTACATTCTTCTCAACAGAAAACAAATCCTGTTCAGTGATCCTTTGCCAAAGGGGTATCCAGCCTCCTGGAATTCTCGTCAGCTACAGACTCCGGTCTCATCCTACTGGAGATTTTTCAACTTTCAAAAAAGTGACTATGTCTGAACTTATCAATCTTCTCCCCGCAAATTCATACAGAGCACAGAAGCTCCCTGACAATGACACTCCATACCTGAACAACACCTGCCTGCATTCTTGCCCAACTGAACTTTACCTTCTCAGACTTGTTCTTAAAATTTCTTCTCAGTCTAAAGGTAAGTTCTGTATGCCTATTTCACTTCTTGTATCCAACCTACACTCCATTGCAGTTGGCCATATTTCTTTGCTTGGACCAGGTCTTGCACGACTAGATGTCTGCATTTGGCGCTTGATGTTTTAGGTGCTTGTTTTTGCATTTAAAAATCATAACTTCGGTTCTACTGATTGGATTTTTGTTGTTTTGGTGACAACTTATTTATTAAAATGTACTCTTTTACTAAATTGGTGAGAGATTTTTCTTGTGTTGTGTTTTCACTGTATTACTGTTTGTGTGCTGCATAAATACTTTACACATTGCCTCTAATTTAAGCTTGCCTGTTTTGTTTCCAGCTAACAGGGGGTTATGCACGGGTTAATTTAGTGAATTTTGGGGCATATGTAGGAAGCCGTTTGCGATTCGCAAACACCGGAATTCACAGAATTCCGGCGTTTTCAAATCGCAAACGACGTTTTGGTATGTATTGGCCAAATAGCAAAATATGGAATCGCAAAAATTGCGATTCCTTATTTTGCTCAAGCATTTAAGAAATCACAATTTTGCGATTCCTTAAATGCTATGTAGGGGTTTCTTGAAAATTGCGATTTTGGCTTAAGAAACCACAAAATACCACCTACTCCAAGTAGATGGTATTTTGCGATTACCTGTCAAAATGCATTTAAAAAAAATCGTCATGTGGCGCATAGACATGCCCTTAGGGCATGTATGTGCGCCACATGTACTTACATGCACATTCCAGGGGTGCAACAGGTGTCCTTTGGACACCCTGGCACCCTGGGAATTGCGATTCTCAAATTGCGATTTTCTCATAGAAAATCGCAATTTGAGAATGTATCCCCATTCATTCCTATGGGTCTCTTGGCCCATGGGAATGAATGGGACACTCATTCCTTAATTGCGATTGCAATTTGCTAATCGCAATTAAGGAATTTTAGAGATTTGCAAAAAAATTGCGAATTATTACATACATTCCATTTTGCAATTCTCAAATAGCGATTCCTTAAAAATCGCTATTTGAGAACTACAAAATGGAAATTACCTACATATGCCCCTTTGTGATTTAACCTGACAAAGACTGTGGCTTTTGTCTGAACAGGGATCACCCCCCCCCCCCTTCAACCAACAAACCAATTTCTCACACAGACTATTGCATTTGAAGCTCTATTTGGACTTTTCTATCTACTCACATATTTGAAATGCTTCACTTGTCAGGAAAAATTACAATTGTGTGGGAAAAAAAACACGACTGCGTAGTTTAGGAGTAAAACATAAAGGTTATTTGAATACATTTGGCATCGATTTTAGGACAGTGCACAATAATGGCTGCTGATAAAAACAAAATAAAAATCTGAGTGGTTGTGTTGGCCTTTAGAAGTGCTTGTTTGCACATTGGTATGTAGGTCCAGTGAGAGTTCTTTTACAAGACAATAATATGGTGGTGCTATTTTGGTCCTTATGCTCATGTCATGCATGTTGCTTTAGATTACTTACAATGGACTGACATTTCACATTCACATTTCAGCAGATTTTCCTTCAGAGAGTGGGCCAAAGCAAAGGTGAAATGTATAAGAGCCCCGTAACAACTAACAAATTGCCTATTAGGTCTTTTTTCTTACGAGCATTTCTGTATATTTAGAAACCCTCCAATAAGTTGTATTCCCTCTATCTCTACCATACAATTTACAAGCGAATTTGAGCAAAAGACATAACATAATACAGTTTCAACTTCCTAATGACGGTGGTCAAACTGAACTGTTGTCTTAATAGTAAGACCCTGGCAAAAGGTCCAATATATCACAACCACACTCAGCAAAGAACATTACACTTTACTCGTGCTTTCACAGCAAAAGGTAAAAGTCTTTCTCAATACTAATGCAAATTACCGCAAAGGGTTCAAGATTCAGTAAGAGGATTGTAGGTATAAAGGTTGCATACAAATGCAGATGTCCTATTCTGCCTTTACAACGTGTTCCCACTCCCTCTCTGTTCAATGTTAAGCTTCTCCGTGCTTTATTACGCTCCAAATCATTACTTCCCCATAGGAGCCTTGCCTGACCATAGTCACTTGGTGAACCAGATGTAGCACACAACCGACCCTCCTAGCAAGGGTAGGTGCGCGTGGCCGCCTATGAGGTTGGTGGGGTGAAAGTTGGCTTCGTAGCACATAGTTGGTACCCACTTTTGGTGCAATGCCTTTTTGCTGAATTTAGAAGGCCACGTAGTAGTGACCTCCTGCACAACTTCTGTTCATTTCAGAATAGCATCTAATAAGGAGTTGTAGCACCCCTGACTTGTGCAGCTACAGAAGAAAGAGGAAGGAGCAGATATATACGTTTCTGTTAAGAACTATTAGGTGTGCAGATTTATCTGTATGAATAGTAATGGTCTCGTAAAAATTTCTGTATTGGTAAAAATATATATATATGTTTACAAAATGCCAAGTGCTGCAATCACAAGAGATTGCTTTGCTATGTAGAAAAAAAACATGTAATGAGTTCGAACATTCTTTCTGACTGGCAGCAGCGGTTTTGTGACCAATTACACATAGGGAGAGGGGGTCATGAAAGGTGGATCCTCCTCCTATTTGGGAGTTGCGATGACATGTATTAACATTTGTTGAAGACCTTTGGGGCTGCAAACATTTGAACAACTACTGTCAGCCTACTTGGGTTAATATCAGATTCTCAAAATGAAAATGGTCACAAAGGGCAGCTTTTTATTTTCTTGCTGACATTGCTGCCATTATTGGGGAGCAGTCAGTGGTGCAGGGGACTGCTGCATGTCCCACCTTATGTCAGAAAAAAATATAAAATAAATGCTTATATCTGCAAAGGATTCAAATGCAGGAATGGCAGTCTGCTGTTCATTGTAGTGTGCCGGTCCTGCATGTACAGCCATTTAGGTGCAAATTGAACCCTTCTTCATTGATTTTAAGGGTGCAGGAGATTTTGCAAATTTTTGTAAATGTGCATTTTGCAGTGTGATTGGTTATTACATCAGTTGCATTGCAAAATGCTGGGCAGGTCACAAAGTCTTGGGGCCTCATTAGGATGACGGGCGGACTTTGTCCGCCCGCCACCCTATCGGTATTCTGGACCGCCCGCCATAAGGGCGGGGGTCCCGTTGAATGAATTAGGATGTGCCCGCCCCTGTGGCGGGCACATCCTTCATTTTTAGCATTGTGGCGGGCGGTGAACTCTGCACCGCCCGCCACAATGCTAAAAATGCATTTGCATATACAAAGCGGCAGGCACCGCGCGGTGCCTGACGCTTTGTACATGCAAATGAAGGGGGGGTACGATAGGTACCCCCCCTGTGCACCCCCACCTCGGCTTTCACCAGGGGGAAAGGCACCTATTCACACACATCCAAATACGGCTGGCGGTATCTGATAGACACCGCCACCATATGAACCCTTTTCCGCCCCGGCCGCAAGGCGACCGGGGCGGAAAAGTGGCGGGCGTGTTTGCCTCTGCTGCGGTCCCCCCCGCCATTGTAATGTGATGGGGGGAAAAGGGTGGCGGGCGGGCATATCTGTCGGGCGGATTGCCACCACCACCATGGCGGTGGCGATCCGCCCGACATCAAAATGGACCCCTTGGTGTTCAAATGGATCCCTTGTGAAAACCTTATGTGCGACCTGCCCAATGACCCACCGGTCCCTATGGCATTTACAATTGAAAGTGGCTTATTAGCAAATGTTTAGGTTTGGTAAAGGAAATCGGGCAGTATTACTGAACAATTGTGCAAATATAAGCATTTACTGAAGGTCAGTAAGTGATGACGAAAATCTCAACCTTCACTAATTATTAGCAAGCAATTTTGCACACCCAGGTAGGATTGAATGCAAATGTGACCACTCAGGCAAGTCATTTATGGAATAGTATAAATTTTGATTAATTCCCAAGATTTCTGGGTGCAAATCCGAACACGTATTCAAAATGAATGAGTGATATTGAAAATCTTAACAGGCATTTAGGAATACTGAGTGTAATCAGTGGTGTTGGTGCCTCCTCCCCATTTGCCACCCAACTATGGAAGCTGATATGCAATACTCTTGAACTTATTTCGTCAAATTCTCCCTGTACTAAAAACATTTTCAGTGACTTGGAGGTTAGTCGGGAGAGGAAGATAAATGGGGTTTACGAGCTCTGGAAACATAGTCTGATCGGGGGTGTATCCACCTGTGGCGATGTATTTATTAACACATCACTAGTCTTTGGGATGAAGTTATGCAGGCAATCTTTATTGCTCCTTGATTTGAAAAAAGTTCCCACAAAATTGTTAACTACTTTTACTAGCAGAGGTGGTTGTGCCACAGCAGCAGAGGTGCTATAGCTCTGACACGTCTCCTGGAAACAACTGGATTAACAATTGGGGTTCAAATGCCTTCACAATTTCATCACATTGAGATATCTTTCACATATCTTGAAATACCCTTCGCTCCATGGGGTGCTACGTGTTTTACTTAATTTGAATCCATTTTTCAGCAAGCATGATTAGAAAGAGGAGGCTAATATAAGTTGCTCAATCAATCTGATTAGTGTATCTGTCACTTGATCCAGGTAATTCACTTAATCCTCTTGACTCACATTGATCTTCTTACCCAATTAGGGCTTCATTTATGGGGTTTTGGTGCTGGGCAGCGCAGCAAGTCACCTTGCTGTGCTGCCTTGCATCAAAATGAAAGGGCAGGATTACACCGAATTTATCCAATACAGTGCATTCTTGTCCATTCCCCTTACGCTGGCTCTGCTTAAGTAGCGTAGCGCCAACGCAGGCACCCTTGCACCCTGTTGTAATGGTGCCTGAGTTGTCAGCAGGATTGTTTAAGTATAAGAAAGGGCACTTTCCTGTTCAGAAACAATTGATTAACACCTTCGATGCTCATGACGAGCTCAGCTTGCCATGAGGTACACCTCTCGTACACTCATATGAATAATGGGAATAAATCAGGGTCAGCACCAGAAGGGGAATACCATCAGCATTGATGGTGTTAAGGTGTGTACCTCTTTCTATGTGTGCTGCAAAACGCAGCACACGTCGAAAGAGGAATAAACAAGGAGAAATGTACCTTGTTCTGCCTCACCTTGGGAGGTGAAGGTTTTGGCACATCCCCAGGTTTGCAAGGTCTTGTAAATCTGGTGAAGCGTCAAACTCCATGTGTGTGGCGTAGAAACACCCACCACAACAACCATGGAATGCTTCCCTAGCGCAGAGTAAGAAAACACAGCAATTTGCACTGCCTTCACTTGCTCCATATCTATGAGGCCATTCAGAGCTGCGTAAAGTGGCTTTGTGTGGCCTCATCAATATGATTTCAAGGTTTTCCCCACGGAGCATCACAAAAAGTGACACTAAGGTGGCACAAGGTTTGCATAAATATATCCCTTAGTCCTTTACAAGTTGCATTGTGCAACAATGCAGTGCAAAATGGTGCAGAGTGCACTTAAATACACAAGAAGTCTCTTGGCTATGAGGCAGTATACCCTGTTAAAATAACCCCAAAGTGTAAATCATCTTGAACAAATTTAATGGATTATTCACCAATATGATAGCATCTGCTGCCACTTCCACCAACATGTAATAAAAATACAGTTTTTCTCAGTGCTTCTTGACCCTCTCACTCTTCTCTGTATGGAAATTTAGAAGTACCCAAAAGTTCTCCACGGTGAGAGTTACGTGAATATTGAGGTTAACGAAGCACATGCACTTTGTATACTTTCTCAAAGTCAGACCGAGTTGTACGAAAGACAAACAACCCGGCTGTTCCCAGCACAGAAACTGCCTAACGTACCTCCCTCTAAACTCCACCACTCACACAACTCTCCTGGCTTCGAATGGGGGAAAGGGTGCAGTGGCGGGATTACAAGATTCAGGTAGTGGCAACCAAAACTGGGAATCCAGCACTACACTTTCAGTTGGCTTCAACTGCAACTCACTTTCAAAAATGTCTCCAAATCAGCTGCAAATCAGCTGTAATTGGTCAAAGGATAAACTTCCAATATAGCTGTAGTTTCAATCCAACTCTGTCAAATCTTTCAGCTTCTGCTTCCACCAAGTCTGTGAGCTGTAGTTATGCAAGAGTGCGGCTCATCAGCGCAGGTTGATTCAATGTCAGAGGGAGGTGTACAATTGGAGATCAGCTTCCAGCCAGGGGGGAGGCTAAAGGAATATGCAATACCCTCCTTTTCCATAAATAACACTAAACACATTCTGTGACCATCTGTCACTCCCACTGGGTTTGTGTCAAACTGGTCACAGTTAACACAGAGAACAAAGGCTTCTCTTCCCCATGTCTCGCTTTACACTTAACTATGAATAGGCAGGCTCCACCCTGATCCCTTACAATTTAATGGAACTTTCATGAACACTCTCCAGCTGCCTTACCGACTTGAGAAGAGTCACTTACCTTATGGCCAGGTATTTCTGCAAAATGCCTAAACCATTGTTTCTGTTCTGGGAGCAGCTATCATGTCTCATTAAGGGGAAACGCTGCCAGTGACCAGCTTTTGGTAGGGTAAAAAGAAAAATAGACTACTGGAGTTTCATGCAGACAAAGTATGACTGATGATGACCTGGTGAATGAGAAAAGGTCATAACGCTGTTGACATTATAGCGACTGAAAAATATGTGGATTATTGAATACAAATATGAGCAATGGAATGTTTATAAATTGTTAACTTTTCCATGCACATTAATGAATTTCAACCTCTTTTCACCGTTTTTCTCTTCTTTTGTGTCCCCACGCGCCCACAGCCCTCTGAGACTAAGTTGAGTGTGGCTGAAAATTACTACTATCTTGGAGGTAGGAGAGGGCCTGCAAACCTTTGCCCCATTGTTTAGGTAGGGGGCAGCAGCCACCCCCACCCACTAGCTAATGTCCGTCACTAAAGAGGCACCTCCTGGCACCCATCTCCAAAAACTTCCTAGAATTGTGGAAGATCAAAAGAGGACTGGACCTGTTGTCTGTGACATGATAAGAGCCCTTAATGACTGGATCTGCTCACTCTGGTACCTCAGACAAAGACATTGACTCCAAGGGTCGGTTGACTGATCTCCTTTGTGACTACAGGGAAAAAAGAAGCTGAAAGAAGGCCTTATCTAGGGGCAAATAAAGCAGAGATCCTCCCCCTGCACTGGCACAAACTGCGGCTGCCAGGACACTGCTTGGTCTACCGAGAGCTTGTCCCACAACCAACGCCATCCGCAGACTACATTTGCTGCTGGTGGTGAAGCGCAATGAGTTTGAGTCTCTATGCATCGCCCACAGAATCCTGAATTTCCCCTCCTCGGATATAGTGGTGAATCTCCTCTCACTCTACATACCACCCGTCAATTACGATTTATGGGCCAGCACCTTGCTTTTTTTCCCCGGGTGAGGAAAGTGCAAGCGGCAGGGCACTCTTTTCGCATCCTTGCTTCAAAACTTTGGAACTCCTCTCCTGTCTGCTTTAGAAGTAACAATAATCACACTGCATTTCGTAAAGCCATTAAAACACATCTCTTCCCAATATCATAGGCCCAGTGTTCTCTCTCACAGTTGTCTTTTTTAATAGTTGCAGTTGCCAGCACTGGGACCCCTCTTAGCTGGGGCAGCTGTGCGCTCTACAAAACCTTTAACATAGCATAACATTTTCCGGGAAGTACCTAGCTGATTAGTGGAAACTGGACCTCGACTGAACCCTATGTTTTTCCCTGCCTGGACTGAACCCTATGTTTGCCTCCCCAGATCTCCTGATGAGCTTTAGAAGTGTAACCTTATTTGAGCCCCTCTTATCTTAAGTTTTTGGGCTCTTTGTGAATGCCTGCGCCAACCATCAATGCGAAGTTCCGGTGAACAAACTCATCAGGCTACAGCATCAACTGCCACTGTAAAAAGCCAACACAAAGTTCCAGCCATGACCAACCGGAGTACTGACATGTTCTTCATGCTACAGCAATGACTGTCTTTGACGCCCAGCCGGCCCTTCACACTACTGTGACAGACAACTGCAATGCTCTTTCAGTGGGATGAACCTGGTCTCTGCAACTGACTCGTGCTCCATCACGTTCAGCCTGAACTTGCGCTACTAGATGTCCGTGGTTGGCGCTTTGATGCTTTATGTGCTAGTTTATACTAAAGAAATTAAAATTCATGAGTCCAGTTCTACTGATTGATTTTTTGTTGTTGTGTTGTCAAATTATTTATTATATCTTACTCTATTTGTCTGAATTGGTGTGGGATTTATCTTTTGCTGTGTTTTCGCTTAATTACTGTTTGAAGTGCTGCATAAATAATTTACACATTGCTTCTAAGTTAAGCCGTTCTTCTTTGTGCCAAGCTACCAGAGGGTTAAGAACAGGTTAATTTGGAAATTGTTTGCGACTTCACCCTGACAAGGTTTATGGTTGGTGCTTGAGGAGAATCCTCCCCCTCCACATTTTAAAAAGTAACTTATTTTTTTACAATTTGCATTCTTTTTTTCTACTTCAGTTTGGGATTTTTATTGTTTGGCATTTTGACTTTATTACTGTTTGAGTACTGCATAGATACCTTACATATTGCCTTAAGTAATGACTGTCTGCTCTGTGGCATAGCTATCAGGGGATTGAGCTCAAGGTAATTCAGTTACTTTGAGTGTTCACCCTTACAAGTACTGTGATTATTCATTGAGGTGCATGGTCATCCACCCCAAATTTAAAATCAATTTCTTACAGTGCTGACCCAAAATGCAGAGAAAAATTCATATTACAATGCAGATGGTCTACAAATGGGGTGGATGCGTTCTGGTCATTCAGTGTAATAAGCTCATGTCAGGTGTTTTATGTTTTAGTCTATTGTGTAAATGATGACAACATTTCATGTCATGAAATAACATTTACGTAATAGTGTTTTTAAAGTCCATCAAAATGTTTAAATAACGCAGCGATAATTCCCAATATTTTTTGCATACTTAAATGTTGCTTATATGCAATGTGGTTGATTCACAAAAGCATTAATGAGTGGTGGAAGGAGTACTACATGAGTACTCATTTACCTATTCCAAAATAGCTTTTTGCATTGACTCCGTTAATAAGTTTGTGAACGTTCTTTCTGAATGCAATTGTGCAAAATGAGACTTGACAAAATAATTTCCATCAAAGCATATTTGGGAATCTGAAAATGTTGCCTGCATGGTGGACCTTCTGTAATTTCATATTTAGGGATGAAGCCAGATGTATTGACATTCCTGAGAGGTAATTCCCCAAAAATTATAGGAGCAACCTCACGTGAGTGTATGGTCATATACGTTCTCTTCAAAGTAGCTTCCTGCACTGAATATGCTTAACAAAGTACCTCTGTAAAGGCCGCGAGTGAGTAAATTTGCAGGATGGCATAGGGATGGAACGTGCTTTATTTTGTGGGAGGTTGGAGTGCCAGCGATTCGTCGATGGGGAAAATATTTCCCCCATAGTGAGATGAAAAATGTGAATGCAGATGAATGTTTGCTTCTTACTAGCCATGTGCATATTTGCATGTTGTAGAAGTTTTGTCTGGAGCACTCCTGGGACTCTGATTGAATTACAAATTAGTTTGGCCCATCGAAGTCATGCTCTAGGATAAATCTATATTTTTCTTGCTCTTGTTTTTTTTTAAGGAATCGAGGGGGGTATTACCAAGGCAGGCGAAATGAAATTATCGCCGCTTTTGTAGCCGTTTTCGGCCGCAAAGCGGCGATAATTTCATCGCCCTATTAGCAAGCTGTCGCTAACATCAGTTAGCGACAGCATTTAGGTGATAGCGAGCGGTTTGGGGCCCGCTTTGCATGTCAGCGATTTGTATAGCTAATGACATGCAAAGTGGGCATACCCAACCTGTTAGCGACTGCTTTCAGTCACTAACAGGTTGGCTACGCCCACTTTGCATGTCATTAGCGATAAAAATCGCTGACATGCAAAGCGGGCCCCAAACCGCTCGCTATCACTTAAAAGCTGTCGCTAACTGATGTTAGCGACAGCAGGCGTAGCGACAAAAACATTTGCGCTAAGCACGAATATCGCTGCAACTAACACCTGCTCAGACCAGTTCTTAGCCTTTATATCCAATGGGAGGTGGATATTCAGGCTAAGTCCCTATTAGCAATAATGCCTGAATATCGCTGGATTTCCAGCGATATTCACACATTTAGCCACTATCGCCGGATATTTTATCGCTTTGGAGATAAACGTTGCTAATAGCACATTATCTCTGCGATAAAATCCGGCGATGCGCGTCGATATTAGAAAAGCTTATTTAGCAATAAATATCGCTAGTTGTTGATAATATGCCCCCGAGTCCTTATTTTAAAGGTTTTTCTTTTCGGCTTTGATTTGACAAATGCACCTGTTGTTTGTATCTAGTCTCATTCGGCCTTGCCTTGCTGGCTAATAGGATAATAATTATCAGAATGCGGGCAATACTTTCCCACTGATGTCTCTGGAGCCTTCAAGCTCCAGTTGACCTGGGCCTCATTGGGGTGTACTCTACAACAACGCGATCTAAACAGCTTCTTTTAAAATGTATGTAGGAAAACATTTACTTTTTTTTATTTGTGAAGCCTTTATTTTGTTCCTGCAATTAATGTGCATGTTGTAGTTTTGAACAGTTTTTTTCTGAACTTTCTTTGCTGTTATGAAGTTTGAATCCCAGAAAGTCTCACCCAGCCTTTCATCCTCTCGAGGTCGACAACTATAGAAACTTTATATTTGCAACATTAAACCGTACCATTTAACACAATGGAGTGAATTGGTATAGTAAGTGCTACATAAAACAAGTAATTAGGTTAATTTAAATGATCTGAATTTCCCCGACAGCTCACGCGGGTGTTTGTGACATTAAAAGCAGTTGAGCATTAAGAATGAATTGATTTTCTGGAGATTTTAAATGTTGTGTTCAAAAGCAGTTCTTGTTCCTTTCTTAATTATATTTATGAAAAACGATTGTTTTATTAACAAGAAAACACCATTTAAAAAAAAGAGAATTGATGTTAAATTGTTAGAACAAGACAGCCTAATTCAGAGAACTATTTATGCTGTTAACCGATATATAACCTAAAAACCTATCTATGTACACTTGACAGCCAAAAAAGGGTGTCTGCCGGAATTCCACCACAATATGGACTACAGATTATCATGTGGAATAAATGTTTTGGTACAAATATCAGGGACCAAAATAACCTGAATGTAAATTTATAAAACTGAGCATAGGATTTACTACACTTTACTCCACATTTATAAACTGGAGAGGATGTGGCCAGCGGCCAGAGCTTCCGACTTGAATGCTTGAGATCCGGATTTGAGTCTGGCATCGGCACAAAATCCTGTACTTCTGGGCAAATCACTTAATCTCCCTGTGCCCATGGACAGCGCTTGGATACCCTCACGGATGATAAGCCCCATATATAAATCTACAAACTAACTTACATATGTATACATTGACTATATATAGTTTCTTCAAGGTATGTGATTTCAGATCTATACCCACTTTTATGCATTGATTTTCCTTCTCGATATTTTGATACTTGACATCTTTGTATGTTTGCAGTGACATTGTACCTTCTGGTCATACATTGTTATTGTTGATATCACACAACTACTTACTGTACCGGGATGGAAGCAGGAACATCATTGAGTGGTTTGCCTTGTAAGTCAGTGACTGCCATTCAGAAAGTATCGTCTGACCCTTTTAGCCCCGGCCCAGCTTCCCAGGTGTACCTCAGTGGAGTTTTATGAGAGGGGAATAGGGTTTTGGGGAGGCAGTCGACCAGCGGGAGACCTGACGATTTTGGGCTGATCAGGGGGGGGGGGGGGGGGGTCGGTATAGCCAGAGCCCAATTGGGCTTGTTGGGCTTCTCCTGGGCTGGTTTTGGGCTGGGGGCTTTATAGCCGGACATTTTGTGTCACCGCCACCATTACTGTGGTAGTGACACAACAGCCGGCTGGATGGGCAGGGGAGAGATTTTGAGGTGGCTTTTGTGTGTTTTGTTGGTTTTAGGGCGTCTTGTGGTAGTGTGTTGAATATGATGGTGGCGGAGGACACTCGTGTGGTGGAGGCGCTGCGACTCTTGTAGGAGGCGGGCCGCATGGATCTGCTGTGGCCTGCAAGTGAGGTGAGACCCCCTAGGCGGGTTGTTAGCAGGGTCGCGGGGACGGTTTTAGCCTGATTGCCGCTGTGGATCCGTAAGCACTGTGCTTATGCGGATTGGGGGCACAGGTGCACTGCGAAGGTGGCCGTGTGGGCTGAGGAGGCGGGTGGGCGCGGTCACGCTGCTGGGGTGGCCGGGCCTTCTGCGGAGATGGGGGAGCGCAGCCGCACTGCCTTAAGGGGAAACTCGGCTGCGGTGACAAGGCGGCCGCGCATACAAGAGTGGCAGGAGGGCGCGGCCGCACTGCACCAGCGGCCGCACATACACGTGGTTCACAAGAGATTTGGGCTGATAAGAGGGCCGCAAAGGTGTGGCTCGCATTAGTATTCAAGGTGGGGGTGGGCTGGGGCTCCTACAGCGCAGAGGCAGCCAGGTTTCGGCGAGGGCCGCGGGAGCTGCGATCTCGGAGGTGGTTGACAGCAGGGCTTCCCCCTTGTTGCTAGACAGTGGCGAGGAGGAGGACCCTGCAGGGGTGAGGGAAAACAGCGCCGGATCAGGTGTTCAGGGGGCAAGGATGGCCAGGGAAGTAGGAGGAACATGGGGGTGTAGGGGGTAGGTCACCAAGTTAAGGTGTGGGGAGGTATTAGGGGGCACGCCAAAGGTTCAGGCACTGGGGAGGGCCCAAGGAGGGGTGTTACTGGGGCGCTGGCCGCTATGGTGGGGGGAAGGGCCCCGTTTGGGTATGTAGCCATCAATGGAGATTGGGGATGGCTGGAGAGGGAACTGGAGGGGCTCAGGAAGCGGTGATCGGAGTAAGATGGGTGGGGTGGGGCCCCTGGGGAGTGGAGAGGCGCTGTGGGCTCAGGAGACTACAGAGGCAGGGCACAGGATGGTGGAGGCGTTGGAGTGGAGCAATGGGGAGGACGTGAGTTCACCGGGGCTGAGGGTATGGGGCGCTTCGGGAAGGAGGTGTGGGACGGGGTACCAGGGGTGTAGGCTGGCGTGGCGTGCCGGTCATTCGTCCAGCGCACCGGGCTCAGGCCGGGTGGCGGAGGGGCGTTGGAGTGAGGACTCTGCGTTTTGGGGGTCGGAGAACAAAACTAACCCCGGCATGTTGGACTTCACCTATTTTTGAAAGGGGAGACAGGAGAGGTGCTCGGGAGAGTTGCAAGCAGCTCCACTCCACCGAGAGGATGGGCCGGCTCTGCCTCATTCGGGCGGCCGGGCTCCCTTGAGGGATGGACAGGAGGTTGCGTACATGAGTAGGGGCAACCGGTCGCCGGTGCCCAAACCCCGATAGGTCGATGAGGCCCCAGGGGGACAAGTCCAGGTTGCTGCGAGTACTTCCAAGGATACAGGCTATCAGCGTGCAGGGCAGCATAAGGGTAGCATTGATCTAGGGGAGCTACTTCACTCTTGTAGCAAGAGAGCAAGCCTGAGCAGGCTGGAGCCCATGGTGGGCAGCCCGTTGCCATGGCGAACGGATAGGGAAGGTGCCTGGTTGTCTGGGCTGGAGTCTGAGGTGGACGGCCCTTAGCTGCTGGACTATGATAAGAGAGCGTGGAGGAGGGGGAGATTGTAGGGGAGGAGGAGTGACAGGCAGGTGGGGAATCGTAAGTAATGTTGTGCCTAGTCTCGTGCAGGTGGTTTGGCCGGGAACAAGGTGGACAGCTTGGCAGCTCTCCCTTCAGGACTGGTTAGGTGGCAGGATCCAGTCAGGATGTCAACCTTGATGCCAGGTAAGGCACGGGAAGAAAGGGGGGAGGCGGGGAGGGTGCTGGATGGCAGGGCTGATGGGGAGCCGCATGGTGCAGGTCTGCAGGCCATGGTGTCGGTAGGTAGAGATGCCGGAGGGGGGAGACAGGGTGGTCTGTTTATGGAAAGGAGTGCATGTGAGGGACACAGGCGTGGGGACAAACTAGGCACAGCAGACAGGGGATGCCGACAAGGCGGCTGCTCCTGGTGCCTCAGAGGGACAGATGGCGGGGTCGGGGGGCCACTGTGGGGGAAGGTAAGGACAATGGTGGGGTAGTGAAGAAGGAGGGTAAGGAGAGTCACGAGGTACCGGTTAAGTAGTTTCCATACAAGGGGATAACAAAACCCCGGGGTGCCCACGTTACTTTTGCCATCAAAGA
The DNA here is from genome assembly GCF_964263255.1 of Lissotriton vulgaris. Lineage (NCBI taxonomy): Eukaryota > Metazoa > Chordata > Amphibia > Caudata > Salamandridae > Lissotriton > Lissotriton vulgaris. The sequence continues at coordinate 1,571,222,315 of NC_141694.1, read as the reverse complement.
GAAAAATTGGAAGGGAGGAAATGTTGACATCCTACGGCCGCTACATAGGGAACTGACAGCAAAGGAGGGGTCTAAGGAGGATGAGATAGAGCTGGCCAAAAGGCCAAGGGTGGCCATGACCATGACCAATGGGAATTGGTCGGCGGCTTTTCAAATTTTTGCCAGTGTGTACTGTGAAAAGTAGCCTGAGAGGTCCGTGGCAATGTGCAAGTACATGGACATGGTCAGGCGGGTGTAGGTTACATCTGGAAGGTATGCGTGGTCTCATTATGATGAGGAGTTTCGGGCTCGATTGGCTGTGGATCCAGAGGCAAAATGGTGGGAGATAGACACAGACTTGTACCCGCAGACCATGGGAGGGGCTAAGTTCAGGAGAACCATATATACAGCGAGCGGCCTCCCTCTCGCTCCTCCCCCCTTTCAAAACCACCCCACCAATGGGGGTGGGGTCTGTAGGGAAGGGCACCACCGGCGCAGTGGGAACCTGCTGGGATTTTAACAAAGGCACATGCGCCAGGCAATATTGCAAGTTAAGGCACAAATGTTCCAGGTGTGCAAAAAAGCATCCGGTGGTCCAATGCTGGGGGACAGGGGGTGGCGGACAGGGACAACTCCCCAACCAGGCTGGGCAACTGACGACAGGGGTACGGGGTGGAAGGGGAGAACAAGGGACTCTGGGCAAAGGCTCATACTCCAATTAAACAGGATCATTTGTAGGAGTTTTTAGCATCCTATCCTTGCAACAGGGTTTCCAATAATGGTTCCGGCTGAGCTACGAGGGGCCAAGGGTGGCTAGGTGGGCGGAGAATCAGAAGTCTGCTAAGTCGCAGGGTTTGGTGGTGCGGGAAAACATGTTGAAAGAGGGGCACATGGTGGGCTCTTTCCAGAGTAGCCCCATTCAGGACCTAATCATCTCACCAATTGGGGTGGTGCCGAAGAAAGAAAGGACAATACAGATTGATTCAACACCTGGCGTGGCCGGAAGGGGCGACGGTCAATGATTTCATAGCAACCGAGTAGTCATCCGTATCCTACTCATCTGTAGACTTGGCCCGGCAGCTGGTCACAATGGTAGGGACAGGCGCCCTCATGGCAAAATACGACATAAAGTCGCCGTTTTGCCTGCTCCCAGTGTTTCCTGAGGATTACCAGTTGTTGGGGATCCAGTTTGACGGGTCTATTTTCATAGACAAAGCACTGCCAATGGGCTGCTCTACATTGTGGGCCTTGTTTGAGTGCTTCAGTACATTCTGACAGTGGGCGTTTTCCTAGCGCACGGGCAAGGAGACGGTGACACACTACCTGGATTACGTCTTTCTGGTGGGTGAGCCCAGTTCTGCGGACTGACAGCAGTAGTTGGCTAGTTTTATAGAGCTCATGGGCTACCTTGGAGTGCCTCTGGCACCAGAAAAGACACAGGGTCCCAGTATATAGGTCATTTCTTGGCATTGAGCTAGACTCAGGGGCGATGGAAGCTCGTTTGCCGGTAGACAAAAAAGTGCAGATGCTGTTGTTGATAGACAGCTTACTGGCTAAAGTGAAGGTGATGGTCAGGGAAGTACAAGTCCTGCTAGGGCACTTGAATTTCACGTGCAGAGTGGTGAGAGCGGGGCGCACGTTTTGCAGACATTTGGGATTGTCGATGGCGGGTTTGAGCCTCCATCATCACCGCCTGTGCCTGTCGGCGGACCTTTTTGGAACATTTCAACGGAATTCCCATGGCACTTCCTGTGGACTGGGAATGGGACGTTACCAGCTCTTTGGACGCAGCCTGTGCAGGAGGCTTTGGCCTCTACTGGCAGGGGTGGTGGTGCACATAAGAATGGCTACCACATTGGAAGAACGGGGGAGGAGCATCACGTTTTCAGAGCTCTTTTCGCTGGTGGTGGCAGTGACGGTGTGGCCTTGGGAGTTGGCGCACAGGAGGGTGATCTTTAAGATAGACAATATGACGGTGGTGCAGTTGGTAAACAGGCAATCGGCCAGGGACGCTCAAGTGCTCAAGTTATTGAGGGTTTTTGTGCTGCAATGTTTGGAACTTGATATTCTGTTTCCAGCCAGGCATAAGCCAGGTGTGGACAATGACATTGCGGAAGCTTTGTCTCGTTCACAGTGACAGAGGTTCTATGGGCTAGCCATGGAGGCGGACGTGGTCCAGACGCCGGTTCCAGCAGGGATTTGGTCGGTAGGAGACAGAGGGTCATTCAGTTGGTAAGAGGGTCGCTGGCCCCATCCATGTGGAAGGCATACGACCAAGCGTGGGGGGGATTTCCTTGACAGTGGTGCGTCCCGGCGGGGGCAGCACTGGCTGTGGGAGGAGCAGGTAGTCCAATTCATGTTGTCCCGGATCAACAAGGGTCTGTTCAGAGTGACCATAGCGGGCAAATTGTCGGCTATCGCATTCATGGGAAAGCTGTGGTGGGGTAATGTACCTTCAGCGGGGGAGTTGGGTACTCGGCTGTTGGAAGGTTGGGCGGGGGAAAGAGGGAGTGGGGCGCAGTGCAGGAGCCCCCTCTCAGTCGGGATCCTGGCTGGATGGATTCGGCTTTTCCCATGGTATGCCTCAATACAGAAGAGGTGGTGCTGTTTTCAACGTTAATGTTGTGGATGTACTTCGGGCCTTTAGGGTTTCAGAGCTGTTGGGTACGAGGGGGGCGAGCGGATCTCGGTGGGGGGAGGTTGACTTGCGGGGTATTGGGAGACTGGAGCATCCGAAACTGGGATGTGCAGCAGTTTACTTTTTTAGAGAGGATGGGGTGCACTTGTCCCGGTACGGAATGGAGTTGTATATTTTTCAGATCAAAGAGGTGTTGGATAGGGCATTGGACGTGCGGAGATATCCGAGGCTTCAGTGTCCCTAGTTGGGGGGTCAGAGAAGTCCGGGAGCTGTATTTTCTGAGTGGCGTTTTTTTCCCTGGGTAATAGTTGGTAGGCTTGTTTACAGTTACAGTTTATTGTTGGGGTAGGTCACACTTGGAGCATGCAGGAAGGGGAAGTAGCATAGGAAGGTTACATAGATAACTAGGTAGGAAAGATTATGAATTTGCAAAAGTTGGAGGTTTGTAATGGTCGCAAAGGGGTGGGGGGTTAGGTAGACAGAAAATATTTAGTGAGGTTTAGTTTTGTACGAAACAGGCCAAGGGATCTGTTTGTAAGGTGCAGCTGTCTTCAATAAAGCAGCCTTTTTCACACTTACAAGCTGGTCTGTGGTGCATGCTGCACCCCCCTGTGGGCCCAACACCAAAAAATCCACACCTATGAGGACAAGCACTTCAACAAGTACAGATTGACGAATATAAATTAAATTATAGACCGACTTTTTGTTATAAGATTTTTCATAGTTAGTTCCTCACTCTAAATAAGGTTCTCTTGCATTGAAGAGTCATACAACAGTAATGAGGGTTTAGCGTTAGTTCTGTATTGTAATATGATTGATTATATAAATAGTAAACATATGTTTATGGAGCTGGTACGAACAGTGAGAGATAAGTAGAACAGCAGGGTATAAAATATTAATACAAAATTAATATAAGGCGTTAAACCGCAAGGACGGTGCATAATACTTCAACCACTTCATCAGACAATCCGTTCCTTCCATTGGGTCTGTTTCCCATTAGTAGAAAGATGTATTTTACAGTTAGAAAGAGCTATTCACCAACAATTTGAGTGCTATTGACCAAGACCCTATGGACCTGTCCGGGAAATCTGAAGCCTCCTTTCATTTGCGCATCGAAATGAGCGCATAGAGGCTGATGAGCGTGGGCTGCAGGTCCGGGTACAGGGGCACAAGGCGGCAGGGTCAAGTGCCGCACATGCTGCAGCAAGATGTCAGGAATCAAAGGCACTTAGCTTGCAGTGTACTGTTGACGGAGACAGAGATTGATTGGTAGAATTAGAGGCCTGGAAGTTGTTAGTGGATGGTGTGGGGGTTTCAAGGGCCTAGCTGGGCCTACTGCGCTGCGCCGCTCGCGGGGCCAAATCACTGGACACAGACACTCGTGCTATGCTGGTCTGGACAGGAAGTGCCGTGCCACCTCCGTCCTTTTATTTAAAGCTTTCTGGCCACGCCTGGCCAGAAAGTGATACATTTGTGTGGAGTGCTTCCGGGGCTCATCCTGAGACCCTCGGAGCACTAGAGCGCTACATCCCTTCCCAACTTGGATTTTGAAAATAATGAAATTAAACAGTTCAGCATGCAAAGTCTGCCAGTCTGTGGTTAGGCCTTGGATTGGGCCTAAGATTGTAATGCCACTTGCCTCTCAGAGGTGTCTGGTCTCGAGCCGGCCTTGGTGACGGTAGGGGAGACTCTTCTGCGGCATCTGGGAGCTGACATGTGCGGGTTGTGGCTGTGTTCCCTACTTCCTCCCTCGCTGCAGACGGTTCATGGTTTGAGTCTTGTTCTTTCTGTGGTGGGATTTGTTTGAACCATGATACATTTCGAGTCACCTCCTCTCCGTCTCGGCTGACTGTGATTGCCGTCCCCTTGGTCTCCTTGACGACCCAGGGTTCTGGCTCGAAGGGTGTCTTGAATTTTCCTCCTGGTCTCCTGGTTCGGATTAGGACTGTCTCTCCAGGGTTCAAGGTTCTTGTTTGGGCTCTTCTTTTGAGACTTGCTTTCTCAGTGGTCTTTCTTCTCCGTTCCTGGGTGCCTGCTGGTGAGTATGGCGCTGGAGTCCAGTTGTCGGCCATAGGTAGCAGGTCTCTCCGTGGTCCAGCCAACATCAACGCCCACGGTGATTGTGAGGTGGTACTGTGCGGTGTGCTTCTGTATTCCCTTAGAAAGGCTTGCAGTGCTTCCTCTGGGTCACTCCCTTCTGCAGACGATATTCGCAGAACTTTGTTGACTGTCCGCATAAACCTTTCTACCTCACCGTTGGCTTGAGGCCATTGGGGAGTGATTCGGTGGTGCTTGATTCCCAGGTTCTGTAGAAATTCTTTAAACTCGCTCCCCTGGAATGGGGGTCCGTTGTCCGTCTTGATGACCAGCGGGATGCCGAACATCGCGAATGCTTTGCTGAGGACTGGGCGAATGTTCGCGAGGCTGGTGGATGCTGCCGTTTCCACTATGGGGTACTTGGTGTAACTGTCAATCAGTACTACCGTGATCTTCCCATCCGGGAAGCTTCCAAAGTATAGACTTAGCCATACCCACGGCGACGGGGCATGGTCTTCCGTGACCACTGGGGCAGGTACTTCAGGGCTGCTGGTTATTTGGCATGCTCGGCACTCTCGTACGGTGGCGTCAACGCACTCGTCCAGGTTGGGGAACCATATTTTCTCTCGCATTCTTGCCTTCATCCTGCGGGTACCTTGGTGCCCTTCGTGTGCCAGGGTGGTCGCCCTCTCTTGTAAGGTCTTGGGGATGACCAGGCGAGCTCCTCTCAGTAGCAGTCCGTTGTCGGCACAGCTGAGATCGTTGTGTATTTTCCAGAACTGGTGCAGGCGTGTTCTGTCCGCCTCGTTCCACCCGCTGACGTCTTTCAGGAAGTTGGTCCAAGATCCTGACTGTATAGCTGCTATTGCTCGTTGGATAACTGTGTCATTGTCATAGTGAGCAATGATAGTGGCTGCAGTCAGAGCCCTGGGGCATGCTCCTGTCGATAGCATGTTGATGAAATCTTCGGTTTGGTGCTCCTGTTCGGCGTTATAAGTTCCTTCTGTGAAAGGGTGGCGTGATAGAAAGTCAGCCGGGTTTTTCGCCCCAGGTCTATATACCAGGTCCATTTGGTATTGTTGGACTTGGATGGCCCAGCGTTCAATCCTTGGTGGTGGGTGTGGTGCTGTGCCTCGGAATAAGGGGATTAGCGGTTGGTGGTCCGTCACCATTCTGAATGGGTGACCAGAAATGTAGAGGTGAAAGTGGGCGTACGCCCACTTTACAGCCAACGCTTCTCTTTCAATTTGCGAGTATCTCGATTCTGTGGCTGTTAACGCTTTGCTTGCAAATGCCAGCGGGGCCCACACCCCAGGTTCGGATTCTTGTGAGAGTAGGGCTCCCAGTCCTACGGGGCTGGCATCCACCAATATCTCGGTGGGTCTTGCCGTGTTGAAGTATGCCATTGTGGTGCTGTCAAGTAGCGCCTCCTTGACTTGGTGAAATGCTTTGTCCTCGGTGTCTGTCCACTTCCACGAACTGTCTTTCTTCGTCAGATTTCTTAGGGGCTCTGCGATTGTGGCTAGATTGGGTATAAACCTTGCACAGTATTGTGCCATCCCTAAGAAACTCCTCACTTCGGATGCGGTTGTGGGTGCTGGGGCATTCTTGATGGCGTGAGACTTGCGGGGGTTCACCTTCACTCCGTCTGAGTCGAACACGTATCCAAAGAACTCTATCGATTTTCTGAAGAATTGGCACTTGTCTTTATGCAAGGTGACACCATACTGTGCGAGTCTCTGCAGGGTGGCTTTCAGTCTTCGGTGGTGTTCTTCACTCGTTTTGGCGTGGATCAGGATGTCGTCGCTTACGTTCAATACCCCTTCAAGTCCTGATAGTATCTCTTTGATTGTATTTTGAAAGATCTCGGCTGCGGACGATATTCCGAAGTTGAGTCGTTTGTACCGTCTCAGCCCTAGATGTGTTGAAAAGGTTGTAATGTAGCGGCTCTCCTCCGCTAGTCTCAACTGGTGATATCCGGCGTTGAGGTCCAGCTTAGAGAACCATTGGGCCCCATTTAAGTCCGTCAGGATGTCGTCTACAGTTGGGGTGAGGTGTCGCTCCCGTCGTATGGCTTTGTTCGGGATCCTCATATCTATGCAGATGCGGATCTTGCCCGGTTGGCGTGGCTTCTCGGCTATCACCATCGGGGACACCCATGGTGTTGGCCCCGACACCTTCTCGATCACTCCTTGTGCCTCTAGTTGGTTCAGTTCCTTCTCTACTGCGGTGCGCAGGTGAAACGGTATCCTTCTGTGTCTTAGTGCCACTGGCTGTATGGCGGGGTCGATGTGTAGTTTGATCGGCGGCCGTTTGATGGTTCCAAGGCCTTCAAAAAGCGTGGGGAACATGTGCAGGATGTCTTCTGTCTGGAGTGCCTTGACGGCGTTCGCAAATGCGATGAGGCGAAGGTCTTCTGCCGTGTTGCTTCCCACAAGTAAGTCGGCTTCTTTGCCTATGACATGGAAGGTCGTCATTACTTCATTATCTTCCGCTTTAACTTGTACTACCATTTTCCCCCGCAGCGGGAGGGGGTCTTGACTGCCATAGGTTAGTATTCGTGCTTTTGATGGGACTAGCTTGGGTCTCGGCTTCAGTGCTTTGTAGTGCTGGATCCCCATGACGTTCACGGTAGCTCCCGTGTCGATGACGCCGGTTACCGGTGACCCATCAATGTGTATTTGGCATTTAGGCTGGGGCCTCCGCCGTCTCTTCAATTCACTCACGAAGGATACGTAGTAACATTCATCCTCGTCCTCTGTGGATGATTCGTCAAACTGTGCTTGCCTCGGCGCCTTGCTTGATCGGGATGACGCCGCGTCGTCCAGTGACAACTGCCTCAAGGTTCCGGTGAACGATTTTCTTCCTGATGCTCCTCTTCCCCGGAAGCCGCCTCTACATACGCTAGCGAAATGGTTGGGTATTCCGCATTTTGAGCATGTCTTGCCACGTGCTGGGCAGCCATCTTGGTTGTGTTCTTCTCTGCCACAGTATCCGCATGGTGTTCGGCACGGCGTCCTGGTCGTCCATCTTCCTCTGCTACCTCGACTGGCGCCGCGGACCGCGTCTACCCTTTCTGTCTTCACCACGGTCCCTGTTTCCGCCCGTGGGTTCAGGGCTGCTTCCATCGCGGTCGCACGTGCGTCCGACAGCTCGTGGGACCTGGCGAGGATTAGTATTTCTTCAAGTGTAATGCGCGGCTGCCTAAGGATCAGCGTCCTCAGGTGCTTGTTGCGACAACCTTGGATGAGCTGCACAGTTACTTCCTTCTTTTCGTCATCATCGGTGCACGTGCTTATGAGGTCTCTCAGCCGTGCATGAAAAGCGTCCATAGTTTCTCCTTCTCTCTGTTTGGACTGGCGGAACTTGAAACGCTCATAATGTGGGTTTAGCTGGGGGTCAAGATGTGCGTCATAATCGTCGTCATCCCCCGTGTCTGGTAGGTGTTTGAATAACTTGTATAGTTCTGTGCCCCCAAAGTGTAGTAACAGGGATCTTTTTACTTCGTTATCCTTTTCCCTGGTGGCGGTGAAGTAGTTGTTGAGCTGTCCTAGCCACACGGCCCATCTGGGCGCTGCAGTGCCTGGGTCTATTAGTTCACTGAAGGGTGGTAGCGCTTGGATTTGGGAGTGGACCGATGATGCTGGTGGTTATGTCCCGGGGGCTGTTGCTTGTGCTTGGGGTCCTGCTCGTAGCGCTGGGTCGGCCACTCGCTGTGTTCCACCTGTTGCTCCTCCTGTATTTGTGGACATTTTGATGTTGCGTGGGGGTTTGGCGCTCTTTTACTGTGCGTTTTTCTTGTTTCGGTGGTTGGGTTTGCTTGTGCTTGTTGAGGCAGGTATGCTTGGCTTAGTTGTGTTTGCCTGTGCTTGTTGCGTCTACACGCGCTTGTGCTTGTTGAAACAGGTGTGGTTCACCCAGTTGTGTTTGCTTATGCTTGTTGCGCTTGCACGTGCTCGTGCTTGCCTTTCTTGTCGTGTGCTGTGAGCTATCTCCTCTTCTCTCCGGCGGGATGCCTGCACGCGTTCAGGGCCTCGCGTTCGCCTGGCCCGAGGCGCCTCTCTTATCTTGCGCGCTCTCAGGGCCTTTCTCGCTTGTGTTGGCGCCTCTCCTTCTGCGCATGCGCGCACTGCCGGGCCTGCTGCCGGGTCGCTCTCCTCGGCGCGCTTCTTCGCCTGGGTCGTCCTGCCGCTGTCTTCGCCGGTGCCACACGCAGCTCCTTGCATCTGCTGCTTACCGGTAGGTGTCTTCTTGCCTTGGGTGGCTGGCGCTGTTCTTCGCCGTTGTTTTTGCTCCGCGCTGGTGTTGCGGCTGGAGCGTATGAGTCGCCGTTGGTCGGGCTGGTAGCGCTGTTGGCTGGCGCCACTTGATCTAGGCGGATCCCATCCTCGTCGCCAGTGTGGGGGTTTCAAGGGCCTAGCTGGGCCTACTGCGCTGCTCGCGGGGCCAAATCACTGGACACAGACACTCGTGCTATGCTGGTCTGGACAGGAAGTGCCGTGCCACCTCCGTCCCTTTATTTAAAGCTTTCTGGCCACGCCTGGCCAGAAAGTGATACATTTGTGTGGAGTGCTTCCGGGGCTCATCCTGAGACCCTCGGAGCACTAGAGCGCTACAGATGGAACATCATTTTTTGGAGGGTATTAAATCGACAACCGCGCTTAAAGAGCAAATTCAAGGTGCAGGGACATCACGCTGTGTTTTATTTTATGACACTGGCAGCTTTTGTCGTGCCAAAACCTAACTGGTAGGAAAAATGTAATACATGATTTTGGTACATACATCTTCACTTCTAGTGTTGTGCTTTCTATAGGGAAAAAGAAATTCACTGACTCTAAATGCAATCCTTTGATCAAAATGTCTGACAAACAATGCAATGTGCTGATGTGATTTATGTGCATTTGAGATAAAAAGTCTGACACCTGGCCAGGCTATTGAATGCTGTTCTGTCTGGGACATTCACAAATGCTCGGTGGAAAATTGGTACTTTATGCAAACCTTAAATTATGTCCATACCTCTCCTACTAAACATATAACAATTCACAGTGGACAAGAACAGCAGCAGAATTTAAGGCCGACTGCGATGAAGTAGATAGAGGTCAGATACACCAAGCCAGGCAACCTAGTCAAAGCTTTCACCTTTTGACTTAGGGCTTCATTTTGCGTTTAGCAGTCTGGGTGCCATGACACGACGGTCATGGAATTGGAATGATGGTGTGCACACTCCGAAATTGTATCAACAAAGGTGATTTTCCCAGTGTGAGACTTATTTTAAAATCAGAGAGAAGCCTTGCTCCCCGATTGTTTTCTTGCCAAGGATATTGAGATATTGCGTGTTTTTTGGGGTTTGTCGCTTGGAGAGGTTCCTATGTAGAGTTGGGGAGAGCATGTTTTCTGACACTGAAACAACCCACATCTCTGTGTAGTGCGAGGTTTGGCAACCCGTGAATAAATATTACTTTAAGATGAGAGATGTGAGGTTATAGAAAAGCTCTGCTGTTTTGATTGAATGCATGATAAGAGCACTTGATGAGAGCAGGGCACAAGTCCTAAAAAAAGAAGTGAGGGGACTCTCCAATTTAGGTAGTATCACAGGAAGTTACATCACAGAGTATTGCATTGTAGGAAGTGACATCACAGATAGTGACATCAGAGGAAGTGCATCACTTCGCCTGACAGGTTCCTTTACCCAAGGATTGACAAACTAACTCTGCTGCCAGCCTACCCCACCAGGCCTAATCTTCCACGTGCAGCAAATTGCCATGTAGATGTGATTGCTTGAGCTGCCTGGTAGTGAACACATTTGAGGGAAAGATCTGTTTTTGTCTAGTCCTAGTTTTTTTTTTCATAACACTTTATTTTCTATAAAAAAAATGCCATAAAAGTACATATAAAATACATCAGAGTTAAAAAAGACAAAACAGTTCAACATTTTAAAATGATACATTTTCAATACATCAGTGATTAAGAACCCCCCCCCCTCATCAAATTCCCTCATAAGACGATTGAAAGAGTGACATCACTGGCCACCTATGTTCACCCAATGCCCCTTGTTGTTCTGAGCCTGACTTCTGCCCTTAAAAAATTTACAGCACAAAATAGAGTCAATGCATCTGAGGAAAATTTTCAAAATAACAGGGCCACCCTTGCATGTTTAAATCTAGTTTTCTTTAAAATATTTTTTTAAAAGAGGCACCTAGTTTGTGAATAAAAGGGACATAATAAAACAAAGTGAAGGGCATCCTGTGGAGACCAATGGTCGGAGCCACACGATCCCTTCATCTCTGTAGACGATGTGTATCCTGCCAGGTCAGCTAGTATATGGTGCAGAAGATTAAGCCTAAACCGTGTTAATGAAAAATCTATCCTGTGCATTATGGAAGTAAGACAAATAAGGCTCAATACCCACACATGTTTTAGTCAGAAGATATTCCCTCACTGTCGGCTTAATCAGCTCCCTATGTTCCCTAAGTGTTGTGACATGCTTGAAAAACCGGTCCTTAACAAGGGACTTATCCTGCGTAGATATTTTTGCAGGATTAGTAAAGAGATCTGCACATCCTATTCCTTCTATGGTCTCCTTCACATACTTAAGCCATGGGATGTTCAGCCCCCAGACGCTGGCAAGGCAGTCTGCTATGACCTGCCTACTAAATGTGGCCTACGTGTTTGCTCAAATTTTAGCCCAGCAGACTAGGGGTTTTACTCCCAACCTATCCCTAATGTAACAGACGCCAAGTTCTTCATGGACAATATGGGAAGGTGTACTCTGAGGCACTTTAAGTAATCACCAAAGATACTTATTTTCCTCTATTTGTAAATGTTGCACATCAATGAATCCATATACCTAGCTTCCATTGAGGACTTTAGCACAACACATAGAGCTGTATAATCTCAAAAGTTGCTCAGGTGTCCATCCACGTAACCTTTGTGCAAAATTCATGATCGACCCTGAGCAACTAGCTAACGTACAACATTTCTCCTCTAGTATTTTTTTTTAAATTTAGAAGACCGTCAAATAAAATCCCAATGTACGAGGAGTGCACCTTTCCCAGGCGATGAGAACCAATCATATAATCGTACTTTTTACCTGTTTTTTTGCCCACATCCATAATGTATGACTTAGACAGATTGGGGGACAGATCTAAATTCTCCATTAAAGAAACAAATCCATCTATCAGAATCTGTAGCCCTTTGGGCGTGCGGGCAAGGAGAACCGAGTCGTAAAGCAGGACAGGGATCCCTCTTGAACCAATCCTTGGTGTATCAACCTTTAAAGTGCTAAGTGACTGATACAAACTATTTATGTACAATGTAAACAGCGCTGACGAATTAGCACCTTTGAAAAACCATGGCAACAAACAAGACAGCAAAAAGGCACCTTGGTTCAACGATGACCTTAAGAAATCCAAGAAACTATGCCGTGCTCTCGAGAAAACATGAAGAAAAAACCCAACCACCGACATTATGACCACCTTCAAGGCAGCCACCCGCAAACACCACCAGCTGATTCGATCCACCAAGAAATCAGCACTCAAGAATCGACTTGACAACACTGCCCATAACAGCAAGGAACTATTCAACATCGTCAAAGAATTTACCAACCCCACCGCTGCCTCAAACGACATCACTCCCTCCCAAGACCTCTGCGATTCGCTATCCTCCTTCTTCTACAACAAAATTGCCGACATACATAACAGCTTCGAAAACAATCCCAACGAACAAGCCTCCCCACCACCCTCAGAACCTATACCGCCCTCTAACAATCTCATCGCCTTGAACCCAATCACCACCGAAGACACCATCCGCCTAATGAATTCCATCCACTCTGGCTCGCCAACCGACCCATGTCCCCACCACATCTTCAACAAAGCAGACTCCATCATCGCACCCCATCTCCGCGATGTTATCAACTGCTCCTTCAACTCTGCTACCTTCCCAGAAAGCTGGAAACACGCCGAAGTCAGCGCCCTCCTAAAGAAACCCACAGCAGACCCCTCTGAACTCAAAAACTACCGCCCAATCTCCCTCCTCCCTTTCCCGGCTAAAGTCATTGAGAAAGCCGTCAATAGCCAACTCGCCGCCTTCCTCGAATCTAACAATTCCCTCGATCCCTCACAGAACGGCTTTCGAGCCAAACACAGCACTGAAACCGCCCTCATCGCAGCCACAGACGACATCCGAACACTACTGGATAACGGAGAAACAGTGGCCCTCATTCTACTTGACCTCTACGCCGCCTTCGACACAGTCTGTCATAGTACCCTCATACAACGCCTCAACACCATCGGAATACAAGGAAAAGCATTGGACTGGATCGTCTCGTTCCTCGCCGGAAGAACCCAGAGAGTACGACTTCCCCCATTCAAATCAGAGGCTACCGAAGTCATTTGCGGGGTACCACAAGGATCATCACTCAGTCCCACCCTCTTCAACGTCTACATGAGTCCACCCGCATCCATCGCGCGTCAACACAACCTTAACATCATCTCCTACGCTGACGACACCCAGCTGATCCTTTCCCTCACCAAAGACCCCGAATCTGCCAAAACCAATCTTCACGAAGGCATGAAAGAAGTCGCCGAATGGATGAAAAACAGCCGCCTAAAACTTAACTCAGACAAAACGGAGGTGCTCATCCTAGGATCATCCGCCTCTGCCTTGGATGACTCATGGTGGCCTTCAGCTCTGGGTACAGCTCCCATACCCACAGATCACGCACGCAACCTGGGCTTCATCCTAGATTCCTCACTCTCAATGACCAGACAAGTCAGCGCCGTCTCATCCTCCTGCTTCAACGTACTCCGTATGCTCAAAAAAATCTTCAGTTGGATCCCCTCCGAGACAAGAAAGACTGTCACCCACGCACTAGTCACGAGTCGTCTGAACTACGGAAACACCCTCTACGCCGGAATTACAGCCAAATTACAGAAAAAACTCCAACGCATCCAAAACGCTTCAGCGAGACTCATTTTGGACATCCCTCGCCAAAATCACATTACCGGCCACCTGAAAGACCTCCACTGGCTCCCCGTCAACAAGAGAATAACATTCCGTCTCCTCACCCACGCACACAAGGCCCTCTACAAACTAGGGCCCGAATGCCTCAATACTCGACTATCCTTCTACACACCCACCTGCCAACTAAGATCCTCCAATCAAGGCCTCGCCGCAGTTCCGCGTATCCAAAGATCCACCATGGGAGGTAGATCCTTCTCCTACTTGGCGGCCAAGACCTCGAACTCACTCCCCACCCACCTCCGCCTCACACAGAACCACATCTCCTTCAGAAAAGAACTTAAAACCTGGCTATTCGATAAATTATAAACCCCACCCCCAAGCGCCTTGAGACCCTCTGGGTGAGTAGCGCGCAATACAAATTCTTGAACTTGAACTTGAACTTGAACCCCACATGAGCATAAGAAAGGTTATGTGGTACTTCCCTCCTGATTATATCTGAATGTGGCGGGGTGTTCTAATGCAGAGATTTTAGAATGTTTATAGTCCGGGGTCCCCGCCAAGGTCACGCATGATTGCCCATAATTTCCTTCGGTTAACTCAGTCAAAAGCTGCTGTCAAGTCCATAAATGCCAGGTACACAGTCTCTTGGCTGGCAATGGTGTACTTGGCTACAAGTAGATATAAGTTAAGAAAGTGATCGGTGATTGACTTTCCTGGCCTAAAGCCATATTGGGTGTCGCTTACGATACGCTGATCCTCAGCCCAGTCCATTAACCGGCTGAGGATGACCCGCCCTAAAACCTTTGCTGACACGTCAATTAGGGAAATTGGTTGATAACAAAGTGGACTATCCTTGTTACCTTTTTTTAAAAAATGGGAACAATCGTGGCTGTGGACCAGGATGGCGCATGACAGTATCTACTGATGTATTAATGACTCTGGTCAGAATAGGCGCCTAAAGATCTACTCTCCCTGTGCCCCCGGGGCACTGTGCAGACTCGTTCTAGTGCTCTTCTGTGCTTATTATTGTTTGTCCGCCGTATTGCCTGTTGACCTGTTTAATTGTGTTTTTTGTGATCATTGTTGTTGTTCCGCCGTATCTACTGTCTTTTTTCCCGCCTGTTGACGCCCTCCCCGCTCCCCGCTTCCCGCCTCCACCGCAGACCCCGCCCCTTTTTTCCTTCTGTTCCCTCCCCGCTCCCGCTCCCGCCTCCCAGCTGCTCCGCCCACCCGCGCACTTGGCCTTATAAGGCGACCGTGCGACGCAGGTAAGTGTGTCCTAGCTTTGGGACACCCCCGCGCCGCACGGCCACCAGCTGCTGCGTGTGCCCCCTTCCTTGTGGCTCGCTGCCCGACTGCCGGCTCGTGACCACGCCCCCTCCTTCGAGCGGCGTGGTCCGTGTTCAGCGCTCCTCTCCCTGTGCCCCCGGGGCACTGTGCAGACTCGTTCTAGTGCTCTTCTGTGCTTATTATTGTTTGTCCGCCGTATTGCCTGTTGACCTGTTTAATTGTGCTTTTTGTGATCATTGTTGTTGTTCCGCCGTATCTACTGTCTTTTTTCCCGCCTGTTGACGCCCTCCCCGCTCCCCGCTTCCCGCCTCCACCGCAGACCCCGCCCCTTTTTCCCTTCTGTTCCCTCCCCGCTCCCGCCTCCCAGCTGCTCCGCCCACCCGCGCACTTGGCCTTATAAGGCGACCGTGCGACGCAGGTAAGTGTGTCCTAGTTTTGGGACACCCCCGCGCCGCACGGCCACCAGCTGCTGCGTGTGCCCCCTTCCTTGTGCCTCGCTGCCCGACTGCCGGCTCGTGACCACGCCCCCTCCTTCGAGCGGCGTGGTCCGTGTTCAGCGCTCCTCTCCCTGTGCCCCCGGGGCACTGTGCAGACTCGTTCTAGTGCTCTTCTGTGCTTATTATTGTTTGTCCGCCGTATTGCCTGTTGACCTGTTTAATTGTGTTTTTTGTGATCATTGTTGTTGTTCCGCCGTATCTACTGTCTTTTTTCCCGCCTGTTGACGCCCTCCCCGCTCCCCGCTTCCCGCCTCCACCGCAGACCCCGCCCCTTTTTTCCTTCTGTTCCCTCCCCGCTCCCGCCTCCCAGCTGCTCCGCCCACCCGCGCACTTCGCCTTATATGGCGACCGTGCGAACGCGCAGCGGTCACGCGCAGCGGGCGCGCCGATTGTGCGCCGAAGGCGCGCCAAAGGTAAGCCCGTCTACGCCCGTCCGCGCCTGGACCGCGCCCAGTGCCAGGACCCCTGGCCCACGAAGACCCCGACCGACCCGCCTGACGTACACCGCCGCCACCCTCTTCGCACTCAACACCGGCCGACTCCCAGGATGCCACCAAGCCACACCACGACGCACCCACGGACCCTTCAGCTGCCACGCCTGCAAGTTCACCTGCATCCGGACCTGCCTCGCACCAGCACCCGCCAAGTCGAAAACCAGCAGCACCCACCTCAAGTGCATCCTGCTCAACACCCGCTCCGTCCACAGACACGCCATCGAACTCTGGAACCTCCTAGACGCCACAGCCCCTGACGTTGCCTTCCTCACGGAGACCTGGATAAACGCCTCTTCAGCTCCCGACATCGCCATCGCCATCCCAGAGGGCTACAAGATCACCCGGAGGGATCGCACCGCCAACCAGATGGGTGGAGGCATCGCCATTGTCCACAGGAACACCATCCGTCTCACCACCAGCACCGACAACACCCTGACCACCGCCGAACACCTGCATTTCCAGATCCACACCGACCCGAACACCACCCTCAGAGGCACCCTGATCTACCGACCCCCGGGACCACGCACACAATTCAGCGAGGACATCGCCGACTTCGTCAGCCCGCATGCCCTCCCCTCCGCTGACTACATCCACTTGGGGGACCTCAACTTCCACCTGGAGAACAACAACGACTGCAACACCAGCACCCTGCTCGACAACCTCGCCAATCTTGGACTCAAGCAGCTGGTGTCCACCCCCACCCACCTCGCCGGACACACACTCGACGCAGTCTTCTCATCCAGCACAGACATCGACTTCAGCCACGCCACAGAGCTTCAATGGACGGACCACAGCTGCGTCCACTTCACCTTCAAAAGAACGACGACCCACCACCACCAACAACAGGCTGCCCGCAGAAGCTGGAACAAGATCACAGCAGACCAGCTCGCCACCTCCTTGAGCCAGCACCCTCCTGCCAGCTCAGCGAACCCCAACCAGGCCGCCGACAACCTCACAAAGTGGATCAGCAACTGCACGGACGAGCTCGCCCCGCTGAGGACCCCGCCCAGCAGACCCGGCAGCAAGAAAGCCCCATGGTTCACCGACGAACTCAAGAGCTCCAAGAAGAACTGCCGAGCCCTCGAGAAAGTCTGGAGAAGGGAACCTACACCGGACAACAGGACCACCTTCAAGCTGGCCACCCGGAAGCACCACCAGCTGATCCGCGCCGCCAAGAAAACTGCATTCAAGGACCGGCTGGACAACAACGCACACAACTGCAAGGAACTCTTCAACATCGTGAAAGAGCTATCCAACCCCAGCGCAGGAAACAACGACATCACCCCATTGCAAGACCTCTGCAACTCCCTCGCCTCATACTTCCACAACAAGATCGCGGACATACACAACAGCTTCAACAACCAACCAACGCACACCACGACCAAACAACCACCCCCCACCACCACCCTCCACGCCTGGACCCCGATCAGCACCGAAGACACCATCCGCACGATGAACTCCATCCACTCCGGATCGCCGACTGACCCCTGCCCTCACCACGTCTTCAACAAGGCCGACGCTGTCATTGCACCCCACCTACGAGACATCATCAACACATCCTTCGACACCGCCACCTTCCCTGAGAGCTGGAAGCACGCCGAACTCAGCGCTCTACTCAAGAAACCCACAGCGGACCCCACCGAACTCAAGAATTACCGCCCCATCTCGCTCCTCCCGTTTCCAGCCAAAGTCATCGAAAAGACCGTCAACAAGCAGATGGCCGCCTTCCTCGAGACGAATGGATCCCTCAACCCCTCACAGTCTGGCTTCTGAGCCAACCACAGCACCGAGACCGCCCTCATCGCCGCCACCGATGACATCCGAGCCCTGATGGACAACGGAGAAACAGCGGCCCTAATCCTCCTAGACCTCTCCGCTGCATTCGACACTGTCTGCCACCGCACCCTAGTACAGCGCCTCAGCAGCATCGGAATCCAGGACACGGCGCTGGAATGGATCATCTCCTTCCTCGACGGAAGAACACAGAGAGTCCGCCTACCACCGTACAAGTCAGAGGCCACCGAAGTCATCTGCGGCGTCCCTCAAGGATCCTCGCTGAGCCCTACTCTCTTCAACGTCTACATGAGCCCCCTCGCGGCCATCGCACGCCAACACAACCTCAGCATAATCTCCTACGCCGACGACACCCAGCTGATCCTCTCCCTGACCAACGACCCCGCCGCCAGAGCCAACCTGCACGAAGGGATGAAAGAGGTAGCCGAGTGGATGACGACCAGCCGCCTGAAACTGAACTCAGACAAGACGGAGGTCCTCATCCTGGGCTCTTCACCCTCCGCCTGGGACGACTCCTGGTGGCCTCCCGCCCTGGGCACCGCACCCAAACCGACAGACCATGCACGCAACCTGGGCTTCATCCTGGACTCCTCCCTCTCCATGACCAGGCAAGTCAACAACGTCTCCTCGGCGTGCTTCAACATCCTACGCATGCTACGGAAGATCTTCTGGTGGATCCCCACTGAGACCAGGAAGACCGTCACCCAGGCCCTCGTCACCAGTCGACTGGACTACGGCAACGCCCTCTACGCCGGTACCACCGCCAAGCTCCAGAAGAGACTCCAGCGGATCCAGAACGCCTCAGCCAGACTCATCCTCGACATCCCACGAACCAGCCACATCTCCGGACATCTGAGAGACCTACACTGGCTCCCCGTCAACAAAAGAATCACCTTCCGCCTCCTCACCCACGCACACAAAGCCCTACACGACCAAGGCCCGAGCTACCTCAACAGCCGAATCAACTTCTACGCTCCCAAACGCCACCTCCGATCAGCCAACCACGCCCTCGCCGCCGTCCCCCGCATCCGATGAGCGACTACAGGAGGAAGGTCCTTCTCCTACCTGGCCGCCAAGACCTGGAACTCCCTCCCGACCGACCTGCGCCTGACCCAAGACCACCTCTCCTTCAGGAAGAAGCTGAAGACCTGGCTGTTCGAGCAGTAGCGGCACCCCCCCCACCCCCAGCGCCTTGAGACCCTACGGGTATGTAGTGCGCTCTATAAATGTCTTTGATTGATTGATTGCTTTACTCAAACAAATGTCAGGTGGAATCCCATCAGGACCCGGGTCCTTGTTTCGAGTCAGGCCTTCAATCCCTACCTTGATCTCACCCAGAGAGAACATTATTGGGGTGATATTCTGTTCCCCCTATCATCCTCCGACTGAGCCTCAACCAAGCAGTGATTATAGAGCCCATAAAAAATGCTGATGCCATTGCCCCGGCAAAATATTATTAGCTACCCTGGGTTTGTTTGCCTCTTGGAAACAAGGATTATTTATAACTTTCCAAAAGGCAGTTGTGTCCTTTAACTCCATTACCTCCCTCAGGTCCATCCAGGCTTGCTGTTGTAATTTGGTTTTTCCAGCCTTTAACTGCCAATTTGTAGTTTGTTCTACAAAGGGTCACCTTAACCATATCTCTTGGGGGGGATTTTAGAGCGACTTTCAGCTCTCTCAAGGAACAAGAACACTGTTGATCAAACAACCTTGGGTTGTTCGTTGTAGCTCTGTGTGATGTAGTCCTGAGTAGACCGTCAATTGGTTGAGCAACACCCTCAAAGCCCATGACTAGTTGAACCCCCTCCACATTCGGGTCTAAACAGTTCGTAATGAGCTGTTCGCCATCTTACAATAGTGCTCTGTAAAAAGCTTTGCCATTACCCTGTGACCATTTCAGGCTCCTGCCTTGATCTGTGGCACATACCTCCCCCACACTCTAGGTGGTTTCTTACAAAGGTTTACCTCCACGAGGGACATGACAAGTGGATTATGGTCGCTAAAACACTCAGACAAAATAAAAAACCTGTGACCCTCTTTTTTAGAGCAATGGAAACAAAAATAAAATTGATAAATGAGACACATCCTCTGTCCTTCCCAACTTCAACCAGATCCATGGTATGCATGAGGGTGTTCATATTTAATAACTTACATAGTGCCCTTCCCTCCTTTGTATGTTCCATTTGCGGGCCCTCTTCCAGTGTACACATTAACAATCCCCAAAGTTAACTTTCAAATTTGGACACCGGTGGCAATTGAAGTCGCCAGCTAAGACCAAAAGGGGGACCAACGCCCCTTGCTCCTGTATGTGAGTGAGCCTGCTATCCAACTCCTTCACTCTTACAGTACTCTGACACGGTAAAGTTGCATTATAAAAATTAATAAAAATTAGCTTGTGGCCTTTATTAAAGAACCTAAGCCCCTGCATGGAGTCTATATTCCAATCCCAGTCAGTCCATCTGCCCTGTATCCTGAGATCAACATATGTGGTCAATCCTCCCCTTGCTCTCCCTGACATTGCCTTCCGTCCTGGTACAAAGTAGGTTTTGTAACCAACTAGGTGGGAGGTACTACTCTCTTCTTCGCATGTTTCCTGTAAACAGATAATTTGTAAATATAAATTACCCAATCTTCATTTTTGAATTTAGCAGATAGACCTGCTGTGTTCCAGGAAACTATTTTGAAATCTCTTTTAATATATCTATATAAGCTGTCCAATGTGTGGTGGGTTTGAGGTCTGTGAAGTTCCATGTTTGGGTGGTTAAGCTCGTGCGTGCGGGTTACTAGATGATCTGAGGGGTTTGGATTTACAGCTTCCTCATTTGTGCTCACCTTATCTATAGCGATTACTTTGTTTCCATGGCCATAAACAACCTAAATTGCCCCCGGCAAGTGCAGTCAATTGATGTAATTTAGATCTCTTGCATTACTGAGGGGGGGCATACGGATTATGTACCGGGTCTATGAAGCCTTCCCCATATGTTCCCACCAAGTGCCCCCTCTGTTAGTGCTGGTTGTTCGGGTTCATCGTGTGCCTATAAAAGAAGCCCAGTGGGAGTATTTTGTTACTTCAGGCACCCTCATCTTGATAAAACCCCTTACTCTGAGTAATCAGCTTGCGTATGAGCTCAGGGTACCTAAAATTCACAATCACGCTGTCCCCTAGGAAAACTTTACTGGAACTGCCAATCCAAGATACCCTTGTAGCCATCAGAATGTGCCTGTGATCCATGATGTTGAATCCAACATTCATACACATCCAGTGCGCTGCCTTGTTGATCAACTTTAGGGGGGATTCTTCTCCTTCACTCGTGCAGACCGGGACACCTGTCAAGACCACTGTATATGGACATGAGGTGGGGTGGGGGTGAGGTGGGGGTAGATCTAAAACCGACAGGTCTGTGGTGCCCCGGGCACTGTGAGCTGACAACTTCCCTGAGTGTTGATGTGTGGTGCCTCTAGTGGGGGCTATTTGTTGAACTGTGATTTTGCCTGCAGTCCTTGCCCTCAAGTCCCTATGTCACCTGGGAGTAATGCTTGTGCTATTTATATTTCCTTCCAGGGGAGCTGGGTTTGGCACTCTACTCACCCCATCCTGTGTGCCCGAGGGCTGTTCATTAACACTGTCCCCCCTTCCCTGCTACTGTGGTGGGTGCAACTGGTTATTTGGTAACCTCCAGATCGCCAGAATGACTAGATACACACCGGCTAGCCTCATTAACAGGTGCGCTAATCTGTGCCAAAAATAACAACAGTGTTTCCTCTGTTGACCTTAGTTTGCATAGTAAGGGCCCCAAAAGAACAGTTAGTTTCCCCCCATTTCCAGTACTCAGTGTCAGCCCTGCACTAGCGCCATTCCCATTATAGGATATTTGGTTGTCTACACTGCCTGCAATATCAGGGGGCCTAGTTACATTTGTCTCTGGTCTGGGCTTTTGTTTCTGTT
The DNA here is from genome assembly GCF_964263255.1 of Lissotriton vulgaris. NCBI lineage: Eukaryota > Metazoa > Chordata > Amphibia > Caudata > Salamandridae > Lissotriton > Lissotriton vulgaris. The sequence goes on along the minus strand of NC_141694.1, from coordinate 1,571,200,679 downwards.
TTTGTTTTGTTTTAGAGGACACCCTACACCTGGTTCTCTTTGCTTGAACCACATCGCTATCTAGTAGTTTTGTGGTGCTATCTAATTTGGAGGCCCTTTTTGAACAGGTGATAACCTCTTCACCTGAACTTGATGTGGTTACATTAATTGCGGTTTGTGTAATCAGTGCTATAGCCCCCGTCTCCTGCCCTAGCAATGAGCCAGAATCAATATCCCCTACAACATTCTGTGAAAGGCTACTACAAACATTCTGCACCTCTAAAGGTTCTTGCAGCAGGAGAGATGACAGGGCTGGCTCTTTCTAAATCATTATTACCGGCAAGTATGGCTAGACACAAATTATTCCCGTCATTAGGAGATTTAGTCATGGCTAAACCGCCTGTAGACAGGCGTTTTTGAGCCACAATAGTGTCCAGGGAAAGTCTTCTTACCGTAAACTGAATCTGATGAACCAGCAGTGATTCTGCTCTAATTAAAAAGGCGTCCAAAGTCCCCATAACCCCACCAACCACCAAAGAGCCAGTGGCCTTGCTCTTACTCATCCTGCGCTCAGATTACGCTTGAACACGAGATGCAAAAGACAGTACCTTGTTTGTTCGCCATATGATCGACTCTGCAGTCATTGTGTTTTTGTTGGTGCCAGGATGTCAGAGGGGTGGCCCAGCCCTGCCTTGTCCTGTCATGGACGGGCGCAGAAGGGCCCGCCCTTGGCCTGGGCAGTGCCAGGGCAAGCTAACGCGCGACCTGCACTGCGGGAGGGCTTCTCCGGTGATATCGTGCCTCCATGTGCTGCAATGACGTCCCCAGCAAGCGTCAGGCAGTGCCTGCGGGGGGTTGTAGTTTAGCGGCTAGTGCTGTTGCCCTCACAGCTGTATCCTGCTGGAATGCCTATGAGCTGTTGCCCTCTCGGCTGGATGTCTGGTAGCAGAGGGAAGATGAGAGGTGTAAGGCCGTTTCCCTCACGGCACTGGTGTCCTCAGGTGAGCACATCACAGTACTAGTTTTGACTTAAAGTAGCATACAGGGTTAATGCACCTCCTGTAAAGCACATCATGTAACATGCATATGGCAGATTGTTTTTTATGTTGATAGGTAAGTGGGATTACTGCTTTGAACACAGAGATCCTTTTGTTACACGCAGTTGCACTGTAATCCTAGTACAGCCGAGTGATCTCTGAAGGATGATATGTGACTCCTACACTCAGTAACCGTCATGGTCTTATGTAACACATCCTATGCAATGGTTTACAAACTTGTAAACAGCTTTATGAGTATGTGTATGGTGTGTTGGTGAGAGAATGGATGTCTCAATGTTACATGTCCAGGTAACTACATATATAAAAGCCAGTGTATGTGAAAGTTGAAGTATATAAATGAATATACGTGAGAGTTAATGATTGTGAGAGTGGCTGCATGGATGAGTGTGTAGTTGTATCAGTGATTGTAGAAGAGAGTGAGTATGCATTTGTTTCTGTTTCAATAAGTGATGTGGTGTGTGTATAACGGCATAGGTCAGCAAATGGAAGTGTGATTGATTCTTTGAATGACTGACTAGGTGTGTGAGTAACTTTGGCTGAGTGGTGGTGAGTGAGTATCTGTATAGATCCATGAGTGCTTATGCTAGTGTTGTATTGATGAGTTACTACATCTATTATTGATTCTATGGGAGAATTAGTGGTTATGTATGTAAACGTAGGAATCAGTAAGTGTGTATGTAGTAACTGGTACAGTGGGTGTATCAGGGTATATTACAGTGTGAGAAGGTGGATCAGATTTTCACGTGGATAATGTCATTTGAGATGTCATTTGAGATGTCATCAGTGATGTCACTGACCATGTCATGAATGATGTAATATGTGACATCATCAGCAGTGCATTGCAGGGGCACGAGTTATAGTTAGCTGAACTAACTATAATGGGGGAATTTCTATGGTTTTGTACGAGAGAAATGTCCAACTAACTATAACGTCCCTGAAACCTACGTTTTTTTTGTGAATTTCAAAGGTTTTTTAACTGCTAATTTGTAATTATAATGTTCATTAAACCTATGGTTTTTTCTGTGATTTTCAATTATCATCCCATTCTCAACCTGGTGAGAATTGCTGACATCGACAGTTTTCCAGTGATAGCTTCCACAAAAAAAATCGCCACAAATGAGAGCGACAACTAACGCTAATGATATGCAGAGAATGCATTCCTGTGCAAAAATAACATGAAAACACCACTTCCCAATATTTTCAACGACCTGCCAAATCTGCTATATGATCCAAAAACAGACAAAAAGCTGCGTTAGCAATAAGAATTTAACATCTGCCTTTTACAGGTGTAAAGCAGGACGACTACCTACAGTATGAAAGGGAGCCCAGACCGGAGCCACATCTGAAGACCAACTCATGACATAGAGCTACTGATCATGCAGCTCTGACACCCACAAAGGTCACAACACCCACTGCCACCACCCTCAGGACCTCTTCCAGGCAACCCCCTTACTACCTCCGAGGCAGCGCAGAACAGGACAGCAGACCCTCCCAAACAGCATGGCCCCTCAGCTACACAATAGCTGAATGTTTGGCGATGTGGCAACCAAGTATGTGTGAAGGATGCAAGTCACCCATCAATAACAATGCACACAATGCCAAGTGTGGCGGTGATGTGCTGGACAGACCTCACTATGCAGAGCACAGACCTCTCCATGTGTTCAGCTGGTGCTTGTAGTGTGGTGGACAGTGGACCTAACCATATTACCTCAGGCAGTGGGGAAGATCCCAGTCATGTAGCTGTGTCGTCCCCCCTGTAAGCGGAAGCAGAAGTGGAGTGGGCTGGTCCAACGTATGCCACTCCAGCATAGGAGTGTGAATAAATAGGCTGGGGCACTTGGTGTGGTTCACTTCTGGGAAGGCTAACGTGTCTGCCCCAGTGGCAGCCCTCACCCTGCCATGAGGCAAGCGCAGTGACCGCCGGCCTCCTCGACAGAGGCCCCTTGCGAACCCTGCGGCACAGCGCCACCAAGTTATGTCTGTACAGACTACTGCTTTCCATGCACACTGCAGACAGCAGGGTTCACAATTCAAATCAAGTTGCTTTTGCAGATGGCGCAGACCTGTAGGCAACAGACATTGCTCCCAGTGTGGCCCGCCCTGACCATGCATCATTGCAGGGTGCGCAAAATCTGGGTGCTTCGGGTGCCACTAACTCAGAGCACCACAAGTCATCACCACATAGCCTTATTAAGACAGATTCATTAGAGAAAAGACATTGCTACCAGTGCGGCCCGCCTGGACCACACATAATCGCAGGCTGCAAACACACTTGTTGTTTCAGGTGCCACTAACTCAGTGCACCACAAATCATCCCCACGTAGCCTTATTAAGGCAGAATCCATTAGACAAAAGACATTGCTACCAGTGCGGCCTACCCGGACCATGCATCATCGCAGACTGCACCAACGCTGCTTGCTTTAGGTGCCACTAACTCTCTGCACCACAAGTCATCGCCACATAGCCTTATTGAGGCAGAATTCCTTAGACAAAAGACATTGCTACCAGTGCGGCCAGCCTGGACCACACATCACCGCAGGCTCCGCACAAGCTGATTGCTTCAGGTGCCACTAACTGTGCTGCTCAACTCTAGGCCACGTGGCTGTGGGCCCTTGCTGACCCCTGCCTCCAGCTTACACTGTATTTATCAGGGCTCAATAATTAAAATTGAGTCTTGATTCATTAATTGCAGAGTCCAGTAGGCAACTAAGTATAACGTCCCTAAAACCTACATAATATGCTTCTAGTATCCTTGCTTCAAGAACTTATTTTATATCAGTTATAATTTTAGCACAATGACAACATTTATCTTGCAAGACCAAAGGAACATTGAATGGCAGTCTACACTGTGGACAGCAGAGCTCACAGTTCGAATTCAATTTTATTTTATTATTTGCAGAGTGAACTGTACTCCTTGTCCTCAGATTTTGTCAAGAGGAAGTGACAAAAAGCATTCTCGATGTCTTTGCTGACTACTGCCTTCGATCTACAATGCGGACAGCAATGCTCACAACTCAGATTGAGTCGGGTTTGCAGATGATGCAGTCCAGTAGGCAACATACATTGCTCCCAGTGCGGCCTGCCTGGACCACGCATCATCGCTGGCTGCAGACATGCTGAGTGCTTCAGGTGCCACTAACTGTGCAGCTCAAGTGAATGCCACTTGACTGTTGGCCCTTGCTGACTACTGCCTCCAGCCTACACTGCGGTCAACAGGGCTGACAGTTCAGATAGAGTCACGATTGCAGATGATGCAGTCCAGTAGGAAACAGACATTGCTACCAGTGCAGCCCGCCTGAACCACGCATCATCGCTGGCTGCGCACACGCTGAGTGCTTCAGGTGCCACTAACTCTGTGCAGCTCAAGTCTACGCCACATGGCTGTGGGCTCTTCCCAACCACTGCCTCTGGCCTACACTAAGATCAGCATGGCTCACAATTCAAATTCAGTTTTGATTAATTAATTTAATTACTCTTTCATTAAGTACAGTAGGCAACTAATTATAACATCCCTGAAACCTACATATTTTGACAATGTAGTCCATACATATTTCATCTTTTGTCCGATACTCCTACACTGCGGTCAGCAGAGCTCACAATTTGAATTCAGTCTTGATTTATTAATTGCATACAGAATTGCAATCTATGTCCTTGCATTTTGTCAAGAGGAAGTGACAAAAAGCATTCTTCAATGTCTGTGCTGACTACTGTCTTCGATCTACACTGTGGCCAACAGGGCTCACAATTCAGATCGAGTTGTGATTGCAGATGACGCAGTCCAGTAGGCAACATACATTGCTACCAGTGCGGCCCTCCTGAACCATGCAACATCGCTGGCTGTGCAAGTGTAGAATGCTTCTGATGCCCCTGTCTCAGTGCACAGCAATTCATGGACCCTTTATGATATAATCTTTTGTGTATGATTTCAGATCTGCTGCCTCTACCTCAGTGCACCACAAGTCATAGACCCTTTATGATTGAATCTTTGTGTGTGATACGATAATTACTGTTGTACTTGTTGCCAGCACCAACCATTCCCTGAAGGCTGGCTTGCACTCACCCCACACGCACCCAGCACAGACGTCACTGGACATGTGACCCTATTAATAAAAAGGGACAGAGCGTACATGCCCGTACCTAGTTCCACTATCTATCTAACTGTGTCTGTGTGCTCATTATATATGCATGATGCTGCCCCTGGGCCCTACCACATTACATTGCGCTGTGGAGAGCGCACGCAACATGTTACCTCTGGCAGTGGGGAAAGATTTGATTATGTAACTTTGTCTCAGTCATTGTATAATCACATAGGTAGACTGGATCATTGGAGTACTGCAAGGAGAGTGTATAATGAATGTATAAGTGCTTGGGGATTGGCGGAGTGATTGGATAAGTACATAAGTGTCATGACATGAATATAGCTTACCACTAACCTGGTCAGCCGAGTACAGTGGGAGCGACAAATGATGCTGTATTCTCCTTCCCTTTATATAGAACCACCTGCGAGTATAGGAAACCTCAGCAGACTATACCATAACAGGGGAAGGGGAAAAAATGGACAACCAAAACAATAAAGATGCAGCAACTTGGAAACTCAAAGAAGCATTGGCCTGGAGTTGTGTAGACCTCACTCCTAGGATAACCCGTACTTCCTGTATATAAGACACAATGCATCACACATAAATCCCCACACACAATCTGGATTTCTATCAATGTAATTATGTGAAGCTTACTCTTACATTTTAAGCTGCCACACTCATGTCACTTAAAAAGACTCAAAATTGGAAAAAATAAAGAAAAGAAAAAAAACAATGTTTTGATCACTTAACTCCAGTGATAATTTTTCCTCTGTAGCACAGAGACAATTACTTTCACAGCAATCAAATAATATAGTATTTATCTGCAACCAGGTAGATCACCGGTAGTTGATGTCTGTGTCTTTAAATAATCCAAAAAGAAGAATTTCTTTGTTTGCAGCTTGCTAGAGAAAATCACCAAATGATGATTGCACAAAAAGAAACTCTTAGCCTCTCAACAGCTCCTTCTTCCGTTTGTAAGGCACTCCAGATTTGTTTTCTCCCAAGCGCATACACGTGCTTTCTGTTGCCCAATTTGTAAATCTAGTGTGAAGAGATTAGAATCCATATACAGCGCTACCATGCGCTTTCACAATTCCGGTGCTTCTACAATGGATGTATGACGTTACAACGCATACTTTAATAACGCATGCCATTACAACGCGATTTTTACAACGCAGGATCCTTTACAGCGAATACCTTTACAACGCATGACTTTACATCGCAGATGCTATTACAACGCATGCCATTACAACGTCAGTATAGGTAAGTATATACTTTATTAAAAAAATGTCATTAATAAGTATTTTTTTTTATTTATTTAATGTATTTGTAAATATTTATATATATTTTTTTAAATAGTGTAGGTGTTTAAAAATAATATTCTAACTCCAGGGGGGTGTAATAGTAGGGTAAGTGCTGGATAGTGTAGGGGTACACATTACTATTCTAACTCCAGGGGGGTGTAATAGTAGGGTAAGTGCTGGATAACGTAGTGGTAAAAATTACTATTTTAACTCCAGGGGGGTGTAATAGTAGGGTAAGTGCTGGATAGTGCAGGGGTAAAAATTACTATTCTAACTCCAGGGGGGTGTAATAGTAGGGTAAGTGCTGGATAATGTAGGGGTAAAAATTACTATTCTAACTCCAGGGGGGTGTAATAGTAGGGTAAGTGCTGGATAATGTAGGGGTATAAATTACTATTCTAACTCCAGGGAGGTGTAATAGTAGGGTAAGTGCTGGATAGTGTAGGGGTAAAAATTACTATTCTAACTCCAAGGGGGTGTAATAGTAGGGTAAGTGCTGGATAGTGTAGGGGTAAAAATTACTATTCTAACTCCAGGGGGGTGTAATAGTAGGGTATGTGCTGGATAGTGTAGGGGTAAAAATAACTTATATTTTTTTATTTTTAGAACTTATTTTAAATTAATATTATAATTACTTAAATTATTTTAATTAATTTATTTAAAGTACTTTTCTAATTAACAATTATTTTTATTGTTAATATTTATTACATTATTAAAATTTAAATAATTAAATATTTTTTTAATTAAATACATGTTTAAATAAAATGATATACTCACCTATACTTACGTTGTAATGGCATGCATTGTAATAGCATCTGCGATGTAATGTCATGCGTTGTAAAGGCATTCGTTGTAAAGGATCCTGCGTTGTAGTAGTTGCGTTGTAAAAGTGGTCCGTTGTAATAGTTGCGTTGTAACGGTTGTTTCCCTTCTACAATGAAGCCTCTAGAAGCGTTTCGGCTCTTTCTTTTGTCGTCGTTTTTCCTCTGCAAGCGCGAATGGCATAGCAGAAGTAAAAAGCGTACACACGCTTCACATTAATTCAATAAGCGGCTAAATGATAAAGGCGTTCACTGTTTTAAGCGCGGCAATGCACTACGGGGATAAACAATGAAATCGGTTCTTCTCGATTCCGTATTCCAAGGTCGCGTCTCAGCACAGAAATCAGCGCGGCAATGCACTAGCGGGGAATGGCATCTGACTCAGGTAGGAATCCACACAGAATGCGAGAGACAAGCCGCTCAGGCTTGTCGATAACCACAGGGACTGCTGTGCGGAACACAGGAATCTGGTAACAGGAACTCAGACATCAGGTGACAAGCACCTGATAGCAATTCAGGAGGAGTTTATGTTGAGAGAGAAAAGGGGTGAGAATAGAAAAAGGACAACTGCTCCTCAGAAATATGGAAGATGTAGTCCAGATCATTCACTATCCATTCATGCTTACATGGCCTACAATGCCCATGGTGAAATGTGACAATATGGTGGCGGGGTCTAATCCCCGAGCACAAGCTTGGCTCTAATTGGCTGCCCTCCTTGTGCCAAAAACTGAAACATGGGCTTTGCATGGCCCTTATTGCTACAGCTGCAACACTCCACTGAATGTTCAATAAACTTTAATATCCACTCAGATATGTCATGTGCACGATCTTTAATGTGTGGAAGTATGGATGAATGTAGGGTCAGGGATTCCCCCTACCTTCCATGTTGGCCATGATGTGGGACTTGGGTCAAGGGATGAAACGGTGACACATTGGTGCATGAGGCCCGGGTGGCAGCAACACTACAACAGAGACAACTGCATCAGTTCACTCCTCATACATCCCAGGACAGAACTACGCCCATAGCGCCGGAGTCATTGTTCACAGCCTCATGCTGTTCTGGCATATTCCAGGCCACCCCACCCTGCTTAAGCTTACAGGGAAGAACAACACAGCTACATGTCCCAGGTCTTCCCTGTAGTGATCTGCTGATCACAGGTCTAGTTGTCAGCATGCCACAGCCACTCCCTCATAGCTGGTTTACACCCACACCACACCCATGCAGCACAGGTGTCACAGAACATGTAATCCTGCCAATAAAAAGGACCCTGCACACATGCTGGAGGCCATTTCCATTCTCTCCCATGCCTTGAAGTACACAGAGTTGGTGGCAGCCGAGGCACTTTGCCAGACACAGGCTTCCCTAAACGTGACAATGACTTGAGTACTACTGAGTTAGTGCCACCAGAGCCGAGCGGGTGTGCAGCCTGCGATGATGCATGGCATCGATACACCATCCTGGCAATCAAGACCCGAGTAGATGGTATGCAGCAACCTGGGTGTGCAGGGACGGGCAGACACCTCTGGGTGGTGGGAGTGGATGGGGTGCAGCAGCATAGGTGCACAGGGGCGGGACAGCGATTTAGGTGTCTGTAGTTGTATGTACTCTACCATTACTGATTCTATACTATGTTTCAGATGAGTGAGCTTTAGAGATGCAGTATGTCCAGGCATGTGGTTGGAGACACACCAGTGGCAGAAAGGTGAGCTGTGAGGGTTTTGTCCGCAGTGTCGGTTCTCACTCTCACTCTCCCTCTCCATTTCTTCCTTTCTCTCTCACACACTCTTTCTCTCTTTCTCTCTCTCTACCTCTCTCTTTCACTCTCTCACTTGCTCTTCCCCTCTCTCACACTGTTCCTCTCTTTATCTCTCTCTTCCTCTCTCTCTAGCTCTTTCTCTCTCAGATTAGTTCTGTGAATTGGCCCCATAATGTTAATGGAGAGGGTCAATGGGATCCATTGGATGGGCTCCGTCGTAGGCCACCATTGTAACGGGGTTGCAATCCTTCCATGAAAGATGCTTTAATAGTTTTTAGGTATTGTGGGTGGAAGGTGGGGGGATGTGTTTGTTGCTGTTCATATTGCTTACCCAGTGAGTGATATAAATGCTCCTCAGGCAGTGTCTTTGCATAGGAAGTGCTTCCGAGATGTTATTTTCTCATCTTGATGGCTAAAGTAAATATCAGTATTCCACAGGTTGTGTCCCCAAATCATCACCTGGAACGTACAGGGACTCCTACATAATGGTTTACTAGAGGGTCTTGAGGGGTGGCCATTCCAGTCCATCGTAGGGTTCCTTTCAATTTCAGTGGTTATGGGAAGACCCACAAGGCAGATGCCTGTTCTTGACCGGAACAATACATGGGGAGTCAGTAGTCCTGGGTAATATATGCTTCTCCACACTTGGCCCAACCATGGTGGATCGGGTGATGAATATTTGGATTGATTTGCCGGCGAGACTGGCCATACTCAGTGGTGACTGGAATGACGTTTTGCATCCAGACCATGATAGATGGCGCACCACTGAAAGGACAGGGAGATGCAAGAATCTTGCTTGAAACACTTAGCAGATACGCTGGGTGAGTGAATGCCTGGAGGACACTTCATCCGACTGAACAAGTTTGCACATGTTACTTTCAGGCTCATGGATTATTCTCTTGGCTCGATTATCTTTTTGTACCCTCCAGCCATTTACATAGAATCTCTGAAGCTGCGATATTGCCCAGTGATCTCTCAGACCACTCTCCAGTGACACTGACACTCCAAATTAGACCAGACAACCCTCTTTCTGTTGACGCATGTCTCCATGCCACCTGCAAGACCATCAATTTAAGATCCATATGTACCAAGCCTTGACCGAATATTTTTCTCTCAATACGGCAACAGCCATCTTGTGAGATTATCTGAGAGGATACAAAGCCCATTTGTCATGGGGCTGATATTGCTTTCTGTGCAACAAAACATAAACAATTCCGGGAAAAGTTTGTCCAGGTGGAGGCCCGTCTTATAGCCATTGAGCAGCAGGGACAAATGGAGGGGGGAGGACATTTGGTTATATGACAGCAATAATATTAAGCGGAGATCCTGGAAGAAGCAAGATGTGCCTGGCTAGCCCCTTGAAGTTGGATTTACTAATGGGGAGATAAAGATAAAGTTGGTGCACCGGCTGTGCCAACAAGTACTGAAGCCGATTCGTATTCCTACTATTGGTGACTCCAACGGATATATACACACTGACCCCACGTAGATCGCTAATAGGTTGGCCGGCTACTACAGGGCACTGTTCACCTATAGAGACACCCGGCCCGATGACCAGATATAGAAGATCCTAGACAACTTACCCCCGAGGGCTACGGCTAGAACATTGCTAGATGCTCTTTTAATAGTTGAGGAAACAGCCACAACACTTGCCGACTTGCAGGCGGGCAAAGCCCCATGTCCTAATTGCTTCGTGTTAGACCTGGCATCCTTGGCGTGGTTTCCCCCTATCTTTTTGCCTCTACCTCCTGTATTTTTGATGCTGTGCTGGATTTCGTTTCTGTTGGTTAGATGCTTTGGACACACTGCCACTGCTGATCATTGTCAGAGTCTAAGTGCTCCCTGTGTGAATTGCTATTGTAATTGGATATACCTGATTGGCATATTTGTATCACCCAGAAGTCCCTAGTAAAGTGCACTGAGTGTGCCAGGGCTGGTGATGTCAAATGCTACTAGTGGGCCTGCAGCATTGATTGTGCCACCCACATGAGTAGCCCACAAATGGTGTCTCGGGCCTCTCACCTCAGTGCTGTGTGCAGTCTGTGAACTGACATGTCCTCCTTGTCAGTGTCCCCACTGACCGGGCCTAACCCTTCCCTTTCTGTGCACTTTGGTCACCCCTATGGAAGGCCCAAGGTACCCCCTTGGGCAGGGTGTAGTGTATGTGAAAGGTAGGGCATGTACTTGTGCTGGTGACATGCTCTGGTAGTGAATTACAGCCATTTTCGTTTTTCACTGCTGTAAGGCTATCTTGCTCCATAGGCTATCATGGGGGATGCTGGCTACAGTGGCTACCCGCATATCTTCCCATAGGAACAAGATAGGACATAAAAGTCTGGTATCCCTGAACTCAGAATTTAATAACACATCTTTTAGGAAAGGTTGTTTTTAAATCCTGTGTTTGAGAACAGCACTTTTAGAAAGTAGCTGTTCTCTTGTCTGACCTTTCTGTGTGCCTTGGCCTGTTTGTGAATTGACTGTCTGGTTTGAGAGTGACAGGGTCTGGGGAGCCCCCAGGAGGCTGGCTGGGTCAGCCCTAGGCTGAATGACTGCATTTGCAACTTGAGTGGTGGGAGGAGATAGCACCTGGGCCTGAATAGGGCTGTGCCTGCCTTCCACAATGCTGGCTCCACCTCCTGCTGGGTGGCTGACGACCCTGCCCCTCCCTCTGAAAGGAAAGGAGAAGCCAGAAAACAAAGTGCTCAAGGAACACCCAGAACTGGTTCAGACCGGGCTCAGGGCCCTCTTGCACAAAGAGAACTAATTATTTTAGGGGTATAAGTACAGGACCCCTGACAACAGAAAATTAGATCATCCTGGAATCAAGAAGGAACCTCTGCCAAGGAGAAAGCTGAAACTGAAGAAGGACGACTATCCTGGTGTTGCTCTGCTGGACTGACCTGCTGTTGCTTTGCTGCCAAGGAGAGGAGCAGGACTTTGCTTTGTGCTGTGTCCCTTTGCTTGAAGGAATCTCCAAGAGCCTCCAGCTCACTCTAAAGCCTGAGAGACCGCTGGCACCCTGTTATGAAGTCCCAGGAACAAAAGGACTTCACCCCCAGCTTCCCTGAACTCTACATTCTTTCCTGGAGTGCGTGGCCCATGTGTTGTGCCTCTGGAAGTTGCACCTGTGTTGGGGAGCTGGAAACGAAGCTTTTAAAGACTTTGCTACAGAAAATGTATCGCAATCCCGGCGGATCGAGAAAATTCCCCCCGCAAGGAAAACCGAGATCGTCGCAGTGCCTGTCGCCGCTGCCTGAAGACGTTGCACCCTTCGTTAGCAGGAAGATTTCCGCTGCTGCGAACATCGTCGCAGAGCCTGTCATCACTGGATGAGATCACCGCATCACGTCGCTGCGAGAATCATCGCAGAGCCATCGCATCGAGGAGCTGCGAGAAGAAGATTGCCGCTGGACCGCGCATCGTCGCCCCGGAGATCGTCCCACGCCCCGAGAATCATCGCATCGTGCCTTTACGGGAGAAAACTTCCTACGGAACGTAAGCACCGGAATCCATACAAGTCATCGCTTCCTCCCCATAGAGATCGGATTCATCGCTACACGCCACTACATCCAGCGGAATTGTCGCTAACCCTTCTCCAGGGTCTCAGGAGTAACGCATCATTTGTTTTCCACCCTACAGCTTCTGTGCTTGGAACTTTTTATCACTGTGGCTAAAACGTGACGCAACTGTGGATTATTTTATCGCTAAACCTAAGAACTCTTTTGCAACCATATTCCTGAACTGTGTATGTTGAATGCTTGTCATTTTGGTCTTGTATAGTTTAGTTTAAATACCTTTATTTGTTCTAAACTGCTGTGGAGTCAGTTTGTGGTGTTTTCACTGTGTTACTGTGAGTTTTGGTACAAATACTTTACACATTGCCTATGATAAGCCTTGACTGCTCGTGCCAAGCTACCAAGGGGGTGAGCAGGGGTTATCTCAGAGGGTTTCCTCCTTACCCTGAGTAGAATCAAGGGTCACTATTTGGACAGTGGTACCTACCCCAGCCAACTAGAGACCCCCAGTTCTAACACTTCCCATGCAAATTTTCAAGACATACTGGCAGATGCATCAACGGAAATACCTCCCGGTAAAACAGCGAATCGGTAAAACAGGCCGATACCGAACGCAAAACCAGAAAACGCTATGCATCAAACAATGAATCGTCAAAAAATAAAGAATCGCAAATAACCCCCCGCTGTAAAATACCGAATCGCAAAACAGACAATCGTAATTACCGAACCCCAAAGCGCCCCTCGGTAATACCGAATCGGTAATAAAGAATCGCAATGGTATGCATGAAAAGTCGCTAATACCGGAAAACCCAAAAATCGCTATTTAGCATGAGCAAATTAAGGGGAATCACAATCAGGAGGTAAAGTAAACGGAAGGACAGAAAAAAAAATTACAACCCCCAACTGCCATGCTCACAATCAGTAACCCTTCAAAAAAGCCCTGGGAAACCCCACATGTCTACCAAAATGGCTGCCCTGTACGTGCTTGCTAGGAGGAGGAGGACCAACGCCCAGGCCTAGCGCAGGAGGATGATCCAGGACAGGATCTTCAGGGTGCGCATCACTTTGCTGGGGCAGACCGAGGAACAGGTCTACGACAAGTATAGACTGAACCGTGCCATGATAATGCGCCCAATAGCAGACCTGGAACTATTACTGCAGCACGAGACCCGTAGGACCAACGCCATACCAGCCCATGTGCAGGTCCTATGCTGCCTGCACCTGCTTGCGTCTGGAAGCTTCCAGGGGGTAATAGCTGAGACTGGAGGCGTGTCGCAGAGCGCCTTATCACGCTTCTTCCACCGGTTCCTAGAGGCCATGCTGACATTAATTAATTGCCACATCACCTTCCCCACAACCCCCCAGCAGCTGACCCGCACCAAACGGGAATTCTACCAGGTGGCACAATTCCCCCATGTCATAGGGTGTGTTGACTGCACGCATGTCCCCATCTGTCCTTCATCAGCCCCCGAATACATTTTCCGCAACCGGAAGTCATATCACTCTATAAATGTGCAGGTGGTGTGCAATGCCAAGTACATCATTATGGACCTTGTAGCCCAATTCCCCGGGAGCACACACAACGCTTACATATTCCGTCACTGTGGCCTCCACAGGCGCCTGATCAACGGTGAATTCGGAGAGGGACACCTACTAGGTACATATTGATGCATCATCGTACTCTCCACCCACTCCATCCCCACATGTATATTTTCAATCATGCTGATGACCATTCTCTCCCCATCCTGCAGGTGACAGCGCATACGCATTGCGTGAATATCTACTCACTCCCTACCTGAACCCAGCGACACCACAAGAGCAGCGCTACAACAGAGCACACATCAGCACAAGGAATGTGGTTGAGCGTACATTCGGCATCCTCAAGAGCCGCTTCCGTATACTGCACAAGACTGGAGGTGCCTTGCAGTACGACCCAGTGACCTGCTGCCAGATCATTGCTGTGTGTGCCATCCTGCACAACCTCGCCACACGCAGGGGGATACCCATAGAGGTGGACGGAGAGGATGAACTACGTGCACAGCAACCACCCCCCCAACACCGACAGGCGCATGTGCCCAACACAGCTGAAGGGCAACGTAGGCGGACATACATCACACAGAATCATTTCTGAGACAGGTAAGAGAGAGACTTGACAACAGGTCTCGATTTGCAAGGGTTTAATGGGCATGGACACCTGAGTGGTGCAGAGAAACAAAACAAAAACATGCTGCTGCTGCAGTTAAAGTCTAACTTTAATTGTCCGTCCTCAGAACGGGTGATGCGTGCGGCACTTAAGTCTGCCCATGGTTACGTCACCAAGGACAGTGTAACTTTGTCACATGTTCACTTCCGTTTGCCGCGTACCCACAGTCTCTTGTCCTGTGACTCCTCGGCTTCTACTCGATGGGAGTCTGTGGTAGTTGCATTGCGGCCACTGCGCCTCCTCCCGCTGGTGTCCGATAGGGAGACGCTGCTGACACTGGTGCTGCCTCACTCCCCTCTTCCACCCCCAGTATGCTGACACTGGCTGACCCAGGCTGCAGTTGCTCCACTGCGGTGGTCACCCTCTCAAGGGCCTTTGCCACATCCCCACAGTAATGACCTAAGTCCACTTGCAGGGACACGGACCTGCGGGACAGCACAGCCGTGCTGTTGCAGAGCTTATTGATGGCCTTGTTGGTTGAAGTCACTGCCAGCATGATCTGCCTGTGACGCCGCCGCTCACTCTGTTGGCCTGCCACTACGGCACGTGTGAGTTCTTGCAGGCACAGCTTAATGTCATTGTTGCCGGCAGCTACAGCAGTGGTGTGCTCAGGCATAGCGTCTGTCATGTTGCTAAGTTTGTTGCATAGCTTGGTCATGGAGAGTTTCACGGCACCCATGTGTCTCCCCTGCAGGCGCTGGACACGCAGCATCCGGGTCTACACAACTCCGTACCCTCCGGACAGATCGACTGATCTTGCAGCACCACGAGCGGGGTCACAGCCCTCTGCCTGATGCGCTGTCGTGATGATGTTTGGCTGGTAGGAGTGACGACAGCCTGGCGTGGAACATTTGGGGGTGCTGAACTGTGATCAGATGCCATCAGGGGCAGGGAGGGAACATCAACTCTGCGGCTCTACGGAGTGGCCCGCACTGGTGGTGGTGGTGTCTTGGACCGCGAGGTTGGTGGTGGTGGTGGTGGTGGTGTCTTGGACCGCAGGGATGGTGGAGGTGTCGACCGCCGTGGTGGTGAAGGGGAGGACATGGCTTCAGCTCCATGTGAGCACTCGGCGTCTGACAACACTGGCGTCTCAGAGATGACGAGGCGGGCACTGTCGTCTGAATCGTAGGGGGATGCATCTGTGTGTGAAACAGTGCATAGTTATAATCATGGTATAGTATGTGGAAATAGCAGTGGCATCTCACAATAAATAACATTTTCAGTCTGACAATTGGCCCTTTGCTGCTATATTCATCTCTGTGCTCTGGCATGCACCCATTCATGTATGGACTACAACTCCCATGGTGCAACACATTGGTGAGGGTATGTGTTTAGGGCAACACTACATGGGCACTGGGTCTGGCATGGGGGATTGGGCAGGGACTTAGTACACGCTGCATTGTTACACTGCCATGCTTCTTACCTTGTCCTCCTTCCGCAGCACCAGAGGTGTCCAGACGTGTGACCCCCACAACAGCTTCCGGTTCTATGGTGGACTCCACTAGATCCTCCAGGGCAGTGTTTGGCGTCACGTTGGCTGTGCCCCCTCCTGTGCCACCAGCATCCTTGACCCTCTGCACAATCTTCTCCTTGGCCCTCTTCCTTAGGTCATAACACCGTTTTTTTAGGTCGTCGATGCTGCGGTGGGTGACTCCGCAGGCATTTACCTTGTCCTTGATACGCAGCCACATCTTGCGTTTTTCTGCCTCTGGCACCTTCAGGGACAATTTGCCAAACAGTCTGTCATTATTGCTGGTCACACACTCGATGAGGATTTCCAGCTCCTTGTCAGAAATCTTCCTTTTGCGCTTTCGGTGTGTGTCCTTTCTCTGCTGGGGGGCCTCCTTCTCCATCTTGTCCTGCTTGCCTTGTCCTGCTTGCTACAGGTTCAGTCTTGCTCCTCAGCTCCTGTGCTCTGCCTCCTCCTCAGTGCAACTCTGAACACAGAATGCAGCGTGGCTGTCATACTTCCTGGTTGTGATGTCATCGGCCCGCTTCCGAAGCGTCGCGTAATTTGCCCGTTTTCGCTATTACCGAAATCGCTAATACCGGATTCACTAATACCGATTCGGTATTAGCTAACTCGGTATTTGCTACTCGTGCGGGTGTACTTTCGCTATTTAATAGCGATTTTTACCGAATCGGTAGTTTTTACCGATTTGTTTGATGCATCGCGGTTTGCATGTCCTTAATAGCGATTCGGTGTTTTTCGCTATTACCGACGTGTATTACCGAATGTTGATGCATATGCCCCATTGCTGTTATAATATTAAAATGCAAGGAAGAAAACAGCATAGTTGATGCAATTGTGCCCAGTGTTCATTTATTCCATGCCTGTGCATTTCACTTGCATCTCCTTGTACCACACGAAGTTGAAATTGTAGGAAATGTACTTAAAGATTAACAATAATATATATAAATACATTTACTTCAATTTCCTATTCTATCTTAGCAACATTTACATCTGAAAAGTCAGAATTAGCAGGCATAATCAATTGTTACTTGTTATTGTGCTTACTAAATAAGAGGAGCAAGCCATTAAACAACCTTAGTCAACCCTAACTTCATCTTTGATGAGTGGAGGAACTTGTTTTAGAAACATATGCTCTGACTTTTAACATTCGAATGACTGGTGAGCAGTTTAGCTCCAACTTATTCTGGACATCTTTTACGACTGGTGTCTACAGTACAAGTGCAGGAAAGACAAGTGGGCTATATAGTACCTAGACGACAAGGCAGGAGGCCATTCCCTCTGTTAACTTTACTTTACAGAAGGCTTTTAACCCTAGGGAAAAAATGAACCCAATTTGAGGAGTGTGCAATAAAATACACCATTATGGAAAACACAGCCACTGTTACAATTAGGTAAACCAGCACATTAGGAGCTACTTTGAGTTGGTGAGATGTCACAATATGGCAGATGCCATGTTCACTAAACTCACAGGTCTCATTATCCTTATAGAGGTGGGTGAACTGTAAGGTTTTTTGCCTTTGGACCTCTGCTGGATCTGCCAGTGGAAATCATAGACCTGACAGCCAATCTGCTACAGAGTCAGCAAGACACTGTGATGGTTATCCCACTCTTTAATAAAAAATGCATTTTGATAACTATATTGTAAAGGTAACTCTATAATAACATGATTTGTACTGCAAGGCTCCAGAAGTATATCTAGGCTCTGACAGTGATTAGGCCCAAAAAAGCAATGAGATCATTCCCTGATTTGAAGGACTTCATCTGAAATCAGGGAGGATGGGACGGGCTAAATACTAGTCTCTAAACTGGGACTGGGAAATCTGAAAATGAACAAGAGTGGAGTCATGTGAGTTCATGAATTCAAGATGGCCACCTGCTAACGCTCTAATTAGCCTGTTTTATCGACAATTACTTTCACATCAAAAGATAATTTCTGCTTACTTGGAGTTGTGTGGAAGATTGCTGCCCTCAGCCCTTCGTTTTGATGTGGTTTTAGATGCATTTTGAGCAGTTTTAATCCTTTTTTCTGGTGTTCGGTTCCGTTTTCTCTGTTCCTGATCTGCTGTTGTTCAAGTCACAAGAGCAGAGTCTGTTTCAGGAAAGTGTGCAGCGGAGGCCTAAATCACTCCTACAGCTGGTTTTAGCTGCTGCACATGCACATTCATTTTATGTGGTGAATATCACTTTATTTTACTTATATATTTTCTAAGGCAACTGGTCTTGATTTTAGCATACTTAAGTTAGCCAAAATGGAAGGAAAACATGTCTGAGTGAAAATAATATGTATAAACAAACTATATCTCCTCCGCCAATTAAATCATTAAAAATTGTTGCTTTTAATGAGCCTTCATTATATACATTGATGGAGGAACTGCAGGCTGTTCATTTAAATACAGACTCTGTTGCATCAGCAATTAAAAATATTCATAAAGGCATGGCTAGTCTTTCTATGAACGTTTCTGATAAAGCTATTCAAATTCAGGATAGTCCCAAAATTGACAGTCTTACACTGATGGCAGCTACAATTTTACTAGTGAGTAAGCTACTATTTGATTTAGAAAGTCATAATTGGAAATACAACCTATGCTTCTTTAATGTACCAGAAGATGTAGAAGGAAATGACTGCAGACAGTATTTAGAGAACTTATTGCCTGGCCTTCTACATTTAAAGTTTTTCAGAAAAATGTGAAATTGACAAGGGACATAGAATTCCTTCATGACAAGCTGTGACAAATGATTTTTAAAGTTCTGTGCCATAACTATTTAGTGATGAACACGAAGACAGTCAGAGAAATTCCATCATTAATGGTGAATGGTAGCAAAATATTTATTCATCAAGCCTTTGCTATAAAAACTGTGCGGCTTATTTATGAGCCCTAGAATCACTTTTGCGCCACCTGTGCATCACTTTTTGTCATAAACCAGCGGCATAAGAAATGCATCATGTGGCGTAATAATTACAAAGTGACGCATCTAGGTAGATGGGTCACTTTGTAAACCGCTGCGCCACATTATACCTGTGGCAGGTATAATTTATGCAAAGTGGGCATTCAGACGCAAGTAAGCCTTGTAGAAGAGATGCAGCGAAATCTATGAGATTACACTGCGCACTTATACGACGCAAATGCGTCAATATCTTATGCTTGCCTCACAGCAGGCGTTAGATTAAGGCAGGCACATTTAAAATGGGACTTGCCCATGTGAAATGAACCATTGCAGAAGTTGCGTCACACTCCAGCAATGCGTCATTTTTGCGCCTGCAGATATGTCTGACCTATCTGTAACTCCTTGCGACATGATGCGTCATACTTTAAATATGATGCATCCAGCATGTCGCAAGGAGGGCACAATGAAAAGTGACGCATTGCTGTTTTCATGCAGTGATGCATCACTTTTCATAAATGAGGTCCTGTATAACTACACAATTATTTTACTGAACTGCGCCCACGACTCTGAATTTTTAAATATGGTTGTTTTCACCCATCTGCAATGCGGATCTGGAAAGATGGTTTCTCCAAATCATTTCAATGTCCTGAAGATTGTTGTGATTTCTTAGATCAACAATCTCCATTGTTTATGGAAATGAATGGGCTTGATACAAGATACATCTACCATTGTTTCTCTTTCTATCTTGCCTTTCTTATAATCTTAGTTATGATGGCGTTATGATGGCCAATGTTTCTGATGCGTTTGACTGATTCAGCAATATTATTTATGTTTCTTTGTTGTCCTATTTATGGTTGTCCTTGCCTTTCCGTTTATTCATGTCATTTAGTTCTGGAGCTACTCTTTATTCTTCTCTATTTTCATCTTCTTTCTTATTTTCTTTTACTTTCATTTTTAACAATGGCTAATGTAAATATTTTAAAATATTTATTTTAATGTTAAAGATTTGAAACATCCTGTTAAATGCATTAGGATTTTAGATTACTTAGCAAGTCACAAAGAAGATATTTATTTACTACGATAGACACACATTAATTATACTGCTGTTCATTTCCCTGCACATAACAAAAAAAGTGGCGTGGCTATTCTTTTTGCAAAAAGATTACATCTTCAACTACTGAGTAAATGTTCAGATGCAGAATACATTTACATTATAGTCAAAATCAAAATTGATGACACGTTTAATTAATACATATGGTCCGACAATTGATGATCCTAATTTCTAGTCTTTTTTTACAACGGAGGTGCTCCAGTTATGTAATGCTTCACTTGGTTGTATGATAGAAGCACAAATGATTTTTACCATGCTTGCCTCTACCATGCAGCCCAACCACGAATGTGTCTTAACCACACATTCCTTCACCACGCATGCCTTTACCACAACATTTCATGGTATAGACATGACTCGTAAAGGAGTATGTGCGGCTAAGGTCGCCCCTACCACGCCTCCCCCTGACCCCACCCCAACCCCTACCCTCTCCATGCTGTCCCTTAAACTATCCCAATCCCTTCAACCACCCTAAAACCTACCCCTTGTCCCAATTCTGAAAATGACCCTAACTAGGCATTCACCTCCCACTGCCCTAAGGCTTAAAACCCTACACTTCCCCGACCTGTCTGCCACCCACTGTCCCTTAAACTACCCCAACCCCTTCCACTGCCCTAAAACCTACCCCGACCCCTGCCCTAAAAACTAACCCAACTACCCATTCCCCTTCCACTGCCCTAAGGCCTAAAACCTTGCACCCTTACTTACATTACCTTGAACCCCTTCCCCCGTGCGCTGTCCTTTAAACTACCACAACCCCTTCCACTGCCCTAAAACCTACCCCTACCTCCCAGTCCAAAAATATACCCCACCTACCCATTCACCTCTCACTGCTCAAAGGCCTAAAATGAGTCCCGGTCGGTGAACTCGGCACTATTGGTGGAGTTTGCACAGTTGTCTGCACTCTGCACTCCATGGAGCGCAGAAAACTCCACTTTGCGTAATGCAGCAGAGTATTTTTCCTGCTTGCGATCACGAGTGGTAAGTTTGCAAGTGCAAGCGTCGCTCAGGTAGAATTTCTACCCAAGCGGTAGGAAGACCACCTCGCCACTTCCAGAACTCCACAGAGTTTTTTTGTAACTTCACGGAGTTTTGCATAGCAAAACTCTGCAAACTACACCCAGGTCTGCCTAATGCCCTATACTACCTCACCCCCATGCTGCCCCTTAAACTACCTCAACCCCTTCCACTGCCATTAATCCTACCCCGACCCCTACCCACCCTAAAACTAACCCAACTACCCATTCCCCTCCCACAACCCTAAGGCCAAAAACCCTCCACCCTAACTAACACTACCTGGACCCCTTTGCTGTCCCTTAAACTGTTAGAGTTTGTGCACAGCAAAGAGCATGTCCCCTCTCATTGCACTAGTGGTCTCTGTAATAGCCCTCTTTAAACATACTACTGAAAGCATTTCTTGTTACCTCAGTCCCTCCCTAAGACTTCTGTGTATGTTGCTCAATGTATTCACAAGTTTGGACATTGCGGTCTTGTTTGCACATTGGACCTTGCTTTTACCAAGGCTTATTTAGAACACGCCTCCCTAGGCCATATGTTACTTCAACTCATTAGCATAATAACTCAAGCATTGCACACCTGCTTGTGAGAACCGCACCCAGTTCTTCGAACCACACACAGCTCTTCGAACCACACCCAGCCCTGTCTATAAAAGGCAGCCCCTGAGCCTCACCCAGTGCTTGTGCTTGTGCTCGTCTACCTCCCACTTACCTGAGAACAGATCCTTCGGCGCTGGCACTCCTGCTCTCTCCAGACCTTCATTGACTTCAATGGGCGCGGCTTCTGGCTCTTCCTTCTTCTGGTTTCCGGCAACTTTTGCCTCAGCTCCTCTTCTGTCCACTGCAATCGACCTGCAAGAGAAAGAGGTCAAGGTTAGAATGATCAGTATCCCTTTTCAGCAACAAGTAAGTGCAAAACCTTTTATTACCTGAAAGAACTTTATCGGCCATTACTGGATTCATGTAAAGACAATTTGGAACAAGATATCTCCCATGCACTTTGTGGTTCAAACCCTTTGTTACAAGAATACTTTGTGGAACTTTGTGAAATAAACATTGTTTTACATGGAACTTTTTTAAGAATCGAACAGAGGAAACCATTGACAGCGAGGCACACAGTAAATCAAGGACTTGCACAAATTACCTGCTGTATTTTGATGTAAAAGTACAATATTTGTTTTATAAAAAGTCTGGAAATGTGTGAAAAGTGAGTTTGCTATTAAGAATTTAGGCTTTAGTTATATTAAGGTGAATGTTAGACTTTGGTAATTCTAATAATAATATTCGGTTGAATTTACAGAAGTTTTACAGTAATAGAAAGCACATCCCAGAACAGTAACACATTCCAAACCTGGAATCTTGAGACCAGGATCCAAGAGGTACTTTTAGAAGAGAATTTCTAATAAGATTAAGGTTTAGTCAGGAACACATTTAAGGATAGTTTGCACTTATCAGTTCTTTGTTTATGTTTCATTAGGCACCAGTTTCTACAGATGACACAGAGGGCCGCAGATTTTAGCAGCTCTTCTACAGTGGTAACGCAAGAACAGTGTTGTCTCTCTTTTTTTATTTTATCCACTTCCCCCCTTCCCTTGAGCTTCTGGTTCTTAGTGCACTGTTTTAAAACTAGTGTGCTGGAACAAGCAGTTTCAGGGTGGGGTCGGACTGTCTTCAACCTCCATCAGAACTGAACAGAAACTCAGGTGAGCTGGGCTTTGACATTATTTACCTCAACCCCTCCTACTGCCCTAAAACCTACATGACCCCCTTCCGGCCCTAAAAAAATACTTACCTCACCACAGCGTCTTCTTGCTTCCATCCTCCAGCAGCAAGACCATGCACTGCCTTAATCATGCATATGCATGGTTATGGTAACCATGGTAGAGCATGCGTAGTTCGAACATGCATGATTCAGACCGCAGATTTCCAACTCTTTCCTGTTCCACTTATCATTGGGGCAGATTTTAACCTCTTATCATTTAAAGTCCTTTTTTAAAACAACAAAGTTTGTCGATACATTGCGATTACATTATAAAATAGAAAGATAGTTTACATTTTTTTCAAATCCTCTTAATTCTTATTCAAGATAACACTATTTGTTAGTTTCTCAGCAATTAATTCACTTAGTTTCTCCTCCAATTATACATAATATATACATTTCTGATCATACACTCATTTCAGTTGTTCTACATCTTAGTTCCACTTAACATACTCAATCCGAACGTATAAATACACATATTGTTCTTACTGAAAATAATAAACCAAAACTTTTGTCAGCACCCCAGGATTATTTTAGTTTTAATACAGCAGGCTCTACATCTATAATGACTCATTGGGATGTGATTATTGGATTTATTAGAGGGCTAACCATTTCCTTTATGGCTCATGCAAATAAATATTTTAACTATAATTAAAGATGTGGCCAAACAGATTGCAAACTTTGAGAGACTCTTTATTACATCTAATGATCTAACATATAAAATCCAATTCCAAAAACTTTGTATTGAATTTAATTCAATTTTAAGCAAAAGGTCTGGGATGCAACTTCTGTTCTAATGCTAATAGATCTGGTCAATTCTAGGCAAATTTTCTATGTATAGACAAAATATAAAAATCTAATTAATGCAAATCATCGATTGAATCACAATCAGTTGAAGATGATTTACAGTCGCTAACTACTATAGAGGAGATTGATTTGGCTAATAATTCCTTTTAACTCTATAAATTGACTGGACCTGATGGCATCCCAGCTGAATTTTATAAAGAATTTACTTTGCATCTTATTCCTCATTTGTTTAATTGTTTTACCTATTTTATTTCCTGTGGATCATCTATTGGATCTTTTCCTGAAGCATTGATTATTGTTCTTTCAAAATCTAGCAAAGGTCCAACCATTGTTTCAGTCTCCTTAATAAAAAATATTCTAAGCTCAATGCTAAAATTCTTGCAACCAGATTGACCTCTGTGTTGGATTCCCCCTATACATACTGACCAATCTGGTTTCATGAAACACAGATACTTTGTAAACAATGCAAAAATGTTATTACATGCTATTGTACAAGGGTCTTCCTTATCCCCAACTTCTATCGTATTGGTATTAGATGGTGAAAAAGGTCTTGTCAAAGTTTATTGGCAATATTTATTTGTACTTTATTTTTGTTTAATTTTGGTGGTACATTTATTCGTATGATTTCATGTATTTATTCTAGCCCTTCTGCTCGACTGTTTCTTAATGGTCACATTTTTAATCAATTTATTTTTGGGAGGGGTACTAGACAAGGCTAAATCTTCTGGTCATTGAACCTTTCCTCACTGTTATCAGTACATGTAAAGATATTAATGGTATCAGCATTACTGATGTTAATATAAAAACTTTAGCTTATGCTGATGATGTACTTTTGTTCATTCCCGAACCTTCTCTTCATTCTTTGTTTAGTATACATTTTCTGTACTCAGAGGTTTCAGGTCATACGTTGAATACTAATAAAACATAGGGGCCTATTTTCAAGAACAGTGTTAAAATTATCGTCGTTTTAGCGGCAGAAAACTGGCGCTAAAACAGCGATAATGGGCTCGATAATATGCCCTGGAGAATTCCAATAGAAGCCCATGTTCACACCAGAACATGTACTTCTAACGGATTTCTCATAGGCATATTATCAAGCACATTATCGCCATTTCAGCTGCAGTTTTCTGCCCGTGAACCGGCAATAATTTTTAATGCTGTTCTTGATATTATGCCCTGCAATTTTGTCCTCTAAATGTTCATTGTTCCCATGATATGTTATCTATCAGGGAAATTATTTGGCAAATGGATGAACTTAAAAGTCTTGGTGTATTGTTTTCTGATAACATAAAAAACATGATCACATTTAATTGTGAAAGTATTTTTGTCGGAGGGAGGGGTGGCAACAGAATCTAAGAGGCTTAATCGGTGGCTGAATTTTGAAATTTTTCATTGAAGTTTTGAGAAAGAATTGTGGTTGTCAACTTTGGTAAAGCAGGATGGTCCTGTTGCTGGTTTCTTGATTGGTCTTCTCTTCGCTTCCGGTCCTAGGAGCTTATTTTTTTCCCGGTCAGGTTGACGTGTCCCCGGAGTCTGTCCAAGAGAAGAAAACAGCGGTAAGTAGAATGGCATTAAATCTCAATATTATTCACCCTCACCACACCCAGAGTGTTGGAAAGAAATGGATACCATGGTGCCCGTACAATTAACAGCTTTGAATTTGTATCACTTGATCTCCCAGGCTCTAGGTTCTTTTGATAGGGATTATCACCTTTATAAGGGGCTATATCCTCCACTTTCCCTAACTTAAAATAAAGAAGAAAAAAACAGAAAGACCTGAATAATATGGCAAAGGGGTACCTCTATAGGACACGAATCCTATCCATTTCAGTAGGTACTCGTGAATTAAACATGCAGCTATTCTCATTTAAACACAGTAAATCCTTTGTTGATTGAGCGTGAGACATATGGGAAACATAGCACACACAGGTTTAGGCGCATACAGAGTGGAATCCGGGTTTTTAGTCTCTCCATCTCTTTTTAGACATATTTCTCCCAGGATTACCTCTCTTTACCCTTTTCATCAGTTTCTTCTCCCCTCCTCCCCGTGGCACTCACCACATCTGCCGCAACTCTCCTGAGTTGCAGAAGCTTTACAGTGACCTCCAGGAGCATCCACCAATCCTTGTACCAGCTCTCAGCTTCTTCTCAGGTTTCTTCCACTTCCTCCGTCATCTTTTAGTCCTCCTGGTCTTTCGGCGATTCCTCCCTGGCGTTCTGGTCCTCCCGTTTTGTGTTAGGCTCCACATCTTCCAGGTTCCACCTCCACACGGTCTCTTCCGCCAAGTCTGTCCTCTTCAAGGGAGGTTGTCCTTCCTCTTTAGGTCCCTTGCTGATGTTCCAGTCATTGCTCCTTCTTCCGTGACTTCCTTCTCCCTGTATGGAGGAAAGAGTTGCTTTGGTTAACTCTACCCTACATGTGTCCACACTCGGGCCGGTATGGGTGATACATGGTGAGTCTCTGTCCTTGTTCCTGACCACCCCCCACATCTGTACACTATACCAAATATACATTTTGTAAGTGATCCGCATGACATCTTTCATAGTGGGTGGAAATGGATTTTTAAAAAATGGTGCTAGCTCCAAAACAAATTTACTTTCTTGATTTGATTCCTACTCAATTCCCTTTACAATTTTAAGGAAAAAATATTATCTGGAACAACAAAACTCCCTATATAAGTTTAAAAAATCGAAAATTTCAAAATGCAATGGAGATTTTGGTGTACCAGATTGCTTTAAAATTGCCATACATAAAGTATTTATTTGAAAGGAAAGTTCCCTTTTGGTTTAATCATTCTGATTTTAGTAATCCTCCTACATGGCTTCTCATAGAAAAAGGGGTGATAGCTCAATTTCCTCTGCCTGCCTTACTAACATTGTCTAAGGCTTCAATATTACTTAACAAATCTATTATTCTAAAATCCACAAAGTTAAAATTACATGATCTAGATATGTTTTTTCAATCTTCAATATCACATACCTTAAGTATAATATTATGGTATACTCCACTGTCAAAACAACATTCAGAATTTTGGCAGTCTTGGATTAATGCTCATATTTTTTATTTAAAGATATATGAATAGTAATAACACTTTTTTATTATTAGATGAATTGAGACAAAATGTAGTTTACCTCCTTATAATTTTACTAAATATGAGCTTTTATGTAATTCTATCCTCTATTTTTTTTCTAATAATATTCCTTCAAATATTACTTTTGATTTAGAAATGTACATTCAAGTGGTGGCTACTTTACCATATGCAGTATAATTAATTTATAAAAACTGTAATAATTTGCAGGCTAATAATATTAATATTATATATCTTGTTTGGAATGATGAACTATCTTTATCATTCTTTCAGCATATGCAGAAGAAAATTTGGTTAAATAATATTTCAGGATAGTCACCTACATCCTAGTATTGGACAAAGTCTTTCATTCTTTTTAATTGCATATGGTCTCCTTTAAAGTTATTTCAGGCTAAACTTTTATCTTCTTCTAAATGTTGACATTGTATGCTGAATCCTGGTTTGTTAAAACACATGCTTCATGTTACTTAACAAGTCTAATCACTAGGTAGTACACAAGATAAAAACAGTACGACTGAAGCAGCTCATGAAAACAGTAATATACCTGGAAGACTCAGTAGAATAAGGAGCACATTGCATAGACCTGCTTCTCAAGAAAAATCAGGTGTGTCTTGAACTCCAGTTAAAACTAGGGACTCACATTTTTCCCCACAGGACAGATTGTTGGCTTTCTGCATTGTCTCAAGGATGCAAATGCTTGAAGAAGTATCTATCCTGTATGGGGCAATCAGATTCCCAGGTTGGCGTGGACATGCTGGAAACTGCTGGACACTGCTGATGCCAAAGCTTGAGAGAGACTTACCTAGATATTAGTAACCCTCCGAAGGAACCTGGATATGGTGGGAAAGATCTGAAGTGAGTATTCCATCATTATAAAAATGTTGGGTTTTGTTATTGTTTTAGGTCATTGAAGGGCAAGGAAAAAGCAACACAGCTCCACAAGTAAGACATAACTGCTCTCTGGCTACTGATCAGTTGTTTGGCCTGCAAAGAGTGGGCTCTTGAGTTCAAAATACAAAAAATGAAATGTTCCACATTTAGAACCCCCAGGCTTATAGAGCAGGCCCTTCAATGTACATTGACTGACATGTGGTGGACAGGGTGCCAGTAAAAGGATTCTGAAATTCAATAGTTTGGGCCTTGTACCTTAAGCCATCTGTGACCTACAAGATGGAAGTTCGTTGTAAACATTTGTTACCTATAGAGATTGATTTAACAAGGTGCTTTTTTTGTCCACTTGCCATTAAAAAAATGTGTTAAAATTTGTACGCAGATCTAAGGCAGCCATAAAATCAACAAAGCCCTGTATTAAAGGGCGCAGTGCATTTGGTGTGCGGCATATCAGGACCTCATCATCCGCATATAACAAGGCGGGTAGGATAAAACCATTGATAATATGAACTATATTAGTGAGCTTAGTCAGGGAGTCATGCAGATCTTTAATAAATAAAATGAATTAAAGTGGGGCCAATACGCACCCCTGCCTGACCCCTCTGCTAACAGCCCATGGTGTGAAAGTTTTAAAGAAAATCAAAAACTATTGGCTTTGGCACCAACTAATTTCTAAGAAATAATGTATTTAAAAGGGGGGCAGTCTAAAACCCGTTTTTAGGATTGGGTTTATTTGATTTTAACCTTTTCAGGTGGTAAATTTCTGGACTTTGTCCTTTAATGAAGCTGGTCTTTGTCAGAGTTACATGACCGAACCTTTTACACTATTCTTCCTTTTGTTTGTATTATTTATTATTATTCCACTGTGCCTTCACTCTGCACGGGTAGAAGAGGAAAGATCACTGAAAACATAATTTGGCTTGAAGCATCATATGCCAACAGCTCACACCATCCAAACGTTTGGGCACACACCCTCTCTAAAGCTCTGGAGCTATCCAGCTTAGTGCAGCTGTGGAACCTAAAACTACTGCATCCACAGTTTAAAACAGCTCTGAACAGAAAAGTAAAAATGTTTTCCTGTGAATCTGATCACAGGGCATTTGCTAAAAGAAAACGTGGTGCCCTGGTCCTCATCAGATATGATAAAAAAAGGTCCCCAAAAATATATTATGGAACCATTCTCACCAGATTACAAAATAAAATACCCTCATTTTCACGTGGGTTCCTTTTCGTCACAAGACTTACTACCTCCATGGACAACTAAAACTGAGTCTAAAACATGTCGACTATGTGACCTATGTCATGAATTGATAAACCACCTGTTCTGCATATGTCCCACCTTCCTTAAGGATTGTAGATGGAAAAATGCGCAGCCGCAAGCGATCTCTAATCTGATCAAATTTCTGGCCATTACAGTTAAACTACTAAGAAAAAATTCAAAACCTTAAAAGAAGCAGCAGATTAGTTGCAAATTTCTTTAGAGCTGAAGGAAACATTTCACATACCTATTAAATATGTGATACAAATCCTATTTTACTTAAATATCAGATTTTTATTAATGCAGCTTGATCAGAAATAACTTCCTTTTACATGGTCTAATTTCAAAGATGTTATCATTTTTATCTTAAATCACAAGGGCGTAATCTGAACAGCGCAATAAAAAAATGCAATGTCCATATTACTAAATCATAAGCTGCTTATTGAAATGTATTTTTAATTATTCCCATTAGATGCATTGATTGAACCTGTATGATGATGATTTGACCTTTTTGACTAACTATTTACATAATACTGTAAAAAATTAGCTATCAATCTTTTAACTTTTTCTGGCACTTGTGCACTTAAATGAACTTGATTGTCTACATAAAGTACTTATGATTTGATCTGCTGTGTCTTCTATATTGTGATGGTGTTTAATAACTCTAAACAATACAATGTATCTATCTATTTATCTTAGGGGCCGAAAATCCACAGCTACTCACTTTGCAAATAACGGGTCAGTGTTGTCAGGAAAAATGTGATGTATCCATGTTGCCTTTTGGGCAGTTTCCTGCCGCCGGCCCTAGGCCTATCCACTTAAGTGTGGTACCATTTATATTGTAAGACGTAGGGGACTACTGAGTGGAAGGAAGTTTGAGGCTACCCTGCAGATTCCAAAACATTCCATCACAGAAATATGCAGAACAATTGTTTTTTTGTCACCGTTTGAGGATTGCAAGGGACTGTGGATAAAATAACCTGGTGGGACCACACAAGTCACCCTGCCCTGGATTATCACAGGTATCTACTTTTTAAAAATGTGCCTGTTTGCTAGCTTTCGCTAGGTGCCCCCAAAGTTAGGGGCCAAAATCCACAGCTGCTCACTTTGTAAATAGAGGGTCAGTGTTGCCTGGAAAAATGTGATATATCTATGTTGTATTTTAGGCCATTTAGTGCTGCAGGCACTAGGCCTACCCACACAAATGTGGTACTATTTTTATTGGAAGACTTGGGGTAATACTGAGCGGAAATATGTTTCTGTCTCCTCACAGATTCCAACATTTTCCAAAACAGAAATGTGAGGAAAGAGTGTTTGTCTAGTCAATGTTTGAGGTTTGCAAGGGATTGTGAGTAAAACACCATGCTGAGAGCCACAGAAGAAAGACCACACAGTATTCCCCCAGGGGTCTAGGTTTTAAAAATTTGCAGGTTTGCTTACTTTCCCTAGGTTTCTCTATGTGCTCCCTCTGTTAGGGTCCAAATTTCACTGCTACCCACTTTGCAATAAACTGGTCAATTTTGAGTGGAAAAATGTGGTGTATCCATATTACTTTTTGGACTAATTCCTGTTGCAGGCACTAGGTCTACCATACCATTCCTTTTACTCTCTCCTCACTTATTCACAAGCACTTTTTCAAGCACTCACTATCCATCTATCTCGGAGCCACTGTTTTATACAAAACAATGCATATATATTGTTTAAGGTCATTACAATTTTTGAGTTTATTTTGATTAAACGTGTGTTATTTCAGACTTTATGTCTATTTTGGGTGCACTCAGTTTAGTTTGCATTTACGTGTTTTCCCCTCAAATTTCATACTGGGGTTTTTTACTTACCTTGATTGGAGGCCTTCCAAATTTTCTTACTGCCTAATATAAATAATTTCCATTGGGACCATTTTTGTTTTATATCTTTGAAAATCTGGAACAGTGTCTAAATGACAAGGGTGTTGCTGGAAACACCCACAGCAATGCCTATTGCACGCCCCTTTGCCGCATAAAACTGCGCTGCAGAGGCTTATTGGCCATATTTGCAAGCCCGTAAGTAGATTAGCATGGCCTTGTAAATATGGGGAAGCATAGAGCGCCACTGCAGTGTCAAAAAAAGTTATGTTCTGGTGTTGCAAGTTTCATGCAAATATGCCCCTAGGTGTTTGGATTCAGTTCTGCATGTTCCTGAAAACTAGGAATATGGTGACTTTAGAAGAGCAAACTGTTTGTTGATGCCTTTTTTTATTAGAAAAAAAAGCATAGACTTTTATCAAGAGCCCTTTTTTCAATTTTTTTTCACAAAACTCATGATTGAGCTATATTTTTGCTATTTTTCAAGTCCCCTCCGGAGGAATCCACATATCCTGGCTACCTTTAGAATCCACAGGATGTTGGAAAAAAGGACACACATTTAGTGTTTGCTGATACGTAATTTGGACAAAAAGTTATGTAGACCTAAGCACAAATACCTCAAAAAGCCAAAAACTGGCTCAACACTGGGGGGAGAGGGAGGGGGTCAGCATTTGAGGGGTTAAAGCATTGCTCTGCTTTAACACGAGAATGTGGAAGAATTTCGTTGACATATCTAAGGTAAACTATAGAACATAACACAATTACATAAATGAAGCAACAGCACAATACAACTGAAATATAGCTAGGTACAACGGAATTGTCAAAACACTACACAAAAAACAACCACCATACAACACAGCCACTTCCGGAGGTAGAAATTGTGAATATTTCATTTGTGTGTTATTTCTGCATTTGTTGTTCAAGTAAGGCATATTCCGAAATTGACTGCTTTACTTACCATATATGATTAAGCCTGAGCAGCAAAACTAATTCAAAACAAGCCTTAATTTGAGTGTCTTATTGTAGCAGTACATTTGTCTGGACTACCTTCTAAAACATATTAATAACTCCCACAACTAATGTGTGCGACCGCATTGAGTTAGTTAATCCCATAATAGGCTCAATGGGTTTTCTCTATCACCTTTCAACATTTTGACATTTTTCCATCTCATTTAAACAATCGTGATAGGGAATATTGAAGGCATAATCTCAAAAGGTCACAATTTTGTGAACAGAATATTCAGGTACAAAATATTAAAAATTGAAAGGGCACAGGCTTTACTATGTATTTACTATTTTACCTGCACATCTTCATACCTCGAAGATCTATATATTGACACATTCCACAAGGTCATTTATGTGACCTATGGATCTTTGGAAGCGGTGTGACCATCACTTTATTGTGAATTACCAGGGTTCTACAGATGTGGAAGATGTAAAGCTTGTGCCCAAAGTCTCAATGTGAAAACAATTCTCACAAGGAGGAAGGTCAAGATAAAAACATTTCTGGATTTGCAACAGTAATTATGTTGTGTATTTATTGGTTTGCATATGTGGCCTTCACTATGTATGCAGTACGATCTTTCTATTCTAGAAACAGATCTTGGAGCACGTGTGCTATCAAGAACCACGATACCAGTTAACCAGTGGAAAGGTGTTACAACCAGGTACATGGACCCAATTCTAACAAAATCTCGCTTTTTGGTGTTGAAAGGATCCTGATAAATCTGTGAGGAGGTGACCAAGAATGAGCTTTGAGAAAATTGGCGTCAGTGTACGTACTTCGCCTCAACAACACATTTCCTGGTGGCCACAACCAAGATGAAGGACATCATGCCCATTTGGGCTAGTTCAATTTCTTTTAGTTTGATTTCATATTTCTCCCATTAGTATCCTCTTGCTAAGAGTATGAAGACATGCAATGTGCCGTTGGATGAGCACATACATAATTATGTTAATAATGAGTTTAGCTGTTTTACCAGTAAGAACATTAGGACAATGCAGTTTCCACCATTCTTTATGTATTTTTTATGTATGTAATATCATATGTTATATATCAGATGTTATCATATTTTTTATCATATGTTAATAATGAGATTAGCTGTTTTACCAGTAAGAACATTAGCACAATGCAGTATCCACTATTCTTTATGTGTACTTTATGTATTTTTTCATAAATCATACTTTCACGTTTTAATGTTTAAGTTCATATATTTGCTCAATGTAGAGATGTGGCACCTCATGAAGAAAGCACCTCCTTTACGTTTGGTTACACATGGGGTCTTAGTTTTTTTGGTCACTCGACCGCGTGATATGGTTTAAATGCCTGATAAATGTACAAAGCCACATGAAGTCAATAAGTTGTATAGGGTCGAGGTGCAATCTTTTAATTTTTTAGCAAAATAGATGATGCAGTGCGTGCACATGATCATGGCAGTTGAGAATATACACTTGTATTTCTATTTATATATTGCTGCATGCTCTGTAATGTGCTGATTTATATTTAACAACTTTTTTCCCTAGGGGGGTTTCTTCCAAATGACTCAGGACGCGTCAGTCTGCATACTATGTCTATCTTGTACACAGATGTTGAAGTTTTGTCTCTATAGATTATAGGGCAATTTCATTGTTTGTATGTTGGCTTTGAAAAAGACTGAACTGGTCGAAATCGATCAACCGCGATCAAATTCACTTTGACTAGTTCTCCTGAGTGCAGGCCTTACTTGCACTGCTTCGCGAGTACTTTTGGAATGTATATATACACACAAATATGTATGTCACCAAGGTACTTATGCATGGAGTTATGCATAGAACATCAATGCAATCGACATGTCGTCCCCAGATATTCTGGTCACAACATTGTGACCCTTCTCAATCTGTCTGCCATATTCCAGACTCACACCAATTTGAGATAGTATTTAATCGTTCAAGTTCAAGCTCACTGCGATAAAATATTTCATGGAGGCAGAGCAGCAAAATATATAAACAATTACTAATTGTGCTACTGTTATCAGATTTGGTGTTTTTGTCGCAAAGACAGACCTACCCGAAGTTAAATAACTGATATTTTTGTTTGGATCGCCTATTTTTAAGGCAGTGTTGCTTCCTTAATAGAATGTGTATGTATATATATATATGTATATATATATATATATATATATATATATATATATATATATATATATATATATATATATATATATATATATATATATATATATATATATATATATATATATATATATATATATATATATATAAACTAAAACAATCCTAGCCCGCACTGCTCATGAATGGTGTGAGCGCCTGCAAATCAACCAGTAACATATTAAATTCTGTACTAATACAGGTGATTTCCTTCAACAAACATTCAACTGCGCAGGAGAAGCATTTATGATACTGTATTTCCATGTCGATCCAATTTAAATAGATCACGAGTTTCCAAATGAGCACAAAGGAAGGATTATCAATGAAGGCGAATCGTTAGCGCCTAACAAGAATGTAAATGTGTAAATGGCTGCAGCAAAGGCTGGCATTCGCTCTTGCCGTTTTTCTCATTATCAGTCTGCCCAAAGGAGAATGACTACAAAGGTCATTGCGCTGGAGGGGAGAGGCTCGGGGTTTTCAACCTCAACAGAACATACAGCTTTGCCATTTAAGAGCTAGCAGGCTTTAACAGTAATCCCCCCTGCAAGCGTTAGCTGTAATCCTGCTGCCACTATGGCTATTGATTTTGTGTTTTATTGTTCTTTGATTTCCATTTTGGTTATTTAATGAAAGGATGATGGATTCTTGACCTTCAGCTCGTGCTGCAATGCCTGGCATTTGATAATGTCCTGTGAAGTGATCTCCTCAGCATGCCAAACTGTTGAAGTCGCTGCTTACACAACTATCTTTTAGAGAGCGCGCACTGCATGCATTTTATGATTTCTAGACTAAAAGAGGTATGTGTTGTACACGAGCATATGGTTTAAATGCCCAGCGCAACAAAGAACGAGGGCCTGATTCACAAAGGTGAAATAGGGCAGGCCTGTCTTTTTATGTGTGGAGTCTCCGCAGTCATAAAGGTACTACCAGTAAAATTCCTTTGCACAGCAAACACTCGTAAACTTACACAAAAGTGCACATTTACCTCTGTGAATCAGTCCAACAATATGTAACACGATTTCAACACCTTTTTTTCTTTGTTATCTATTAGCCTATAATGACCATTTGAAGAGCTGTTAGGTCCAACCAGACAAAGTATTACTGTGACATTGCACCAGAATGTAATATTTGTGTTTGAACAATTCTTCAGGGCACACTCAGTGATTGTTGCCACTTTATTTATTTACTCATTTCTTCTATATCACATCAGGCCAAATGTGCCACATTATGACAGCTTAAAATGGTTCCGGATAAATAACACTAGGAACTCTAAACCTTACGAAATTAGACTTATGGATCGATAGCTTCTCTGAGCTCATATAAATGATCATTGCTTCCTCAACAGTAGTAAACTGGCCGGTGCTCTTGGGATAGGGGCTACAATACAGTGTTGCGAGGCCTCCGTGTGTGTCTCTGCTACCTAACATTTGACATTTGCGTAAACATGAAACTACCCGTATATTTTTCAGATCTATTCAACAGAATATGTAACAAGATTTGCAAAAGCAATCGTCTCACCTGCTGGCTTTGACAGTGACGACCGATAGGCTTTTCTAATGCTTTTTGCTACTGTTGTTCAGTATCAATAAAACTTTAAAAAAAATAAGGTTATTGCTGATGCTGAACTGCATTAGTAAAATAAACCACAATTTTGTATAAGCATGTGTCATCACGCATGATCTCATATGCGCCCTCATGCTATGGAGGTCCTAACTAGGTGATGTAAATGTGTGCATGATTCAACACGCTTGTGTGGAAATATTATGAGGTTATACCTTTTTTTTTGCTATTCAAGATGACAGACACCTTTGAAGTTATAATAATTATTAAAAGATGCATGGAAACTCATTTTAGGAAAAGAACAACAAATTGCAGGTGCCAAAAAGTAAAAAAAAAAAAAAGAAAAGTCAATAAATAAAGATAAATAAAGAGGGAGGGCAGAGGAGCAGGAGAGCTGGGTAGCATGGAAAGAAATGCCATTGGTAGGAAGCAGTGAGGGTGAGGGAGCAATATAGAGCAGGGGGGGGGGCTATTGTTAAAAAATGGCAGAGCAGCGCTGGTTGGGAGAGCAACACAGACATATGAAGGGTGAAGAAGCTCACAAGGGAGAAGGAAAGTGAGAGGGAACAAGAAAACACATGCACTCACATAGAGAACTAATAGAAAAAAAATGTAAAGCTCTCTGAATGTAAGCAGTGGAAGACACAAGTCATCCAATCAAACCTGGAAGAGGTGAAATGTCACATAGCTGCAAGAATCAATAAATAGGCAGGACAGTCATTGAATAGAGAGTGGTACATGGGATAGACAAGAAAGCCATCAAATCAAGAGAAAATGGCTGACCAAAAGTACAGTATATGTATATATTTTATATATGTGAAAACATAAGTCTTCAACAAAGAACAGCTAAAGCTGTATGCTGGCGAGACCCTAGAATAGTTACTTTTTTGCCAATCATACTGTCCACTGGAAGTCACAGGGCACCCCTGGGGTCTTTAAGAAACTGTATATCACAGAGTGCAACCCACCCTCTCTCATCCACTCCATGCGGTGTTAACCGTCTTCATTTGTTTCTGCTGATAAAAGTAATCGTGAGAACCAACCCCAACTCTCCAATATTGCCTTGAGGCTCTCAAGGATTTTGCTCACTTAGTGTGTGTAATATTGTATGTCCCCAGTCCTCTACTTATCCTTTTCACAGTATGGCCAGGATCAGCACAGACGTCATGGGTAGGAAACTGGTGTGCTTCCTCCAGTGTGTCTTTTCTACACTGCTGGTAGTGACACTGTCATACCACTATTTTGGTAGGCTGCCCCAATTCCAACGTCTACATCTGTTGCCACTTCAGTCTAGTTGTCATTATAACACATCAGCGAAGTGTAGGGATCACAGCAGCTATAAAGGAACACATTTGTGTTCCATGTGACTGAGGTCCACCTTGGCATACTGTTTTAGTAGTTTCTTAGTACTGTGCACTGCTTTTGGGAAACGTTAGCACCCAGGAAAGGAATAATACTGATTGGTCTGCGAGACACCAGTGGTCCCCAGAGATCCTCTGGAAGAAGTCAAGGTTAGGACATGCAGCACAACATTTGACTTGATATGGGTAAGGATGGCATGGGAGTAGACAGTTTGCAATATTCAATTAGCATTCTAATCCTTAAACATATACATTATACCATATGATGGAAAGTGTGCAATACTGGGTTATTGGATTAAGGGGGTGGAATCCCCACTCAGGCAACAATAGCAATGCTGTATGGGTGAACCACAAAAGTGACTAAATCAACATGTGCTTAACCCTCTGGTTACTTGGCGCAAAGTCATTCAGGCTTAACTTAGAGACACTGTGTAAATGTGTAAAGTACTTATGTAGTACACAAACAGTAATAAAGTGAAAACAAAGCACAAGAAAAATCCCAAGCCAATTTGAAAAAATAGAGTAAGTTTTCATAAATAAAATGATACTAGAACAACAAAAACCAAATCAGTACAACAGGAGCAATGAGATTTCAAAATTTTCTGTGAAAATATCACCTAAAAGCACTAAGCGCCACTCACAGTCATCTGGTTGAGATAGACGGGGAAAGCCACAAGATTAGACCATAGAACACAGGTTGGATACAGGGGCTAAGTTAGTCCTCCTGAAAAGTTACCTTCCTATGTCTAGAGCAAAGAGTTTGGTTCACCTTGGACGATGCTGTGAGGTAGAGGCTTTGAGGTAGAGGCTTTTAGCACGACTAGCAGTAGGACATTTAATGTATCAATCAGGGGTATGCTAATTGCACCATGTTTTAGGGAGTGAAAATCACACAAACTTTACCATTGTTTTTCAGAGATAAAGTGCTCTGAGTCCTAATGTCAACAACAACAGGTTTAGCAACAGATAGCAAAAAAGCTGGGAGTGGCCCTGCAAAGAAGGCCAAGTGCACGAGGAAGCAGTACCCCCCACCATTTGTTTTGCTGTCATATCAAAATCTAACCCTCTGTATAATCTCACTATCTCTCCTTTACTTTGGCCTGCACCTATATTGCCAAGTTCTTACATTTTGAAAAAGTAACAGAAGCAGAGGAGGTTTTTGGCTGTCCTGAAAGAACGCAAGTGAAATCCCACTGGTATATTTTAGTGAGATTTATTGCTTGTAAATATTTGAAAACATTGGTATTTTCTAAGAATGCTTAATGCATTGGATATAGCATTTAGGCATTAAGAGGCAGATTTATTAATGAGTAATGAGTTAGATATATCAAGCTACACAATGCCACGTTGTGTGGGTATGTGCGCCTTGAGAAGTCGCGAGTAACTCAATGAAGCGCAAATTGCAACCCCCGGGAGGTGTTCCTTGGTTGGAGCGTGGGTGTTTCCATGTATCCACCCATGGATCTTGGTGTGTTTCCAGATTTAACATTACTGTTGGACCTGGGAATGTGTATAATAATACGCCTCTAGTTAATGATATAGAGTCTGCGCACACCCGTTTTTCTATCAAGTGGGGAAATCACTATAGTCAAATTCAACTGAGGGATTGCGTGCAACCCAGTGTATAGGTCACCAAACTAGTAACAAGTACAAACTTCTGGTGGAAAACCAGCAGTATACCAGGTGCACAGCGTGCATACATGTATTGAGGTTACTCAATGTGTTATAACTTGACACCAAAATGAATCATCCAAAATAAACCACAATAGTTATCTCATGCTTCAAGATTATTCTTCTGATGCATTCATGTTTTTTACCCAAACAAATTGGTATAAATTCCTTACATCAACAAAACATCAATTGCATTTGACTTAAATATTGTACAAGCTCATGAACATTCATCAAAAAATGAACATTTCTTCAATAATCCTGGGAGATACAGCCATGCCCAATGCATTTCGGGATTATTCAAACCCTTCTTCAGGGGCCACTATTGAAAAAATAATAAAAACATTTATGAAAATCCAGACCTTATATGTGACTTACATATCATATGTACTTAGAAACATTGTTTCTCTTATTCAGGGGTGGAACAGAAATCCTCATATACATGCTTCCCAAAACAATACCAGAAGAAAGTCAGAGAAAAGTGACTTGAAAAATGTGCCAAACAATATTTGAAAATTCATGCACTTGGATTGGGTAAGAAGAATAGACCGAAAGAATTGTAAGTGTTCTTACATGTACATACACTGGTGCCCCAAGTGCCATGCGTTTAATCATTAAGAATAGTGACTAACTGACCTAAGAAAAGTCGATGAAAATCTTACTTAGAGGCTGTGAGTTAACTGAAAACACAAGAACAATTATCCAACACGATTTTTATGGCTGCTAAATAAAAAAAAAGAATGTCATCAGTGTTCACCCTTTTGTTTGCAAAATGCTATTAATAAAACTCGATTAGTGGACTAGAGCTAAGACTTACTACAATATGTAGAACGCCGGTCTAGAGTGTTTCTCAAAATTCAAATATCAAGACTCTGATACGTGAGCTGCAGAAAAAAGAGTTTGTCACCGTAAGCTCTAAAATCAGCAATCACTAGGATGTCTACAAAACTCCATACCCAGTAGGTAGTTACCTTGTGAAAAGTGCAATGTCTGTAGCGATGAAAACAGAAATATTGGTTGCGATGAAGCCTAGCCAATCGGGAAATAAACTCCTTGGCATCACTGCTGAAGCAAACTGTTCGCTGCCACTGATTTAAACTGCTGCACCTATCCGCCATAAAATTGAAAACACAGTAGTTTAGTATGCCCACTCAACTAATAGCTAACCAACTTGAAAGAAACCACACTCATGTTCAACTCACCGAACGCTGTAATAATGTGCACTGCTCCACTGCCTGCAATTTCTCAATCCGGTTACGAAATACGTTCAATTGGCAATTAAAAAACCGCACTGAAACATAAACGCTGAGGATTTCCCCCGAGACCGCTAAATGGATGATAGAAATAAACGATGGCAGTATGCACTGTCTACCGTGATGGGTGCCATTCTGGAAAATGTTGTAGTGCCATATTATTCCTCAATGCCTAAAACTACACTTATGTAGGTAAGACTTCTCGCAAGATTAAAGTCGGATTACAGAACATAGGAGCACTATACGCACTAAGAGCACTTAATCACAATTTTCCAAACACTGGATAGAACATCATCACACCAATACCCAGTAAAAATTCATGATTCTTGAACTATTAGTTCCCAAACAGTGAAACACACTCCATTTCGTTTTCACTGATGAAAGGCAATTCTGCCCATAGAACAGAATGGGGAGGCTGAGTATTGTGTTTTGGTAGCCTAGTTTCCTGTAAGTTTATAATAGAGAGGTGAATTTTAGTATGTATGAACTCACAGTGTCATAACACATCTTTCTGTGAACGTGATTTTGTCACTGTGTGTTCAG
Source organism: Lissotriton vulgaris (assembly GCF_964263255.1). Classification (NCBI taxonomy): domain Eukaryota; kingdom Metazoa; phylum Chordata; class Amphibia; order Caudata; family Salamandridae; genus Lissotriton; species Lissotriton vulgaris. Next base: position 1,571,160,299 of record NC_141694.1, on the reverse strand, counting down.
AAACCATTTTTCTAGAAAGTGGCTGAATTTTGTGCTTTCAGCATTTCTGTGTGTCTCTGCTGAATGTGGATTGACTGGATCTGAGAGGTGAGAGGAGCTGGGAGAGGTCTTGACCAAGGGAGGGGTTGAGATGGCACCAGGCTTCCCTGCATCTGGGGGGTAGGGGGACGAGAAGCCTGGAAAAGGTTGAAAAAGCCTGGGCTGGTGCTATAAACCAATTGACCCTTCTCCTGCTGAGTGATTAAGGATCCAGACCCCTGGTATCAAAGGGAGAAAATTGACACTGGGAAGGAGACACCCAGAACTGATTTAGGGAGGGGACAGGGACCCCTGAGCACAAACAAACTTCAAAGACATTAAGGGGTATAACTACAAGAGCTGAAACCCCTGAACGTTGGAATGAAACAGAAATGGATTGAGACTGAAAAGGCTTGGACCCATTTTGCGGTCAAAGGAACCGCTGCTAAGGAAGGAGCAACTGAAGAGACTGCTGGGGAAAGACCAATCCTTGCTTCGTGATCTGGGGCTGGTCTGCAGTTTGCTATTCTAACCAAGGAAGAGGCTGTTGGGGCTGTGCTTGGAGTCACCGGGTCCCCTGCTTGATGAAGACTGTGCTTTGTGCTCTGTCTTGTAACCCCAAGGGCCCGAGGTGAGCTGGCTCACTGTTTGGAAACACTGGAACATAAAAGGTTCCAGAGAAGTTTGAAGTGATGTGGTGGGCGCGTGTTGTAGCAGCTTGAGATCCTCTGAAGGTGTGCCCTGTGATCTTGAACACACAGAGGAGAGAAAGACTCAGATGCACTTGGTGTGTGTCGTGGTGCACAGGGGGTGTTAGTGAAGAGTGCCTGGTGAACGTGCGCACTGAAGCTGAAGTATGTCTTGGACATGCTTGGAGCGTGTATTGGTGCACCACAGGCGTTAGTGAAGAGCGCCTGGTCAGCGTGTGCACCAAAGCTGGAGGGAGACTCGGATGCGCAGGGTGCGTGTCATGGTGCATCGCAGGCACTGGTGAGGAGCGTCTGGTCAGTGTGTGCACCGAAGGTGGAGTGAATCTCAGACATGCAGGGTGCGTGTCCTCGTGCACAAGAGGTGTTGGTGAGGAGCACCTGACCAACGTATGCATCAAAAGTGGAGTGAGTCTTGGACGCGCAGGGTGCGTGTAGGGGTGCATCGAAGGCATTGGTGAACCGGAGTAGAAGTGAGGCTCAGACACAGTGAGTTTGGCAAAGCTTTGGTGAAGAGCACCTGGATAGTGGGGCACTGGCATTGGAGTAAGTCTCAGTGAAGCAGAATGCCTGCTCTGGTGCAACCTTGGACTATGGAGGTGATCGGCTGATCATCGTGTGCGCCGGAAGAAAGTGAGTCTCTGCAGCCTGATGTGCATGTCTTGGTGCCAACTGAGACAGCAAGAAGGTGTGGCCTGTGAGCGCGCACTCTCAGTCAACGTGAAGTCCCATCAGTGCAGTTTGTGTGGCTTCATGCCAGAAGAGACCTGGTGGGTGCGGTGGTGAATGTGCACCAGGAGTAAAAGTAATTTCAGGGGCGTCGGGTACATGTGCCCTGGGTCTGCCTGAGACCTTTCTAACAATTGCGGCCCGGACCGGCAGCCCCGGAAGAGCTGAGCTGCCAGGCCTGAGACGCTGAGGCCCATTGAAAGAGTTCTGCACGGAAGGCCCAGTTCATGGAAGGAGGAGAGGAGAGTGGGGTCGCGTCCCCGGGTGATGTGGATTACTACCTGGGTGGGATGCGGGTTCAGAGGGATACTCTCTCGGCCTCTGAGTCCTTCTGATGAAGTGAGCCTTTGCTTTATCTCAGAGTGGAGCCCGTACTGATGAAAGGAGTGGCAGTACAGGGGCCAGAGTAATAAGCTGTACTCTGTGCCATTGTTGAACCATGTGAGGGCAACTGTTATCGAAGAGGCTGATTGTCGCAAAACACATTGTCAATATTGCTACTAAGGAACACTAGGACTGTCTTATGAAGCCTGACATTATTGCTGCATAATGAAGCGCTATGCATTACATTATTTTTCCCTTGCCAAGTACATGATTGTAGCAGCCCGCATTGCATTATTTCTTCATTGCAAAGTACATGATTGTCGTTACGCATTGCATTATTCCTTAATTGCAAAGTACATGATTGTAGCAGTCCGCATTGCAATATTTCTTCATTGCAAAGTACGTGATTGGGTTGTGACGCATTGCTTTTTTCCTTCATTGTGCAGTACTTAAATGTAGCGGTACGCATTGGATTATTTCTCCCATTGCAGATACTGGGGTGTATCGTTACGCATTGTATTATATCTCCTTTTCCAAGCACAGGATATTATTATCATTAAGCAGTGCCCTATTGTTTGTCCATTGCAACATGTGTGATTCTAGCATTGCGACCAGCATAGCATTAAGAAAGCGGTGGTTGGGATTTGAATCTACCAGCCAACCGGAACGAATATCACCTTTTATTCTATGTTGGCTAATGTATCGTGTGGTCTGATCATATATCCTTTTGTATACAGGTTATACTTGTTTATATCAAACTTGCGTGGAGACAATTTGTGGTATCACCAGGGGGTTGCTGTGGGCATGGTTGCACATACAGAACACTTGTGCCTTGGAGATAGGCCTGGCTGCTGTTGTCAGGCTACTGAGTGGGTGAGCAGGACTATCTCAAACGGTGTCCTTACTTGGCCTAACATTGAGTGGGGAGCCCCGGGTCTGCACTTGGTGAAAGTAGTGCAGGACTGGGTCTAAGGCTTCCAACAGTTATCATCCCAATATTTAGAAACGGTGGTCAATAGAACCCCAACTGCTAGTAACCTATCTTGTTATTAGACACCCCTCTAAAAAGTTTGCAAAGATTTGTCTGTCTGATTGCAAAATTCGGCAAACACAGTCAGAATTCTTTTGAAAATGTAGCTTGGCTTCTGAGATGGCTTGGGTACCAAGAAAGAGGGTCTGAGTTTCTATCTTTTACTAGGTGTAATGAAATGAAATGAAAAATTCCACTTACATAGCGCATAACTACCCGGAGGCCTCGCAGCGCATAACTACCCGGAGGCCTCGCAGGTGTAAGATCATACACTGTTATTTGGGGTTAATGACTGCCCCCTAAAAGAGTAATAACATTCCTTGTCAGGGTGATCCCTCAAAGTCACTAATCTAACCTGAGCCAAATCCCCTCATAGCTATGGCACAGAGCAGACAGGCTTAATTTGGGACAATACATAAAGTATTTATGCAGTACCAAAACAGTATGAAGCCAAAATACTAACACAAAAAAACCCAAAATAAATTAGAAAAAAATAGAGTTGAATTTTATAAACAAACTCCCCCCCCAAAAAAAATCTGATAAGGAGAACGTGAGATATGAATTTTTGGGACCATCCTGTTGTCACTTTTAATTTGGATTTGAAAGGGAAAGGATCACTCTCTTTGTCTGCAATCCCTGCTGCATATACCATTGGATTTTAAGAATTGTTATTGTGTGAGAAATTAAGTAAGTTAAATAACTTTAGATATGTTTGCTGTTTGATAGAGAGAATCCACCAGTATCCTTCACCTTTTTCTTGTTTGCTTAAATGTGTACATTTAATTTTGGGTGGCCTGCAGTTTCACTAGGGGTCTATTTCACATTTGCTTTTTTTCTAATGTAAAAGGTTTGCACGTTTTTTAGAGGCTGGGGGTCTGGTCTTAAAGTACTTTTTCTCCATTTTCTTTTGCACTATTTTTCTCAGTTTACTGACTGGGACCTAGTCTGCCCACAGAACACTGCCATTATTTTTTTTAAAACATTTATTGGTTGGAATAAATGTAAAATGCGGTCTTCTTGTATTTTACATTTTGATGCAAAGTGTTAAAATGTTTTTAGGTGAGGTAATATTTGATGTCTTGGGATGTTTGTGGTTTAGGAATTTTTAAAGTTGACTTAATTTTTATTTTGCCATTGCTTAATTAATGGCAGTGTTTTCTTCTGTGTGTGTGTGTGTGTTTTATAAAGGCCACCGTTTTGTCTTTGTTCTAGGCATATTTTGTTCTACATGACATGTAGCAGGATGGCCATTTAGTGTAGCCAGTGTGCTTTAGCCATATGCCTCCTTGTGTTGATTGTTGTTCATGCCATCTTGCTTCTGCTTCTGAACTTGTGACCGGAGGCCATTTTGTGTATCCAGTGTTTGCTATAGACCTGCATGTGTGTTTTTGTATCCATGCCTTCGCCCTTGGTGGCCATGTGCCAGGGGAACAATTTTGTAGAGCCAGTGCCCTTTACTTTTGTCATAGACCTGCATGTGTTCTTCACTGTCCATGTCTTCACCCTTAGTGTCGATGTAGCTAGTGGACATTTTATGTTGCCAGTGTACTTTCTTTTGCCATAGGCCTGCATGTGTTCTTTGTTGTCAGTGTCTTCTTCACCCTAGGTGACCATGTGGCAAGTGGGCCATTTTGTGGAGCCAATGAGCTTTACTTTTGTCAAAGGCATGAATGTGTTCTGTGTTGCCCATGTTTTCACTCTTGGTGGCCATGCAGTGGACATTTTGTGTTGTCAGGGTGCTTTTCCCATAAGCCAGCATGTGTTCTTTGTTGTCCGTCTCTTTACCCTTGTTTGTCAATTGGCAGGTCAGTAGTTTTGTGGAACCTGTATGCTTTGCTTCTGCCATAGGCCTGCATGAATTCTTTGTTGTTCTTTCCATCACCCTTGGTGGCCATGTGGCTGGCAGACATTTTGTGTAGGTTAATCAATCAATAGGGAGGAGGGAAAGAGGTCCATTCAAATCCCCATGGTAATAGTCAGATTCATCAAAAGGAAGAATGGACACTAGTAGCTTCATAACCATTGGTTATAGTTGAAGCACCCTCATAAACGCTACTATATTAAATGCGGTGTATATCTGTTGTCCGCCCATTATCAGCGTTATGGCATAGTCATCGGGTGTTCAACTTTGTGCTATATGCCAGCCTCATCCAGAGGCAACCTCTGGTCTGGGTAGCAGTGTCGAGAAATCGAGAGACTCTCCCAGATGGAAGGTGCAAAAAAGTGAAAAAGTGGTTACATACAAAACATATAAGTACTCACACCATTTGTGTAGTTCTCAAAAGTGTCAGAATTCTTAACACTTCACTGAAATAAATTGAATTCCTAAGGAGGAAGACAAACAAACAAACATCCATATTATGCATGTCGAAATTATACCATATAGCACTGTCAATATACTCTAATTCTAGAGGGATGAACAAACAAATAACGATTCAATTTTTTGTTCAAAGGACATGAATAAGTGGGGAGTTGAGGAGGCTAATCAGGTCAAAAGTTTAAGTTTAGTTAGGAGAAGCATGCCAGAATAGTGTCTAGTTGAAAGGCATGAGAAAAGAGCATAGAACGTGAAGGTGAAGAAGAGTATAACTCTAAAGGTCTATGTCAAATGAGCCATAACCTTAATCCTATTATTGGGTATTACGCAATAGAGATTAAAATGTGGGTGGCAATATTAATTATACTTTGTTTAACTGAATCGCGTCCGTATGTTTTTGCATAAAATTCATATGTGGAGTAGCGTGTCATATGTACCGGAAGGTATTCCTTTTGTTAAAGAATGAATGAACTTTTCACTGTTGGACCTGCCGTTTCTTGGACTTACTCTGCCTACCTGCCGCCTCGCTGCTGCCGCTGGAGCCATCCCGCATCCCGCCTCCCGCCGCACGCCTCCTTGGTCACCTGGAGAGCTTCCGCAGTGTGGAGGGCGGGCCAGGGGTACTACAACCCCCAGCAGGCCCCGCGCCCACCGTGCATCATCCACAAGCGCCAGGAGGTGCATAAAATAGGCGCACACCCTGCTGAGCGGGGGAACTTTTCACTGTTGGACCTGCCGTTTCTTGGACTTACTCTGCCTACCTGCCGCCTCGCTGCTGCTGCTGGAGCCATCCCGCATCCCGCCTCCCGCCGCACGCCTCCTTGGTCACCTGGAGAGCTGCCTCAGTGTGGAGGGCGGGCCAGGGGTACTACAACCCCCAGCAGGCACCGCGCCCACCGCGCACCATCCATAAGTGCCAGGAGGTGCATAAAATAGGTGCACACCCTCCCTCGCGGGACGCGAGCGGGACGCTGGGCTAAGCCCGGGCAAAGGGCGGGCCGTCTGTAGCCGTCCGGGGACGGAGGAGGACGGGACGGGCCACCCCTCTTTCGCCTTTACAAGTCCCCTAGGCTGTTGGGAAGGTAGGAAATTTTCACTATGTCTACTATCTGTGACAAATCTGTATCTGCGGGGGACAGCAAAGGAACACTAGAGAGCTACTTTACTAGGGCTGTTACGGACTTGGATAAGGATATTGTGATGGCAGAGCGCAGGATTGAGCGTCGTCGCTCCATCGAATCCTTGAAAAATAGACCTTTGTCAGACTTGGTGCCTGTACCCGTTTTGCCGGACACAGTCTCTGACATTCTCAGCGAAGATCCATTGTCTTTGGACAAATTCCCCTTACTCCTTAGAGACACTTCGCCGCTTCATGTTGTTGTAAATACTGCTCCTCCATCCAATGTGCTGTCCCCAAGCACTCCTATTACAGGATTAGATGCAACTAACGTGCCTTCTCTTCCAGCTAGGGAGCCACATAAAAAGAAGGGCAAGTTGCCCTATGTACCCAAAGCTTATGGCCCTCCACCACCTAAAAGGAGAAGGGGGGGGGTACCTCAGAGGTGTAATCTCAGTCATTCTGAGTTTGGCAAATCCCTAAAAGCTAAAGCTCCACCTGTATCTATGGCTAAGGCTCCAGTAATTTCTGCTGTAGTGCCACCGGCTTCCGTGGTGTTAGATACAAATGATATAATGCCTGTTACCGATTCATTATGTGAAGCGAGGTCAGCCTCTCCCCCTCTTGAGAAAGCCTTATTGTCTGGCACGTCTTGGAATTCTATTGAGGACCTATTTAGGTCCTTTATGTTCCCAATACTAGATATTCTGAAGAGGGTGGAACAACGGCTTGGGAATCTAGAGTCATTGTTTGCCGATAACGCTGGGGCAGGGCCTTCCATGATCACCAAAAAACCAGTCTCCCCACTGACGGTCACAGCTCAGGCTCTAATTGCTCCTATCCCGACTCTGGCTGCCCCCAAGAGCCCTATCAAGGGCAATAATAAAGTTAATAAACCCCTAGTTAATACCCATTTGGGAGCACCAGCAACCCAGCGAGCTTACCAACAGGTCCCCGTGGTGACAGCAGTAAAATCAGCTGCACAGGCTGCTAGAGAACCTCAGAAGGGAGGGGATAATCCGACCTCCCTGAACAAGCGAGTGGGAAGGGGAAGGTTGAGTCTACCTACCAATGACAAATTGCAGGGCCCCAATGTTGAATTACCTCCCGATGCTGTGCCCTTTGTGGTCGTGCTTACAGGAGTCCCTACCCTAGAACCTGGTAAAAGGGAGGGGTAGTCCCAGTTAAAAAAATAAAATTATGCACTGGCTAGGACAAAATAGACCACTCCCATATTATATTAATGGAGAGATTGTTCACGTCAGGCGTCTCCCCTGGTTGGGCAGCAGGGATTTTTTTTTAGAGGGGGACGTTATTGTAATAAATTTTAGAGACCCAGAGGCAGTCAGATTTATACTGAATGGGCCCTCGGGGAACTTGAGCAAATCCATAGTTCCATATGACTTAACATATTTCTATCCTAGATCCCTTGTGACCCCCCCTTTCTACCCTGGAGGACTAGCTGATACACAGCGTAATATGTACATGCCATCTAATAACAGTTACACGGGGCAAGTTCCTAGACCCTTGCCCATCAGGAACGATCTTGGGTGGAACACAGTAACCGTTAGAAGCTATAGCATGCCTCCAGGGAGGTTGGATCACTTACATGTGAACAGGAGAATGGATCATTTGATTCCATTTACCCCGTTAGAAGTTTCGAACAGATTTAACATTTTCTCCTGTTTCGATGGGTGTGGTTGACAGCCAGGGTACTCTGTTAGCAGTCTACCGGGCATGGTGACTCTAACATCAAACTCTTTATTACAACCAGCATATAAGAGTCTTTTACCTGTGCAATCCACTGAGCCTGTAACTGCACTCCCTTCTGTTGATTGTTGCTCATTTCTAGTGGGATCTGAACAGGGGATATCTGTTGGTTTAAATGTTGATAAAGTCACTCATGGTGATTCACTATTTTCAGTTTTACCTGCAAGTTCCCTACCTTCATGCACTGGTGTCAGCCCAACTCTCTGTTCATCCCGCCCAGCCATATCTAGCTCGGCGGGAGGTGTGAAGGGGGCAATTGACTAGTGTTTACCGTTGCTACGGATGTGCTCCTGGAATATTGCTGGCCTTGAATCAAAGCTTGATCTGCCTGACTGGGGGACCTTCATAGACCATTCTGATATTTGGTCCTTCCAGGAAACCTGGGCAACTCGGCCTATATTTCGTGCTGGCTTTTTGAACTATTCTAGACCAGCTGTGAAAGGTGCAAGGGGCAGACCAGTGGGTGGTCTAGCTATTTGGGTACGCCAACATGTGGGAGTAACAGTGGAGGAGCTCCCGTTGGACAACCCCGATATGCTGGCCATACGGGTAAACTCGTCTTCGGGTCTGAATATGGTGATTGTAAATATCTATATGCGGGGCATCCAAGGGGGAAAATGCTCACCTGTTGCACTCGTGTTGGAGGGTCTCTTAAGCTCATTTCCGGTGAATACAAATAGGGTGGTATTGGGGGACTTCAATACCTGTTTTGAACATCTGGGGTTGGATGATGGTATGCTCACTGAAGATGAGGATTCTTTATGGGGCATCCCGGGTTTGGAATTACAACCTATTAAGAAATGGTCCCAATCAGCTATATTTTTGAAGGGTCTATGCTTGAATCAGGGAATGCGTGCAGTTAATGGGCGATTGAAGTCCGATAGGATGGGGGCAATGACCTACGATAATGGCAGATCTGGCTCCCGCATTGACTATATCCTGGTGAATGTGGAAATGTGGCCCAGTCTACTGGATATGGTGGTAGTAAGTAGAGCAGAGAGCGATCACAATCCCTTGGTTCTATTGATCAAAGAAGGTACCTTTGCAGAGCTCTCTGTGGCAGAGGCGTCCCTGCCACAGGTCTCTCTATCTAATAATGAAAGAAGGGTTAGTTGGCCTAAACTAGCCCTTGATGAGGAGGTTCTGTCAAGGATTAGAACCATGCTTGGGGACACAATGCTTCAAATCAGTGGGATCGGCCAAGAGTCGGCCCTTCTGGACAATTTCACCACATTACATAGGGACCTCTTTCTAAATCTTAAAACTCTTTTTGTTAAGTGCATTGGCCCAAGAAGAAATAAGTTGAAGCCCCTAACCTGCTTTGACAGTGCATGCAGGGAGTCGCAAAAGGCGCTGCATGCGGCTCTAAAGTCAAGAGATCAGAGCTTAATCCGCAGCTGCAGGGCTACCTACAAAGCTGTGCAGGCCACTGCCAAGAAGAACTGGGACGAGACTCGATGGAAGGAACTGTTGGAGGCTTGCCAGAGTAATAACATGATTAAATTCTGGCGGCAGCTTAAATGGGGCAATCGCCCACAGGATACATCCCCCTCAAATTGTGTTGAGCCAAGGGAATGGGTCGAATACTATGGGAACCAATTCAAAGCGAATGTCACTAGCTCTGCCACTCTGCTGCCCATCACTACTGATGAAGCCCTGGTTTTTACTCCTACTGAAGTGAGGGCAGTGTTAAGGGTTATCCCGGGGGGCAAAGCACCAGGACCTGACTGCATACCAGCTGATTTGTTTAAGCAGGAACAGGACCTTTGGGTCCCATACATTGTTCTTTTGGCCAATGCTCTGGCAAGGGGCGCGAAAGTCCCTGACTCTTGGCTGGGAGCGGAGATCCTCCCAATTCATAAGAAGGGTGACCGCTCAGTAACGGCTAATTACCGACCTATTAGCCTTATTGATGCTGTACAAAAGATTGTGGCTCGCCTACTCTTGGGAAGGATCCAGAGTTGGATCTCTGATTATGATGTCTTAAGTCCTCTCCAGGCGTGATTTCGGCAACATATGGGGACCTTAGAGCAAGTTTTTAGATTTATGCTATTATATTGGAAGGTGGTCTACTGTTTGCGGCATTTGAGGACCTTAGGTCAGCCTTCGACCTAGTGCCTAGGATTAAGCTCTGGGAAGTCTTGTTGGATCTGGGCATGCCCAAAGAGCAGGTGACGCTGCTTATCAATCTGCATTCAAACACCTATGCTAAAGTAAGATGGGGTGGTCCAGGGAGGTCACCAACAGTTTCAAAGTCGCCAAGGGGGTTAGACAAGGGTGTGTGTTGGCCCCCACCCTTTTTTCTTTGTTTATTAATGGGGTGACTAAGTATTTTTCTAACTTTCCAACGGACGCCCCCTCCCCTGCTGGAAGGAAAATTCCCCTCCTCATGTTCGCGGACGACACTCTTATTATTTCTGAAACGAGGCAGGGCCTTCAGTCCGTGCTGGCCCATTTTGAGTGTTTCTGTAGCGAGCATGAGTTAGTGGTGAATGTCTGCAAGACCAAATTTATGGTTTTACGAGGCTCCAAGGCTGTGAAGGCCAAGGTGTCGATGAGCGGACCCATTTTGGATCTAACGGAGATCTTTACATATTTGGGTGTCACATTAAGTGAGAACTTGACCTGGAAACCCCAATTGGATCTTATGACTTTGAAGCATGCTCAACTTGGGGGAGCATTATTGAAGGAGCACGCAAAATCTCTCACTAAACCTCTGGCACCGTTGGTCAAAATTTATGGCTCCAAGATAATTCCTGCAATTATCTACGGTGCAGAACTGTGGGGGTACAGTGATTTATCTACTCTGAGGGTGGCTCAGAATAGGTTCCTCAGAATGGCAACAGGTCTCCCACAATCAACACCTTGCCTACCCCTGCAGCTTGACTTAGGTGCTAAATCTATCGAGGACATGGTACGGTATAGACCACTGGCGTTCTGGCGTCGTCTGTGGACTACACCCGAATTATCCCTGTTTGCTGAGGCCATCAATAAAGATTTGTAGAACTGTGTGGGTCCTTCTTATTTTGTATTTTGCAACCCTAATTAACATAACAGTTAGATAACTTGGGGCTCAGGGGCTGAAGGGCTGTTTTGATTTGGTAACTGAACTGTGCCATTCCTTCCACAACAGATGAGATGATGATGTGCTGTTCATAGACGTGATGAATGGTGTGCTTGTCTTTTTCTCTCCCTTCCCGTCCATTCATGAAAGCCCTAACTCTCTTCCCCCATGCTGAGTGATCTATCGAGGTGTGACAAATATTTACACCATAAATGGATCACACATTTGGCAGGACTGATGTGGTGAAGGTGATGCCAACTGTTACTGGATCTTCTTAAATGGAATAGCCCGTGCCAGCCCTACTGCCTGCCCAGGCATGAAAGGAACATCGATCATCATCATAGTGCAGAGTCTTAGAACAATGTATGTCCCAGGATAGGTAATACTAGTGTGCACTATGGCCTGATTCACAAATGTAAAGCTACATTTTTGGTGTAAGTTTACTCTTGCAGGGTAACTGTACTACCACTAACTTTATGAATAGTAACTTTACAAGTAGTAACTAACTTTTATGATTTAACTATTTTTATTGAATTCAGTGCAGAAAAACAAGGAGGTCACACCATGTACAGTCTATATATGAGCTTCCGATAGCAAGACATACAATCCGATAAAGGCCAATAAAGATGCGCATTCAATACACTAAGGACAATCCTGTAGATGTTGGTACATGGTATGAAGAATAAAAGAAGGAGTGAAACCTAACCCCCCTCTTCCCAACCTCCCCCCTCCTCCCCTGACCAGTGCTCCCAATCTGCCCTCTTTCTCTCCTCGCTCCTCCCTCTGACCTTGTCTTAGTAACTATGCCCGCCTTAAGAATATGCTGTCTTGGGGTCAATAAGCCTCAGCAACCTCAGGTACCGTGGGCATGTGATTTCTCTAAATTCTGTAGACAAGAGTGGTAGAAATGGTTGCCATAGATCCTCATATTTGTCTCCCTCCCCTGCCATAGTGAGTGACAGTTCCTCCATTCCGAGGACATGCCATAACCTGTGTATCCAGCCTGTGAAGGAGGGTAAGGTTGAGGTACACCAATGAGTGAGTATGTTTTGCACCGCGTAGCCCAGTGCGATAGCTATTTGTCTGCCTCTGCGGGAGCGCAGTGGATAGGTCAGAGGGTTAGAAAGCCCTAATAAGATATACGCTGGAAAGCGCGGGTGACCTGTCTCGAAGTGTTTGTCCACTTCAGCTATCACTTGCACCCAATAAGGTTGCATCCGTTCACATTCCCACAGCAGGTGTACTAGGTTGCCATCCAGTATGCTTCTCGGCTGCGGTCCATCTCATGCAATTTTTCTGGGGTATGGTACCAGTATGTTGCTACTTTCGTGAACGTCTCCATGAGCCCCATGTGATATGCGGAGTGGCAGGCCCTATAGTAAATCCTCTACCACTCCTTATGGCTAAGGGTCCTACCTAGTTCCCTCTCCCATCGCTCCCTGCCTGGGTTGTATGTGTGCGTTTGTGTGGCCTGCAGCATCTTATAGATATCGGAAATGAGTTTCGCATTGGACGTGTGAGAAATGAGCCATCGCTCGTACGGTAGGAGCCGTCTGTCCGCGCTTGCACGTACTTGTGGGTGCAGAAGCCAGTGCCACACTTGCAGATAGCGTAACCGTTCTGTCTCTGGGAAGCTATATTCCTGTCTAAATTGGAGGAAGGGAATGGCCCCCTTAGCTCCGTAAAACTGGTAAAAGAATCGGCATCCCGCAGGCCTCCAATGGGCAAAGGTCGTGCCTGCTGCGCCTGGAGCAAACTCAGGATTATCAACCAACAGGTTGAGCGGGGAAGGGAATGTCGTGAGGTCATGTGCAATGTTAGTGGCGTCCCATACTTCCAGGGGGACTCGTGTTATTTACGAAGCACATAGATTAGGAGGTCGGTGGGGTTTGCGGGGGAAAGGGATTTCTTGCAGTGGGCGACCAGTCACCACCTGGTCTTGAAAGTGCCAGTGTTTCTCTAACTCCCATTTGCTCCATTCGACCAAATATCGCAATTGCGATGCTTGCCCTGCCAGATAAATTGGGCTAATTCGGATTGTGTCTGTCGGATCCACCCGGTGGGTGGCCGAAGCGGAAGAGCACGAAAAAGATAGAGGATCTGAGGCAAGATAGTCATTTTGACAGCTGCGATCCTACTCAACCAAGAGATTGGATAATGTCTCCACCGGTTTATTTCTCCCCAAATTTTCCCGTGGAGTGTGGCATAATTGGCCGTGACCATAGTGGGGATTGAAGAGGCCAATTGTATCCCTAGATATGGGATGGTGTCCGTTGCCCATTGAATAGGAAAGAGGCCCTGCAAGTAGGATCTTGTGGAAGGAGAAGGCGAAAGGTCCAAGGCTATCGATTTGTTCGCGTTCATTTTGAACCCGGCAACCTTGGCGAAGGCATCCAGGTCAGCCATACACGCCGGTAAGGCAGTCCTGGAGTATCTAGTGAGATCAATATGTCGTCTGCATAGAGACTGATTGTGTGGATATAGCCGCCAAATTTGATCCCTGTGACCGCCTGATTTTCCCGTAGTTTCTGTGCGAGCGGTTCCATATATAAGGCGAATAAAAGGGGTGAAAGTGGGCATCCTTGCCTTGTGCCTCTATCAATGGTAAAACTGGCAGAGCTATAGCCATTCACCCGAACTACCGCTGTAGGAGATTTGTAACAATTAAAAATAAAGGTACGGAATTTCTTCCCGATCCCCACTCTCTCCATGACATGCGCAAGGCAGGGCCAATGTACGCGGTCAAAAGCCTTTTCGCCATCTATCGCCAGCATCATACACTCTCCCGGGTAGCCTTCTCGATTAAGTGTATTATTTGTTTGGTATTATCCACTGTCTGGCGTTCGGGGATAAACCCCGCTGGTCCGGATCTACGAGGCCGGGCAGGTAAGGGGCTAGTCAGGCCGCCAGGATCCCAGTATACAATTTAAGATTCACATTCAATAAAGAGATCAGCCGGTAAGCCTCGCACTTAGTCTTGTCTTTCCCGGGTTTCGGGATGACTGCAATCGAAGCCTGAAGAAGGTCGGGCAATATAGCTCCGCGTTCCGCAAATGTATTAAACAGTCAAGTAAGGATCGGAGCGAGCAGAACGCACAATTTCTTATAGAAGATTGTGGGGTAGCCATCCGGCCCTGGTGCTTTCCCCAATTTAAGTCGGGAAATAGCGACAATTACCTCTTCTGTTTGGATATCCCTCTCGAGATAGTACATTGGAGAAGTAGTCAAAGAGGGTAGCGTGACCGAGTCTACGAACGAGGAGGCCTCAAGGCCATTCAACTGGTTGCCCGTGTAGAGAGTTTCGTAAAAGGCGCGGAATGCCTCGGCGATCTCCGCGTCCTCCGCAACACAAGTCCCATCCGGTCGAACAATCTCCTTAACCCTTTGTTGTTGATACGCTTCCCGCAGCCTATTGGCCAATAGACGACCACACCTGTCACCTCCAGTATAGTAGGCATGACGCAGTCTTAGGGCCGCAAACTCAGCGCGGTCCTGATCCAGTGCTGTCAGTTGATGTATCATGGCCTTAAGTTGCCTCCACACTCTTGGGGCTCCCGTTCTCTGGTGCATTTGTTCTAATTCACGAAGGCGTTGCGTGAGCTCATCTCGTTTATGCTGGCGCTCCATGTTATCCACCGTTGAGAGGGCTATAAACTCTCCCCAAACAACCGCCTTCAGATTCGCCCACTGAGTCGCCGTTGTTGTGTCTGAATTGGCGTTGTGGGAGAGGTATTCTTTAACTGAGTCCTGAATGCACTTCACAACATCCGCCCTATGTAGTAGCGTGTCTCTAAGGTGCCAGACTCTGAGAGGGTATGATGCAGGCGGGAGGGTAAGTGTGGCAATGACTGGAGCATGATCTGATAGCGACGCGACCCCTATTTCAGTTGTGATCGTGAACGTGCATACGGGGCCCGAGGCTAGGAAATGGTCTAATCTGGCGTACGTTCTATGTGCATTACAGTAGTAGGAGTATTTTTTATCTTGTGGATGGAGCCTGCGCCAAAGGTCATGCAAATCTAAGTTGCACAAGAGCTCAAGCCCGTCTGCTGAAAGTGCGCCTGTCTGGTGCGTACGATGACTAGATCTAGCTAAGATGTTATCAAACACCAGGTTTAGGTCACCCCCAGGATAATGTGTCGGTCTGACTTGGCTGTGGCCTCAGTAAGGGCAGACTGTAAGAACTTTTCCTGACCTTCGATCGGGGCATAGAGGGACCCAATTGTAAACATGAGACCACCCAGGGCAAAACGGTATATCAAAAGCCTCGCCTTAAGTTCTGCAATTTTATTCAGTACCTCCCCCTTGAACAGCTGCGCCACTAAGAACGCCTCCCCCGCCGTCTTGGTAGGGTTTGGGGAGAAGAACTGCGCGGGAAATTGACAAGAGCGCAGCCGATAACAGTCGCGCGCCAATATGTGAGTCTCCTGAAGTAAACATATGTCAGCTTGTGTATTTTCCAAACAGGATAAGATCGTTCGTCTCTTCACAGGATTATTGAGACCCCTCATGTTGAGTGTCAAGATCTTAAGAGTGGTAGGAGGCATTACTGTGGAGAAAACAGGGAAAACTAGTGTTGGTAACCTGGGAGCTGGACCCTCAGTGTGAGTCAGATGCATGGTCCTAAGGAACATCTCGGTCACGTGTGAGCATGCTGGTCGTGGGCTAAGGTCGGACATGGAGCACTGGACACCCTCCCCCTCTCCCACACTTCCCCAACACCCCCAAAACCCCCCCTCCCTATTCCGTACCCCAACTCCCTCAAAAACCCCAAAGTTCAAACGTCCATAGTCCATCACCTTCATAGGCAATAAGGAACGTGTTAACCAGGGGTAACACAATCAACTCAGAACACTCCCTCCTCCCCCCGACGACCCGGCAAGAAAAAATAAACAGCCTGCAATTGCAATTATTGAAGCCATTAGAGTCAGCTGGGATGCATCGAGTTCAAATCCGAAGCAACCGCTTCAACTGCCGCACATTGGCTTCTTGACACAGTGTCTCCTGCCTTGCTGGCACCATTGGGAGCCCGGGATCGCCACTTCCCCAGGGCGGACTGCCGGACCGTCCTCCTCCTTAGGCAGATCTATCCCCAGCAGGCGACAGGCTTCCTGCAATGAGCGGAGCTGATAAAGTTTGTTGCAAAGTTTGAATATTATGCGAAATGGGTGGCCCCAACTGTAAGGGATCTTGAGTTGTTGGAGAGGTGCGGTGACAGACCTGAAGGTCCGGCGCTTCTGCAATGTGAGTGCCGACAGGTCCCGGAATAAGACTGGTGTCTGGTTCTTGAAGGATATGGGGTGCATCTGCCAGGCTTTCTGAAGAATGTCCTCTTTTGTGCGGTAGTCCTGCACACATACCAAGATATCCTGTGGGTGCATTGACATGGCCTTTGGGGGCCCCAATCTGTGTGCTCTAGCTATTCGGAGTTCAGACTCTAACAGGTGGCCCAAGATGTGGTTAAAAAGTTCTCTGGTAAATCCAAACAGATCCTTGGTGTCCTCGGCCAATGTTACTCCTCGAATGCTCACGATATGGCGACGTGACCAATTTTCTAAGTCCTCCATATGTGATTGCAGGTCCACCTGCTGGTTATGAAGCCGCAGTTTCTCTTGCTGTAGGGCCTCAATGTCTGTGTCGTGCCCATCTTTCGCAGTCTCTAGCGCCATCACACGCTCTCCTATTCCATCGACGTCCCTGCGAACCTCCTTGAGTTCCTCTGAGAATTCCTTTTTAAAAGTGTGATTGTCATCTCGCAATACCATGAATAGGGATTGCAAGAAAGCTTTCGTGATTGGTTCAGAGCTGTCAGCAGAACCTGTAGCCGGGCGTGCGGCCGCTGCTGCCATGTATTTAGGGGAATGTGTCACCTGCACCTTAGCAAATAGGTCCTTTACTGTTTTGTCCTTACGCACCCTCGTTCCGGACATGATATGTAGTGCGTTTGGAGGTCCTTCTTCCTGAGCCTTTACCAGCCACTAATTGTCCGCCTGGCTGGCTCCACTACAGTGTGGTAACACCCAATTGATGCTACAGTATCGCAGGCTTCGTGTCCGGCAATGAAAAAACAACGAGCTGCGCCAGGCAGGACAACGCCACTGTGTTAACTTTATGATTCACCTGCACCTTCATGGTACCTGCACTTCGGACAGTTCCCGTGGCTCCCCACTAACGCGGATGCACTCCTCTGGCCAAGCGCCCGCCGCCGTCATTGCTCGCGCTCTCCTGCTCACCTCCGTCTTCTGTCGGCCCGGTGTGCCGCTACCACTCCTTCTATCTGTCTCAAAAAGGCCGGGGGGATCTCGATCCGGGCCACCGGCGCACACGTTCCTCAAGGGAGAGCAAGCACAGTTTCCGGCCCTCCACAACAGCTCCTTGGGTCCCAGCTGTGGTGCGGTGTTCCCCCTATGTCATTCACCGACGACCAGCTCCGACACCGGCCCGTCCGGACAAGGCCGCTCCACCTGTCCCAAGTTCTCAACACTTTGTGGCATCTGTGTTACACAGCACCATTAGGTCTCACTGCCAGTCTGTGCTGCTGCGCCACCGAGTTCCTTTACTGCCTGCTTCTCAGTCCGTGTTTCTCTCTCAGGCCTTCATAAAGTCCCACACTGGCTACACCGGCTTGTCTGCGCCCGCTCCCACCGGGCCTTTTCAATCTGGCTCGGGTAGCCCATTCCAAAATGGCAGCTCCCCTCGGGTGCCGATGTCACATCCGAGGCTGCTTCTGACCGGGCGTCCCCACACCGGACATCCCGCAACTCAGCCCACCAGTCTCGGGAGGAGGCCAGGGGAGCAGCACCTCACGGGATCCTCCGCTACGGCCACCGATGCCTCTGAAAATGGCGGCCGGGCCGGGGTCACCACCCACCGTGGGCGTCTTCCTCCGGGAAGGGGGCGAGAGTCAGCAGCCCCCCTCCTCCGGTGATGTGGCCGCTCCTTGCCGCACTCCTCCCGTAGGGCACAGACCAGTGTGCTGAAACTCTGACGTGCAGCGTCCGATCAGGCACCCTGCTCTGCCAGCCTCGATTGCCTCATCCGCCCGCCGAGCTCCGTCGGGCGTCTGGAGTTCCTCCGGTCACCGGGCGCCACACCAAATCTGCTCCTGAAGTGCAAGGTGGAAAAGCCCACCCGTTGAGAAGGCCGACTGCTGCTGATACGGCCGTTAGGCCTGTGCTATTCTCGACCATCGGCGGGAGCTCAGAGCAGAACGTCTGCTCACGCTGCCATCTTGGCCACGCCAGTAAATAACTTTTAAAATAATAAGAGTTACTTAATACTTGCGAAGCTACTTCTTGTAAAGTAAAATTCATGACAGAAAACTTACTATGTTTAAACTTACACTGCAGGAGGAAAGTTACACAAAAAGTGTAACTTACTTTACCTTTGTGAAACAGATCTTTTGTTATTTATGTTTTCATGACTGATTTGAGGCTTTTGTAAGTTTTGTTTGAAAAAAAAGATGTAATACTTTTTTTTTTGCAGAGTTTTATATAGCGCGGACTTGACCCGAAGCAAACCAGGTATCAGAGCACCTTACATAGCACCAGTTACAATACATGAGGACACACATTCATTTTTTTTGTTAGGCATGGGCAGATTAAGTGATTTGCCCAGAATCACAGGAGGTTTAGCGACACTACCGAGACTCGAACCCGGTTCCCCAGGTCTGAGGGCGAGATTGCTTACCACTGCTAGTTTTTGTTTGTATGGCTTCTTTGTAATGGTAGTCTCAGTCTTGAATAATTCACTAACTCTGTGTTATTTTTAAGTCTAGCGTCCTGTGATGGATACACCTTATGAATAATGATACAGTTGGAGTTCACCTCCACCCATCATTTGGAATAGGTGGGACCTCATTTTGTGATGTTTTCCCTGTTAGAGTCAACCCACTACTACCACCAGTATTAAGAAGGTCCTTTCAATAAGGTTGCAATAAGGTTTGGGAAGATTGAGGTTCATAGCAGGCATCGCCTTATCTATTCAGGAAAGAACTAATTAGGAACTTTGTACCAAAGTTGTTCTCAGGAAAGAGAGATAAGATTGAAATGTTGGTGTATGTAGTTGGCAGTCCCCTATAGTGATCAATAGTTACAGATGGTAGAACAATGGCAGTAACTAACTAGCATACAGTATCAAGGATAGGTGGCTGGGTGATGCAAAACCGCATCGAGCAATAAACTATTCCTAATATGGTAGCAGCATATACTGGACTGCCGGGAGAGGTAATTTACCTACTGAAGGATATAAATACATGGAAATATACTTCAGGTAGGGAACCTCTAAGGGGATTAGTGGATGTACAATATATTGTGTGACAATTTCAGAGCGCAGCTTCTTGTCTTGTCACTAAACCACAATGATACGCTAACTAGTAATGCAAAGACAGATACTAAAGACAAAGAAAGACCCATGTATTCTTTAACATGCAAAACACACCCTCTCCACCAACAACAGGCTCTTCCCTAGCAAAAACCCAAATGTCCTTTTGACATTTCCCCAACACACCTCCCTACCCTCTCCACCTGCGAAATGCCCACTCCTCCACAAGCAAAAACTCCAAATGTCCCTTTGATTCTTTCCCAAATTCCCTTTCACACACTCTCCACCCGCTACAGTCTCTCCCACCAAAATGATGTTCAATAACAGGGCTTGGAGGACATCCTTGTCATTTGTAATATCTGCCACCTCCCAGGATGTTCCGGTGCCCATATCTAAGGAGCGCTTGCTCATGAAGGATGCTGTGGAGGAGGTGGTTGAAAGATGACGATGAGGAGGGGGGCTGATCGTGTTATGAGTGGTATTGGAACCAAGCTGCAAGTGGTGCCAGCAGTAGCGTACACTGGTTGGAGGTGAGCCTGGCTGAGGTCCCAAGGAACTGTAGGTCCATGCCATCTCCTCTTCATCTTCCATAGTCACCCACCAGCGATATTCTGCAGCCAACTCCTCTAACTTCAGCACCACAGTGGGAGGCTATCTCCCAATGGAATGGCTTGTATGGCTCAAGCCGCAGAAGTAGGTATGTCACGAAAGAAAAAATAACACATAAATTGTGATGCTTCAAGCAAACACTTGTGTTGAAATCCAAGAAAGGAAGCAGGCTCCAGAGCAGATAAAGAACAAGGATCTTTATTCTGATCACCCACTCTCCTCAGTCACTGTTCCCAACATTCTATCTTGAACTCTCAGGGAAGGTTCAAAAGGAGCAGAAAGGAGAGGGGGAGGCGGAATGTACCACAACCAGGAACATACCCTACTGTAAGATTACAATACATCTCCTCATATAGGCGAAACACAAGAAGGAGAAGTTCTAGGAAATGTCCACAAGTCTATCATTGCTCCAAGTCTGTCCAAAGTACTTGCTCGACCCGGGTTGCACATGAGTTGGTTTCTTGACAACCACAGGGGTATCTACCTTATAATCGTGATCCTTGACTCCCTGTTCTTTGTCATACTAACTCTTATATTTTTGTTGGTGTAGGTAAATTTTTTTCCTTACTCTGGTCTAGATAAGGCATTATTCTTCTTTTCCCACCCTCTAACCATCTGGGGTTCATGTTGGTGCTGGGTTCCCTCCCTCTCAGGAACACAAAAGGTGACACTCCAGTGATTAGTTTGGGTGTAGTGTGGTATGCCCAAATGCACTCTCTTAGGGAATCCTTGACATTGAATACATTGGTGATGGCTAATTGTATGTGTTCTTTCATCATGCGATTCACCCTCTCTACCAGACCACTCACGTTTGGGAAATAGAGTGCAGTTTTCTCGTGCCTTATGTCTAACCCTCTCAAGAATTCCCTCATTGTCTCAGAAGTGAATTCCACTCAATTGTCAGTTATGAGGGTGGCTGTTATGCCTTCATAGACAAAAATATACTTTAAGAAAGAGATGAGATTGATTGTTGTGGTGGATGGTGTAAACTTGAAATTGACCCAATGGGAGGTGTAATCGATGAAGACAAACAGGAACTTTTTTTGGGGACCCGGAGCCTCCATTGGACCAATTATGTCCATGGCTAGCTTGGTCCATGGCCCCTCTCAAACATCCACAGGAGATAAAGGAGCTTTATGAAGGACTTTGCTTTTGTCGCTTTTAGCACAGCTGGTGCATTATTTGACCTTGAGTTCAACCATTGAGTCAATTTTTGGGAACCAAAAGCAACTTCTGACTTTGTTTTTTGTGAGGCTCCTGCCTCAATGTCCTTCATGGGCCAGGTTGATTATGTTGTTCCTCAAATCCATAGGCGGAATTACTTTTTTACGACATTGTATACGCCCAGAAATGAGAGATAGTTCATACCTCACCTCCCAATAATCTTTAATTGCATCTGGAACTTCAGGAAGACTTTTTGGCCATCCGTTGATGATGAAGTCTGTGAGAACCTCCATGACTTTGTCTTTCTTCATACTCTCTTCCCATTCATCTTTTGTTAGTGAGGGGAGATGCATGGAAAAAATGGGCACGTCTAATGGTTCCTCGCTGTGATTGACCGCAAGGGGAGATCTGGGTAGATAGTCCTCAATCACATTCTCAGGACCTGGTAGGTATTCTACCTTAAAGCAATCATTTTCGAGGCCCAGGACCCATTTGTTTATCCGTGGAGACAAGTTTTGTGCATGTTTGGATGAAAACATGAAAGTTAACGGCTTGTGGTCAGTGTGTATGACAAATTTCATGCCACACAAGAACATTTTTAAATGGTGCACTGCCCAAAAGCATGCCAATGCTTCCCTCTCGATGACTGAGTAGTTCGGTTCTGAGGAGCTGAGGAACTGGGATGCGAATGCTATGATGTTTCTTCACCCTCTCCTTTTTGTGAGAGCATGGCTCCTAACCTTTTACCAGATGCATCCGTAGTTAGTACAGTTTTCTCCAAGGGTCAAACGTTCCTAAGGCAGGCAAATCCAAAATGTGTTGTTTTATTGTCTCAACCATTTTGTTGTGTTTCTCTTGCCATTCAAACACTGTGTTTTTCTTGAGGCGGTCAGTTGATCCATCACATAAGCCAGCAACATTTTGTAAGAACTTAGACATATACTCCACTAGTCCAAGAAATGATTTGAGTTCATCTTTGTTCGATGGATAAGGGGCATCCTTGACCAGTTGGATTAAGCTGTACTTGGGCCTAAATCCATATTTGGAAATAGTATGCCCCAAATAGTCAACTGACGTGACTTTGATCATACATTTGTCAAGTTTCACTGTTAGCCCTGCATCAGAGAGTCTTTGGCAAACAGTGTGGAGGGTGATGTCATGCTCTTCCTCTGTCGACCCGTACATCACTATATCATCTTGGAAACA
This sequence comes from Lissotriton vulgaris, assembly GCF_964263255.1. Classification (NCBI taxonomy): domain Eukaryota; kingdom Metazoa; phylum Chordata; class Amphibia; order Caudata; family Salamandridae; genus Lissotriton; species Lissotriton vulgaris. The sequence goes on along the minus strand of NC_141694.1, from coordinate 1,571,137,922 downwards.
GAGGGTATTTTGGACGCCCTCAAGAATGTGTTGCATTACTTTTTGTAAAATGGATGCCGCTGAGGCAAGGCCGAACGGCATTCGTACAAACATATAGGACCCAAATGGCGAGGAAAATGCTGTCAATGGTTTTGACTCTGGGTAGAGTTCTACTTGATGATAAGCCATTGATAGATCAGTGACTGAAAAAAAACATGCTTTCCCCTTGGTGCTTAGCATCTCGTTTATGTTGGAGAGAGGAAATCTCTCCACCCAGATTTTATCATTGAGACAGCGGAGGTCCACACGAAGGCAGATACCTTGTCCATTGGCCTTAGAAGCAAGAACTAATGGTGCTAGCCATTCTGTAGCTTCTATGGGTTGGATGACACCCATGTCACATAATTTATCTAATTCAGTCTTGAGCGTTTCTCTAAGGCGAAGAGGTACTGGTCGTGTTCTATGCACCACGGGTTTGGCGCCTTGCCTAAACTTGATGTTGTGTTGGAAGTCTCTTCATTTACCAAGCTTATCAGTGAACAGGTTAGGAAACACTTCCTGCAGGCGCATGTTGCTGTTGGGAATGTCAACTAAAATGAGTTGGTTTTTGTCATTAGGGTCCAAAATGATACCCAACTCCTTCTGATGTTGCCATCCCAAAAGATTCGCTCCACTCTCAACCACATACACTTTTTCCACAGTGGATCTTCCTTTAAAGTCTATGTGGCTATTTACCATGCCAACGAGAGGAATAGGGTCTCTCGCCACCTTTTTCCACCGCAGGATAGCTGACATCCATGACAGCCCCAACAGACAGCAACATAACAGACCCTCCGCACACCATCGACCACGACCCCCTGCTAACCTGGGCGGCGACCTTTGCAGAGATTTGGAAACATGCTGAGATCAACGCCCTACTCAACCTAAGGCAGACCCAAGAGACCTCAAGAACTTCCGGCCCATCTCTCTGCTCCCCTTCACGGCCAAGGTCATTGAGAAAACCGTCAACAGACAGCTAACCCGATACCTCGAAGAAAACAGAATCCTGGACCCTTCCCAGTCAGGGTTCTGCAGCAACCACTGCACCGAGACTGCCCTCATCACTGCCACCGATGACATCAGGAACCTGCTGGACAATGGCGAGACCTCAGCACTTATCCTCCTAGACCTTTCTGCCACCTTCGACACGGTCTGCCACTGCAAGCTTCGCGCACGTTTTAAGGGATCCGAGACAAGGCTCTGGATTGGACCACCTCCTTCCTCTCCGGCAGAACCCAGAGCGTCCGCCTCCCCCATTCCGTTCCAAAGCCTCCGAGATCATCTGCGGCGTACCCCAGGGATCCTCCCTCAGCTTGACGCTGATCAACATTTACATGGCCCCGCTCGCACAAGTAGCCCGAGAGCACGACCTCAACATAATCTCCTAAACCGATGACACTCAGCTGATCCTCTCCCTCACCAAGGACCCCATCACTGCCAAACCCAACCTCCATGAAGGAATGAAGGCCGTCGCTGACTGGATGAAGACCAGCCGTCTGAAGCTGAAGACGGAGGTCCTCCTCCTCGGCTCCAACCCTTCAGCCTGGGACGACTCTTGGTGACCGACAGCACTGGGCGTAGCCCCGACACCCACCGACCATGCATGCAACTTGAGAATCATGCTCAACTCAATGCTCTCAATGACCAAGTTAGTCAACGCCGTCTCCTCCTCCTGCTTCAACACCCTCCGCATGCTCCACAAGATCTACAGATCTACAGATCCCGACAGATACAAGAAAGACAGTCACCCAGGCCCTCGTCAGCAGCAGACTCGACTAAGGAAACGCCCTCTACGCGGAAGCCCCGACCAAGCTCATCTCACAACTACACCGTATCCAAAACGCCTTGGCACGACTGACCCTCGACTTACCACGTCATGGCCACATCACCCCCACCTGAGAAACCTGCACTGGCTCCCCGTCAACAAGAGGTTATCCTTCAAGCTCCTCACCCACGCACACAAGGCACTCCACAAGACCGGCCCAGCCTACCTCAACAGATGGCTATCCTTCTACATCCCCAACCGCCAGCTACACTACGCCGACCTCTCACTCGCCACCGTCCAGCGCATCCGAAGAACAACCACCGGTGGGAGATCCTTCTCCCACCTCGCCGCCAAGACATGGAACACCCTCCCACTGAGCCTACGACAGACCGAAGACCTGCTGACCTTCAGGAGGATACTCAAGACCTGGCTTTTTGATCAGTAGCGCCCCCCCTCCCCCAGCACCTTGAGACCCCCGTGGATATGTAGTGCGCTTTACAAATGATTTTTTGATTGATTGAACCTTCTAGCGAGATATCAGAGGAATTAACATTGCTTGGCTACAACCCAGAGACTTCTCAAAGTCCTTAAGGTTTGCTAACGTGAACAGAGAACAGAAATCAGCGTACATCTCGAATGGTTTGTTGTTAAAGAGTACTACACACTTTGGGTAATTAGGTGTGGAGCAAGCATCACTGTCTTTTAATTGAAATACAAATTTAGCCTGTGGTTCCTCGTTAACATTAACCACGTTGACTGTACTACTTACTCCATCTCTACACACTCTAGCTAGGTGCCCTCTCCTATTAAATTTTTTACACAAGACCCCTTGAGCTGTACAAAAGGGGCTGTTGGCCAAATGGTTGCTGCTGCGACATCTAAAACATTTTAACCCATGACCTTCTTTGGTAGACTTTGTGGTTGGTGCTTCTTTAGTGCTCACTTTGTTAGATACTTTGAGTAATTCGCTGTTAGGGGCCTCAACTTGTACAGATGCCACTATTTCTTCTTTAACTTTCATTTCTTTTACACTCTTAGCGGTATGTTTAATAGACTGTGCTATAGAAATGTAGTCTCTGAGTGTGGAGTTTTTAGCAAGAAGTTTTTCTTGAACCCTGCTGCTGTTCGTGCACCTGACGAGTTGGTCTCTTATAAGGGAGTCATTGAGATCCCCGAACTCGCATAACTGTGTGAGTCCTCTCAAAGCTGCGATATAATTATTAATGGATTCATTCTTCCCATGTACTCTGCTAAAGAATTTGTGGCATTCAAGCACCACATTGACCTTGTCCCCAAAGTGTGTCTCTAACTTCATAAGTGTGATGTCATGAGCATCAAAATCGTCATCATCACCCACCTCAGGTAGACTTTCATAAACTTTGTGTCCATGAACGCCTAAGGTATGCAGCAGTATATGTTGTTTGCGCAACGCGGAAAATTTTTCTCCCCCCTTTGCAATCAGGTACGATTAAAACAATTTAGTCCAATCCAACGGTGGTTGGCTAATACCTGGAGCGCCCATGGTGGGAGTGATGAGAAATATGGCACGCCAGGGGAAATTGAAACGTCTCAGTGGTATAAAATGCTCCCAGGATAATTGCCTAAAGTAGTACTATAAGACCAGGATGAATGGGATACAGCAAGATACCTTGGTGGGATTCTAAAACTCCCAGAATACAGAAGGCAAAGTCATTCAATTTCACTGGGAAGGTAGAGCTATGATGAAAAAAATGTGTGTCTGAATATAACACACAATGAAGAGACTCTCACAGAGATCCTCATAGGGCTCAAAACGTATTGGGGCTTGAATGAGGATATACTGAATGACACGCAGAATGTGGGCGTGTCACAGTGTCGTCGCAGTAGGAATGATGCTCAGGCGAGTATGTCCAACACGTAATGGGGCTTGATTCAGGAATGTATGAATGGCATGCAGAATGTGAGCGTGTCACAGTGATATTGAAGTTGAAAAAGAATACCTCAGGCAAACAAGTATCAAGAACCCCAGGGGATACTGTACTATTAAATCTTACTTGTATAGCGGGATACAGGAGTCGCCAGTCCCCTTGCAGCATTGAAAAAGAATAAAAGATTGGCCCCCTACTTGCAGAACAAGGAACCAGCCCCCTTGATGTTAGTGCACCAGATGCAGGTAGAAGCCAGCAAAAGGGTTGGCCCCCTGCTGGTTGAGCGCCTGAGTGAATCGGAGCATGCAGTACCAAGCAGACACGAATAAGAGACCAGCTTCCAAGATCTTAGGGCTACATGCATCATTGTAAGGTTTTGCGATTCCTTATCTGCGATTTTTAGGGAATCGCAAATAAGAAATCGCAAAACGGGATGCATCAATTTATTCGCATAATTTTTGCGATTCGGTGAAAATCGCAATTTTTACCGAATCGCAAGGATTATGCGAATTCTAAATTGTGATTTTGCAATTCCCATTGATTCCTATGGGCCAAAAGGCCCATAGGAATCAATGGCAAGGCATTGACATTTTGCGAATTTCTATTAGCGATTCGCAAAATGTTAATGCATTCCATGGGTGCAGGGGGGGGGTCCAAATGACCCCCCCCTGCACCCCTGAAATGCATTTTTAAGTGCATGTTACACACACACATGTCCTAAGGACATGTGTGTCTGTGACATGACAGTGTTTAAAATGCAATTTTGTGCATTTTAAAACATTTTCGCAAATTACCACGAGGTTCACCCTCGTGGTAATTTGTACTCCCTAATTGCGAATTTGCAATTTCAAAAGCAATCATGCATTGCTTTTAAGGAACCGCAAATTTGCGATTCCTTAAAAGCAATCGCATTTTTGGAATTCGCTAAAAATAGCGATTTTACCAAAAATGCTTGCAGCCAGATTCATCATAGACCCGTTTTGCGAGTCTATAATAGCGATTCATAAGGAATCGCTATTACAGACTCGGAAAACGGGATTCATGTAGGAATCGCAAAAAGATTTGCGATTCCTACACAATCCTTATTTGCGATTAGCAAATTGCTAATCGCATATAAGGAATAACTCCCCATTCATTCCTATGGGCCAAAAGGCCCATAGGAATGAATGGGGAGTTTTCCTTATTTGCGATTAGCAATTAGCTAATCGCAAATAAGATAGCGATTTAAAGGGTGCCAGGGGTGTCCAAAGGACACCCTGTAGCACCCCTTAAATGCAAATTGAAACAGGTGTTGCGCACACACATGTCCAAAGGACATGTGTGTGTGCAACATGCAACTTAGAAAAATGCTTTTAAAAGCATTTTTTTGAGTTTTCGCTATTTACCACGAGGTTTGACCTTGCGGTAAATAGCAGGCCGAAATTGCGAATTCGCAATTTTTAAATGGATGATGAATTGCATTTAAGGAATCTCAAATAGAGATTCCTTAAATGTAATTCCTCGCAAAATAGCGAAATCGCTATTACCGATTTTTGCATTTGGGATGATGAATCCCAAATGCAAAAATCGCACTCGCAAAGGGCCAGATTCCCAGAATCTGGCCCTTTGCGAGCGCATATCAGCTTGATGAATCAGGCTGTATATGCATTAAAAAAAGATATTTAGGAATCGCAAACGGCCGAATTTACCGATTCGCACCGTTTGCGACTCCTAAATACCTTGATGCATGTGCCCATTGGTGCGCAATAATACACAGGACGAAGCCGGCAGAAAGACTGGCCTCCTGCGGTTGGTGCGCCTGAGACACTCGGCGAACACAGTCTGTAGGCTGAACACGGTACACTGCTGAGGGATCACCAGGGAGCAGGACGTTGAAGAGTGCACTCCGGGACTATTTAAGTAGCTGACGCAGATAAGAGCAGGTCTGGATGACACGGGCAAAAGGAATGTCGCCACCTGAGGATTTATGAGGCAGCTGAAAGAAGGTACTGCCGCACGGGACCAGCCATCATGAGGAAACGTGAGGCGCTGACGACCATGAGAAGTGGCTTCAGACACACAAAACTGGGAGTCCTCAACACGTAGAGAGGTACCTTTTGTAGATCAATTGGACCTGGCAGTGGCTCCCGCAGAGCAGCTCCTGACCGGGCAGTGGAGGACACAGGCCTGGGGAAAACACCCACAAGTCTCTACAGAATGATGGTGGAGTAACAGCGTCCCACTCGAGCAGTATGCAGAACCATCCTGACTGAGTTCCACAGAGGATACCGCTCCACCAGAAATGAGGAGGCAGAAGGAAAAGTTTGAAGGAAATATCAGGAGATAACCCTCTGACTAGGCGGAACACTCGACAGATTTTCCCACACATGCATCACAAAACACAATGGGCCTTATTTATGAAGCACTTGCGCCGTCGGTGCGTCACTTTTAAAATGGGAAAAAGTGTCGTACCAGTGGCGCAAGGCCTTCATAAATGAGGCCCAATAGCACTAACTGCAAGCAATGAAGCCAGACCACCAACATATTAAAAAGTCATTTAACTTTAAAGGATTCCACAGTGAAACTGAACAGACACTTTATTTGTCTTAATATATGAATTAGCGGCCACGAGTAAGGCATATATATGCTGCATAATTTAATAACTATATATGAAACGTTAATACAGCCATGCTGGCAGGTCTGCTACTCTGAATCATGTTTTCAGGACAGCTATCATGCCATGTTATCATTATCATCATATTATCATTAGCTTCAATGGCACTGCTCCTCTTCCACTCCCTCTTCAGTTGTACCCAGTGTCCTAGTTTAGGGGCTGATAGAGACTGGCAGATGGAATACTGCATCACACATGTGGTGGATAATGGATATCCGACCTGCCATATTACAGTAGACAGTGCATAAAATATAAATGAGGCACTGTAGGTCAGTGAAAAGGATATATTTTATTTGTCACATTTGTCACAGAGTATCCCATCTGCCAAACTCTAAAATAGGCCCTTAGTCGCATATTAAACCATGACCTCCACCAGAAAGTATTTTCAACAAATTCATTCACTTGGGAGTGGGGAAAGGTAGTCTACAGGAAGATAAGAGATAGGGATTGAGCTAGGTAGCGATTTAGCTATGGAATGGTTGGGTGTCACTGATCATGTACTACACTTTTCTTATTGGTTAATTGAAGGAAAATATTGGAACTATCAATCCATAATCGAAGCCGTGAAAAATAAGTTACTTGGGCAGCGAAATATGGTACATGCGGAGATGGGATTCATATTTTTTGGGTGGGTTGGGGAGAGAAAGAATTATTAAGTAAAGTGCTGGTAGGTGACTGGGGCACTGGGAAACACACCTCGTCTTCAGTCTGTATGCATTGCTGACTTCATGCCACACTGTTAACTGAGGCATGCACACATTTTCCCACCTACACTGCAGCAGGAATTAAAGTTCATTGTAGTTTTAGGTGGCAGGGCAGTGAGGTGATGGGTAGAATATCTCTCTCGCTTAACAGATATAGTATTGTCAATAAGAACGCAAGGTGACGTGCCACCTGTCCCTGCCACAACTGTGAATTCTTCCCTTACCTCAAAATAGACTGCATAGTTTCATTATAAAAGGTATGTTCCAGAGAGCCGGAAGACCTTATAGGTGAGGGAATCTTAACTACTTACGTAGCTGAGGTCTGTAAACTTGGTGAGTTTGTTTTGGTTTTGCCCTAACACTGGGGGAAGTCAAACCCTGGTAGTAAGGGAGGCTTCCTTTTCAATCTGGGATTGCTGTTGTTCATTGTGGTGGCAGAGAACTGCTACGGTTTGTAAGACAAAGCTTGCAAAGGCTCAGATTGGTTATATGTTAGAAGGGATACCATTTTCACATTAACACTGAAGATCTCTTTCTATGTGCAGGTTCCTAGCATAATGAGATAAAACAGAAGTTTTGTTCAGAAAAAAGAATGTATTGTTTTCATGGGACAATTTGCCGTGATATGAAGCTGTTTGTCGTCATGGTTGTAATTTGACCACCATTTCCTTTATTCTCTTCTGGCTCTTAGGGTTGGTCTTGTGAGAAAGATAGTTTAATGTGTCTGCCTGTCACAATGGGTTATGCTGATGAAATGTGTTAGATCTGGTTAAAACCTGCTAAAAAAAGCATTATTTATGTAATTTATATTAACTGCAATAGGGCCGGAGGCAGAGATGGATGCAATTGCTTGCTCCTTCGATTGAAAGTGATCATACCTGACTTTTCTGACTTTCCTTTGATTGGTTTTCATGTTTTGGGTATTTTGTGTGTGAAAGGGACTCCAGAGTGGTCTAACCATGGTAACAATGCACAAAGGTCTGAAAGATGGGTGGAGTGACTACTCATTAGATTTATATTGCAAAGCTTGAGGTATTTTAAAACGAAATGGTTAACACCAACCAGGCTTCCTAGATGATAGCCAAAGTTGCCCAGAACAATGGGATAATAATTATCAAGGGGGAAATATCCTATATCTTCTATATTAGAAGGCAAGACTGTGGCAGAGATTGTGGGGGAGTGGTTACAAAATGAAAGCTTTAGCTTGTGTACCAAATTCTGCATTCACAGGCAGCAGCTTCCCCTTGAGAAAATCTTTGAAAAGATTTTGGTTTAATATTGATGATCTTATAAATAATGGTTACCCTGTCCCCAAGTTAATTAGGTTGATCAACTCTCAAGAGCTGATAGATAACTGGTAATAGTGCATACAATATGTGTTCAGAAGTTTCCTGTAACTAAGACTCAGTTACACAACAGAGGTCAAGATTATGAGATTCACAGAAATCAGGAATCTTTCACCACTGATGACACACTACAAAACACAGCCTTTAGATTGTGTACTGAATATGGCATAGAAGAGTAAAGTAGGGTGACATTTTGAACAGTTGAATACTGCCAGACATAGTTTAGAGAACTTAGTAGAATCTGAAAGAAAGAATATCATATGGCAGTTCGGGTTGGACTGTTCCCATGGGGCACAGGGTCAAGACTGATTTGCATATGGCTGGGTTCAAACTGGAATGGTATGGTAAGCAAAAAACTATGGATTTAGGCCCAGATCTCTGTACTGGGGTGAATGCATGACATTGTTCTGCATTCTGTCCATCAACTGTTGTTTTTGCATTTGTATTCATTGTACAGCACTCCATGTCGCAATTAATGACAGATATGTCTGGAATCCTGACGTTTCTGTCAGTGCTGGAGTCATGCATTGCTGCAATTGTTTCACAAGCATGACGCAACTCCAGCAATGCATGGGGCCAGCCTATCCCTGTGGCACTGCGTTACCCTTACTCCTGCCATGAGGTAGGCGTAAGGTACTGACGCAGTGGCGTCCTACAATTGTTGCAGTGAAATCTGATGGACTTCACTGCACCTCTCCTATGAGGCTTTGTTGTGTGGGAATGCCCACCCAGCATACATCATACCGGATACAGGTATAATTTGACACAGGGTTTCACAAGGTCATGCATATGCTAGTACAATAATCGCCCCTTTGACAATCAATCGCAATCCAGATCTACAAATGAGTGCGATAGGCGCACAATCCAACATTCAACTGGAGTTCTGTAGCTCCATTGAGAAGGGACACTGTGGGGCAAATCAAACAGTATCCACACCCAAACTTTTCTCCAGTCGATGACCTCTTAATAATACATACTTAGGAGCAAAGGTGAGCTACTTATACCTGATTAAAGCCAACAATAATTTGTTGCTGATAGGCACAGGCAATTCAGCGTTGCCGTTCTTCTGGCCTCGTCTTTTGGTACCGTGGAAGCACTTATCCAAAACAATGTTTCCATTTCCAAGCAGATAAAGATGATTTCCAAGAATACCAACCACAATATAAGGGGTATATTTACTAAAGATTTGTGTGGATGCTCATATAGCACAATCCAAAACAGAACATGGCTTGCATTTATTATATGCCATGACAGCACATCACAAAATTGTTTTTCGCCACACGAATGCTGCTGCAAATGTTAGTTAGCATACAAGAAATGTCTGCACCCTCTGTTGTAACGTATCTAGGGCTCTAGTGTAAATTTCCCAATTCATGCCCTTATATAGATATAACTTATCATATCCTTATATAGGCATACAAATCATAACCATATTTAGACACAGCCAATGCAGTCCAAATACGGCATGGCTACTTCCCCTAAGCTCCCAGAGTACAACGAGTTCCTAAAGACAACCAGCCTTCAGCAGCAGTGGTTTTGGAGCAGATCGACTAACTACTTGCCTGACGCCCTGCTGTATGCGAGTGCCGAAGGAAGCCGACCCTCCCTGCTGACGCACTGAGAAAGACGCTGTCTTTTCTCCTGCCGAGAAATCCAGCTCCAGTGATTCCAGGCTACCCTTGCTGGTTACTGGAAGATCGAGTCCTGAGAGAGAGATACAAGACCTCCTTCATTCTATAACCAAGGTACGGAGCTGATTAGACCCTTAGAGAATTCTTGGATAGATTCTTGGCAGAAACTATTTAACTCAAGCTACACCTCACTTACTTCTTCCCTTGTACTAGACTTAGGTTAGGTACACCGAGGTAGGCGTATTTTAGATGCACCAGTTGAGTAATTTTAGTCATTATTTATCATTGTATGTATTTTATCTATTTTAAGTATCATATGGCTTAGAAACCATATAAATGCTTTTACAGTATTATTTCATAATACTCCTTTTACTGTACACACTTTACTTCATAGCAAGTATTCCGATTGTAGCAATTCACTTCTCTTGCATGAGAAAGCAGACTGCTCAATAAATAACCTTTTTATTGAAAACGGCAGTCTCTCTATTTCTCTGCACTTCTGGTGAAACGAGGCATGCACGATTGACTGAGTGAAATAGCCATCTATTGTTTCCGCAACTCTGGAGATATATTCCTTATTCTTAGGGAACAAAGTTGTCATGTTATATGGTTGTCAGAAGCTAATCCCTTCTTGTGTATTCAAGAACGTTTCTAGTGACCTCTGAGCTAGCTGGCACACACAATTAAGTCTAAAATATTCAATAGAGACCTAGTCGACCTAAGTCCTACGTCTAAACTATCGTTTATGTTATTCCAATGCGCAGAGCCTATTGGGAATATAGGAACTACACTACACCTCATTCCAATCAGTTAGTAAGGAAGCTGTAGTGTACTTTCATTTTTAGGTCAAGCATTCAAGACCCCTTGTATATACCTTAGTATATACTTATCATATACTTATATGTGTATGTACCATGTGGGCTCTGGAGATCAGCCTTGGAACTTGTCTGCTCTCGCTTAGGGACTTTTTTTCTGTTACATTGCATCTATTTAACTTCATTGATAAAAAAACGACCAGATGAGGTCAGTAAAATACCAGAATTGCTTTCTGCTGAAAGACTTTCTTTCTTTTATTTTTCCGGCAACTGCCTCTATTTAACTTTCTTGATAGAAAACGACCAGCAGAGGTCAGTAAAATACCAGAATCACTTTAACATTCTCTAGATTCCAGTCCATAGAAATTGTCTTCCACAAGCACCCATAGACAATAATATTTTTTTCAAATCTTGTATTTTCAGTGATATGACCACCAAAGGCCCTGATTTTATATTAAAAACAGAGCTTTGGACCATACCATTTCCCGCTGAAAAGCAATATTTCTCTCCATGTATTCCCATACCTGACTGTCACGCAGTTTGGTGCTTACTGTCTCTCCATGTTAAAGAACAGTACATGTTTCAGCACTCAGGCTAATGTGCTGTATAGCTAAATACATATAAGGTCCCAAAGACGAGACCAATTGCATTTCAAATGCTTGTTATATTATTTACATAATCATACACCATAAGCAACTCTACCAATACACATAGAAATAGGTAACCATGCTGTCTCTTAAGTAGAAGCAATGGACATCACATCTGCCCTCATATCACTGGCTACCGATGAAAATTCCATTCTTTTGTGCACAAGTTAACATTGTCTCTACTATGTTGCTACTATACATCCAAGGCCCAACTGTAAGTGCTCACTTTGACATGCTAGGTGGTACACACATAACAATTATGGGAAAGATCCATGTGACGTATTTGTGGCACTCTTGAAAAAACTTCTGAAGTCTGATTCAAACCACGTATACCTATACAAAGACATGAAACATTTATATTCATGCAAGCTTTCTTGGTCTGAGCTAGGTTTTAAGGGGCCCTTCACCTTCACTGGGAAATTAGATTACTCTCATGTGTGTGTGTATATATATATATATATATATATATATATATATATATATATATATATATATATATATATATATATATATATATATATATATATATATATATATAGATAGATATATATTTGCTGCTTTCTCCAGTAAGGAAGTAGGACACTTATAAAGCGCACGAATGCTGCGGCATCTTGGCGCTAAGGAGTGTGACAAGTGCTGTTTGGCAAAACCATGGGGCTTATTTGGGAGGAAATAGCCTAGATTTTATCATTTTCCTAAACTGGAGCCTATTTGGTTGCAGACAGATGGTGGTTGGCAGCCTATTCCATAGTCTGGCAGCTAGATGGGTTTGGCTCCTGCCTCCCCATCTTGCATTCCGAATTTTAGGAACCTGGACTAGACCAGTGTTGGCTGATCTGAGATTCCGTATCGGGGAGTACCATAAAAACAAACTCTGCATGCCCAAGTCTCCCCCACAGTACAATGCCTTGTGTACCAGGCAAAGAGGAAAGATGCAAAGGTCTCATCATGAGAGGTCCGTGATTTCCAATGGAAGCAGTAACCATGTTGCCGAGCACATCTTAAATTATGGGGTCTTCAAACATAGTTCAGGCCGGTCATGATTAACATGTAGGTACCGGCTGATATAAGCCAAAATCTGTGAGGGGGAAACTCCAGTGGAGATTGAAGAATTAAAGGGGGACCCTGTCGGGCAATTACTTATTCTACCAGTAATTCTGCATCTCTCACACGATTCTTAGGGTTCAGTTTAAAATCTTCATTAATTCTGTACGCTCAGAGTTAAAGGGAACTCCACCGTTGCACAAAAACAAACCGCACATTGCCTAAGATACAAAGGGATTACTGGCATTGCTGTGCCAATACATAGACGATGCTGGTTGTGCTTAAATAGAGGTGTGATGGAATTATACTACCTATTGTTTCCCAACAAAGTTACTCTGCCCTTCCATTACAGTGAACATTGAAAACTCTGGGGTTGCTTGAAAATCGTGTTCGACTGCTGCCATGTTTATGGATAGACACATTTCAACAATCGCTGCAGTGAGGTGCCAAAAAGCAATTTCAGAAGTAGCCAAATACGGTCTTGCAATTCAAACAATATTCTCACATTTCAGATGCTATGGAGCCTGGTCATATTTCGTAAAGCATAATGCATGACTTTTATGCAGCACTCCATGTTACAGTTTGATGAGATATTTTTCTTGAGGCGAGATTGTGGAGCGTATAAATCCATTTAAAGTTAATGTGCATTATGGGGCAAATCAATCTGTTTTGAATTAATGCGTATTATGGCGGGTTCTTAGGCAGGCAGTGCCCATTAGCTGACCCAGAAATATGCAATGATTTGCATATTTACAGTGCACGGACTTCTTTGTATATAAAATCTTTAAGGATTCACCGAATGCAACAGTAAAACGACCCCGGCACATAACTTGCAGCAGCATGTTTAAATTTGTTCTGAGGAAAAAAAAGCTTTTAAAGTGCAAAACATTAAACATTCAAATGCAGCATAAATGAAGACCAACCAAGGAGTTCATTACATTTTATGGAAACGCAGTTCAAAGACTCTAAATTTAACAATTAAAAAGGCACTGGGGAAAAACGTAATGTTCCAAGATGGTACACTAAAATGGCTGTTTCTGCTTTTTACTTTATTCTGAAAGTGTCAAGCATTTAATTTCCAGCTTTAAAATTAGCAGTTGCCTTTGCATGAGGGACAAGCAATTGTGAAAACAATCCTGTTGTGGCAAGTAATGAAAAAATAAAATTAGGAGTTGATAATAAATTTTAAAAGAATGTTCTGAATGCATGCCATTAACTGCTGGATAGAAGTACTTTATGTGCAAACTCAAAGTGTGTTTCTTTTTACTAACTACCGAAAAATCCTTCTGAATCCCAAGAAGAAATGTTTTAAAAATGGGGTATTTAGATAATGTATGGGCTTAAAATCTTAAGCTACATCAATTGTCAAACGAAAATACTATCACTATCATAAAATCTTTATTTCGGTAATTATATCACCATAAAAGATATACATAGTTCATTTCAAAAGTATTAAAACATAAAATGGTAAAACATCACAGTCCATCCAGGTACATAAAAATTTGCCATGCACATTTCTGGGTTTGATCTACAATCAGTTAGTGATCAGTGACCAGCCTTAAGGTATTTGCTTCTCACGTACCACATTGCTCCCAGATATTTGGCAACAGCAAAGACAATGTGATCAGTCAAATCTGATTTAAGAACTCGAAACGCGGCCAGGCACTCCGCGAAACCCAGGCTTCTGCATACGGGAACAATCCATTTCTTGCGGGAGGCATGATAAGCTGGATAGAAAAAGACTATGTGGAGTTCTGTTTCATTGTCCACCCCGCAGGCCGGGCATTGGCTAGATGATGATTTACTCCACTTACTTGTTAAAGCTCTGGTAGGAAGAGTCCCATGCCTCCATTGTAAGTATAATTTCCTTAGAAGTGGAGGATATATTTTGTCCAAGACTGGCTCAAATCTGTAGCTGTCCTTGATAAATAAAAATGACTCTGTATGTGTGCCCAGAGTTTCCTGTTGACAGAGTGCCGCTAATTTACTATCATGGTATGCCTTTGAGAGACTCTTTTTTGAGATTAGTGGACATGCAGATAGGGGATCAGACCAGAGTGTCACCAGGCCCAATCCATCCAACTCAGTTCTGATGTGTTTAAGCCACTTAATTTTCCCAGCATTAGGCATAGCTAGAACTTCCTGCAGACCCTGCCTATAACTGCTCAGTTCTGGAACTGCCCACAAACAAGGGGACGCAGTGCCAATTCATCGCTTAGGGGTCGCAGCCCTAGATCTAACCTTAGTGGCACAAGAGGCGTGCTAGGCGGGAGTTGTACCACCTGCCTTAAGAACTTATTCTCCTCTTTCAACAATTCTGAGGAAGAAACATGCCCCCAAAGCTCACAACCATACATGGCGGCCCCCCTTGCCTGTGCCTTGTAAATCTGGAGTGGTGGGCCGACAGGTTTAATGGATGACCTATTACTTCCCATGAGCCTCAGAACCCCTCCCGAGTACTGGGCCAGTTTCAGTAGTGCTTTCTGTTGGTGTGTGCACCAGGTCATACTCTCATTTAGCAGGAGCCCAAGATACTCAAAAGTACGCACCCTTTCTAATCTGGTTTGACCGATGGTAGGGGCAGTTCGTAGTCCTTGTGGGGCATTAAAGACCATAAATTTGGTCTTTGAAGTATTAACTTCTAGGCCGTGTTCCCCACAGAATTCCACAAAGCCATTTAGGACACGCTGTAGCCCCATTGGGGATTTTGAGAGGAGCAGGGTATCGTCGGCGAACATTATCGCCGGCACCCTGCTACCTGCCAACTTTGGGGCGTCCGAATTGGCAATCCCACCGAGGTGGGCGATTACCCCGTTGACATAGAGGCAGAACAGGGTTGGTGCAAGCACACAACCCTGCCTAACCCCCCTGTCAACGGGGAACCGGTTTGACAACCCCCCCACCTTGCCACACCTCACCTGGGCATAGTTGGTGGTATGGAGACGAATAATCATCTCCAGCAGACCCCCGGGGACCCCCAATTTGGTCAGCACCTCCCAAGGTTTTCTGCGGGGGACCAGGTCGAAGGCCGCCCTCAGGTCCACGAATACAGTATAGAGGCTGCCACCCTCCAACTGTACCGTTTTCCAGTATATGAGGGCAAGCCGGAAGACCTGGTCTATGGTGGAGATCTTCTTCCTGAATCCCTCCTGGAATGGACTCAGAATATCGTGGTCCGACATCCAATCCATTAGACGATCCAATAATAGCCTGGTGAAGAGTTTCTGAGAAACATCTATCAGGCTTATTGGCCTGTAATTGGCTGGGAGCAGAGGCGAACCCTTCTTAAATATAGGGACTTTCTCTGCCCCCAGCCAAGTCGGGGGGATCGCCATGCCGTTCAAGATTGCATTGAACAGCTCCCTCAAATAGGGGGTCCAGATCTTAACCTCCTGCTTGTAGAGGTCACCTGGAAGTTTATCCAGACCAGGCGCCTTTTCGGGCGCGAGATCTAGGATTCCCCTATTGAGTTCTCCCAGGGTGAACCCGTCCATCTTGGCTACACTTTCTTGGGTTTGGGCCCCTGGTGAATCAAGTGGGTTCCTTAGTTGGCCAGAGTCGGGCACACTGTACAAGTATTTAAAATGATCTTCCCATACTGTGGCAGTAATATTAGCATCTACTGCGGCTATAGGTTCAGCTGAACCATACTTAACGATCTGCCAAAATTTGCGGGCATCATGAGATGCCAAGGCAGCCGTCATTTCCATCCAGTTATGCTGGTCCCATTCTATTTTGGCATTACGGGTGGTTGACTTGTAAGCCATCCTTTTGCACCTGATCTCGCTAGAGGTGTCCCGATTTTTTAGGGACTCTAGGAGGGCAGCCTTTGCACTTCTACAAGAAGCATTGAACCATGTGGCTCTCTTTTTCTTTCCCTTTTTCCTCCTGGCCACTGGGTTCATTACTTCTGCCAGATTGGTGCAAAGCTCAGAATGGATATCCCCCAGCACTCTGAAATTATCAGGGATTGGTGATTGAAGGAAAAAGTCCCTTACTTTTTCTAAGGCAGGGACCACTACCTCATATAGTCTCTGAGTATTTATTGGATTCTGGACAAGTGTGGCCCATCTAATCCTACGTCTGCTGCTAGATGCGACAAGGCCCTCCGGGGGCATTGAGTTATTATCTGTATTTGAAGTTTGCATACCCTGTACAACGAACCTCATTGTCAGTGCGTTATGATCACTGTCAGTCCTTCTCAGTATGGTGAAGTCCCTGACTTTATTCCAATCCTTAGTCCGAACCAGGAGATAGTCAATCCTTGATTCGCGCCCTGGTCTATTGAAGGTATGCTGGGGTGGAACATCGCCTTTAAACCGCCCGTTACAAGCCCTTAGAGAGTGGGATAATGTTAGGGATGTTATTTGGGTGGCTAATGGCGACCATGATTTAACCGGTGGTCCCGCCAAGTCGGGTATCTCCCAGAGTTCGTCTTCTTCATTAAATACACCATCCAGATGATCCGGGAGGGGCTCATACTGAATGTTAAAGTCCCCCCCCATTATGAGTGATGGGCAAAGGGTCGCACAGTCAAGAAACGCAGCCAGCTCCTCAATTGTTCCTGAAGTGCCTGTGATGCCAACCGGTCTAGAGTATACATTAATTAATGCTACTCTATCACCGGACGCCCACTCCAGGACAACACACTGGAGGTCCGATGAGTTGGTTACCATGTTTCTTGCCTTGCAACCAAGGTGGGAACTTACCCAGATTGACAAGTCACCGGACGGTCGACCCCTCCCACCCCATTTTGCCGCAACCTCAAACATAGCAAACCCTGTATGGGAATATTGTTCTCGAGCCCATGTTTCTTGGAATAGACATATGTCATATTCCTCAACAAACTCCAACCAGTCAGGGGAGTCAAGTTTATTACCTAGCCCAGCCACATTCCAGGACAGTATCGAAAGTGTACTTTGTGTCCCGCTCTCTTCGATAGAATTAGAGGACAATGAGGGCCTATTTACCCTGCCCTGGCAATGGTTGTGGGAAAACATACCCTCTGGAGCCAATGGGCAGATTACATGAGGCGTGTCAGCTGGACAGGGGGTAATAAGCTCAACTTCTTCTTTCTTGTAGTGAGTGGATATATCAACAGTGGGATAGTCAGCAACCTGTTTCTCTGTATGCTTAGCTTCCCCAAGGGTTAAATACAGTCTCTCGGGGGGTGTGGAGTTGGTGCCAGTGTTTCATTGGCCCTATCTGGTATTAGTATTAATAAGGGAGAGCAGGGTGAAGGATAAACAGGAGAATAGTTTAAATCAGTCAGGGGGGAGGCATCAGAAGCCCAGTGGTGGAGTCAATCCACGTCCTCGAGGCATCCAAATCGGTTATAGGTGGGAGCCCCATTCCACCCTCCATAATTATCTTGCCAGTGATTGAATTGCCCACCCTGCACAAAATTACGTTCTGGGATCATGTTCCAATTCTTATTTTCCCCCGTGTGGGAGTGGGAACGCGGTGGATAAAAGTAAGTAAGTGACCTGGTTGCTATGGATGAGTAGGCACCAAGGCCGCTCCATGAGTGGATAAAGTGTGCAGTGTTAGGATCTTCAAACGAGACAATTACACAGTCACCTGAGATTGATTTGTGCGTGGTCCCTATCCAGGGAACCCGTCGCACCATAAGGATTTTACTTCTGAGGTGATTGGGCAATGGCCTGTTCACATTGAGCCAATGGAGGACCTTGTTATTTAATGACCCAAAATCCTCCTGCTGATGGTTTGGAATTTCTGGTACCCCCGTGAGGATTGTTACATAGGGTCTAACATCAGGGGGGAGATCGACAAAACCCCTATAGTGATTTTTAATAATTCTATCTCTCTGTGGGATAGCTTTGTAGGTGTCGCGATTTTTAGGCCTCGGGGCTGCCTGCACTTCGGGAGCTGGCACAGGAGGTACCGGGAGCTGATTTGCACATCCAGATGCCTTATTATTACTCATGGTGCTTGCAGGGGCCTTTTGCCGGGGTTTAGGAACAGGTTTTATCGCCGGAGAGGATGGTATAGTGGCAGCATCTGCTATTGGAGTATAACTCGCAGCTGGTATACTGGTTGGTTTATTACCAGATAGGGTCAGGGTGGCCAGATTTAAAATACTTTTTTCCGTCTCGAGAAGCTGAGTTTCTATTCGAGACAATCTAACTTCCAGTGGGGTAAGGAGTTTTTTCAGCGTTTCCCACACAATCGTTAGAAAATCCACATCCTTTCCTTGGATCATGCAGAGTGGTGCCCCACCATTCTCACTTTCAATTATCAAATTCTTGTGCTACCCCATCGACCTCAGTGGACTAGATTCTAGTGCTATAGGGCAATTATTTTCTGCAGATAGGGGAGGGAGGGGCGGGTGGGCTATAGCCTGGGAAAGTAACTGTGTCTTCGCTATCTTAGCCTTTTTCCTGGAATATGCAGTTGTGATCTTTCGCTTCCGCTTATGATTGGAACCCTTGGTCTGGGTTGGGGGGATACTCGCACTCATAACTTTACAGTCAGCAGTTGGTATTGTCGGTAATACAGGCCCCTCTTCCCCTCCCGCCCTGTCTGAAGGTGTATTAAGAGTGGGGGTTGCTTGGCATAGGGATCCTACATTTACTACCGGGGCTATAGGGGGTGAGGCTGGTGGATAATGGATCAGTGCCTGTGTTAGGATCGATGCAGGCCCTGAAGTGCAATCCGGTGTTTTAGCATGAGCAAAATGCCCAAGCGAGGATTTCTTAGCGATAGCCAGTTCATGGGAAAGCCTTCTGGCAGCATCGAGTTCGATGGAAACCCTTTTTTGCATCTTGCTGATCTCCAAGTCAATAGCCGTGTTTGTTCTATGGAGAAAATCATCATGAGTGCCATTTTTCAGTTTCCCCTTTACTGCTCTACTTTTATATTCTTGTGCAGACATTGTATCGTGCAGTTACCTGGAAAAAATGACGGATGGTAGAGTTCCAACAGCACGATCAATGGGTGCTAAGGGGAATAGCCCGGACCGGACTCTACCGTACTCGAACGGCCTCAAACGGCCCGCTCTTTGCCCGGTCTTCGCCCCGAGCTCTGCCCCGCGTGCGTCCCGCGGTGCGCGTTACCAGGGCCGCTTATGATTGACTGGGAGGCGTGGCACTGGGAGGGGGCGCGGCTCGGGCGGGAAGAGGAACCAGCTGTTGATGACAGCAGGAATGCTGGTCCTCGCAGTCCCGCTCGCCGCGCCTCTCGCCTCCTCTGCGGCCAGGAAAGGCAGTCACTCCGCCCAGGGGTCCAGGTGAAAGCAGGGACCGTGTAGAGCTACTCCTGTAGCAAGGGACAAGGTTCGTTTGGCAGAGAGTCTCTCTCGAGCGGCTCCCGCGAAGCGGGGGCCGCGAGAGGTGAAGAGCAATCAGGCAGGAGGCATGGCACTGGGAGGGGCGCGGCTCGGGCGGGAAGAGGAACCAGCTGTTGATGACAGCAGGAATGCTGGTCCTCGCAGTCCCGCTCGCCGCGCCTCTCGCCTCCTCTGCGGCCAGGAAAGGCAGTCACTCCGCCCAGGGGTCCAGGTGAAAGCAGGGACCGTGTAGAGCTACTCCTGTAGCAAGGGACAAGGTTCGTTTGGCAGAGAGTCTCTCTCGAGCGGCGCCCGCGAAGCGGGGGCCGCGAGAGGTGAAGAGCAATCAGGCAGGAGGCGTGGCACTGGGAGGGGGCGCGGCTCGGGCGGGAAGAGGAACTAGCTGTTGATGACAGCAGGAATGCTGGTCCTCGCAGTCCCACTCGCCGTGCCTCTCGCCTCCTCTGCGGCCAGGAAAGGCAGTCACTCCGCCCAGGGGTCCAGGTGAAAGCAGGGACCGTGTAGAGCTACTCCTGTAGCAAGGGACAAGGTTCGTTTGGCAGAGAGTCTCTCTCGAGCGGCACCCGAAAATACAATTTATAGATAGTGGTAAATATAATTGCTCGAAAAAGTCAACTAACCTGGTGAAGATTCGTAACTCACACAGGGGTATATAAACAAGAACTGCCGCTAACTAACGCTAATGCTCGTTAGCGGCAGATTTCTTAACGCGGCCTATCACTAAAAACGATTGCCCTGTTAGCAATATATTTACAATACGTTGCTACATGGTGATAGTAGCCAAGGTGAAAACTGCCACTAACACTAGTGTGAAGGCATTACAAATTCTGCCATTAGTAGGTGAAAACTGACGAACGGCCCATTAGCGGCAAAAAAACTCACGTTAGTCAGCCTAACGTGATTTTTTTTGCCTCTAGAGGCAAATATAGCCTACAAGTCCACTTACAATGAAAAATAGGAAACAAAACCAATGGAATGCTGAATGGAGCAGCCAGAGTCAAATGCAGCACAGATCAACCACCCCCAATCCCCCCCAACAGCCAGGATGACCAGCCAGAGTCCCAGAGGAAGAGGACATTCAGGGCTACAATCATGAACAGAGGTGCATCGCTGGGCAAAACCAGTGATGGATCATTTATCATTGCGCACTCCATGCAACACAATGGCATCCAAAACCTTAAAAGCGAGGACAGTCTCCGGGGCCCAGAGGCCTTGCTGGGCCTGCGTCTGGGACCCACAGTGGGATGTAGAGGTGCTGTGGAGTTGATCGCCGTGGCGATAGACATTGAGGCATCGGTGATCGCCTTTAACTAGTGGTGAAGTCTGCCAGGTCGCATGGAGATACATTGCTGACCTGTGTGAGAAGACCGCCTGGACCTTGGTGCTGTGAACGGTAGAGGAGCTCCTGTGCACCAACTTAGGGAGGTCTGCATCTCATGCCACATGGCACCACTAAACAGGGGGGCATGGAGGAGATTACCAATGGTGGGCTTGCCTCTCTGCATCACAGGCCAGAGGATGTTGCGCTGGCCATACGCTGTGGAGGGTGAGGCCCCTGAGCTGTGCTGAACTTGTGTGGCAGGAGTGCTTCAACTTCACACCTAAGGGGGCCTTGTTGCATTACCTGCATCAAGAGGTTCCCCAGCGGACTTGGCAGTGACTGCTGTACCCAGGCTTGTGAAATCCCACCTGGTTGAAGCTCCTGCTGGCCGAGTCACAGATTTTTGGAGAGTGCAGCAAATTATGCAACGGTGTGAATCACCCGGTGAGGAGAAGGCGGGACCTGTAGCCAGGGGGTCGAGTCGGGCCCAGGCCTAGCACATGTGGGTGACACAACCCCTGTTGTGGCTCATCCACTATGGCGGAAGACCATCACCCTACTGCTCTAAAGCAGTACATGAGGAGTAAACATGACATGATGATAACTTTTTGATGTACTCACGCTATGTTTCCTTTGAGGGCAGGAGGGTGGGTGGGGCTGCTCTATGCATGGAGCAGGGCAGGGGAGGTGTCGTATGCCCACTCAAGAGCGCATTGACGGTTTGGTCGCCCATCTTAGGCTGTCCAAAGCACTTCCCTGTTGCCTGCATTACAGGCTGCATGGAGTACATGCCCACCCTTCCAGCCCCTTACTTAACACTCAAGAAAAATCCCAACGCTGCATCATAGTGTTGTGATTGGCTTAGGGGAGGGAGCCTGGCTACCTGCTTCCTGTTCCTGGAAGCAGCCTTAGGAGAGCAGGAGCAGAGAAGACACAGGACCCAGCTTTGAAGTAAGAATTTTCCAAAAATATAGTTATATTGAGGGCGTGGCTTGGTAGCCAACATGGCGAACGTGTTCTGAGCTGGCTCCGTCCTGCCCGCCGATTATCCAACGACTATCCTGTCAATCCGGTCTTACTGAGACTGCTACTACGGTATATGGGCGCGATACTGGCCCAGCCGTCGATTGGCGTTCTTTGCAGAGTTGTGGGCCACCGTGGAGCAGAGATCTTGCAGAGGCGGACGTGCAACCTGGCTGGGTGCAGAGGGCGGATCTGGGGCCGAGTGTGGACGGCCTGGCCGACGGATTCTCTGAGAGGCGTGGGCAGTCTGGAGTGGCAGCGGGGCGCCCACTGACTGTCCGGCAGTCTTGAGCCCTGAGGGAGCCCGGAGTATCGGACGGGAATGCTGCGGTGTAGCAGGGAGGCCAGGCGGTTAAAACGGATCACGGCAGTGAGAACAGCTAATCTGGAGGCCGGAGGGGGAAGATGAGGTGAGAGGGAGCAGGCGGCCGGCAAGAGGGGCGGTGGGCCTGTACTCCTGAGTGCTTCTCCCCCTGGAGTGGTGGTGGGGACTGGCAGCACTATCGGGCCGCGTGGGGGAACCTTGGGGTCTTGGTTGGCTGCTTCACCTCCCCATACTCCCCCCTTCATGTTGGGGGTGCATGTTGGCCCCCTGGGGGTCCAGCAGCGGCCGAGCAGAGGCTTGGGGGCCGTTGGAGGCCCGGCCGGGCCGAGCGAGGGCCGCTGTGACTGGGGCAGATGGCACAGCCCCTCTCCATTTGACGGTGCCGTGGTGGGGACTGGCGGCACTATCGGGCCGCGTGGGGGGGCCACGGTTTCTTGGTTGGCTACTTCGCCTCCCCATATTCCCCCTTCACATCGGGGGTGCACATTGGCCCCCTGGGGGTCCGGCAGCGGTGGAGCTGAGACGCCCTCCCTGTTCATCTCCTGTACCTCAGAGGCGGTTTTAGACCTGGCCGGGCCGAGTGAGGGCTGCTGTTACTGGGGCAGGTTGCACAGTCCCTCTCCGTTTGACAGTGCCGTCTCTGCTGGGCCTCTGTACAGGAGTTTGGTGCGCCCCCATTCCCCCCTATGGACTGTGTTATTGGCAAAGCGGGGAAAATGGCCGGAGGCACCCACCCAGAAACATTGCCCCGGGTCTGGTGGGTCTATGGCACAGCGGTGAGGGCAGGACATCAGCGGCATCATCGGGCCGAGAGGCTGGGCCCTGGGGGGTGGGTCACTGGCCCACATCTTCTCCACGCTCTGGAACACACAGCTGGTCTCTTGTGGTTGCTGGAGTCCGTGGGACTGGTCGTGGGTGTGTCGACTAATGTCGGCCTTGTCTGTGGGCAGGTGGAGATGGTTTGAGGAACCCGCCGGGTAGCAAAGGCCGGCCTGCAGACCCAGGTAGAACTAAAGCCCCCCGGGGGTGACTGTGTCATTGGGTCTAGTCAGGGGGAAGTCGCAGGGTGAGAGTTGGATCGGTCCTGTTGGTCTACAGCATGGCCATGACCAGAGACAAAGGAGGCAACGGCTTGACTAAACAGGGGCCTATTGATAGGTTTACTGGCCCGGGGCGAGGTCTGGAGCATCTGGGGGTCAGCCGGGGGGGGGGGTGCTGGACAATGCAGCCCTCATGGCCGCCATCACCCAGTCCAGGGACCTGCTGGACGCAAAGATAGGGGCAGTTAGAGCAGACGTTATGTTGCTGTGACAGGACATACACAATGCAGTGTCCTGTATCTCCGAAGACGAGACCCGCATCTCAGGGGTGGAGGATGACGTCACGGAATTGAAGCGGAAGGTGGCTGCAATGGAGACCGTCCAAAAGGGTCTTGTACTCAGAGCGGAAGACGCGGAAGGATGGACCTGGCGCAATAATCTCCGCTTTGTTGGGTTTCCGGAAGGCTGCGAGGAGGGGAACATGGAGTGCTTCCTCACGACTCAGCTGGAGGGCTGGCTTCCGCCTGGGTCTTTGTCTAAGTGTTTTGTAGTGGAGCTGGCCCAACATGCTCTCATGCAGAAGCCTCCAGTGGGGGCCCGCCCACAGCCTGTCATTGCCAAGTTATTGAACTACCTGGACAGGGACACCATTTTGAAACAGGCCTGTGCCAAAGAACCATTGCTCTACAACAACGCCTGTATCCTGATCTTTCCCGACTATACGCAGCAAGTTCAGCAGCAGCGCCAGTCGTTTATGGCTGCTAAGGCCCGGCTGAGAGAGCTTAAACTTCCATATGCCCTGCTTTTCCCAGCTCGTCTTCGGGTGGTCTTTCGCTCGCGCACCCACTTCTTTGACAGCCCAAAGGAGGTCTTTCGATGGACGGATGAGATGGTGCGGGTGAGGCCTCATACCCCCCTGAGAAGAGAATCAGACTCCTCTGTGAGTGATGCGGCTCGGGGGGATCCTCATGGTCGGCGACAGAAGAGTAATAGAGGGTCAAGGTACAGGCGGCGCTCGCAGTCCAGCAGTGTGGCCTTGGGAGAACGGACGTTGGAGCCGTAGCGGGGGACGCCAGTGTTGCGTGGCAGAATTTTGCTTGAAAGATACCGGGTTATCCTGAACTGGGCTTGTGTTACCGTCAGGTGTGAACTGGAGGGAGACCGGTCGAATGTATATGGGCTGTGAGTTGGGGATCCATTGGTTGGGGCAGAACCCATCCTCCTGTTGGGGACTGGGGACCAGACCTACCGCGACAGATACTTCAGAGTTTGGGTTGAGGTATGGGGAGGGGGGTTGGTTATGTAGGGGATATTTTGGTTTTCAGGTCACACTTTCACCACAGGCCACACACACCACCGAGGCTTAGCATTCGTGTTGCATGGCGAGATATTCCCCAATGGCTAGTACGTCCGTGGGTGGGCATGGAATGCAGGGTGGTCTTCGTATTCTAAGTTGGAACGTCCGAGAAGCATTAGACAAGGTCAAGCGGGGGGGAAATACCCCAGCATGCGAAGCGCTCACGGGCAGACATTCTTATGCACAAGAGACGCACCTCATGGGCATGAAGGCCATATGCTTGCAACGTTATGGTTTCCAACAGGTCTTTCACGTAGGCTTCCTCAGGGGGTCACGGGAAGTGGCCATGCTGGTGCATCACAGGGTCTCCTATGCAAATGAACAGCAATGGTCCGATTTGCAGGGGCACTACTTGTTCATTCAGGGCAGGATTGGAGAGGAACCCCTGATATTGGGTAGTGTTTACGCTCCACCCTCGCTACAATGGAATCTAATTGAACGGCTGCGGTCACTGTGGACGGATATGCCTGATGTCATGTCGATGGTGGATTGAGACTGGAACGATGTCATGCAGGTAGTACAGGACAGTTCGGGGACCGGAGACAGTACTAGAGGGGGTATGCCAATGAAACTGCATGCATTCATGATGGGAATGGATTGGTCGACACATGGCGCCGGGCGCATGGTGCAGCTCGGGGCTACACCTACCTTATGACAGTCCATAAATCCTTCTCTAGGTTAGATTATATATTTGTTCCTCGGGCTAGAGCGGGTAGGGTGGTGGCGGCGGGGATACTGCCTCGAGGTCTCTCGGACCACTCCCCAATATATATAGAGTTAGAAACTAGCAGGGGAAGGCAGCTGTTCCGGTGGCGCCTAGTGGTGTTGAATCTTAAAAACGCGGAATATGCAGCCCATATGGGGGAATCCATTGCCCAGTACCTGACAGAGAATGTGGGAACCGTGTCCATTGCGGCCACATTGTGGGAGGGCCTGCAGCCAACTCTGCGGGGGGTGGACATATCTTGGTCTTGGTGTGCAGTGGCTTGTAGGCAGCATAGGGAGGAACTGACCCGCGCAGAGGCGAACATAGAGAGACTTGAGAGGCCGAACCGGGAGTCTGGGAGTGATCTAGGAGTGAGGCAATTGCTTCTGGCCTGACAGGAATGTGCAGCCATGCTAATGGTGGAGGCGTGTCAGGTCTGGTTGGCTACGTGCAGTAGGGTGTACCAATGGGGGGACAAGATGGGGAAAATGTTGCACCGTCTGTGCCAAGACACCTTCCATACTCAACTGGGGAACTGGGAGTGGCACTGGGGAACTGAATCCCGGGAAGGCGCCTGGACCCAATGGGTTTCCGAGTGAGTTCTTTCGTTGTTACAATATGCAGCTGGCCAGTCACTACCAGGCTGTGTTGGAGGAGGCGCGGGGCAAGGGGGTGCTTCCCCTGGATTAGAGGCACGCAGAGGTGAGGGTGTTCCACAAGCCCGGGCGCCCACCAGAATGTCATGCGTCTTACCGCCCCATTTCCCACTTAAATGTGGAGACCAAGATTCTAGCAAAGGCGTGGCTAATCGGCTGCTGCCGCACATAGCTTCGCTGGCACACCCAGACCAGGTGGAATTTATACCCCAGCGGGCTACTCGACACAATATTAGAAGAGCGCAGGTGGCGGTTGCAGCGATCCGGAAAAATGGGGGAGCCGGCGGCCTTACTTTTGGCTGATATGGATAGGGCGTGTGATTCCCTGTGCTGGGTCTATCTGTTTGCCCTGCAGCCTAGGCTCAAACTGGGCCCGCAATTCCTTTATTATGTGGAACTATTGTACACCGGCCTGACAGCGACGGTCCGGGTTGCGGGCACAGCCTCCTCCACCTTTGCGATTCAGAGGGGCACGCGGCAGTGCTGTCCTCTGTCGCCATACCTGTTTGCCCTGGCCATGGAGCCCTTGGCGGCTTGGATGCGCATGGAGGCACAAGTGCATGGGTTTGAGTGGGCCATGGGCCTCTCCGATAGAATAGCGTTGTACGTAAGCATGGGCGAATTTTGCGAATCTGGCGTTCGCGAATTTTGCGAATTTGCGAACTCACAATCCGCAAAATCCGTGAATTCTCGCGAATTTGCAGATTCTTTTTTTGTGTGTTCGCAAGGATTTCTGCCAGTTCGCAAGGATTTCTGCCAGTTCGCGAGGGTTTTGTACCAGTTCGCAATTGCGAACTTACATGTCGGCTCGCAACGGTCACAATTATGTTGTTTCTACGTCTGGTTCATCATCACAGGTTCCCAGAACCCTCTCTTTCACCCCTGCCACCCTCTGTTTTACCCATGCCATCCTCTGGTGCATCAAGGCCACCCTCTGGCTCATCATCACTGTAGATTATGGGGGGGAAAAGCAAGCACACCTGCCTGCTTCAACTGACATGAATTAATTTGGGGTTGATTTATTAATGTGTCACTGTTTTAAAATTCCAGTCTGGCACCTGCTTCCTTATCTGTAATTTGCCTTCTGTTGCAGTGCAATTTTTTTTCCAGGACCTTTGTGGCCTATTTGTAGCTATTCTATGAGCCTGCTGTGAGGGTCAGAGCAGGGTCATATAATTGTTGCAACTAGCAACTGAACTCTGGAGGGGCCCTTGTCAGGAAGCACCACAGGGAATGGTTACTAATGATGAGTTTGAACTTTTGAACCTGCTGAATGCTTTTTTGTGTTCGCAAGGATTTCTGCCAGTTCGCAAGGATTTCTGCCAGTTCGCGAGGATTTTGTACCAGTTCGCAATTGCGAACTTACATGTCGGCTTGCAACGGTCACGATTATGTTGTTTCTACGTCTGGTTCATCATCACAGGTTCCCAGAACCCTCTGTTTCACCCCTGCCACCCTCTGTTTCACCCATGCAATTCTCTGGTCCATCAATGCCACCCTCTGGTTCATCATAACTGTAGATTATGGGGAGGAAAAGCAAGCACACCTGCCTGCTTCAACTGACATGAATTAATTTGGGGTTGATTTATTAATGTGTCACTGTTTTAAAATTCCAGTCTGGCACCTGCTTCCTTATCTGTAATTTGCTTTCTGTTGCAGTGCAATTTTTTTCCAGGACCTTTGTGGCCTACTTGTAGCTATTGTATGAGCCTGCTGTGAGGGTCAGAGCAGGGTCATATAATTGTTGCAACTAGCAACTGAACTCTGGAGGGGCCCTTGTCAGGAAGCACTACAGGGAATGGTTACTAATGATGAGTTTGAACTTTTGAACCTGCTGAATGCTTTTTTTGTGTTTGTAAGCATTTCTGCCAGTTCGCAAGGATTTCTGCCAGTTCGCAAGGATTTCTGCCAGTTCACGAGGGTTTTGTACCAGTTCGCAATTGCAAACTTACACCGCACGCAGTAAAAAATCCGCTGCGTGCGAATTTGCGGATTTTGCGGGAAATTCGCGGATTTCGCGGATTGCGAATTTACCGAAAATCCGCAAAATCCGCGAGCGTAACGGATTTTCCGCCCATGCTTAGTTGTACGCGGATGACGTTCTTTCTTCTTGACGGCTGTGGGCTGGATGGGGCCACGCCTTCCGTGTATAATGCAGATTTTAGGGGAGACGTTGGGTCTCCATATGAACCCCTGCAAATCCACACTGTGTGTTCTTGGCGGCAGACGAGGGTGGGCACATGGGCGTCCATGGTTCAGGCGGCAGCGGGTGGATTGAAATACCTGGGGTAGTGCTCTCGAAGGTACCGGCAGTGGCCTGGGAGCATAATGTGGCACCTGTGTGGGAGCGGGTGCAGGCTGACATCAAGTCCTGGTCTTGCATGCCCATGATGCTGTTCGGCAGATCGGCAATCTTTAAAACGGAAGCGCTCCCCCGACTTCTGTACCAGCTGCAGACTCATCTGTATCTGATCCTGGCTAGATGGTTCTGAATGGTGAACTCTGTGTTAGGGCAGTTTCTGTGGGAGGGTGGGTGTGGCAATGCGTACCTGTTTCCTCTCTACGTATTGCGGGGGTTGGCATCCCCGGATCTCCTCTCATATTATCAGGCTTCGCACCTGCTGGTCCTCAATGACTGGTGGTATGGGGACAGAGGGGACCCGGCTGGGGCACTGCCTTATGGGCCAGCACACGCTACACACGATACTGTACTCGGCGAGGCTGCGGAGAGTACTGCCGCCAGCTACAAGGGTGGTGTTCATGATTTGGAGGCAGGCGCTGCGGCGCATGGGCTGCTGGGGCATTTTGACCTTGGAGATTCCATTGTGGAACAACGGGCTAATGCCCAGTTGGCGGCACTTCTGGGGTTTAGGGGGTGGGACGCCATTCGTATTTCCAACTTGGGCATTGTGATGGGAGATACAACGCTTAAATCCTTTCGGAATCTCCAAAAGGAGTTTCATATGCGTCAGACGCAGTTTTATCAGTACCTGCAGCTGCGGCATGCGTTATCCCCTAGCCTGCAGGGTCTGGTGTCTATCCCTGAGTTCAGTCCCATTGAGGCTAAACTCTGTATGGGGGATTTAGGGGATAAGACGACTTCGCGCATATATCAAACCCTTGTAGTACATTGCTCCTCCACACTTCTGAAGCTCCTTGGGGACTGGGAGGCTGACATGGGTGGGCTGGAAGAGGAGGACTGGGTGGGCTGGAAGAGGAGGACTGGGTGGAGGCCCTGGCAGCCCCACGGGGCGGCTGTTGCGATGCGACTTCACCTAGTCCAATTTAAATACCTCCAAAGGCTCTACTTTACTAGAACACGCTTGTGGCAGGGGGGTGATGAACTCCTCCCCGGTATGTCTTCGTTGTGACCAGGCAGAGGGTATGTTTATTCACACAGTTTGGCAATGCACATCATTGGACCGTTTCTGGAGGGGAGCTGGCACTGTTACATGTCATGGAGGGGGTGGGGGGGCAATATCTATAAACGACTCCTTTTGCTCCTGGGACTCATCCTGGCGAAGTGGGACATTGCCCAAGCCTGGAAAGCAACGAGGGCTCCATCGGTGGCAGCTTTGAAAAACGACCTAGATTTTTGTATGGGCCTGGAGCAGCCCATTTTTGTGGCCAGGGGGTGTCCGCGCAAATATTATAAAAATTGGGACCCGTGGGCGGAGTATCGGGGTCTATGGTTGGAACCCCCTGCAATGGAAGAGCCCTTGTTGCCAGTTTAAGTAGAGGATTTCAAATGGATATTGCGGGTTGGAATAAAGGGGGTGGTGGACGGGAATTGGGAACTTTTGAGCATTTTTCGTGCATGACTGTGGACAAGGCAATGTCACCTAGTGCAACCCTTTGGGGGGTGGGAGTTTGGGGGGGGAGATGGGGATGGGGTGTGTTACTCTTTTATGCTCCGGTATATGCGGTTGTTGCTTACTGGGGTGATGAAAAACTACAAATCAAAAGTCGCTTGCTGTCTTAGATGTACTGAAATGCTTTGGCAGAGGACTCTGGTGTGCAGGGCGCTGCACAATATATGCAACCTGACTAATAAAATCTGTTTAAAAAAATATATACTTATAACCCCGGTCTCCCCGTGTCCTCCCCCCTGCAGTGGTCTTTCCTGTGTTTCTCATCTCCCAGCTGTCCAGTCTCCCCACAGTACTACATAATGGCAACCGCTGTGCGGCTATGCTCAGCAGGTGTACCACTGGAGCGCCAAAGGCAAGCCCGTCTGCGTCCGTCTGTCCCAGGACCACACCCAGCACCAAGGGCCCTTCGTCTCGAACACTCCACTGCTACAACGCAAGAACCCTCCTTGCCCATTAACCCTGGATGCCGCACCGCTTGGCATCTAGCAACCATGTAGAATTCTCTTGCACCCTGCAGCTATCAAAACTGCAAATGCACCGTCTGCCACATCAGCACATCAGAGCCTCCTTCCGCCCAGCCAACCAACAGCACAGCCGACAGGCTCAACTGCATCCTCCCCAACGCTGGGTCCCTCCACAAACATGCAAAAGAATTCTGGGACCTCCTCAACGCCACATCTTCAGACATTGCCTACTTCATGCAAAACTGGACTGGACATTGCCATCACCATCCACGATGGCCACAAATTCATCTGCACGGACCACCCGAGTGGCCTGGAGGAGGCATTGCCATTGTCTAAAAAAGCACACTCCGACTGACCACGCACTCTAATGATCTGAAGGTGTCCATGGAACACCTTCACTTTCAGATCCGGACCAACCCCAACACCACCCTCCGCAGCACCCTCATCTAGAGGCCTGCGAAGCCATGAACACACAATCACCAATGCCATTGTAGACCTCATTTCACCCGAGGCTCTCCCATCCAACAACTACATCCTACTTGGAGACCTCAAATTTCACTTGGACAACCCCAGTGACCAGTAATCCACCCCCTCCTGGGGAACATCACCTTAATCGGACTCAAGCAGCTAGTCACCGCATCAACCCACATAGCCTGACACACACTTGAGCCCATCTTCTCCACCTGCGGCTCTCCTGTACTGACCATCTTTTTTACAACAGACCTTCACCACGCCCACCGTACACCATCAACATCATTGCCCCCATCGCAGCTGGATCAAGGCCACCAAAGAACTTTCCGTCAACTCAGCACCACCACTCCGCCAATGCTTACAGACACCAACACTGCAGCACGTAACATCCACCAATGGATCTCCAAATGCGTCAACACCCTGGAACCCCTCAAGAGAAGACCAGGCTAACAGCACTCCAAGAAGGCCAACTGGTTCCCTCCCACCCTCCACTAGTCCAGCTCTACCTGCAGAAGTCTTGAAAGGAGATGGAGCCACAACATCAATCAACTCTGCAACACAGTCACTCTTGCACCATGATGCAAGGGTGCCAGTGTTGGCACATGGTAGCCATTGTTTTTCTTCTTTTTTTTTACGGAGTCTTAAATAGCGCAAACTTGACCCAAATCGGATATCGGAGCACTTTTACATAGCACCATTTGCATTACCAAGTTTTTTGTTTTTTTTTGTTAGGCACAGGGAGATTGAGTGATTTGCCCAGAATCCCTGGATGTTCAGCGTCATTGCTGAGACTTGAAACCAGTTCCCCTGATTCAAGGACGACCACCCTAGCCATTAGGCCAACTCCTCATTGTGCACCAACCTAAGGGAAACAGGCAGGGGGGCCTATTTATGAGCCCCTTATGACAGTTTAACCCCGCCGGTTTGTCATTTTCTTGAAGTACTTACAGTGTGATACTTGCACCATGTTGTGCTGTATTTGTAAAGTGAGCATCTAGATGATCAGTGCCCAAGAGCATAATAATAAAAGAAACTACATTTGGCACTCAATCTTACCTATGAGGCATAGGCAAAGAAACCCGGAACCCCAAAACACAGCGTAGTTTGATGTAGTAGTAGATGTGAAGGCAAATATTCTGTATGGAGACAAAACCTAACAATGTACCTACATTGTTAGGTTTTGTCTCCATACAGAATAGACATAAGGCCAAACCAGAATTTGTAAACAAAAAGATCCTAAGCTGTCAGTAAGGGATCCAGCTATGTCCCTTAGTAAGGAAAACATGAACTTTGACATGTGAATCGAAGTTGTCCTACTAGTCCAAAACATGAATAAGCACCACTTTGAATTTCTTGCAGTGAAAGAATTAGTGTTGTATCTATCGAACCCCTACTTGGGTCTCCAGACTTCCCAACACATTGTACTATTGTAACAATAAGAAAACCAATTAGAGCCCAGTGAGCAAGTATCCCACGACTGACCTGAGTATTTGTAAATAGACGTCGTAAATATACTCAGTGCTCTGATATTCATTGACAAACTAAATATGAACAAATATAATCTCAAACTCACATACTCAGGAAATCTGTTGAATTCTTAGATGCCCAGATCGACATTCAAGATAACATCATCTGTATCAAACTACAGCATAAAGCAACAGCAGGGAACAGTCTTCTCCATGCTCTCAGTAATCATCCGTAAAATCTGAAATGGAGCATCCCCTATGGGGAACTGTTCAGAGGAATTAGAAACTGCAGCATGGAGGAGGCATATCTCACAGAACAGGGCAATATGAATCGTAGGTTTAGAGAATGTGGTTATCGCATGTGGGTTCTTGACAAATCAGTGTCCAAGGTGTGTAAGATAACTAGGGGTCAAACCTTGGAAGTAAAACATAGAGAATGGTTTGCAGCACTGATCTACCAGGATTATCCTCACGTACAACACCAACTCTGAAGGAATTTTCAAAATCCTCACCAAGAATTAGAACATGCTGGAAAATGACCTGATTATAGGACACAGCATACAATCCCATCCTAGGATCACATTCCAGTGATAGGAGACATCACACTGCAATATTCTGGGACATAACATAGTTTACAAGGGTTTTTCCCATGTGGACACTGCAAGGCTTGTCGTAACAGCTATATGAAGAAAACATATAAGAC
The DNA here is from genome assembly GCF_964263255.1 of Lissotriton vulgaris. Classification (NCBI taxonomy): domain Eukaryota; kingdom Metazoa; phylum Chordata; class Amphibia; order Caudata; family Salamandridae; genus Lissotriton; species Lissotriton vulgaris. Next base: position 1,571,104,679 of record NC_141694.1, on the reverse strand, counting down.
ACTCAGATAAACAAAGACCATTACCCAATTCATGATCTGCAGCTCCAATTTTTAGATTAAGGTTCTAGAATTCCCCTGTGACTTAAGATACGCGTGCAGTACCACCCTCATGGTTAAGAAAAGGATACTTGAGCATATCAGGGCAAATTAACAACAGAGACATGCATTACCTCATAGCCAGGCATTTTCAAGAGGATTATCCCTTTTGAGTTATTTTCGATTGAACAGGTAGAGCAGAATCCCTGAGGTGGCAATAGGATTCTCCAATTGAGAAAGAGAGAATCCAGGTACAATCTAGATTTGGAGGCCAAGAGCACATGGGGAGATAATTTGGATGAAGAGCTAGGAATATACCTACATGAGAACTAAGTCACAGATAGCTGTCCCAATATAAACTAGAATTTCTTGCATTTTGTTTGAATATTAACCATCAGCGTAGTTTGCATAGTATCGCTACGCGTAGCTATGCAAAGTGCACTTCGCACCACACAAGCTACGCATAGCTACGTGAACTGCGTAGTGTGGTAGAGAAGAGCTGTTCGCACTGATTGTGCAGTGCCGGATGCTTGTCCCCACTGAGCAATCATTGCAAACCGCATCTTGCACAGTGCAAGCGGTCGTTTTCTCCTGCTCGAGTAAATTTGTACTCGAGTGGCAGCTTTCTCAACGTGGACTGGTAGTTTCTCATTGTGAGCGATCGCGAGCATACACGACCACTCGCAATGAGAAACCTGATCTCCCCACGTTGAGAATCTAGCCAGGAGGTTTATTTTCCACGCTCGCGATCAGCAACTTGATGTTGCTGATCGCGAACGGGGAAAAAGTCTTGCCGGGATATTGATTTTGCTCGCTCGCAGTCACCAACTTGACGTTGAGGACCGCGAGCAAGGAAAGAATGTCCACTATGCTATGCTTGTTTGCACTGTACAATGTGCAACCCGCGTACCGAGTAGTTGCGCAAACTACGTACGCTCCACGACCGTAGAGTAGTCCTAAGCCCAGGGTTATTGAATATGCACTTAATCAGAAACATTTCTTTTTGACCAGAAACATGCTTGGAAGAATTTCGATTCTCAAATTGTATGTGTAGTAATGATGATGGTATGTTCTAATTTGTTACTGTCAATGTTGATGTTTTTAACCCAACATTTGTCTGTTTTTACATTATATGAGGACAGGAAGGGGCTCACTCTTGATTGGAGGCATCAGCAGAGGTCCTTATCCTTTTCTTCAGAATCACATCTCTGTAGTGAAGGGTTCGCAGCAGAAAAGATTGTTTTATTTTCCTTTTGACCTTTTCGGATTTGGGCTTATACTTAATATTTTGTTTAATTTCTATCACGAAGTAGTTTGAGGTGTAGAAGTTTAACCAGTTGGTTTAAGCAGACAACTTATATCTGGAATTGTGAACATATTAATACCATGTGTATGACCACTTGGTGCCTAACATTTACTTTATTTCTGTGGAAACATCTTGCATATGTATTCATCTACTTTTTTTCTTTCCTATTATTTACTCTTTTGGATTGTGATACTATTATTGCAATTTAGGATGTATTGTTCAGCCACTCTGCATTCATATGTACATCAGTGCACTCATGTCAAACAAATTATTATGTAGAATGCTAATGATAACATATCAGCATTTGAGGTTTCAAGAAGGCTGTCGTGGATTTGACACGGGGTCCTCATGAATTCGAGTCTAGGAAGGGACGCTCAACATCCGGTGATTCTGGGCAAATCACTAATCTCCCTGTGCCTAACAAAAAATGAATGTGTCAATCTGTAACATAACTGGTGCTTGTGTGAAGCGCTCTGATGGCCGTTATCTTCTGGTCACGTTCATGCTATTTGAAACTCAAAAAATAAATAAATATGTGTTTTACGTGAAATGTTGAAATTTCTCATTGTGTCAAAATAGAAAACACATTATATCTCATTTACAACTGTCCATATATATAAGATTTGTACATACCAAATAAGCATGGGCGAATTTTGCGAATCTCGCGTTCGCGAATTTTGCGGATTTGCGAACTCGCAATCCGCAAAATCCGCGAATTCTCGCGAATTTCCGGATTTTTTTTTTTTGTGTTCGCGCGGGTTTCTGCCAGTTCGCGAGGGTTTTGTACAATTTCGCAAAACGCGAACTTACCTGTCGGGTCGCAAGTTTCGCGAACTTGTTGTTTCTACGTGTCCAGCCTGTTTGGGACACTCTTCTTCATCACTGCCACTCTCTGTCACCACTGCCACTCTCTGACTACTCATGCCACCCTCTGGCCCACCCATGCCACCCTCTGGCCCACCCATGCCACCCTCTGTTTCATCACAGCACCCTCTGGTTGTCCAGTCAGTGTACATTATTGTGGCAACGCAAGCACACCTTCCCTGCCTCAAGTGACCTGAATTAATTTGGGGCTGATTAATGTGTCACAGAATATTTTTTTAGCTGGCACCTGCTTCCTTAGTGCTTCCTGATTAGTGATCTTTTGCACTTGCTAAGTGCTTTCATTGTTGCAAAATTAGTTACAACACCTGCCCTGCCCCAACTGACAATAATGAATTAGGGGCTGATTAATGGATTTGAACCTCCAGCCTGGCTCCTGCTTGTCTCCCTTAGCTGTAATTCAGGACCTTTGTGGCATATGTGTAACTATTCTGAGGTTCAGAGCAGGGTCACATAATAGTTGCAACTGGCAACTGAACTCTGGAGGGGCCCCTCAGGAAGCACTACAGGAAATGGCTACTAATGATGAGCCTGAACTTTTGAACCTGGTAAGTAGTTTCAGTTTTGCTAAGATCGTATTTCTGCAATTTTGCGCTTATTCGCGGGGCGCGAAGTTGTACTGGGAAGCCGCGAACTCACGCGAACAGTGCGAGCAAGCCATGAAATCCGCTGCTCGCGGATTTGCGGATTTTGCGGGAGATTCGCGAATCTCGCGGATTGCGAATTTACCGAAAATCCGCAAAATCCGCGAGCGAAACGGATTTTCCGCCCATGCTTAATACCAAATTTAAATGATGTTTACTATGTGTACTACATCACATATTACATAGAACAGGTGTCTCCATCCAGTCGTTTGGGAGCCAGCAGGAACCCCCAGACACATTCAGAGTACCACAAATCCTTGAGTTATTTATCAAATGAGTACAAGGTCAAAATCTATTTTCAAAGTTAAGGGAAGGCTGTGTTCATGTGACATCATGATCATAAGGCTGCAGATAGTACGGCCGGACAATGAGCAGTGCTTAGTGAGTTTCGTGGGCCAGGCTGGGAATGAGCCACAGAGGTGAGCAACTGCAGCACTGAGGAAAAGGACACTTAGAAAAAAATTCTTGTCAACTCTACATTGGAGTTGAGAACAAAATGAGGCTTCTGAATGCTTGTAAACAGGAAACAATATAATTCATTTCACAAACAGTTAAAATTTGAGATGCTTTGTCACCCATACAAATATAACTCCTCCATACACACACGTTCATACACCCCTAAAGGCAACGCTCTCACTGACATACATAATAAGCACCACAAGAAATGTCAATACTGATCAACATTCACTCACACTTCTTTAAGAGATCACACATACAAATTGCTATGGTCCGCAAAATAGTAATTTAGGGCCAAATGTAGGTATGCAAATACCGGTCGGTACCGGCCGAAAATACCGATTTTCGGCCTATACCGACCGGTATTTGGATACTGAGATGTAGGGAATTAAAAAATACAGATTTGGTAATTTTACCGAATCAGTAATTTTACCGAATCGGTAAAATTACCAAATCTGTATTTTGTAATGTAGGTAGCACTGTAAACAGTGCTACAGGGCTTTAAGGATTCGTTATTTACCACCAACTACTAGTTGGTGGTAAATATCGAATTCCTATGTAAATACAAATATGTGCATTTACCCCTGTGCCATGTGGCACACATACATGCTAATGTATCAGGGGTGCAACAGGGTGTCAAAGTGACACCCTGCCACCCTTGACTTTTTCGGAATTTACCGAATCAGTAATTACTGAGTCAGTAATTGACATTCATTCCTATGGGTCTCCAGGCCCATAGGAATCAATGGCAAATACCAAATCGTTAAATACCGATTCGGTAAATACCGAACCTTACCGATTCGGTATTTTTTACCAAATTTTTATCTACATTGCAATTACCGATTCTAAAATACCGAATCGGTTAAATTCCGTATTTTAGATTCGGTAATTTGCAATTACCAACATCTAGCCCCAAATTCCTAACATACCGATTCAGTAAATTACCGAATCCAGGATGTAGCGAGCACTCAAGTTAGTGCATTCCTCAGTTAAGGATTCGTTATTTACCACCAACTACAAGTTGGTGGTAAATAATGAAAACCTTTGAAAAAGCATTTTTTTTGCTTTTCCTACAGTGCGATGCGACATGCTACATGTGCACCCATGCACTATTCAGGGGTGCAACAGGGTGCCAAAGTGACACCCTGCCACCCTTGAATGTGTTCCTCCTTTTACAGAATCGTACCAATTCGGTAATACTTACCGATTCATTACCTACATAGCATTTACCGATTCTAAAATACTGAATCAGTAAAGTTCGGTATTTTAGAATCCGTAAATGTAGTTTACCTACATCTGGCCCTTCATTTCTTAATTTCAACTTTTTGTTTTGTTTAGATGCAAATACTTAGAAATTGGTGTTTTGATACATTGAACACTTTTTGGGATATTTAAACATACACTGGAATCACAATAAAATAGTAAATGACATACAAATCACATTACAAAATTAATTATCAACAATAGGAAAAAATGACATACAAAACAATTATAGCTCAGGCTCTGTAGAGTTTCAACCTCACTAATAACCCAATGCCCCTGACGACTATCTTTCTAGATAATGTTTTTAAATATTCTCAAAGGCAGTGGCCAAATAGTGACCCTACTGAGCTCACTGTAATCATTTTACAAGAAAAAACATGGTTATAAACCAAAGTGGTAGCACATAATCTTGAACACTTATTTGACCAACAAAAAAACTGTTGGCGCATTTCGAACCCCAATACGGTTCTTGAAGGGTTCTCACCAAGACACATAACATTTAGAGAGCTGAAAATAAAAAAAAGGCTAATATTAAGACCCAATCCTTGTTGTCACTCACACTCTTTTCTCTCATTCCATCACAACGCAGCCCAATTTATTTACCTCTGCCCTTAACTGACACTTAAATGTGATTTCTTTCACCATCAACCATGTATAGACCAATGGGGACTGCCACCAAAGTCACCAATCTAAAAGGAGAATACTACCCAAAAAATATGTTGTAATTGTAAGCGTGATAGAACTTGAAAAGTGTTGGAAAAAGACCTTTATTAATGTTCAAGCACTTACTTTGGAAGACGGCCCAATCACTGGACTTCCACCTTTTCTTTATTTGAAACATTGTCCTTTAGCATTATCTATTAGGAAAAAGAGCCCAATGTAAATGTTGTGCCTTCTTTATAATCCTTTATACTTGTTGAGCTAGACATACATAGCTTGCTTCTATATATGCCAGTTACAATCATGACATGCGTAAGTATATTGTATCTTCATTTGATGCACAAGGACTTCTTAAGAATGCTGTGAGCAATGTCGGTATCTCCCAAAGGACAATTTACCATGGAAGTTTGGTTGGGGGTGCACGTAAAAAGAAAAGAGTCCAAGAAAAGTAATGTTTATGTGCAAAAAGTGTCTTGTTTATTCAAATTTTTTTGGGGGTTTTCAAAGAGTTCCACATTTGTTAACATGCATCAGCCAACGCGTTTCTTTCCCTCACTGGGAGCTTCCTCAGGGCAATTGGATTTATGACGAGCCTTCAGAATTGAAAGTGCTTGTAGTGAGTTGAAAATCTGAGCGGACGTAAATGTTCTTTGCCCGGGTATGAGTGGATGTCAACCAGCCGAGGTCTTCGGCTCGGCGTGTTACTATGGCCTTTATTGATCGTGCAGAGATACGTATTTCTTCTCAGGCAGCAGTTCGTCAATTCCTATTATTCAGGGTCAGTCTTCTATAAGTGGCTGATAGCAAAATTTATTCAAGAGAGGTCAGTTCTTGATTACAAGGGATCCCGAAATATGCCGCCACGTAATTCCTCCTATGCGTGCGTAAGTTGTCACCAACCCGGTCCCATATATACGAACCGGGTTTCAGGATCAAAGAGTCCTCCGAGCGGCGTGTCGTGTAGTAACGTCAGGGACCCGCGTTACTACACAACACGCCGCTCGGAGGACTCTTTGATCCTGAAACCCGGTTTGTATATATGGAGGAATTGCGAGGCGGCATATTTTGGGATCCCTTGTAATCAAGAACTGACTTCTCTTGAATACATTTTGCTTATAAGCTTTTCTTGGACTCTTTTCTTTTTACGTGCACCCCCAACCAAACTTTCAAATATCCAAGTGATCTGAAGCTCTGTTGTGTCACTCAGCAGCTGACGCAGGGATTGTGTGCACAAAACTTTTCTACTTATTCATCGAACTGGGACTAAGGTGCGGCATCTGATGGCCCGCTGCTGCTCTGCTGCTTCTTTTGGACAATTTACCATGGTTACATGTGCCAAAATTATAGCCATAACTTTTGCAGCATAAAAACTAACTTGTGATTCAACCATTTGTGACGTGCAGGAAACTTGTTTTTTAAAACTTGCTTTGCAATCTTCACGTAGTCTAATTAATGGGAAACTTACTTAACCGTCTTGCTGAGGTCCATGTTTCAAGCCATGCCCAGGCCCGGACTGGCCGTAGTGGGCACTGGGCAATCCCCCGGGGCGCCGCACGGGTTGGGGGCCGGTTTTGGGCCCGTGGTGGGAGGCCGGTTTTGGGCCCGTGGTGGCCGTTTTTGTTACAGGGCCGTTTTTGCAGCATAGCTGCAAAATTGGCCTTGTAACAAATCGGCTGAAAACCGGTCCTGGCAAAGAGCTCAACGGCACCCACAACCCCCCAGGGGGCAGGGGGTGGCAGCCGAGCCCTTTGCCAGGGCCAGTTTTGGTTCCCAGTCCGGCCCTGGCCATGGCATCCTACTTGCTGGGTTGCGAGCGGTGAACTGCCTTACAGGAACTGGATACATCCTGATCGGGTTATTTTAACTTTCGGGTCACTGAGTTTGTTGCAAGAAGGTGTTTCTCAAAAGATGTACATATTAAGCAGCAACTGCCATTTGCGTTTAATTTAATAATCGATCATTTAGAAAACTTGTGAATGCGCAGTACAGATTGTCTGATGAATTCCACCTATTCTTAGCAAAAGAGCCAGCAAAAAGACTGCTGGGATTTCTAGTTTCATCACAAGTTGGTCCAAACTTGCACAACTGCAATGTTTAAGCGTATAAATAGTAAGGGGATGCCCTATTATGCTGGAAGGGTTTTCAAAAGATATAGGGCCATATGTATCAAGCAAATTTGCATTCACAATCAGCCTTTGTGAATACGAATTTGTTAAATGGTATGTATGAAGCAAAATGTGGTGGAAAACAATTTGCGATTCCTTATTTTGCAATTGCATTTAAGGAATCACAAATGTTGCGATTCCTCAAATGCAATGTATGAAGCAAAAAAAATTAGCAAAATGGCTTTATGAAATCGCAAATTACCACCAACTTCTAGTTGGTGGTAAGTTGCGAATTCCTTGAAAAATGCACATCTTTGCATGTTTCAAAGTGCCATGTGACGCACATACATGCGCTACATGTGCACCCATGCATATTTCAGGGGTGCAACAGGGTGCCCTTTGGACACCCCTGCACACTTGAAAATATTCTCAATTTGCGATTAGCAAACTGCGAATCGCCAATTGAGAATAAATTCCCATTCATTCCTATGGGCCTCCTGCCCCATAAATGAATGGGAAAGTATTCCTTAATTGCGATTCGCAATTTGCCAATCGCAATTAAGGAGTTTTAAGAAATCGCAAAAAAAATGCGATTTTGTACATACATTCCTATTTGCGATTCTCAAACAGCGATTTCTTACAAGTGCGGAATATCTGGTTATTTCCACTTATTATTAACAAAAAGCCAGCAAAAAGGCTGCTGGAAATAAAGGCCCATGAATGGATGGTCTGAAATAGCGCAATTGCAATATGATTGCAAATTAGTCGTAGGAGGATACCACATCAGGATCTTCATAATACAATTTTAAGGCTCATAGAGCCATTCTATTTTGGTCTTCATATCGGTGGCGTCTGCCACAATATTATGGAAAAATACTAGAATCCAATGTATTCGTATGCCTAGTGGTTTCAAAATGGGGCACATGTCTGAAACATCATTATATTTTTGGATTACTAACAACGTAGTTGCATTTTAAGAAGGCACTGTTGCAGTCTTGTTTGGATAACTGCATACTCAAAGGTTTTTCCATATCTCCACCTCTGTCATTTTGTTCAATAGATGAAATCACTGTCCACTTCAATTCAGCTTCTGTATGTTTCTTCTCTATACAATGGTTGACCAGAGGTGCTGTGACAACCTGTTTGCGAATTCTTGATTTGTGTTGGGAAATATGTTACAGTATTTCCTGATTGTTTTTCCCAATGTATAGCATATATAATGGTCAGATTATGCCATACACAACATTTTTTGTTTTACAATATGTGAATGTATTATGTTTCCAGTGAATGGACTGGAAAGAAAACAAGTTCCTTTCAATTGTCTGGTTGCAACAAACACAGGTTCCGCATTTGCGATGTCCTTGAATTTGAGGTAAATTGAGATGCTGATGCATATTCATTTTGAGTGATAGCCTAGAGAGGGCGTAACAAAGAGTATGGTTTCCTACACTCTTCTCCTTTTTGAACGCAAATGGTAGTTTTCTGAAAGAGTCATCCCAGTTGGTAATCAAATGCCAGTTTTGATTGATGATATTCTTTAACTGGTTAAATTTTGTGCAGAATGTGGATGCACATAACAATTGTTCCTGATGTGGTTTTATTTTTTTGGTTAGTAATTCTTCTGGTGGTGTCCACCAGGCTCTTTTCATCTAACCTTTGAGCCATCTTTTTGGTAGCCCCGGTCTTTCAGTTTTATAATCAAGTTGTTTGCATGGAACTGATAATCGTTTTTTTATGTACAGTTTCTTCTAATCCTTAAAAAATGTCATTTAACTCCTTTACGCCGCGGTGCAGCGGTTTAAAGGAATGGGCGGGCCGCATCGGCTAATGAACGTGCGCAGCACTACGGAGGTAGTGCTCGCGACGGCCATTGGCTGACAGAAGCAGAGAAGGGGATAGAGACTGGTTTTAGCAAAAACAAAGCTGAAAAATATTTGTGTCAAGAAATTCACTCAACAAATAGTGCAACAACAGTAGTTTAAATGGTCTGGCACTAAGGAGCAGTCATATGAACCTGATACGTGTAAAGCTTCTGACAAGCACATTTGCTGCAGAAAAAAGGTACTGACTTTGCTGTGTGAAAAATGATAATATTTGGCAAATGGACCTTTTAAGATGACGACTGTTCCACAAAGATATTGCTTTGCTATAGCAACTGGGAGACTGCTTGTCATATATGACACACCTTTGCCTGTCTACCTTGGTTTCATGGTTTAGCCTTCAGCACGTTCCATTCTGGAACATGTTTTATCCTTATTAGTGACAAGTGGGCCCCAATGTCCCAGGCTGAAAAGTGATGTTGGCTCAAAATGCAGAACTGGCACAGGATGTCACCCGTGCTCTTCAAACAACTTGATAAATGTGGGTTGTACTGTCTTAAGTAAAGAATAAAGGAATGTACATTTGGGAAAGGGCAAAACCGACAAATTGCCGGGCCTCTGTGCAATGCAGAGTTCAGAAAAAAATTACCCGTCATCTAGCAATATAATTTTACAATTTGTGTATGTTAGGCCTGTCATCCTTGGTGCTGCCTTCCTTCAAACATTTTGCCATGACCTCTCCTGTTTTCTGAATTTCATTTTAGTTGGCATTATGACTTTGTGACCTCTATAGCTGGTAACCATTGAAAACACTTAGGCGCTGTCTCCCTTAAACATGGTAATATTGACCTAAACCTATGAATTGGTAATACCAGTACCCAGAGCCTTTAAATTAAATGCTACTAATGGGCCTGCAGCACTCATTGTGCTACCCACTAAATTAGACCTTTAAAAATGCCGTAGGCCTGCTATTGCAGCCTGTAGTGTGGTTGTAAACTGCAACTTAGACCTTGAAAAATAAATCTTTTGCCAGGCCTAATCCATCCTTTTTTTAAAATATCCCACCCTTAACACCTTAGCAGCTATGGAACGTCCAGCTCCAGTGCTGAACGTTCCATTGCGCAGGTGAGGTTCGAACGTCCAACGGCCGACGGCAGCACTCCCGAGGTAGTGGTGCCGTCGGCCGTTGGACTGGGAGCAGCACTTATGAGGTTATTGTAGGAACCAATGAGCCCATAGGGCAGGATACTGTGTATTTTAAAGTAGGACTTTTTTTTACAGTTTTATGTCCTGGCAGTGAAAAACGACTACTTTAATTTTTCACTACTGTAAGGTCTATCTCTCCCATTAGATAATATTGTGTTGTTGTATTACATTTAATAGGTGCTAACTTTATATTGGGAACAGATAGGAATGTCAAGTTTGGACTCAAATGTATTATAATTTAAAATCCTCTTTATTGTTGAAGTCCGGATTTTAAGTCACATTTCTGAAAATGCAAAAGTTAGCATGTTTTTATCCCAACCATTTGGTGCCTTCAGCCTGTATTCTGGGCAGCCTGACTGTGAATAGCTTGTCATATGCCTTTGTGTATTCCTCCCAGACATTAAGACAAAGAGCGATTAGCTGTTGGCCAGCCAAGCTTTTGGGCAAAGGTAGGTGAGGCAGAGCTACTCCTTGCTGACATACATTCCAAACGGCTGCCTTCATCACACTCACAAAGAGACCAGACACCAGCCTTCTGTCACCCCAGACTACTTGGAACCTTGGCAGGTGAAGGGGAGAACTTTTCAGAAGAGGATGAACTTAGAAAAAGGGGGCAAAGGGAAATTTACAGACCAGGGAGGACTGGTTCCCCAAACATTAATACAAAACACAGAGAATCCTCTGGTTTCAAATGCTGAGACAGCATCAAGAGGGACAACAACAAAGATAAGTAGTCACTAGTGGGGGAGTCCTCTAATTAGGATGAAATCCCACCACCCTCCAAGGTGGCATGCTTCAACATCTGGGATTCTCCTATTGGCGGAGACTCTTAGCTCCGCCAGAGGCTATAACCCCCACACTGTGAGGGAGGAGCTCAGGGATGTTTTTAAAGTTCTACTCTGCGGAGGATGTACTAAATTGTATAGATGAGGAGCTTAAGACTGGTTGGGTAGCGGGCGCAGTGCAGGAAAAAGAAACTCAAAATGTGAGGTAGGTGAGAGTAAAACTAACTACTGTGACAAAAACGTTATTGGTACATTCCTAGTGTCAGGATTAAGAACAGTGCAACTGCACTATAAAAATGATGGTTACTGCATGTAACAGATGAACCAGGTCAACATTTTCTGCCTTTTTGACCCATAAAGGTGTCATGGCCTTCTTCAGGACCTACAAACAATCTGCTACTGCATTGAGTATGTAAGAAGTGGAAAATAATACATGTAAATGGTAATAAAAATGAATACAAAACCAGTAATCCCACTTTAGCTGAAAAGGATTTACTGGTCTTACCTGTGAAGAAACAAAACAACAAGAAAAATCAAATGCATATGTCCCAATCCATCTGAGTCAACACAGAAGTAGGAGACCAAAGTAGTGTGAGTCACATGCACTCATCACTAGTTTGCCATCAAAGTTCAGTTGGAAAAAAAGTAAAGATTTTTTTTATCTTACCCGTTGGTTGCGGATAAAAGGCCTCACCTCGACCTGGCAACGGCTCAGGGGAAAGGCACAGCTCAGAAAGAAGGATGTTTTGCACGTGCTAAACCAAATTTCACAGTATTCCACAAGGCACCCGGGAGGCAATAAGTCCACTTACTCAAGTTAGAAGGTGTAAAGAGCACGCCTTTACATTACGGGTAAAATGTGGTATTTCAGCTACGCAGCTTCCATTCAAGTATAGGGAATTGTAGGTGTCTATATGGCATGAAGTGAGGCATGCTGTACAGCGTTACATGTGAAAAGGCTAAACTGACATTAGCAGGGTGCACATAACACAGCTCGCATTATTGTCAAACAATTTACTGAACTGGTAGGCTGATGTGAGGTCCAGCGGCTTTGTAAGTGTCAAATTATAGAGCAGTGTGCCGTTTCAATGTTAAATAGGCTGCATTGGGCGCTATCAGGAACCAACACCCCCATTGTGAGAGCATGACTAAAAACTATAAAAATTACTATCTAACTGGCAAGCCACATTAATAGATCATGCCTATGTAATAGCCAGCGTTGTTCCTCAAGGTTAAGCTTTCAAGCTAACTGCATGTGCTACTCAGAGGTGCCGCGGCAAATGGGACCACAAGCTGTGTGATGCGTGGTTGCCTAAGTACTCCGCTTCTGAGAGTCAGAGTGAGTTAAACAAATTTAGCCCAATAACCTTGCTGGAAGTAGAATGGCGCGTCGCTAGAGTGACTGACTTAAGTACAACATAGCGTTGTCACCTGATGCTGTAGCCAACAGTATAGATCTTACGCGAGTCACTAACCCAGCTGGAAATAAACGGACTAAATTCAGTGAATACAGTAACCACCCTGTGTTGTCTCCTGCTGTTCTGGCAATCAATGTGGGACTTACATGAGCAAATAGCTGGGCTGAGAAATGACTGACACTTCGTTTAGGTGGCTGAATGGAGTTTAAACCAGCATTGTCACCTAACGTTTGTAACACGTAGTATATAGTTCAAGCGAACACTTAAAGTTTGTACCAACAAAGGTTACGCATGACTTACCTATCCGTCGGTACCCCGGGCTGTCAAAGAGCTGCGACCAGAGGTAACCGATGGGTGTTTCAACAGCAAATAAATAGACTCTGCAAAGGCATGGGCATGTGCACATAGAGCGTCCCAAACCAGCAGTTGCTCATGGGAAATATAGTTCTGCCACTAGGTGTCTATTAATATTTAGTAGGAAGAAAATTTAGGTGGACGTATGCACATAGAACGTCCCATTCCAGTAGTTGTTCATGGGAAATGTCATTCTACGGGTAGTTGTCTCAATGTCTGTTGTGGAAAGGTTGGTGTTAGAACAGGATCAGTCCACAATCTCATGTACAGTTACAGCTAAAATGCATATTAACATACTAGAAGTAATTAGATAGGACTTGCAAGGCAAGGGGGGCGTATGCGCGTAGATCGTCTCCGAGCGCCTAATACCCTTGATGGATGAATTCTCCAGCCAAATGCAGGTAAAGTGTGGTGTCCTTACAGGATCAGCGAGCAAATTACGCATGGAATTGCAAGATCAGCATGCTAATATCGTGTAATTATCCATTCATTTATTGATTGTGTGGGGTAATGTTTCAACGTTGTAGACATAGTCACATACAAAGTGTCATCAGGGATAATAGCATCTACAGTCATTCATCTGGGGCTTAATGAATGCACACCAGGGAAATTATAATGTGGTCCAGGGTGTGTCATCATTTAAACCCATAATGTCACGCGCAAGTTGTAAACCAAATTCTACTCCTCAATGAAAATAAATATTCTTAAATCAGTGACATGGGCAGGGATGAAAGGCTGTTCCAGGACTGTCCAGCTCAGTTCGTCCACTGTATGGCTAGAGCCAAGGAAATGGTTGGTAAGTTTGGTGGCTTGTTTTTTGCACCAAATGGTGATTTTGTGTTCCAATATCCTCAGTTTCATTTTTCGAGTAGTAATACCCACATATCTATGACCACATGGACATGTGACTAAGTAGAAAAGCTTCTCAGTATTGCAGTTAGTACGATGAACCAAGGACCAAGGTCTGTCCGTGCCTATATCTACAGAGGTTGTGCGTTTAGTCTGAGAACATGCTTCGCAAGAGCCACATGGGACATGTCCCTTAACCGCTGGTAGACCCCAAAAGGTGTCTTGAGTCAGAAGTTTCTTAGTTTTTGGTCTAGTATGGACTAGGCTATCCCTCAAGTTGGTGCTCCTTCAAAAAGTGAAGAGAGGTTCTAGCATTGGTTCATTGCCTATATTGAGAATTCTCCAATTTCTGTGCACACTTTTCTGTATTCCATTAGAGAGGGTGCTGAATGTGTTGACACATGTTATCTTTGACAACTCTTCTTTTTGAACTGGTATCTCCATCAGGTATTCCCTGTTGTTATTAGCTGCTCTGTTGGGAGAATGGCGAATGTGTCTCATGGGATAGTGCCTCTTTTTGAGCTGAGAAGGCGGTGTCTTGGCATGTTCATTGAACTTCTCTATGGTTGAGCAATTCCTTTTAATGCGGAGGAATTGTCCGCATGGCAAATTGTCACCCAGTGGCTTAGGGTGGTAATTATTATATGATACTAGAGAGTTCAGTGCCATCAGTTTACGATAGAGCTCAGTGCCCAGGCCTCCTTCAGTAGGGAAAATACGTATATCTAGAAAAGGCAAACTAGTCTTGCTGTACTAATAAGTGAATTTAAGGAAATCATTCCTGGTATTGAGCCATTGATGGAAATCTCAGACCGTCTCAGATTCTCCTCTCCAAATGACGAACACGTCATCGATATAACGTTTCCAGGTGAGGATATGAGTTCTATATGGATTGTTGTCTGTCAATATGTTCTCCTGTTTGAATAAATGGACATACAGGTTTGCTAAGCTAGGTGCAAAAACGCTGCCCATAGACATATCAGATGTCTCCAAATAGAGTGTCCTCATATCAAAAATAGTTCTCTTTAATCACTATCCGGGCGCACTCCATGGTGAAGTGCACCAGTGAGATTGTTTCAAGGTCTCTGTTGTCAGTTAGTGACCTCACTGCAGCCAGTGTCTCATCCTGGGGGATGCAGGTATAAAGTGACTCAATGTCGAACAAGACTGAATAGTCTCTGGTAACATCAAACAGAGTCTCTGATAGCAGTCTTAGGATATCTTTGATATCCTGAAGGTACGTGGGCATCTCACTTACAATCGGATGAAGGAAATGATCAACGAAGGTAGAGAGGGGTTCGGTTCAAGAAGTGATCCAATGCCGGAAATGAAGGTTGCCCTGGACGGGGCCTTTGTGCCTTATGTATTTTAGGAAAAATATAAAAATACGCTGTCGCTGAGTATGGTGTGGTCAGATAACTTGCTTCTTGTGGAGTAATCCAGCCTTCATCTTTTGCCTCTTCAGGAAGATTAACGATCTCCTGCATGAGTCTGTCGGTAAGGTCCATTTTCAGAGGTCGATAGAAGCGTCTCTTTTCCAACAGGCGCAGGCAATCTGTGCAATAAGATAATGTACTCATAATCACAATGGCACCCTCCCTTGTCTGCCGGCTTGATAATGATGGATACATCATCGGCCAATGTTTGCAGAGTCTTTTGTTCTCTTCTAGGAAGGTTCTTGAAGTGATTTATTTTGATTCACAGAGGGTGGACACTTCTGTTGTTACCGCCTTTTCTAAAGTCAACACCTGCACAGGACCAGATGAGCTGGTGGGTTGAAGGTGGAGCGGTTTCTCAAACTAGTGTTGGAAGGCCCTGCTTCTGAGGTTTAGCTAGATTTATCTTGATAAAAAGAAGTGCAACCGGATTTTCGGGAAAAATTGTGCCAGTTTGCGTTGCATTTGGAAGGGATCTCAGTCATACTTGGGAACGCATCTGAATCCTCTAATTAAGTATGGTCTGTTCTTCAGGGGTAAGCACACAATCACTCAGGTTGACTACTAGATCATTTTGTTGCTGGTCCCTGGTTGCGGAGGTAGTTTCTTTTTGCTCCGTGTGTTCATCAGGGAAGGTCGTGGACTCCAGTGTACATGTGCTTGTTGGTTTCTTCTTCTCTCTCTGAAGCATCCTCGGCCATGCCCTAAAAAAGGCTGGTTACTGAAGAATTGGTGATGAAGCTGGTATGGGAGAAGAGGCAACTGGAATTGCTGGTTATGATAGCCCCAAGGGGTAGGAGGCCACCATTGTGCTTGTGGGGGACCTGGTGGGCCGCTCCTCCAATTGGTTCTGCTATTGTGTGCATGGCCTCTATGTTGTAGTCCAGTGTTGGTAGCTGAGTCGGAATCACTCGACCAATCATCTCTACCTGAAGAAAAGTAGTTGGAATCATATCTTCTTCCTTTTTTGTTAAATTCCAGAGGAGAATAATTGTCACTGGTGTATGAGTACACTTTTCCGAATGAGAAGCGTTCCAGATCTTTTTTAACTTAGTGATCTTCATTGTGAAGATAGTGTCATTTAATTCTTTGTTAGTCTTGTTTGTTTCTTCAGACTGTTTTTTATAGAGAGTCACAGAGATGACTGATTTAATCTGAGCCTCCAGAGTCTGGATCTAAATGAGGATTGTGTCAGCGATGCGTTTGGCCGTGCTAATTATTAAAATAGGCTAATCCCTCATGCACCACCAGGCAATGAGAGACCAATCCTTCATAAAAGACTTATGTTCAAGGAATAATCTAGGTGTATTCATCACTATCAACCCAGTGGGAGCACAGTTCCCACGTAAGTACTCTGTCATTATCGCACCATGTATCTGTGTGCGCAAGTATGATTTTTTTAGAATAAAATGTTTAGTCCAGTCATTGCCTTGTGCTATTGGTTCACTCTGGATCGTTTCAATGATACTGGGTGTTGTTAAAATATCCTGCACAGTGGATTCATCAAAAGCCAGACCGTGTATTTCCATCATGATAGTGGGTGTAAGAAAGTACTGACTATGCAATGGTGTGCCTGAAAATAAATGTTTTGTCAAAGCTTGAAGGAAAACGCCCCTTAAGAGTCAGAGCCGGCCAGTGTGAAGGACGCGCAGCCAAGGCTGCTCAAGAACAAGAACTAAGAAAAGGGGAGGGGGTCCAAGGGAAATTTACAGACCAGTAATGACTGGATCTCCAAACATTAAGACAAATACAGAGAATCCTCAGGTCTAAAATGTTGAACCAGCATCAAAAGGGACAACAACAAAAATAACTAGTCGCTAGTGGGGGAGTCCTTTAATTAGGACGAAATCTCATCACCCCCCAAGGTGGCATGCTTCATCATCTGGAATTCTCCTCTTGGCGGAGACTCCTAGCTCACTATGAGGGAGGAGCTCAGATGTTTTTAGGTTTCTACTCTGCGGAGGATGTACTAAATCCTACAGATGAGGAGCGTAAGATTGGTTGGGTAGTGGGCGCAGTGCAGGAAAAAGAAACTCAAAATGTGAGGTACGTGATATTAAAACTAACTACTTGGAGTTAAACAAACTATATTGGTACATTCCTGGTGTCAGGAATACAAACAGTGCAAGTCTAGTATAAAAATGATAGTTACTGCATGTGACAGATGAACCAGGTCAATTTGTTTCGGCCTATTCGACCTGTAAAGGTGACACAGCAAACAATGTGCTACTGCGTTGAACATGTGAGAAGTGGAAAATAATACATGTAAATAGTAATAAAAATGAATACAAAACCAGCAATCCCACTTTAAGTGAACACGATTTGATGTTTTTTCCTATGAAGAAACAAAAACGACACGAAAAATGAAATGCACATGTCCTAATACATCTGAGTCAACACAGAAGTAGGACCCCAAAGTAGTGTGAGTCATATGTCTCATCACTAGTCTGCCATCAAAGTGCAGTTGAAAGAAAGTTACAGAAATTTAGTTATCTTACCTGTTAGGTTGCGGATAGAGGCCTCACCTTAACCAGGCAACAGCTCTGGGGATAGGCACCACTCTGAAAGAAGGATGTTTATTCACATGTTAGACCAAATTAACAGTATTTGGTCAGACACAACTCTAAACATGCATAATATTAGAAGAAAAAAAATCATAGTATTCCACAAGACACCCGGTAGCCAATAATTCTGCGTACTCAAGTTAGAACGTGCATAGGGCACGCCTTTATGTTACTGGTAAAGAGTGGCTTACAGTTACCCAGTTTCCATTCAAGTATAGATATGTGTAGGCATCCATACGGCGTGTAGTGAGAGTGAGGCACACTGTACAATGTTACATAAGAAAAGGGTAAACTGACATAAGTGGGGTGCACATAATACTGCTCACATTCATGTCAAACAATTAATCAAACTGGTAGGCTGATGTGAGGCACAGCGGCTTTGTAAGTCTCAAAATATAGAACAGTGTTCGTTGCAAAAGGCAAGCCACTAAACTTACCAACCATTTCCTTGACTCTAACCATACAGCGGACAAACTGAGCTAGACAGTTCTGGACCAGCCCTTCATCTCTGCCCATGTCACTGATTTAAGAAAATTTCTTTTCATCAAAGAGCAAAAATGGGTCTGCAAATTATGCAGTGAAATTATGGGTTTAAATGACAACATACCCTGAACCACAGTAAAATTTCCCTGGTGTGCATTCACTAAGCCCCAGATTAATGTTTTGAAGAGGCAGGACTCAGGTAGTCCAAAGAAGGTATTTATTAGGTATACAGGAACGGACCCCTGGGACACAGCAGCTCCTCTTTTCAACTGCCCAGCTCTCTCACCAGATAACTCCAGTAACAGAACAGACAGGCTGCTAGAAAGCATGAGTGTTCCAAGGCAATACATACGTACACATTGGTAAATGAAACACAGGGAAGAATATAACTCATCTTCCTTCTTTAAAAAAAACAAAATATAAAAACTATGAACTTCAAGAACAAATGTAATCATCATATTTTTTCGGCATCACATGTGGGCGTGCAGAACTACTCCTGGCAGGAAGAATCGACTTGTCGCTTGTACCTGAAATGGTTTTACCAGCACAAACTCCCTGCTGAGGTTTAAAAAACACAGTGAGTTCAGTGTTCGAACAAGGTGAAACTTTTCTAGTATTCCACCAATTACCGTCTGCAAGTTTTACACTGTTACCTCTAACGACGACAACTTCTTTTGGAGAAGACCATTTTGAACTAACCTTTCTGGATCTGTCTCCCACAAACACAAGCACAAACATCCCTTGGGAGAACACACGTTTTGCCTTAACAATGTTCTTATTGTGGCAATGGCAATAAGCCTTTTGGTACCTTTCCACTCTATCTTGTACCCCATCCAGGTTCACATCATGTTTACCAGCTCTGTTCATCCACGCTGGTACAGCAACAGAACACTGTATTCTTCCTTTGAGAAGAGAAAATGGTGTTTCTTTTGTAACCGAATGAGGAGTAGTACGATAAGATCATAGCATGTCCTTGACATGCTGCCTCCAGGCTTCGCCATTGATACATGCCAATTGGACACACTCAACCAACACCCTGTTGAAGCGTTCAACAAGGCCATTACCCCTTGGATGACAGACAGGTGTTGTAGTGTGTTTGATTCCCCATTTCACAAGGAAAGTCTTGAACTCTTCAGAGATAAATTGGGGCCCATTATAAGTGACTTTCTCTGATAGACAACCCTCCCTTCTGAAAATATCTTCACAGATTTAACTTCTTTGATGAATGCAACTTCCGGCCATTTAGAAAAATAATCTACCATGACTATAGCAAATTTCTCAGAAACATTCAAAATGTCAAAAGGTCCACAAATGTCTATGGCCAGTCTATCCCAGGGACCCTTAGGCAAAGGTGAAGCAACAATTGTAGTCTCCTGGGAAGAATGTGTCTCGTCACTACAGGCACATGCAATACAATCACAAACATAATACTCAATCTGAAAAAACTCTCCCTACACTTTCTCTTCATCTCAGACATGCCTCCATGTCCTTCGGGCAAAATGTTCAACAATCGTTCTCTAAGGCTCACCGGCACAACTAACCTGCTCCCTCGTCTAAGAAGATCATCCATAACATTCAAGTCAGACCATGTTAATTTGAAAGACATTAAATCCTTGTGAGAACTCCACCCGTGCTCATCACTCAAACCAACCATCACTTTGCTCAAGGTCTCATCCTCAACAAAAGCCATTTTCCAATCCTCTTTACTAATAGCACTGCACACATCCTTAACCTCAGCCACCATCCATTCATAATCATCATCCTCTTGAATGTGATCTAAAGGCAGTCTTTCTGGCCAAAACAATCAGACTTAACCACTCTGATGCCTCAATAGGCTCTATTACTCCCTCCTTACAAAGCCTGTGTAACTCTTCTTTAAGTTTATTCCTCAAAATGATAGGAAAGTTCCTAACTTTATGCACCTTGGGAACGGCACCTTCCTTCAGAATTATCCTATGTTTAAATTTCCTCAGACAACCCAACTTTTTCAAGAACAATTCAGGAAACTTGTTGCAACATATAGAAGAATTACTCGACGAGATTAATAATACTTCCTGGGCTCTTGGCAGAACTTGCTCGAATATCATTGACAATACATTCGTCTCCACGCTAAGTTGCACACCAACTGATTATTGTAATTGAAAGTTCACAATGCACGCCAATTTCAGGAAATAGATTCAAGCTGAACAAAGTAGTGTCACAAAAAAAATGATAGAAGAAAAAAATAAAATATCCAGGGGTCACTTACTGTCTCCTAATGTTCCGGCACTACTCATAAGTAAAATTATTAGCGCAACCGTAAATGTCCTTCTTGCAAGTTTAGATTTAAATGTTGAACGACATGTCCTCCTTCAAGTTGTAGATATCCAACTGTAAAATTCTTCTTAAATAATAGATATCAAATTTTTAAATAGGGTATCCCAATCTCGTCGCCAGTTTTGAAGAAGCAGGACTCAGGTAATTCAAAGAAGGTATTTATTATGTATACAGGAACAGACCCCTGGGAAACAGCAGCTCCTCTCTTCAACTGCCCAGCTGTCTCACCAGATAACTCCAGTAACAGAACAGACAGTTTGCTAGAAGCATGAGTGTTCCAATGCAATACATAAGTACACGTTAGTTAATGAAACACAGGGAAGAATATAACAGAATGACTGTAAATGTCATTATCCCTTATGACACTGTATGTGACTATGTCTACAAGATTGAAACATCACCCCACAGTGTCAATAAATGAAGGTATAATTACACGTGATATTAGAGTGCTGTAACTATCATATTTATTCTCCTCATCTGTAGGATTTAGTAAATCCTCCACTGAGTAGGAACCTAAAAACATCCCTGAGCTCCTCCCTCCCAACGTTTTCTCCACAGAAGCAAATCCAGTTAAGTGGGACCTCACACCGAAGGTATCCAACCATATGAAGCCCTCGGCATATACATTTTGAAGCTTCATCTCACTGCAGATTTTCAACTTCTACAAATGTGATTAAGAGCCTGATTTATATCTTGATGGACGAGTTACATAGTCACAATGGTGACAGATATACCATCCACCGAAATATAAATCCCATTATATTCTATGGGATTTATATTTCGTTGGATGGGATGTCCATCACCATGCTGTTGGAGTAACCTGTCCACCCAGCTCTAAATCAGGCCCTAAATCTAAAGGTACAAATCGCCACCACAATCCTGTCCATCAGCACCTCGAGGACAAATCCAGCGCCTCTTCTTTGGACACTGCCAACTGCCTTGGCCCACTAAACTTTACTTTCTCGTAAGCTTTTCTTCAAAAAATTCTTCTAAGGTCAAACGTAAACTGAGAATGGGCCAATTCCACATTGTGTTGCCAAACAGCACCTCATGGTGGTCGGCCTGAACATTTGATTTTGCCCTGAACTCACGTGACCGGAAACTGGCAGTTGGCACTTTGATCTCTTAGGTGCTAATTTTTCACTTAAAATAAAAAAAATCATAACTCTGGTTCCACTGATTGGATATAAAATATATGCATTAGAGAACCAAGATTAGCATGCTTAATTCTGCCTAGTAGTTCACATATGTATTCTCCATTCTAAGGGAATTCACTTGTATAAGCAGGAACTCTTTGTGGAGCTATTGGTTGGTATTTGAAATTCCAGCCACCTAGAGATTTGGCATAGAATATCTCTGGGCTAGTAATTTGGGCAATAACCACAGTTTTCTGAACACAAGTCTGTCCAAATCTTCACCACGGAACCACTCTTCCAAGACTGACCTATTCTCTATGCACAATTATGACTGTACGAGGACACCCACAAAGCTCTTAGGGACATATTTATCAAATGTGTGTTGTTGGGCAGTGCAGCAAGTCACCTTGCTGCGCTCCCTACATGGCAGGGAAAGTGTTGTAAATGTTATGTATATGTTTTTGGACTTGTATAGCGCACAGCTACCTGCTGTGGGTTTCCCGGCGCTTGTACGAATACCGCAAAGGAACCCTTCCTGGCTTTCCCTGTGCAGTGTCCACTCCTGGGCACCCCCAATCATCCTCTGTAGTTAATGCACCTTCCCTCAGCCCATCTAGTGGTTCAAAATGACAATTAAAATCTCCACCCATCACGATCTTACAATCTTCAGGTAGCTGACCCAAAAAGGACGAGAGTTCTTCAAGTGTGGGTGACTCCATGGTGGGACCAACTGGGCGGGAGTATACATTTATGATTGCTAACTTTGGGGCATTGGGCCACTTCAATATGACACACTGTATGTCCCGGGAGGGCGTAACTATGTTCTCCACGGAACATCCGATGTGGCTAGCTACCCACACTGCCAAACCTCCAAAGGGCCTCCCCTTACCACTCCAGCTGGCCCCAATTCCAAAAGTTGCATATCCCATTCGAGACAGGGGTTCCCTTGACCAAGTCTCTTGAAAGAGACAAATATCGCTATTAGCCACTATGGAGTCCCAGTCTTCGGTATGAATTTTATTGGCAATGCCTGCGACGTTCCATGACAAAATCTTCAAAGTTTGTGAAGATTTAGATTTAGGATCCATTAAGCAGATTTTAGCATGGTCAATGGCCACTTGCGAAACGGGAATCCGAGGTGGATATATTGGAACCTGAATGGGTGAGACAAGAAATATTGGGGGCAGGTCCGGCTGGTCAAGGGGAGTCTGTGCAAGGGCGTGTGCACTATCCAAAAAAATGTTAACTGGGACGTGCACACTGCCTGAAGTTGGATTATCTGGTGGCAGCGAGTCATTTTCCCATGTGATACTGGCAACATTACCTCCCGCCTTCCCCTGCCCTTCATGCACAGTAGTGGACGGCCAGATCTGTTTACCGCGACTTGGATTCTTTTTGAAGCTGTTACTCCTCGGGGGTGGAGAAGAATTAATGGAGGTACCCAACCGTCATTCACAGTCTTCGAGGCCTGAAAGGGCATCGAATCTGTTGTTAACTTCTAGAGGAGTAAAGGGGAGCAGATGTTCCATCCCCCTTGTTTCGCGCGTATGAACCAGCCTCCCAGTATTATTACCGTAGCCCCTAAAAGGAACAGTATCCCACCCAAATACATTCTTAGGGGCCATAGAGTTAGGCAGCGAGGACAAGTATTGGTTGTTGAAATTGATATCTGGGTTGCTTAGTAATACGGGGGGTGGCCAGGGACATGACATGTTTCAATGTTTGGGGCAAAGATGTTTTTTAACAATAGCATGCTCACAGTCTGTGGTTCCTGTGCATTCACCATAAATTGTGCCATTCGCTGAATGTTTTTATCCAATCCAATTTTAGTCCATGGACCATAAAAACACACACAAATATATACAATATATAAAAACAAGATTAAAATGCTAAAACCCAGATAAAACAGGATCGGATAATAGATAACATTATCTTATAAGAATAAAAAGATCAGGCAATACTAGATCCGTTATTGGTTCCTAAGAAGACTTTTCGAGCCCATCACATAGAATTTAAAAAACAGGATACAGCATGAAGAATTTGGAGTTGAGTATTGTATTTTAGATGCCTGAATGCTTCTTTAAAGTGTCATGTGCCTAGGGTCCTGCACAATTGGACCAGCCATCTATGTCTGATTTTGTTATATCCCGGACAGAAAAAGAATACATGAAGTTCAGTCTCCTCTCCCATGCTGCAGGCTGGACAGCACTGCCAGACCATTTATTAGTAAATGAGCGCAAAGGGATACAGCCATGCCTAAATTGCATGTACAGTTTCCTGGCTAGAGCCGGTCGTATTTCATCTAAACATGGCTCTATATTATACATATCCTTTATTGCCAGAGAATTAACTGTGAGGGAACCAATGGCAGAGTTTTCCTGAAGTTGGGCAAGTTTGCCCTCCCTGTAACCACTGACTAGTTGGTTGCGCGTAATTGTCACACAGGCCGACTCATAAGTTATCCCTACCTATGATACTGAAACCTTTCCTGATGTGTACAAACTAAATCAGTTTACCTATATCAGGGAATCTCAGAGGTTCTTGGAGCGCAGACCTATACTCGCCCAATTCTGAGGTCAATCATAAGCGCCGCCATAATAGTAGGCATCTGAAATCTGTTTCCTCTGCGACGGATCTCACCCCTAGATCCAATTGCAGTGGGACTCATAGGGAGCTGGCTGGTAAGCCAAACAGCTGTCTAAGGAAATTATTCTCAGTTTTAATAATGGACCTGGGGAGCCAATGCCCCCAGAGTTCAGCCCCATACAAAGCAGCACTCCTGAGTTGGGTTTTATAGATCTCTATGACTGGGCTTACAGGCTTATGAAAAGAATTTCTATATAACTTGACCAGACTGCCAGTGGTCTGGGCCAATGTAGGGCTTGACTTATCCGTTTTCGGCCCCCAGGCCATTTTTTCAGTTAGAGTGAGGTCTAGGTAGTCAAAAACAGATAGCCGTTCCAGTGGGATACCGTTCTTGTGCGGGTTGGGGTGGGTTGCGCTAGCAGGGTTAAATACCATATATTTTATCTTTTATATATTAATCTCCGTCCCCCTATGCCTACAAATCTCACAGAACCCATCAAGGATTCTCTGGAGGCCCATCTGGGATTTAGAGAGCAGTAAGGGGTCATCTGCGAACATCATTGCTGGAATTAGCTTGTGTGCTAACTTGGGGGCGTCTATTTCCCTCAATCCACTCAACGCGCCTACCAGTCTGTTGATGTCGATGCAGAACAAGGTTGGGGCGTGCACACAGCCCTGTCTGACTCCCCTGTTGATTGGAATAGGAAATGTGAGTTCCCCCTTCCTCCCATACCTAATTTGGCCATGGTTGCCAGTGTGGAGTCTTCTCAACATGTCCAAAAGATAATGGGCTATTCCATGTCCAATCAACACCACCCAGAGGGCATCTCTGGGAACCAGGTCAAAAGCACTTTTGAGATCCACAAAGACCAGATAGAGACTACCACCTTCCAAATACACCAATTTCCAGTAAAGGAGTTGGAGCCTAAAAATCTGATCTGTAGTGGATGTTTTCTCCCTAAAGTCAGTTTGTAGGGGGCTCATAACTTTATGTTCCTCCAGCCAGGATTGCAGGTGATCTAGTAGGATCCTGGCAAAGACTTTTTGTGATACATCGATCAAACTGATCGGCCGGTAGTTGGTGGGTAATAGGGGAGATCCCTTTTTGTATACCAGAATAACCTCGGCTCCAGCCCAGGTTGCAGGGAGTGCCATACCTTGTAGGATGGTATTGAAGATCACCCATAAATAGGGACCCCAGATGTTAGGTTCGGCCCAGAAAAGATCCCCTCGTACCTTGTCCAAACTGGTGGCTTTGCAGGGAGCTATTCTACTTAGGACTTTGATAACTTCTGCCAGGGTAAAATCCGGGGCAACTGGATTAGAATTGAGGGGTGGGAAGGTAGCTGACTACTAGCCTCGACCTCCAATGGAGCATAAAGAGTGAGGAAATGTTCTTTCTAACTGTCAGCCGCTATGTTTGGTTCCAAAGCCGCCTTTCCATTACTGCTACCTGTGGTTACAATGTTCCAAAAGGTTTTCATATCTTTGGCCACTAGGGCAGTTTCAGGCATTCCCATTGGTCCATTTCTCATGATGTTTTTGCAAGTGCAACAGTGGCTTTGTAAAAGGTTCTTGCTGTTTTTACTCTGGTGTTACTCTTTTATAGCCTCAATCAGGGCGTTCTTTGCCTCTCGACAGCTACCATTGAACAAGGTCTGCTTCATCTTCGTCCCTCCCCTCTGGGTGCACACTGGCCAAAACACGTCCACCAACTTTGTGGTCATGTTCTAATGAATCTTTGCAACATCTACTGTAAATGCTGCAGTACCTGCTGTCTTTGCAAGCTTTGCCAGATCCTCAAAAATGGGTATGATAGTTTCAAATAAAAGGGCAATTTTTTGGGCCGATTGTTCTATCCATGCCCACCTAACTTGTCGCCTGTCATTGGTAAGTGTCAATCTATTGTCGATTGTTAGAGCTGGGAGGGATTTCCCGATAATTGGCAAAGACAGCTCGAGAATTAGAGCATTGTGATCGCTATCATGAAGTGGCCTGACAGTCAAATAAACAACCTAGCCCCGCATCCTAGTTTCTATCAGGATGTACTCTATAATGGAAAAGTTACCAACTCTGTTAAATGTGTGCTTCCCAGGACAGTTAGAACTAGTTCAGCCATTGCAAGCTGGCAGAGAGTGTTTTAGGGTAAATGCATTAATCTGTGTCCAGGGCCTGATTGGGAAATGTTGGACTCGGGGATGGCCCAAAGCTCATCCTCCTCTGTGGCAAGTGTGCCATTAAGATCTTTCATAGGCTCAGATTGGCAGTTAGAGTCGTCCCCCAAAACATAGCTTTGTTGGAAAAACTAGAGATTAGAACACCTAGTTGATCTAAAGTCGGAGATTCTTGGCCAGTCCTCACAGGCCTAGAATAAACATTAACTAGAACTAGTTTGAGATTCGTTTGAGAACGTTTTTTATCTCGAACAGCGCACAATTATGCAGGGTGGTGTAATTTGGGAATTTTGTGCAACAAGCATACCACGAAATTCTCGAAGTTCCATAAAGTTTGCCAGCATAATTAAAATGTAGCCTAGACATAGTCACCTAGGGCACCTTGGGATAGGAGGGCTTCTGAAATTGCAGGAACCACTCAGGACTAGTGCACTGTTGCTCCTTCTCTGTGGGTAATTGTTTGTCCAAATGAAATCTGGGCCAAGGGATGATATCCTGTGTTGCAGCCTGAAAGGAAGTGTTAGATCTGTCAGCCTTAAATGCTCTTCCCTCAAACCTTTTTGCCTTCCTCCCCTTATTTTTTCTAATCTGGCTTTTGCTGTCATTAGAACTCAAGTTACTGCAGCTAACTGGTGCTTAAGTGCATGTGCTCACTCCTTAAAACATGGTTACCTTGGCTTATCCCCAATTGGCATATTTAATTTATTTGTAAGTTACTAGTAAAAGTGGTTCTGTATGTACTGAGGGCCTGTGAATTACGTGCTACTTTTGGGCCTGCAGGACTGATTGTGCCACCCTCTTAAGTAGCCCTTTGCACATGTCTCAGGTCTGCCATTGAAACTTGTGTATGCAGTTTTAGACTGCTATTTTGACCTGGCAAATGACACAATTTTTCAGTACCAAACCTTCCTTTTTAATATACACAGGTTACCCCTAGGATAGGCCTTGGCAGCCTAGAAGGCAGGGTGCAGTGTATTTAAAAGGTTGGACATGTACTTCTAAGTTTTACAAAACCTCTTAAATAATTATTTACTATTGCAAGGCCTACCTCTCCTGTAGGATAACACTGGAGTTACCTTATTGCATTTAAAAAGCTAAAACATCCAAATGAGGAGATCACATTGAATCATTGCATTCTCAAAGATTGTATGACTCTGGATAAAGCAGACAGCATACCGTGGCTGGCGTATGTTAGAGCGGCATGCGCGAGGCTAGGGCGCCCGGATATGTACTCTTTTCCACAGAACCTTAAGAAAGAGGATGTAAGGTGGGTCAAGCAGCATTTTCGAAATATGTTGGAGTCTGAGAGGGAAACGGTTGAACTTTGTAAGCCAATGGTAAGATCATTTTACCAACTTTCGTCGTCCATGGCTATGGAACCTTATCTAAAATATGTAACCAAACCATATCATCGTTTCCTACTATAAGGTTCAGGTTCAACCTGATACATCTTGTGCTTGGCTCGTATACAAAGTGGGGTACTCCAGAAAACTCCCCACCCTGCACCTGCGATTATTTTTCCACACAGGACACTCTGCACTTAGTCATGCTTTGTGAACATTATTTGGTGGCCTGTAAAAAATTTCTTTTCCCTATCTTGAAAGACTTAAACTTTGTTCAGGTACGGCCGGCTCTATTATACCTACAGATGTTGAATTCGGTACAGGTCACATATGGTGTAGCTTGTTTTTTGGTAGCAGCCGTTAGACAAAATAAATCAAGACTTGTTCCAAAAACCAATCACCAAACCTGACACTTGCAAAAAGTTGGTGGGAATGTCTAAAATATACTGAAATGGGTACTCCCTATATCTATTTTTTAAACATGTTTTTGTAAATCCTTTTTTAACATGTTTTTTATTCAGGATTGGCAATCACCTTTAAACTTGTTTAATTGTATTTTAACTTGGTTTTATGAATTATGTATTGCTTTTATGGTTTTAATTAACCAAATAAAGTTCTTTGACTGACTGACTGACATCCAAATGGGAACAGGTTACCAGTTCATGTTTGGTGTCTCTAGAATTGTAATGAAGAATCCATCTTGTATGTTAAAGTTGGATTTAAATTACCATTTTGAAAATGGCACTTTTAGGAAGTTGGCATTTTCTTGCCAATTAGTGCCTGTAGACTGCCCCTAGGTCAAATGACTAGTTGTAGCTGGCTGTTGGCCTTTGTGCATTTCTCTTAGACATCCACACACATTAGAGAGCTGAGATGAGCCTGAAATGGTCATTACATCTTACAATTGAATAAGTTGTGTCCTTCCTCCCCACAAAGGGGTGCATACCCACTTCAGTAAGTCTGGAGGCAAGGCAGGGAAGGCAGAAAGTCAGTGCACATCAAAGGGAACTTCTATAAGATCCCTCCACCTTCTAGAAGAAGATTGCCAGGTATAAATATTGGGCCTAAGACACCACCTCTTCAGTATATTTCTGGACTTGTAGATACTCTAACAAAAGGGTGGACGGCTGTGCTGCTGGAAAGACTGATACCTTCCCTGACTGCTGCTGCTCTGAAGGAACTGCTGCCCTGCTGTGCAGTCCTGCTGCCTTTTACCCTCTTGCCCTCGTAAGAAGGACTGGACCTGCATCTGTTGAATACATGTCCACAAAGTGACTCCAAGGACCAGTTGACTCGCCTCCTGACTAGATCCTCAGAGAGAGACAGCTTCAACAATGTTGAACACAATATCTGTACTCTGCTGTCTGTGAGTCCTACCCAATGCCACCTCAATCCTGAACACTATTTATTAGAGAGGTTTATGTAGCACTAACTATACCGAAGCTAGGTATCAGAGTGCTGTATAAGACATGTGAACCGAGACCAAAGCAATTAACAGAAGGATTCAAGGTTGACATAATATATTCAGGAGTACAAAAAAGTGCAACATTAAATAGGAAAATCCAAAAATACCACATAGTACAACAGCATCACTCTTAGGCATTGATGAAAGATTAGAAATCTGCTTTGAGTCAGGTGACCATATTAAATGTTCCTGTTGCTGTAGCAACTTCAGGGGAGTACGTTGAAGAATTCATCAGTAATGATTGAAACAAATATAGGAAGGATTACTGCAGAGGTTCATAGGAAGTGAGTTCCAAATCCATGGCACATAACCAGAGAAAGAGCATTTCTTATATGACTTTCTTCTTCCGTTTGTGAGGGATGAAAAGGAGAGAGTTGGTGCTCCTTAGTGCCCGATTAGTGCTCCTCTGCTGGGCAGCGCAAACCCAAACAGAACCAAAGCATTTTCTCTGCTGCAAGAGTTCTCTGACCCAAACGACTGAGCATCAACCTGGCAGCCCACATTGGAATTGGCACCTCTGCAAAGTTTTCCTGATGCAGGCCCTCTAATCTCACATCTCTCTTCGACTGCAGCCTCACCAACGATGCAGGTGCTCCCATTGCAGCTCCACAGCTGCTCATTACATCCTCTACTACAATGCTAGACCTCATATCACAGCTTCACAGATGCATCTGTTTGGCTGTGCAAGGCATTCTTGGCACAGGATCTTTTAACGATCCACAACACAGAATGTAAGGTACTCTTGTTCAGCAGGTCTTACTTGGTCCCTGTTGTCGGCCTGCACTCCATTGCGGTGGGCCTGAACTAGTAACTTTGTCCTGGTTCAGTGTGACCAGATATCCATAGTGACCTTTTTGTTCTTTTTGGTGCATTATTTTCTGAAATCATGAATCCTGCACATCTTTGGTTCTACTGATTGTATTTTTGTCATTTAGGGTGTGTTTTGTTTATTAGAGAATAGTCTCTTTTTCAAAGTCTGTGCTGTGTCGTTTTGTGGTATGTTTGAACTGTTTGTAGTGTTGCACAAAAACTTTGCTCATTGCATCTAAATTAAGCCTGAGTGAGCTTGAACAACACCCTAGCAAGTACTGTGATTGTTGCATTAGGAGAGTTTCACCCTTTGACCCTTTCTTAACCAGTAAGCCAATTTGTTACAGGAAGAGATTGGAAACAATTTTTTTAAGCTCCACCTAAACCAGACAAAAGCAGTGAGTGAAAATGGTAACAAGAAGAAAAGTAACAAATAACTAAAGGTAAACATGTGCCCCTGGATGCAGAGTCTAATCTTTCAATAATAAACTCTTTCACAAGCTTTGCCTTTCTAGATTCTGCCAAAAAAACGCTACCTGAGTCTTGACCGACTTGACAGCAATATGCTTCAGGGTGGTTGTTGAGTTGTGATGCAACTTCTGCCAGTTGATGAGGAACGCACATCTTTGCAGAGTCTCTGTTATCAGAGCTGTATTGCACATTCAACTGAGAATGGGAAGTCCTGGGGGAAGTTGGGGCATTATGAGTAGTCTGCCTACGTTTTAGTAGAAGTAGAAAGCGGCTTGGAAAATTTTAATAGCTGGTGAATGTGTGCATTCAACCCATATAGTAAGTAATGACTCAAGGTAAAAGAAGAGGAGTTGCACTCACAAAACTCACAACTTATGTGTGATGACTCTTTGACAATTTCTATTTCCTTTCAAACTCTATCTCTAAGGCCATCATTCAAACTGGCAGATGACGTACATCTGTTTCATTACTGTTCCCACGCATCACATATAAAGGTAAAGAAACTGCTGAGTTACTACCCGTAAAGATTCTGCTGACTTTATTATTGGGAAAAACATGAAGGCCACTCATCAGCGACAGGGCTACCATTTCTAAGGCATTTGTCAGGCTGCTGTATTTAGAACAGGGACTTCTGACACTTTATTTTCCCAGTTTTTAAAGCAATGAATACTATTCGCTAGGAGAAAAATCCCAGCGTTTTAGGCTCATTGCTGCTTTATTTTCAGAAACAACCCCCACTTTGGATTTGGGAGTTATTGAAAGCTGTTTCTACAAATGAAAACATTTCTGGCTGTCCGCTGTGACATGGCATATGATTGATATAAAATATTTGCTTAAAAGCTTTTTCTGTATTGGTACTTTCTTGTTCAATTAAAAGATTCCTTTCCATCTGGCAGAGTTTTATAAATATGGTTTGTTGTGTGTAGGTGTAGCTGCATTGCCCAGCTGTATTGATAGACTGTTTCTCATTCTCCTGTTCACCTTTTATGTATTATGTAGTAAATTCCAGGTTATTTGACATAAACCTTTTTCCAGGCAGAACCTATGCTTTTCAATACATATAAGTCACCCCTAAGGAAGGCCCCGAACATCCCAAAAGACAAAGTTCAGTGTATTTAAAAAGATGGACATGTACATTTAAGGTTTACATGTCCTGATCGTGAAAAACTCTTAAATTCGTTTTTCACTTGTCTAAGGCCTATCTCTCCCATAGGATAACATTAAAGTTACCATATTACATTTAATAAGCTGTAACTTTCAAATGGGAACCAGTAAACATTTCATATTTGATGTCTTCAGCAATGTAATGAAAATGTTTATTTCATGGTGAAGTTGGATTTTTGGTTATAATTTGAAAATGCCACTTTGAGAAAGTTGGCAATTTCCTGCTTTAGCCATTTAGTGCCCCCAGCTTGCCTCTGGGTCACATGACTGAGTGCAGTTGATCATTGCCATTTGTTCTTTTCCTCCTAGACAGCCACACACAATAAAGAGCTTAGGTGCACCTGGATGGGCCATCATTGGCAGGAAGGCAGGGTGGAGTTAGGCACAGCCCCACTTAAATAAACCTGAATTGCCTGTGTCCTGCCTTCACACAAAGGAATGCATACTCCCTGTGGTGAGTGCCAGGGCAGGGGAGGTAGGAAACTTGTGCATTTCAAAGGGAAACCTCTAGAAGCTTCTCCCACTTCAAAGGAGGCACAAGGTATAAATATTGAACCTCAGACACCAAATTTCATTACACTTCTTGACCTGTAGACTCTGCCAGAAAGAATGACTGCTGTGCTGCTGAAAGGAATGTCACTCTGCTGGACTGCTACTCTGAAGGACTGTTGCCCTACTGTGCTGACCTCCTGCCTACTGCCCTGTTGTCTGGGTAAGAAGGACTGGATCTGAATCTGTAGAACCAATGACCTCAGAGTGACTGCAAGCCTCAGGGACAGAAGGTTTCCACAACCTGAATCCCAGCTCCTGGACTCTGCCATTTGTGAGTCCTACCCTGCCAAGTGATGTTGTCTCCATCCTGGACCCTTAGAAGTTGGCCTAAAGGTGCTCTGCATGCCCATCTGTGGATTTATGAGACCCAATGTATCTCCCCTTCTGCACGGTACAACCCCAAGCAGAACCAACCCATCACCTCTGATATGTGGACTTTCCCAAAGCAAGGATATCACATTACAGCCCTGCAGCTCCTCAGAATTGCCACTGCGCAATGCATCTCCAAGGCATCCATGATGCAAGCCTGCATGTCGCAAGCCTCTCATCAATGGAATTCACAAAGAGGAAGCAGGACCTTGCACTGAAGACTTAGAGCTCCTTGGATCTGACTCATCACCTCAGCTCAGCGAGGCATCCTCGACTCTGGACTGTGCATATTAAGCCTTTATCTATGGGATACTCAACAGCGAAGCATGTCCTTGTATCGCAGGCTCTCAGGGCCCCTCAGAACTGACGCATGACCTCAGATGCATAATGCATCATGGATGCAGGGCCCTGCAACTCTCTGCTACCAGGATTTTGGGTTCTCCTTTTCAGGGGGCCTAACTGATTCCCTGCAGTCGGCCGCACTCCATCATGGTTAGTGGTTGTTCTGAATTTCCAGCTTTGTCCCGGTGTAGCGCGACAAGATATTTACAGTTGCCCTTTGTTTTTTTTGCTGTTGCTTTCACCGAAATCTTTTAAATTGCATATATGCAGTTCTATTTTTGAGATTTTTACCTTTTTAGTCCAAATGTTATCCATTTTTCTAAATTGATGCAGGATTTTTTTTTGTGTTGTGTTTCAATTTAATACTGTTCAAAGTGTTGCATAAATAATTTACATATTGTCTTTAAGCTAAGCCTGACTGCTCTGTGTCAAGCTACCAGAGAGTTGAGCACTGGCCAATTCAGGATTTGCTTGTAACTGCACCCTTTCAAGGATTGTGGTTTCCTCACCCCTTCAACCAGCAACCCATTTTCTCACACTCACGCTTGGTGGAATCATCTAGATGCTGACTGTGACAATTGTGCCCACAACCTTGAGAAAGCAGTCAATAGGCTAGAAATGCCATTCCACAGATTTAAGGGTGTTTGTCCATGAGACATATGGTGTTGTGCCCTACTTACCCTAACCCATTAAGTGCTGCGGCTTTTCTTCCCAAATGTTTAGCCAATTTTGAAAATTTGGGGCAGTTTGCACTTAGGACTCTTTTTCCTAGATGTTGGGGATTCAAACGTTACCCAGCTTATGTGCATTTCCTTGAATGGCAGAGAGAAAATTGACAACATTTTTCATTTTTTTTCATTTTTTGGACTAATGTGAAACAGTTCCATGCTAGAATAAGTGTGGCCATTTTGACAGCTTTCTGGATCATGCAAATTTGAAAAATACCAATCTTTTTACCACAGTTTTTGAAATCTTTTAAGTGAAATTCATTAATTATTATTTACTGTTGACTTAAAGTTTGGGGGGGAAATACTTTTGTTAAAAATGGGTGAACTAGGAAAACTGTACATTTATGAAAAACAGGCAACATTTGGAATTAAGAAAGAGGTCATTGGTGCAGATAGCTCATGGTTTTCCCACAGTAACTAATTGTAGTGATAAAAAACTAATGAAATTAGCAAATTGTCTTTTTGCCACCTTAAAAGAAAGATTGGAGGGTTTACCTCCTATCTCCAGGCACAGGGTCAAAAAGATCACTAGAAGTCAGGGATTGAGTCCAATTCCAGAATATTATGGGGATTTTTGCTCAATGTGGCATTGGGTCCTAGCACCAAGCACCAGATAGTCTTTCCGACGTCTGGTGGAGGGAGTATGCTGGAGTTTAACCCATCCTTGTTTGCCCATATGTCAAACATACACCCATATGTATCTACATTTACTTTCGATTGCCATTGGTTTGGCTGCAGTATTCTGTCTCTAGGCCTGAAGTTTGAAGGTAGAAATAATTTTTGGGCTGTAGGGGGTGGGGGGGGGGAGGGGTTGTGCAGCCTAATATCAGAATGGATGAACTCAAGTCTATTTACTTTAGTATTAAATCTTTTTATTGAACAAAAGACTCTCATATAATGCAGCAAATATACAGCAGACAGTGCATATGCGATAAGTGCTACATATGAAACAAGAACATCAGGGCAAGGCTTTTTAGAAGGCTTACACAGCAAAAAGGTCCCCTGTTCCAAACCGAAAGGCGGCTGAATCAGTAGCGAAAGTGAAAATGCCAGGAGAGAGAACGATCCCCACCCCTCCCCCCAGACTTCAACCCCCTCTTAGCCTACCCACTCTCCACCCTCGTTCCAGGTCCAATTCCTCACACCAAACATGTATCCAGTCACTCAACCTTAAATCAAGCATCGGGCTGAGACAGCCACAGCAGCCGTAGGTAACGGGGGCAGGTCACCTCCCTGAATTCTGTGGCCAATAGGGATAAGAAGGGTTGCCATAACTCTGTATCTTTAGCCCCCTCTCCCGCTTTCACCAGAGACAGCTTCTCCATGCCCAAGACTGACCAAAGTCTGCCCAAGCAACCCTGCATGGTGGGTACCTGTGACGTGTGCCATAAGGCCAGAAGAGTCTGAATGGCGGAGCCCAGCGCTATTGCGATTAACCTCCCTCTTCGAGCCCTCAGGGGGAAAGTAATGGCATTGGGAAGCCCTAAGAAAACATAGGCCGGAAATCTCTGAATCTCCGTATCGAAGTGAGTATCTATCTCATCGAGGACCACCTTCCAGTATCCCTGAATGTGTGTGCAATCCCATAAGAGGTGTTTCAATGTACCTGTCTCTGCGCAGCCCCTCCAACAGGACGCATCCCTGGTATGATCCATCTCATGCAACCTTTCAGGCGTGTAATACCAGTATGACACCAGCTTGGTAAAAGTGTCCGTCATGCCCATGTGGTAAGCAGAGTGTTGGGCCCGATAACAAATGTCTTCCCACTCCTTATTGCTCATGTCTCTTCCCATCTCCCTCTCGCATCGTGCCCTCCCCGCATTATAAACTCGGAAATATCGCTCCAGTAACATTCGGTAGAGGTCTGATATAAGTCGCTTGTCCGTCGTCCGGGAGAGAAGCCAGTACTCGTATTGGCTGAGCTTTCGGTCAGCCCCCTCTCGCACTCGAGGGTCAAGGGCCCAGTGACGCACCTGGAAATAACGGAGGCGCTCCGATTCTGGAAGGCCATGATCCTGACGTAAGTGCTCAAAAGGTGCCACTCCCCCACCGGAGTACATGTGGAATAAGACCCGACAGCCCGCCGGGCGCCAGCGAGCAAATGCCCGCACGTGCCTATCAGGCCCGAAGTCCGGATTTTCCAGCAGCTGCATCATGGGCGACGGAAACGTCGTCAGACCATGGCGAGCGTTAGTCTGGTCCCACACCTCCAGAGGCACTCTGGTGATGAAAGAGGCGTATAGGTTAGGGGGTCGGTGTTGTCTACAGAGGAAGGGGACTTCCTGCATTGGGTGGCCCACCACCGCCTGATCCTCAAAGAGCCAGTGCCGCTTTGACTCCCACCTACTCCACTCCACTAGGGTGCGGAATTGCGTCGCCTGGTAGTATAGCATCAGATCAGGCAGCCCCAGTCCTCCTTTCTCTGGAGGGAGCATCACCAGCCGCAGTTTCATCCTCGGGCGCCTTCCGTTCCAGATAAACTGAGAAAGTTCCGATTGAGTTTGGCGAATCCAGCCCTCAGGCAGTTGGAGCGGGATAGCCCGGAAGATATACAAAACCTGCGACAAGATGGTCATCTTTACTGCCGACAACCGTCCTAGCCAGGAGAGTGGCAAATGCCGCCAACGTCCCAGCTCCGCATGGATAGTACAGCTGAGGGTGGCATAGTTGATACACACTGTGTCCTGCAAGGTTGCCGCCAATTGAATCCCCAAATAAGGGACCCTCTCCGAAGACCAGCGGAAGGGAATGCACTCCTCCAAGGAGGAGCGAGTCTGGTGTTCCAGGGAGAGATCCAGAGCTAGCGATTTTGCCATATTTACTTTGAAGCCAGAGGCCCCCGTAAAAATTCATCGAGAATCTCAACACTGGCCGGCAGGGATTCCTTCGGGGGGGCCACAGAAAGGAGCATATCATCAGCATATAAACTGATTGTGTGGATGCAGGCTCCAAATTGTATCCCTTCAACTCTAGAATCCGTCCTCAGTGCCTGCGCCAGCGGTTCCATGTATAATGCAAAAAGTAGGGGGGAGAGTGGGCACCCCTGCCGGGTCCCGTGTTCTATGGGGAAGCGGAATGACGAGCAACCATTGACGCGTACAGTCGCAGTGGGAAAGGTATAACAATTCAGCACCTAAGTGCGGAATTTGGCACCCAGTCCCGCCTTTATCAACACTTGTTCCAGATACGGCCAATGGACCCGATCAAATGCCTTCTCGGCGTCAATCGCCAGCATCATGAATTCGCCGGGCAGTCTTGTGGCCCTTTCAATCAGGTGGAGCGCTCTCTTGGTATTATCGGCCGTCTGTCGTTCAGGGATAAATACCGCCTGATCCGGGTCAACCAACCCCTGCATAAGTGGCGCTAGCCGGGCAGCGAGGATGCTAGTATAAAGCTTGAGGTCAACGTTGAGGTGGGAGATGGCTCTATAGGCTCGACATTGCGTGCGGTCTTCCCAGGTTTAGGGATGACCGAGATGGTGGCCTCCATCAGGTCCCTCGGAATAGCACCTGGTTCTGAAAATTAGTTAAAAAGAGCGGTGAGCAGCGGAGCAAGTTGGAGGCAGAAGGTCTTGTAAAAGATTGCGGTGTAACCATCTGGGCCCGGAGCCTTAGCTAATTTAAGTTGTGATATCGCAGAAATCACCTCCTCCGGCCGGATCGCCCTCTCCAGTGCCTCCGACTGCTGAGGTGAAATAGTGGGCAGGAGGACAGCACGTAAGAATGCTACTCTATCTCCGGGGTCAAGCCTGGCTCCGGTATATAACGAGGAATAAAAATCGCTAAAGGGATTCGCTATGTCCCTATCCCCGGTAACTCTATTTCGTGCCTGTGTGGTTATCTCTTGTACTGTGTGGCGCTGTAACCGCTTCCTGAGCGCCCTCCCCAGTAGAAGCCCGAATCTGTCCCCGCCTGTGTAATACATATGACGGACCCTCAAAGCCACATACTCAGCGCAATCTTGGTCAAACGCCGCCAGCTGTTGACGTGCCAGACGGAGCTGTCTCCAAACTCTCGGCGCCCCTGTTCGTTGATGAACCTTCTTTAACTCGCGAGTATAAGCCAACAATTCCTCTCTTTTACGCGCCCGTTCTGCATTTTCGGCCTCCGAGAGCGCTAAAAATTCGCCCCTTACCACCGCCTCAAACGCCGCCCATTGTGTGGCCTGTGAAGTGTCAGAAGGCTGATTATGTGCCAGGTACTCTATTATGGCCCCCTTGATTTTATCTATAGCCTCCTTCCGATGGAGTAACATATCGCGCAGTCTCCAACAGCGCAGAGCGCGGGCGAGGGGCGGGAAAGAGAACACTGCCCTGAGTGGCGCATGATCTGACAGCGCCATTTCCCCAATGTCAGTCTGAGATGCCAGCGCTGTAAGTGAGGTGGATGTCAACAGGTAGTCTAGGCGAGCATAGGTCTTGTGAGCATTGGAGTAGTACGTGTAATCCCTGGTACCCGGGTGAAGGCTCTGCCAAAGATCGGTCAAACCCAGCTCTCTCATCCTGCAATGTCCTCCCTCTGACAGAGTGCCTGACTGTGAATAGCGCTGGCCTGATCTGTCCTGGAGGTTATCAAAGACCAAGTTAAAATCCCCCCCTATCACAATATGTCTATCAGGTGACATGGCAGTCTCACTAAGCATTTGGTGAAAAAACTTTTCCTGTCCCTCATTAGGTGCATATACCGAGCTGGCCGTGAAAGTGTACTCCCCCAATGAAATACTGTAGGAGAGCAGCCGCCCCTTAATTTCAGCGCTTTTCTGTAGAACCTTGCCTCTGAAGCGGTGGGACACCAATATAGCAACTCCTGCACTCTTCGTGGAAGCAGAAGAGAAAAATTGCGTTGGGAAATGGCAAGACTTCAGCCTATGGCAATCTTTGGGCAAGAGGTGTGTCTCCGGTAGGAGGCAAATATCCGCTTTCGAGTCCTCCAGGAGAGACCAGACCGCCCTGCGCTTTACTGGGTTGTTCAAGCCTCGGACATTCAAAGTGAGGAGGCACATGTCAGTCGCCGGCATAAGCATCCTTCAATCCTCCAAGCTGTATCTCCTGAGACAGAGTCCCAACTGAGGCCTGTCCCTTTATCGCTCCCCTCTCTGCCACCCCAGTCATCCTCCCCTCTGCCCTTCTGCCAGCCTCCTGCAAGCCGACGTCCTCACACACATCCATACATACCTGAATCTGGAACCCCTCCCCCCACCCTGCCAGACTACCCCTAAGAACGCAGATCAGTCCCCGCCCCTCTACCCTCAACCCCAACCCGCTGCCCCCCCTAACCCCAACTGAGAACTCCCCAATAGACATAGGAATCCTGGACCAGTCACAACCTTGTTCAGGCCCACGGAAGAAGTCAGTAAAGTGTAACGTGGCACTG
Organism: Lissotriton vulgaris; assembly: GCF_964263255.1. Taxonomy (NCBI): domain Eukaryota; kingdom Metazoa; phylum Chordata; class Amphibia; order Caudata; family Salamandridae; genus Lissotriton; species Lissotriton vulgaris. Next base: position 1,571,065,584 of record NC_141694.1, on the reverse strand, counting down.
GCAACCCCTGTGGCCCCCACCCAGCCCCTTTCAGACCCGCTTGGAAGTATAGCTATTGATGGAAACCCCCCCATTTTTCCTCTTAAGGAGGTGTCTCATTCCGAGCCTGTAGTGTCCTTGGACACCTCTTGGATGGCCGCCACTTTCTCCTGCGCCACCGTTGTCGGGTCCGGCTTGTGGGCCGCTCTAGATGACCGCCTGCGCCGTATGCATTGCCAGCCCTCCCCCGTGGAGCGTGGAGGTCTCCCCTGTGAGAGGCCGCTCATGTCGGTACTGTCTGTCGAGTCGTCGGCCAAGTCAATCCCTAGCAGGGCACAAGTGTCTTTCAAGGATCGGAGCTGCTGTAGGACACCGTTCCATTTGAAAATTAGGCGAAAGCGGTGACCCCAAGAATATGGGATCCCCTTGTCATGTAGGAACGTAGTGGCGATTTTAAAGGCCCTCCTTTTCTGTAGGGTGATCGCGGAGAGGTCGTGATAAAGTGCCACTGGTTGTCCTTGATAGCGGAGCGTTTGTTTTCGGCATGCTTCCTTCATAATGCGCTCCATCAGTGGGAAGTCAGGCAGGAATGCTAGAATGTCTGGGGGAGGGGCGGGTGCCCTGCGTGTGAGGCCCACCCTGTGTGCCCTGTCGATGCAGATGATGAAGTCCTCGTTTTCTCCAAAGATTTCCCTGAAGAGGTCCTGTAAGTAGCGGGTGACATCGTCCCCTGTCGCCTTGGATGGCAGTCTGCGGACCCGTATCTTGTTCCGTTGGGAGCAGTTTTCAAGGTTCTCCACATGTGCCTGTAAGTCCAGATGTTGTTCCTGTAGGTGTAGTACTTCCTGCTGTAGGTCTTCCACCTCCTCGCTCCGCGACTGCTCCGCATCTTCGACTGCAGCCACTCTTTCCCCCAGGCCATCCACCTCCCGACGGAGCTCTTGGTGTTCGCCTGCCATGTCCTGTTTGAGTGTCTGAAAATCCTCCCGCAGGGAATTAAATAGGGACTCCAGGAAGACTTTGGTAATCGAAGCTCCCTCATCTTCACGTACTGCAGAGTCCTTGGTCGCCGCTGACCCCGACGGGCTCTTCTCTCCCTTGACGGCCCCCTTCGTCAGCAGCTCCGTTATTGTGCGGCCATCCCGACACTGGCCCCCCGACATGGCTAGGCACGTAGCTTTGTTCCTGGGCCCCCGGATGTGTACCAGTTCCCCTGGAGGTCCACAAAGTAAGGGTGGGCGGCCAGCTACGCTCCGTGCACAGAATGTGCGTAGTGCCGCCTACTCCGCATTTTGCGGAGCGGGCGTAGCCAGGCGGCACTACGCACGCTCCGCAGACGGAGCGTAGCTGGCCGCCACCTGCCTCCCTCCCGCCCTCCCTAAATACTTTCAATTAAAGGAGTCAAATAATTAAAACGCACTTACCTTGCCCGCCGCTGCCCGCCGCGTCCCCGGGGCTCGCTATCTTCCGTCTTCTGTCTTCTTTACTAATGCGCATGCGCGGGCGGCCGCACATGCGCATTTTCTCATGAGAAATGCGCATGCGCGGCCGCCCGCGCATGCGCATTAGTAAAGAAGACGGAAGACGGAAGGAAGATAGCGAGCCCCGGGGACGCGGCGGGCAGCGGCGGGCAAGGTAAGTGCGTTTTAATTATTTGACTCCTTTAATTGAAAGTATTTAGGGAGGGCGGGTGGTGGGGCTGGCGGCCAGTGGTGTTTGCGTAGTGGGGCTACGCGGAGTGCGGAGGTGGGCGTAGTTTCTCGCCCACTTCGCGTAGCTCCGCGAAGCCCCACTCCGCCAACTCCGCCCAGGGTTACCATAAAGTCACACCAACCTTCCATGGCTCTGTGTTCACCGCAAACTCGTGGGCCCACCGTCCCCACCGGGTTCACCCTGCTCCGCACCACTCACAGCCCGGGATCCTACCCGCCTGGCCGGCCGCGTCTCTGCTGGTCTAGGCCTCCTGGGGGTCTGCAGCGTTCAGGCCTCCGCACATCCCGCTCCCTGGCCACCAAGGGGGACCGGTGTCCGCACCCTTCTGGACGTTACTTCTGGGCAGGGCATCCCCCGTGCAGTGCGAGCACCCTCGGCCGGCAGCCGCGCTCCAACGTCTCCTCCAGCCACTGCCGACTGTTGAAACCCCCGAATAGGGGCCCTCTTTGGTCAGTTTCCGGGGCCCAGGCTGCGCGTAGTGGACTGGTCTCCGGGTCACAGCGGGTCTCCTTACCACCCAACCGCGTGGGTTCCCCGGTGCCGCTGTGTCGCACCTCAAACACGAGGAGGTCTCTCCGGGTGGTTCTGGCAATCCCCAGGGAAGCAGGGTGACGACTACGGGACAGTCCTTCAATCGCAGGCTTCTGAACCCAGACTCTGCTTGGCGCCAACACTCCAGACGCTGTCCCCGCCTCCTGTCTGTCGGGTGAGGGCCTCTGGACCTGGGCCTCAATTTTCATGCTCCCTGTCCACTTTCGGCTGGTCCCCTTCTCCCAACGCTGCCGCGGCTGCAGTCCTCTACGTTGTCCGCCAGCCTCTGGTAGTCGCGGGGCCCCCTGCGCACCTTTTTATGTTGCCCCTGTTGTGGCAACTGTTCACCCCAGCAGCACCCCACGCGGGGTAGGCCCCGAAGCCGGGCTTCGAGTTTCGCGCTCCAGAGGTCCGTCGCGACTCCGACTGGGAGCACTCACCCCGTCTCTCACCTCCGCCGTCCGTGTAGCTAGCTTAACTGCACCTCGACCCCCGATGCTCCGGCTCTCCTCCGTCTCCGCCTTCCCTCCGACCGGGCCACACACCTCGTGAGCCCCGGAGGCCTCCTCCTTCAGGCACGGCGCGTGGCCGATGGCAGCGCTGCCGGGGGGAAAGCACCGTGTTGGGCAGCTGCCGCAGTCCCCGCAACACCGTCGGGTCAGTCGCTGCAACCCCCGTGCCTAGGGCTGCAAAAGGCGTTATCTGGGGGGAGTTTCGAGCTGTCTATGGGTCAATTACTAGGGCCGGGACCGAGAGCCTCACAGGCTCGCGTCTGCTGCGGTCGCCATCTTGGCCTCGCCCCCCAGCCTATTTAATTTAATAGAAATATAAATTCCTCTGACAAAATTACCTATTTTATGCACTGTCCCTCTTTTCAGTGTAGTGCACACTTAATTAAGTGGATCCAACACAGAACGGAACATTGGCCAATGTGAACAAAACACTTTCCACAGAAAACATGCTCCAGTGCTGAGGAGAAAGCATTAGTGAATCATATTGTTAATATTCATAAAATCGATGTTGATATACACCAGGATATATGTTTGTATAATAATGAACTTGCATCTCCGTTGTTGAATTCACCCGATATGACCTCCCCCTTAACCGTGAAATACATGGTCAGGCAGGCCCTAAGACCTAGGCCTGAAGCAACTGCTTGACAGATCACGGGGGCACGTAATCCCTAGACAAATGCACAAACAGGAAAACCTAGATCAATCCCACAGATAAACCACAACACCATAATGGTCTCAGGAGATTGCGCCCAAAAAACACGTTTAGCTGGAGGGGTGCGCATTCCCAAAACATAATAGAGCCAGTTGCCACACTATGTTAGGAACACTGAGCCACTCAGAACACAGCATGCAGACTACTCTCAGCGACCACGCACTTCCCATGTTGGATAAATGGACACATACCCAATTATTATTATTAATATGCGGGATTTGTAGTGCCCACAGCTACCCCAAGGAGTCTCTTGGTGCAGGAAAGAGGCAGCAGATGCGATCTGCAGCAGACAGCTAACAAAGCCATTTCTTCAGATTCTTATGAAAGGTAAGTAAGGAGTGACAGTTCCTAAGAGAGACCGGGAGAGAGTTCCAGAATTTTCGGCCCAGATAGGCAAATGAGCATCCCTTCATGTGAGCAGGACACAACCTGGGCGTTGGGAACAGTGACAGGTTGGATGATCTCAGCTGCTTGGTAGGCACAAAGGGCAACACTAGACCTTGAATGTATAAGGGGGCCAAACCATGTTGGGCCCTGAACATGTAGCACACAGCTTTGAATTCAATATGCTTATCAATCTTAAGCCAGTGCAGTTCATGAAGCAGAGGAGGTGAGCTGCTGCATGATTTGAAAATGAAAAATCAAAAATGTGTTGGCGCCCAAGCACAGTACATTACCATAATCCAATCTAGATATCACCAGAGGTTGATTCAAAGTTCTTTGGGTGGCCTGGGAATTAGACAAAGGATCTTCTTGAGCCACTTGAGAACAGAGAAGCAGGTGGCAGTGACCTTGGACACCGGTGCTTTAAGGGAGGGCTTGTCGTCAATCATAAATCTGAGATTCCTGACCTTAGTCACCGGAGTTGGTAGTGGCCCAAGTGAATCTGGCCAATGATTGGCTCCCCAGAACACATGTTTGTTTTCTAGAACTAAGACCTCGGTTTTATCACTGTCAAGCTTCACTGCGTTTTTATTAATCCAGAGGGAAACATTCCTCAGGCCCAGATGGAGTAAGGAGAGATCTTGTCATTTAGAAGCTGATAATGAAAAGTTATTCTGAGTGTCATCAGCGTATGAACAGAGAGGGAGCCCATACTTCTTAATAACATCTGCCAACTAACAAAGAAAAATGTTGAAGAGCAGGGGGCTCTGAATGGATCCCTAAGCAACTCCACATGTCAGAGCTGATGTCCTAAATCTTACATTGGCCGAGGAGACCTGGAATTTGCAATCCTTTAAGAGGGAGGTCACCCACCTCAAGGCCAAGCCTTCTATGCCCAAGGCCTCAAGTCTACCTGCAAGAATGGAATGCGACACTGTATTAAACGCTGCACTTAAGTCAAGCAGAATGAGAGCAGCTGTACTGCCAGAATTGAGCTGTTGCCTAGACATTCTGTGACCCCAAGGAGAGTGGATTCAGTACTGTGAGCAGCCCTAAAACCAGACTGTGATGAGTGGAGAATCTCATGAGACTCAACAAATAAGGAGAGTTGCGGATTAACATGCTTTTCTAAAACCTTGTAAAAGACAGAAAGAAGGAAATCGGACGGAAATGTGACCAATAGGAAGTGTCAAGATCAGCTTTTTTTTAGCAAGGGGAGAACAAGGGCATGTTTCCAACTCTTATCGACATATCCATCACTCAAAGAAGTATTGAGGAGTTTTAGAATAACAATTAGGACAGAATCGTTTAAATGTTTTGCAGGAGGAAGGGGGTCTAGCAGGGAACCGGACTTGAGAGATTCTAGTATATTTTTTAATGTCGTCATGTCCAAAGCGGACAATGCCATACGTTTGTATCCTAAAGGCTTATTAGGTGAAAGGTTCACTTCCTGGTGACCTTCCATTGGGGCAGCAGAATGCGTAAGGCTGTCTACATTAGAGGAGTCTGCAGCTATTTGATGGTGAATTGTATCAACTTTGCTTTGAAATAACATAGCTAACTCGTCACACTGATGTTGAAAAAGAGTAAGTGTAGGCAGAGTGTTGCTAGTGGACAATACCTCGTTTACTACTTTAAAAAGAGTCTTCTGACAGTGCAGGGAGCTAGTAATCTTCTCAGTAAAGTACGTTGCACGTCCCAATTTACAGAGGGCATGATATATTTTCAGCGCCACCACATATTCGAACTTAACCTCAGTCGCATAACATTTCTTCCATTATCTTTCTAGAATTTTACAACATTTCTTTTCATGCCTGAGGGACCCTGTGAATAAAGGAGCAGGAGGATATGGTCTGTGTGTCAATTTAGACGTAGGATGCAGGATGGAATCAGTGGCCTCCATAAGACATTGCTGCACAGAGATTTGATCTGGGTCAGGTTGAGAGATAAGGGTGGGTATTGTTTTACTCCCAGTGACCACAAGCTTCCCATGTCAGACAGCTGGACACGTATCCAATAGCTACACATTGTGTCTATGCAAGGTCGCGACCCACCTGTGCTTCTTATCAAATGACCAGATTTATGGGTACATGACTTGGCCCAGATTCCTGTTTTAAAAAGAATGTACAAATTGTTTCATTACACTTTGTGAAATGTATAAAATAAGGGTCAAAACCAATCTGCTTTAAGACAATCTTCAGACCCCGACTCTGTTGCCTGCTCTCCCAGCAGCTGCATTTAATTAAACCAACTGTTCCTGTTTTGCCAAAAGCCTATTGTCTTTAATTGTTTTCAAAGTAAATTCAAATTCGAGCAACCTTTTGGTGAGTCAGATAGAAGAGATTGGTTCTTCGAGTTCTACTGCAGCCTAAGGAACAGAACCCCTCCCATACATATTCACATCTATGCATCAAAAACAGAGAGCAGACACTGCAATTCATTGGAAGTTCTGGATCTGTGGGGTGGAGGTCCGTCCTGAAGCTGCCTTCAGTGGGTAAGAGACTACATCTGATCCTTTGTCCCAGCATTTGACATATTGTACTAGGATGCAGATCACCTTTCTTTGATAGTTTTGCTATGATTCTGCTCCTATGAAGAACTCTGCACAGAAACCCAGGATCTCAGTGAATCGTGGTGGACCAAAAAACTCCCCTCAGTACCTAGAAACCCTAACCGAGTAGCATCAGTGTCACATTAGCTCTTCGTCCTCAAGCAAAGGAACCAATGATTAGACAACCCAGAACATGCAACTTAGGTTATACTCAGGAATGGTGGGAAGCAAGAACACTCTTTCGTTTATTATTCTCATATGAGTCCACAACAGGAGTAAAAAAGAGACACAGGAAAGGTTAAAATATTTATTTTAACGATGTCCTCTAAGATGCAGTATCTTTCTTAACATAAGCAGACATGTGATTAGAAATAATATGATCAGCATTGTTATAATTCCATAAAACACAAAAGGAGAAATCATATTACAATGATGGTGAAATCAGGTCTTATAGTGCCTAGTGTATCACCCTCCCTATCTAGGAACTATGTTTTATAAAATATAGAAGGTCTCTTAGGTTTGTATGGGGGACCCCGTACCTCTAAGATCAGCAAGAGTGAATCCTGCTAAAGCTCTCTGTCTCTGTCCTGAAATCATGGCACAGTGCAATATTAAAGGCGCCAGAATCTCAGTTTGCCGGCAGCTGGCAGCTGCATGTATATTATGTCTAAAACGTGAGCCGATCAGCCCGAACAACAGCTACCTTGTATGATAGCCTTGGAGTCTTTAGCACTCACTGTGCAGACTAGGGTCACAATGTAAGTCTAGGGATACAGAGAACAAGTCTTTATCATGTGAAATAATTGTAGTTATTTCTTTAACATAGTGTCCATTCACAAGACGGAAAAAATACACCACAAATCCAATGGACATAAATAAAAGATTGAAAAAAGCACCAGCCAAATGTAAATCCAAGGGGGAATTAATTTTTTTTTTAAACCAAACAAAAATCGAAACTTTTGAGGGGGACTTTGATGTGGTAGAGTCAGTGTCGAATGAAAAACGTGACTTGTTAGCTACATAGGTCTCTAAATCGGGCATAGATAAGTCTGTGGGATAAGTGTACTCAGTATCATCAAGAGGATCACAGCCAGTGGATTGAATAAAGGATTCATAACTGTAGGCATCTCAATGGCAACGTCAGGGCCGGTGTTACTTGCCGGAGCCAGAACAGAGTTTCTCAGCATTGCTGGACAAGAGACCGCAGGTGTCATACTAAGAAGAATCTGCCAATCTGTGTAGTTTGACATTGTCAATGGAGATGTACCTGTTTTCCTTAAGACCAGGAAGTGGAGTTAGAATGACTGTTCTTGTACCCTGCATTCCAAGTACAGGAACTGGAGCAGGATAAGGGGGGCCGAATTTCTTCTTGTTCTCAACCTTCTCTCGGACCAGTTCACCAACTCAGAGTAGCCAGCCAACTACCGGAATATGCAACACAGCATCAGATGTGAAGGGCAAGTGTTCCTTTGCAAGACTGTCACAGGTCTTTTGTAGATTCTGGAAAACAGCACAATGTTCATCTACATCAAAGGGAGCGGCAGACACCGTCTGGTCTAGACTCTCAAGGTCCGAAACAAACATTTTGATGTCAAAGAGCATTTCGTATGGTGTCCGCCCACCCAGAGACCTTCTAGGGAGAATATTAAGTGCATGCTGTACGCTATTGAGGTGGGCTAGCCAGTTCCGGCCTGTACCTAAAACCTGAGCTGTCAAGGATTGCTTTAAGTCACAGTTCATCCGCTCCACAACACTATTGCCCTCAGGCCGGTATGGAGACAAAAATTTGACTTGGACCGCCAATGAACGCATGGCATCCTTGTACGCCTTAGAGGCAAACGCTGGACTCTGGTCCGAGTGGACGGTCCCAAATGCAAAAATTCCTACAAAGGCATGCAAATCCCTTACGACAGTTCGAGAATCAGCACTCCTTTGGGGCCACATCCACACAAAGCGTGTGCAAGAATCAACTGCAACTAAGATGTAGTTATTAAGGGTGGGCGTAGTTTGCGTAGCCGCACTCCGCGGAGCGACGCGAAGTTGCTCTTGCACTCCGTGAGCTACGCGTAGCTCTGCGAGCTTGCGTAGTAGCTTGCTCGACCCGTTCGCGGGCCGTTTTTCTTCTTCGGGAGCGCGGTGCGAGTGTTCGGGGCGCTGCCTGCATGCTCGGGATGTGTAGCGCGCAAAGTTACCCATGAGGTGGGCTATGCGCGCAGCCATATTGTTTTTTCAATTGTCCCGCCCATGCTCGCGAGTTATTCTGTGCCAGATTGCAGTTCTGCATGTTCGGCAACTCGATCTTACCGACAAGCATCCTCGTGCATCCTAATGACCTGATCGCGCATCCAAATGACGTTATCGCGTTCGCACAGTCGCGCGGGATTGTGCGGCAGGGTTTACAAACATCGTGGCACACGCGACCGGGAAAGAACATAGAGAAAGCGAACACAGAGCCAAGGTAAGACATTGCCACACGCGCGAGAACGCTATTGAGCGCACAAGAACTACGCTACGCTGCCGATTGCGGAGTATTCGACAACTACGCGTTCTCCGCGGAGCACGGAGTTGCCGAAACTCCACAAACTCCGCGAACGAAGCGTAGTTCTTCACCCAGGCTTAGTAAATATACACAGTATCAGAAGAGAAAGGACAGCAGTGATCTAAATAAACACAGCCAAGGGGTTTATTAGATATATATATACAACTGTGTCTGGGGCAGGCGCGCAGCAGTAGAAGGTTTAATCTGCCGGCAAATGCCACAATGAAGGACATAATCACGCATTTGTACAATCCACACCACCTGTAACGCTGTTGTAAAAGTGATTCAGTCACAGAGACGGCGGCATGAGCAGAGGCCATACCCTTGTGAGAGGCTGTAATCAGTGTGGACCTGCGATCCGATTGGGAATCAATCTGTCACCAACGTCGTTAATTCTCACATAAGGAACTTTATCATGACTTAAATGATAAGAGTATCTGGAAGGGACACCTCTAGGGTAATTACTTCCCTTCTCTGTTGCGGCAATAGCTGCCCAGATGTAATCATCAATCTTACTTTTGGAACGTGTAATTGCTGCAACCAAATATGTCGCTACTGCTGTCTTTGCCGCTTCATCAGTGAGACTATTGCCAACAGCGTGAACTCCAACACGCTGGTGACCAAGATGTATGAACTACAAACACGATCGGCAGCCATTCTTTAAGCTCAGCCACTCGAACCCAGATCATTTTGTGTTTTATTGTGCAACCTTTGGAATCACGATAATCATTTTGAGTCCAAAAGAACAAATTGTCATTGGAAGACTGTACACAGAAGTAAGAGTCACTTACGATAAGGGTAGTCACACTAGGGTCAGCGTACTCCTAATGTCTGTGTATGCACGACATCGCACTTGAACTCTCCATTCACCATAGTACCAACCACCATTGCGCAGGCCGAAGAGTATGCATGCTTTGAATCCGTCGCTGGTTGCGCTGAACCGTCAGTTTAAATGATACAATGGAAATTCTCCAGCGGGCGCATGGTCAGAGGAGCCAGATGAACAAATTCATACTGCAAATACTCCTGAGTCTGCAGAGAGGAATCGAGAATGAACGTGACGTCCGGAGACGTCAGGGACGTAGCCCATTGTATCCACCGTGGGTGCAAAGCTTTTGAATTTGGTACACTGGCTTTCGTCACTGCCTCCAAGGCAGGATACGGAGTAACAACTAAAATGCATTTTCCCTGTGATAGTGCACGTTCTTTGAGAATCGCCATATGCAGTCAAAATTTTGCCACAGTGGAAAACTGCAGTTCAGCCGAAGTGTACAAGTGTGACTTGTAAGCGATAGGGACTGTGTCACCCTCTTTTAAAGTCAGGTACGTGAAATCGACCGACCCAGGTAACGTTCATATCACCAGGTTGGTGTGGTTATCATGAGTCAGTAAGAACTTAGATTCTAGTAGATCAGCCTGCAAAGATTGCAAGATGGCTGAATGAGCAGGCAGCCACCAAGAATTGGAGGAAGTAGGTTGTACCAAAGCATACAGAGGCTTTATACGCTGGGCATAATCGGGAATGTAAGTACGCCCAATATTAAAAAAAGCCCAGTAAAGATTTTAATTTCTTCAGTGTTGTAGGGGCATGCAGCTGTGTGCATTTCTCCAAGTAGTGAGGTGCTAAACATCGACCTTCATTGTTGAGCTCATAGCCCAGGAACAACACTGTGTACTCTGCAATGTGAGACTTTGGAAAGTAAAATTTATAGCCAAAGTTTGCATAACGGAAAATTATGAGGTCAACGCGACACAGATGCAGCCTTAATTTGTCGTCTGTAAGATATATGTCATCCACATACGAACATGCATCTGGGTCGAGTCCCTCCAAAAGCGAGATTATGCGGGTGGCAAAGACGCCTGGGCTGGTTTTATAGCCCATAGCCAATATTCTGAACTGGAGTTGTTTGCCACCACTCGTAAAATCTGTACATTGACTACTAATAGAGGACAGATTAGGACGAAAAAGCCATTGGATATGTCAAGTGTGATTTTAAATCTTGTATGCACTAGACTATCCACAAGGGCAGGACTGTGAGTGTTTTGTACTGTGCACGTACGACAATGAGAATTTAAGTGCCGGTAATCCAATACCAAATGGTACAAGCCATCAGGCTTAGTCATAGTAAAAAGAGGGTTATTCATCGGAGACACACACATTTCAATCACACCTTGATATTCCAATTATTCAAGGATTTCTGCCACGGGAGCCTTCGCTTCACGCCGCATGGGGTATTGGGGTTGAGGCTGAGGCATAGACAGCAATAGTATCTCATGCTGGGGGGAAAATTTGTCCCAACAACAGTGAGTAAGGTACAAAGTCGGTGCAAGCACCTTAGTCCAAACTTCTGCAAAATGCAGAGCCTGTTCCTTCAGCACAGTGTGTGTGAAACTAGGGAGGATAACCTCTTCTCCTTGCAGGGCGGCTAAAACAAAAGTTGGGCCAGTCACCCTCTGCCAACAAAATGTCAAAGGTAGTAGTTAGATTCTCCCAAAATACCCCTTTTATTGTACGTTGTATATCACCTTCAATCAAAAGGACAATTTCAAAAAGTCTATCAGGGGGAGCCACTCTAGTGTCAGCTGTCTCAACAACAAAGAACGTGTCAGTTGCTGTCACCTTCAGAAGTGGACGCAATGCTTCCCATACTATGGTCATTTCGGCCGCGTTGTCTAGTAGCGTCAGCGCCCACGTCAGGTTCCGAAGCTGTGTTCTCACTATCCTCGGCATATCGCGCTGTGAAAGCAGCAACTTTCTTTTTCTGAAACTGGGGCCTTTGATGTGTAGAGCCGTCCTGCTTGCCTTTACCGTCTGTCTTGCGGGGTTGCTCTTGTTTTGCACCCCGTCCTCTGCTGCCATCTCCTCCACCGGTGGGTGAGACCGATGTTTCTTGCAAAGAGCGAGGAGAACGTTGATCAGGAACCTGAAAACGATCAGGTGAATTAATAGTAGCGCGGTCGCGCAATTCATATGTGCGCTCAGTAGACGCAGGTATTGGTGAAGCGGGACTGGACCCCTGTTTCTGTTGCAGTTTCTCCTGTTTTTTATTCTCATTCCAATTCTGCTTTGGAAGAAAGGGGCAATCATCTTTGTCAGACTTCACCGCCTGAGTTTGCTTATGCATTGTTTTAACAAAAGGCTTAACACCTAAACTATTTTGTCCAATGGTCTTATAAGCCGCCATAATAATTTTTGGTAACTGACTAGGTTTCTCGGCATCGGGAACATCGTGCAAAGCATTAGACACCTGGAAGCTTACCGCATCTCCCTTAACATTAGAAAGGACGAGATCGGAGACTACGTCAAACACTACAATGAGTCTCATTCCCAATTCAACAGCCGCCTCCGGTCCGTGCTCATCTTGAACACGCTTAATGTCGGAGGGTAGGACAGCCATGGACGGAGTGCGGAAGCACTTAGCATAGGCCGCCGCAAACATCATACCTCATGTGTTACAATCAGTCAATTCCGGCACTAAGTCTTTCTGCAAACTAATAGTAAGACTCCTGTGTTTCTCCACAGGAGTCGAATTAGGAAATACTAATAGAGGATAAGAAAGAGGACAGGCGCATTAATTTTATAGACCCAGTAACAATGCATGTCTCACTCTAACAAGCTAACCTACAACCCACAGATCTTATCCAACAGGTCTGCAATCAAGCTGCACATGCACCACCTTTGCTGGGGTCTGCAACCTATCAAGTAACAACATCCGAAGTCCCAACGAGGCCTGAGGGTTCAACCCAACAAAGACCACAAGCTATTTTTATGGAATTTTTTTACAAACAAACTCTTTACACTTGACCAAGCAAAGACACCCCTGGATGCCAGAAAGCTGCAAACGACCGCTCCAGATACAATCTTAGGACCTGCGATGTTCCGAAAGTTACGTACTATTGCATCTTTGAACATTATCTGCTTAGCATGGGTGTTGCCGCATCCATCTGTAGTAAGAAATCTGCCTAGTCACATGGAGCCTACCTCGACCTTTTACAGTGCTGGCATAGGGACCTCTCACTCCTCGCTTACACTTGCAGTGAACCAAACTCTAGTATTCTACATGCACTACAGAGTGCACTCCTACACAATATGTGGCATGTGGGCGACCAGACATCAGCTAATTCATGCTTTATCTGCTTGCTGATACCCCACACTGAGGGCGCTGACATAATTTACTTATCCCAAGCAATAACCCCCGGGAGAGCAAAATGTCTCAGCCACCTGTACTTATGAAGTACTAGGGGCTAGCTACAACCCAGTAGAGTAGAACCCCATAAAGTAGTGGTGAACATTTCCTGGTATGAAACCAACCATACAGCTATACATCTTTTTTCCAAACCTAGTGACATTCAAACAGACCTAAACAGGATACACAGGTGAAGCATCATAGGGGAGGACATTGTCTGGCCCTGAGATTTTCCAGAGAAGAGATTCTTAGAGGTAGTAAGACCACCGCACTAGTGCATAAACATGTCCGCTCCTGACCTCTGTCTAAAGTCCCAGGGTGGCCCTTAGCATATTTGGTTACAATTATTTAATAACAAAAGGACCCCAGACATGAAGATCCAATGGAGGGCCATTCACATCATTGAAACCAAGGGGTATGAGTCTAGAAGGGAAGGGTTGATTGCCAGCATAGATACTTCATGTCAGAAATACTGGGATAATGAGAAAAATAAGTACACATGGCTAGAAGGGATGGGGAAACTCCTAACTTTTAGAAGACACTTACAATGTATTCCTTATGTTTCAGAGGCAAAGGAATGATACCACTTGGCACCAATGAACATTGTGAGGCAATACTGCACTCACCAGATATGCAATGGGCACATCTATGTTGATGGACGCTACTGGCAATGTGGGGAGTTTGTCTACACCCAGCTCGTCCCCGGATGTCAGGGCCTCTGCACCCTCGCAACCATACACACCACAACCCAGGTCATCCCTGGAGAAGATCTAGCTGAGTTATACCAATATCTGTTACAGAAGAAAACAACTCCATTGCATCAGGTTCGAGAAAAATGAACTGGTGATTACTTTTGCTGGGCTCAGTACAAGAAAATTCTGGAAGAATCCAGACTGGTTTCTGATACTTAAGTAAGAACAGGGTGGTCCACACACTTCTTCACCTTGCAAACAAAGGTGAATGCCCGCTGGTTTCAAAAGCACAGGTGGGAGAAACTTAAAATGATCAACAATACTGAACATGGCCTAAATGCTATGAAGGAAGAACTAAGAGCGAACTAAGAGCCATCCACCTCGTGGTGATGCAACAGCGGTATGTGTTGGTCTTGATGACCACGATGAAGTGTGGGATGTGTGTCAAAATACGTGCATCCTGCTTTACTTTCATCCCTGGAAATGACTTAGGAGATGGGCCACTTTAACATTTTATTCATCATCCATCAACTGTATCGTCAATAAGCTGACATGATGAAGGAGGGAGGTGAGCTCCTGAGCAGAACAGGTTTATAGACTTATTTTCCTAGATCCCCTGATTGTTGACCAGACTGTCCTGTCACTGCTTTCCATTGTTCTTTTCGTGATCATTTTGTACGACTTCCTACAAGTGTGGGTTTCCAGCTATAAAAATACAGCCCTCAAGTTAGGTAGAATGCTAGTAAGTAGGGAATCTGTAATAGACACAAAGATATACAGCAAACCTTGAATAAATGCAACTGTCACGAAGTATGGGGTAAATGATGTAGTTGAAAATTCATCCATAATACATGTACGTATAATAACGAATTCTCATCTCCGTTGTTGAATTGGACCGAAATGGCATCTCCCTCAACCCTAAGTCAGAAATACGTGGTCAGGCATGCCCTGCAACCTAGGTCTAAAGCAAGTGATTGACAAACCACAGGCGGGGGGACATGTAATTTTTAGACAACCACTTGAACACGAAAATCCATCTGGACACATACCCACTTGCTCCGCATTGTGTCCATGCAGGGTCAAGACCCACATGCGCTTCATATCAAATGACCAGATTTATGGCTACATGACTAAGCCCAGATTTCTGTTCAAAAAATATTTCCTTACACTCTGTGAAATGTATAAAATGATGGTCAAAACTGATGTATTGTGAGACAGTCTTCAGACCCCGACTCTGTTGTCTGCTCTCCCGGCCGCTCTGTTTACTTAAACCCAATGTTCCAGTTTGCCAAATGCCTCCTGTCAATTCTTTTTTCAAGGTAAATTTATATTCGAGCAAAAACATAGCTGCAGGTTGAAACTGCAGCTTTATCATTCACTAGATGCAGATGGACCGCACTGGAGGCAGACTCCCCCCTTAGGGGCTGCACTGACTATCCACAGTCAGTGCTCCTAACAAGAAGGTTTTTGCCTCTGTGCCAATGTCTGAAATATAGCAGCAGTAGTCCATGCAAATAAGGGAATGCCCCCTTTCAAGCTTATGGCCCACAATGAGCACCAGCACCATTCATATTGTAAAAAGGGCTGCACAAACAACTGAATACTCTTCTACAACCCAAAGTGACATAGGGAAAGGAGGAGGAAGCACCAGATGCGCCCCTAGGCACCTGCTGTATTATGACTCCTTCTGTTTAGTCACTCTCTGCCCCCCTTTGGAGGTTTTGGGGTAAATCCCCAAAACTGCCTACTTGGAACAGAAAGACTGTTGGGGATTTAAGTGTGAATGGTACAGCCCAATGCCAAGGTGGGCCTGACCCCGTCCCATTCTTACAACAACAACAAAAATCCCATTATCTAGTCAGCTTTCTGTCTACCACAACAGGCGGGCAGATTGTTGGCAAATTCTTCCTCTGTCAAAAGGAGTCAAGGATGTGTTAGTGTGGTTGCTTGGAAGCAGTACCCTCAAAGGGCCTATCTTTTGGTAGCTTTGATTCTGCAACTTAGTATACTAGAGTTTCAGAGTGACCAGAGAAGGGGAGGACTGATTAGGGAGGGTACTGCAGGGAACAAAACCTGCTTAGGATAGAAATCAGTGATTATGGCTAGGAGGTACAGTCTTTGCAGGGCACCACAATACTGTTTAGGAGCAAAGTATCAGAAGGCACCAAGGATGAGGAATATCATGGTTTTTACCTGTAACCTAATGGTCACCATGCAAGTTCTCAGTGGACAATTTGCACAAGTCAATTGTTCTACGATGTTTCTATGTTATTGCTTTCTCATAACATATGATGCCAGTAGGATTGAGATGCTATTGACCAAGACTATCACTCACCATGGCATTGTCATACTATGATGGCATTCAGCATAACAAATCTGTAGTTTCTAGATAGCATGGCAAAGATATATGGCTGAAACGCTGACGATATCACAGTTTATTTCATAGGTCCATAGAGAGTCTTCTAACATTATCCAGAGTGCTCACAATACTGGCAGCAATGAGTTTTTAAACAAAATAATTCTCCTCTTACCTTTTCTTCAAGGGAGCCCCAGCACATGTATTGGGGGAATCTCCAACGACTCACCGTAGTTGCAGGGAAAGCCAACGTCTCAGTTTCAGTGGCAAGGTAACGCGCTATGTGGCTCAGGCAGGTCTGGCTTTTATAGGAGAAATTTGCAGTCATCATAGATGGTGGGCGAGAGTAGCAAAGTCTTGTGGGAAGAAGCAAGTAGCTTTAAAACACTAGAAGGTGCACTGCACTGGGTTTTAGGTTGGCAAGATGGTGTCTGAGGTAGGCCACGGCTTACCTCTCTCCTCTCCACTCCAGGCGGATATCTTCTTGACTTGCGGTGCAGGTCATGCGCTTGAGTTGTGGCCAGACTGAGGATCTACACTGGATGGAAACAGCGAGTCGGGTGCTGGGCAAGCTCTCGCTGTGGAAGGATTGGATCCAGCTGCTATCTGTGGCAGGCCCTTGTGCGGTTGTTGCTGACAGCAGCGGCGGGGCTGAGCATGGCTCTGGCTTTGGTTCACCCTGGATGTTGGTGAACAGCTCGCAGGGAGAAGGCCAGATTGCAGGACTGGATGAAGTGGCTACCAGCGGCAAGGGCAAATCGCGGACGGTCCCCCGCAAACTCTATTGCACAGCCTCGACGTGAAGGCATGGACGTTAAATCTGGGGGCAAGAAAGGAGAAGCTCATGCCACTAAGGTGAACAAGCTGGGAGGTGAAAAACTGAGCCTCACACCAAAACTATTTCTCAGTGTATGCAGGCGCCTGGGTCGCAACCTTCAATCTAGAGCATTTTTTCACCCCAAGAGGCTGGGAAAAAGGAAAAGGATGGGCAGGAAAAGCCCAAAAAAAAGGTAATGGAAAAGTGGGTGACCCGGTATGTACTGCTACCTCTGGAGACCAAGGGGAAGAAGTTGAGAATTTTGCTGCTTAAAGTGTGAGCCCCTGGTCAGCAGATGGTGATAATACCATCCTAGAGGTACCCCTACATACCAGCTAGGTGGTGGAAACAGCAACTAGCAATAGCTGTGTTCAAACCTCTCCTTGAAATTTTGCGTGCCAAACTACAACCGGCTCTTACCTATGGGAGCGAATCACACCATGGCAAGGATGCGGCATTGCTGGACACACTCATAGCTAACTCATACAGGGCTATTTTTAATCTTCCCAAATATGTCTCCCCTGCTCAGATTCGATTAGAATTCATCATCTTGAAACAAACCTTAGAAAGGCGGAGTGTTTATGCAACAAGCTGGCATAAGATTCGCAATGCAGAGGCTGGATCTTTATGTGCAAACGTATGGGAAGAGTTACTTCAGCACTGCAACTCCCCGCCGAGAGCCTACTTATATGAATCACTCAAAGTTCTAGGCTTGACCGATATCTGGGAAACATCAATAGATCTCTTGTCTTTTAAAAAAGTAGCCAAAAAATCAGCACGTATCATTTCAGCGATTGTAGACAAGAAGGACCTAGAAAATAGAGCGCATGGATGGCTAACGCTGGGTGATTATGGAAAAATGCAGTCACAAGCATACCTCAACATCGGCATGAAAATAAAAGTTAAAGAAAAATTCTTAAAACTACGCCTCGGCGTAATTCTCATACTCCCACATCTTCCCCCTTGGGAGAGAAACAACCCTTCACAACAGTGTCGCCTGTGCAAAACTAGCAAGGAGGACATTGTTCATGTGATTTGCATCTGTCCTAGCCTAAAGGACTTGAGGTACAACCTCCTACGTCCATCCTTCAATCTACATGCCGTTCAGACCTGTAGGCAGGCAGTCAAACTGTGCTTTTCCACCAGTGACACCAAATTGAACTGCCAAGTCATGAAGTTCTTCGACTTAACAAGAAAGAGACTCAACAACGCCGGATGAACTTTTAAATCCCTTGAGGATAATCATGAACTGTTTCCAAAAAATCTGTAATTTTATGTATTCCAATTTGTTAAGTTCAAGTACAAATGGTTTTTTTTTAACAATGATTTTATTGGAGGTTTTACAATTTTGTAAAGATTTTAATTAATCATGTACAAATAAACATTACTACTACTACTACTAATAGCTGTGTTCCTGATATGCTCTTTGATAAGCCGATTGATGAGTGGGGTGATTTGATACCGGATTCAGTAAACGGAGACAGTCCCTGAGCATTCAGGGGAAGTGAACCTAAAAGAAAAACCATCGAGACAGGATGTCTGTACCCGAACTCTCTGGAAATTCTTTTTTCCTTGACGGAGGATTCAGAGGTATCTGACTCAAGCCTATCTGCAAAAAGTGATCCCCATCAAGCAATAGTAGCTCTCAAGAGAAGGTTGTCATCCATTCAAAAAACAAACGGGAATCTGGGAAAAAAGCTTGCAAGAAAAGCCCAGGTGGCATAGAGACTTGTGATAACAAGACCATGGAAGAATTGGGTTGAGATTATCCAGCTACACAATTGTTATGCCCAGGAAACATAAATGAAAAAGAGAAGCTATCAACCAGGAGCCTGGGGGTGAGCTGGAGCCATCAAATGATGGGAAAGTGGTTGACCCTTCACTATCTTTAATTCTACAATCCCTCCGATCATTTCAGGATGATGTTAAATCTCATAATTGACAGGCACTGCTGGCTTAAATAGAATTCCTAGGGTCCATACGGAAGAAAGGGAAGATTTGCACTGATACGGTGGAAACACAAACAGAAGCGCTGGAAACTGAATTTGAAACACTGATTTCAGGCTCGATCACAGGAGTACCCTTTAAAAGATGTTATATGGAAACTTGAGGATTATGAAACCCATCAGCGCCGTAATGATCAAAGGCTGCGTTGGGTTCCTGAGAACTGCAAAGGTAAAATGTGTAAATGTACAGGAATTTATATAGCGCAAATCACCGAGCGGTTTCTAAGCGCTTGCTTAGGGAACCCGTCCTGGTATTCCCCTGTGAGATAACCCCGGCAGGGTATCCACAAGGTGAAAGCCAAGCATCCCGCCGCGAGGGGCCGTTGTGGAGATTAAGCAAGATATTGCCCAGAGTCGCAGAGTGTGAACCCGTGAATCGAGTAGGCACCGGAGCGAGAGAATTGTCGAGTCCATGGACATTTTAGGACTCAAGAACCCGCCGAGCCAGGAATTGAACCCTGGTCCCGGGCTAACCTATGCTTCCAGGTCTGCCTCCTCTAACCAGTGAGCCACACTTCTTAAAGGTAGTCACATACGGACATTTTTAATTAATTTGCTGAAGGTTTCTCTTCCCCGAACTATCCTCTTCGGATTGGGACAATGAAGTCCAACGTGTTCATTGATTTCCTTCGTCAATATCAAGGCAGACATCCAGTGAGCCTACACAACCTCGTGCTATTTTGATATATTTTGGTAATTTTCTGTTACGTCAGGCAATTTATGGCCAGACCTAATGCCAAAGAAGCTTTAAGGGATTTTCATTCTTCGCTATACCAGATTTTGAGCATGCTACCATTTAGAGGAGATAGCGACTTAGACATCTTATAACTCCTCTTCAGTGTGCAGGTACAGTGGTATTTCTACAAAACCCGGCTAGGTTGAAAGTAATCTATCATTGTCAGAATTATAGTTTCATTACTGAAATTTCATTCCAGAAGCTATTGGATGATATGTTAGTAGGGACCCTTGGTGGTAAAAAATAAGCCTGAATAAGTGCTGGCTACATGGTGAAATTTTGTTGAATGGGGAGATAGTGTATTTCATCCGATTATCTGAGTTATGAAGGGGGAGAGAGGTGGAGAGAGAGGAGGAGTGGCCCAGACGTCTTCACACAGGCTCATGGTAGATCCTGGTTGCTGAGGTTGTGGTGATGGGTGGGGGTGGTGAAAGGGAGGAGGGAAGGGACCCACAAACGGGTGACTAAGGGGAATGGTTTGATTGTGTTTTTTTCTTTATTTCCAAAAAGATATGGGTTCTCGCTCTGTGGAATGGTTGTGTAATGGTGTGGTTTCAGAATCAGGCTAATGATATAATTAGGTATGGGTAGAATTAGAGTTGTAACTATTAATATTTGTGGACTTAATGAGTAAGAATACTGTACACATATGAGACAATGGATCCCTATGTTTTTAGCAGATAGTTTGGGGAGTACATCAACTAAGATGGTGTGGGATGCCATAAGCGGGTATCCAGGGGGGAAACACTAAGGTACTCCCTAAATCATAAGAAACGCATCAGACAAACAATGAAGTATTTACAGGATTATCTGGTGGCTGCAGAGAAGAATAAGGGCTATTCATGGGGGAGGGATTAGGAGGTAGAACACTGATGGGTGATGATTCCCAAAGCCGCTATTGTTGACATCCTGGTGGATAAGGCAATGAGTAACGTAACAACTAGAAAAGAAGCAGCATATGAGCTTAGCAAACAGATCGGTCACCATCTGGCAGTTTGGACCAGGCAACAAATGACATCTAAACTAATCTGAGACATTAAAGACACTGATTTAGGGCAGATTGCCAATCAAGGGCTGCATTTAGAAGGTACTACCAAACCCTATATACGGCTTGCACCGGGATTGAACAGAGCAATATCATGGAATATCTCGACTCAGTTTCATATTCACAATTCTCCAAAGAAGATCAAGAAGGTTTAGACAGCCCTCCACAATGGATTGAGATCTTATTGTCCATGAATACCTTAGCAAGAGGGAAAGCAGCCGGTACAGATGGTATCCTGACTGAATTGTACCTCACCTTTTCCCATCAGCTAAGAGGAATAATAAATGAACTATTCTTACACATTTTTAATGGTGGACGACCCCCTGGCTCATGGTACTCAGCTAAAATTGTAGTTTAAAAAAAAAGAAAAAATCTTCTTTGGGACTGGGTTCCTTACCATCCGATTACCCTGATAAATGGCGACTCGAAAATCTATTTAAAGCTTTTGGTTATGCGTCTTGCACCAATAATCCATAAGAATATTTCAGTGCACCAACATGGGTTTATTCCCGGGAGGTCTACAACAGATCATATTCAGAGAGTTATATAGTTATTTGATGTGACCAATGATGCAGGAGACGCTATGGCTCTTATCCTATTTGACGCAGAGATAGCCTTTGATAGGGTCTCTTGGCAATACCTCTGGATCACAATGTCTAGAATTGGTTTCGGGGATGTTTTTTTTTTTTTAAAGCAGTCATAATGCTGTATGTTGAACCATTGGCCGCGGTAATGGTGAATGCTACTCCCTTCGAAAAAATTGTAATCGCTCGGGGAAACAGACAGGACTGCCCTTGCTCCCCTCTATTATTTGAGTTCTTTATCTATCCATTTATTTGCAGGTTAAAAAATAATATTGAAATCCTGGCAATATGGTCACAAAATTGGGCAACTAAGACCCTGGCCTATGCGGACGATATTGCTCTTGTTACACCGGATCCAAGCTCTGCCACAGTGGCGATCGAAGACGAGGCTGAACGTTTCGGGCATGTTCTGGATATGCCCTGAACATAGACAGGTGTAACTGCAACAAATAATGGACAGAATGCTGAAGGATTCAAACATGCTCCCCCAGCAAGAGATTTTGCTGGGGGAGAATTGTTATTTTGCCCACTATGCCACTCCAGTTTGGACCAAGCCATATGTAAATCAGTCTTGACCCTGTGCCTCATGGGAACAGCCCAGACCGAACTGCCAAGCCAGGTCCTCCTTGGACCAGAAACAAGCATCCTGGGAGTGGTTTCGGAGTATGTCACCCTTCATCAGCCAGGCTAGCTTGAATACAGTGGCACAGTGAGCAAGGGACCCACGTCTGGGCATACCCGTCCCACTTAGCGCGAAAAGTGTGACTGCAACAAATGATGGAGGGAATGCTGAATGATTCAAACATTCTCCCCAAGTCAAGAGAGCTGGGTTAAATCCATCCTTCTTTTGCCCACTATTCCACCCCAGTTTGGACCCAGCCATATGCAAATCAGTATTGACCCTGTGCCTCATGGGAACAGTCCAGACTGAACTGCCAAGCCAGGTCCTCCCTGGACCTGAATCAAGCATCCTAAGACGGGATCCTAGGATGCTTGTTTCATGCTTGATGCATGTACAGCTTACTTTTGGTTAGAGTACCATGCTCATTACCCACTATGACCTGGCCATAAACCAACATCACAGGATGTCATAAATCATTTTGATAAGCTAATAAGTCATAGACATGACAGATCATCAATCAATACCTTTGCAGTCATAAATCATTTTGACAGGCTCGTAAATCAAGTGGCAAGTCATACATCACAACGTCTGACAGGTCATAAATCATTTCTGGCATATCACAATCACGTTCTGCTATCTGTCTACCATACTTCTGACACCTCCTAATTTGTTCAGGCCATCATACATGCCATTTCATGGGGTCATGAAGTTCTCTGTTGGTTTGCACCCTAATTGCGTGGGTAGAAGCCTCTTCCTGGAGTTAGTTTTGTGCCATGTCATTCTGCGGGTCTGGGCTGCGAGTGCCGTCTCCACTTGCTCCCCCCTTATGGCCTGCTCACCCTGTTGTAAGGCAGCCCAAGGTGAGTGGCCTTCCTCCTGCACACCGCCCTGTCGGCGTGCCTTCACACCAACAAATGTATCCCTTCTTAGCCGCCATGCTGCAGGGAGGCTTACTTCTCCCTGCGGCTCCCCCATCCTCTTTAATGCTTCGCCTTTCTCCTTACTCTTCTTTTTTTTTTAAAAGGGGATTCCCTGCCGGTGCCCTGGCTGCTCACTCGTTGGCCCCGTAACTTTCTTCAATAAGATGCACTCCACCCTGGGCGTGAATTTATGGGCACACTGGGTTGATTAGGCAGTGATGGATGCTCTCCCTGCCCTTGGTTTTGCTGGGACATCTGCTGGGTCACCTAATGTCCTCCTGGAGTTATCCACCACGATATTTGACAGGGCGTCTTCTCATGCCTGACCGGCCATTCTTTTGGACAATGCAGTGGTGTTGCTGCCATACAGCTTTGCCGCCTCTGCCAAGCCTGTTTGGATGGCGAGGAAGAGGCCCCTCCTTTTGAGCTGCGTAAATGTCGATGCCTCCCAATTGCATCGCCAAACCTTCGGGGAGCCATGCGGACCCTGCCTGTAATCCCTGCCAGATTGTTCAATGGCTGGTTACACTTCTTGCAGCTGTGTCTGGGCACAGTCAGCTCCCATTCAGCCCCCCTGAGTGTCATTTCACCTTGCAGATGTCATGAATGAAAGAAAAGAGACAGTGATACACCAATCCCTTTTTTTTAAAAAATTTTCTTTTTAGGGGTGATGTGGCCCACCGTTCCAAACAAAAGTCCTTTGCTTGACCCATGCCGCTAAAGGCTTACTTAGCCACCCATACCACGGACCGCTGGCAACGGGACAGAGGAGGACCCTCTAGAGTCCCCACTTTCAGAAACTAACTTTGTAGCTGAGCGACCGAACACATGAAAAACACAAAGCAATGAAGAATTAACCTGGATAGTTAGGGATTCAGTTTGCACGGCGGCCCCTTTTGTTCCTATACTCCCATCCTTTTTCGCTGTGGTTTCTCTGTGTTTCAGTGGTTTGAGGGCCTGCTGGGCCATGAGTGGTTCCTATTGTCATGTTTCATCTGGTCCACTGCCCAGCACCTAGGCCCCCACCCTGATGTGTGACCGCCCGGTTGTACCCGCATATCGCAGCTGCCCAATTTAATGCCCTTAAATTGACCTGGAATTGCCCATTAACACCATGTGGGGCTAATGATTATATTGGGGGCCAGCCAACACAGCCCCTTGGGCAGTACACTACTGTTACCTTTGTCTAATTTAGTGCCCACAGATCTACACGTACAGCAAGCGCCATTGTAATTAACATTGCTTAGCTGTCGCAGCATGCGCTCAGGCTTTAAAAGTAGCGCACTGGAGGGGGTTGGCTAAACCCATAAGGTCGTTTTTTTTGTCCCAACCTGCCTTTCTTAGTAACCTTGGGATCCTTAGTGACTGCTGGAGGTCGTAATGTTTCGACCTATACCTCGCATTTATGCCTGTACCCATTGATGCTGCACAATTTACCATGCTATGGGTAGCACCTAGACATTGACTGGGGGGTCCCAGTCGTGTTGACAGACGTTACTCACCAGTTATTAAGTCAAAAGTCTCTAACTCTAGCGCTAGATTACCAATCTTAGCTGTGACTCCGGGAGGGGGATGTATGGTAAGCTCCAACTGCAATCTTCCCTCAAACGCACTGCCTCTTCGAGCACTGTCTCTACTCACATTGTGCCATAAATGAAAGCAAAATTGGGGGACCGTCAGATACCGATTATTGAGGAGTGATACAGCACACAGTACCAAATAAAATTATCTACTTCACCAAGGCCCCTGGCTGGCTCACCCAAGTAAGTACAACAGTCTTTTCTCAGTTCACTTTTTTTGGGTAGCTTAGGAGCATGTGTACACACCCGTGGACATGTGACTGTTCCGTTGCAGGGAATGGTGTGTAAGTACTAAATATATATAAATATATAAATATATATATGTATATATATATATATATATATATATATATATATATATATATATATATATATATATATATATATATATATATATATATATATATATATATATATATATATATATATATTGTTTTTGCTGCAGACATATCGCCCTTCACTGCTTTTGCAGTCACTTCAACGCAACTCTTTACGTCACATTCTCCCCCTTCCTTAACTCGCCCACATGGTGCACACCACTTATCTTAACCAATGATTGTCATTTTGCATCACAGGATTCCGAGCTGCTTCCTGGGCTCCAACTACTCCCCCAAAACAGCCCAACGTATTAAACTGTCGTGACCCCTGTGCCTCTGTGAAGCCCACATTATTAGCTTGCTTCCTCACTGCCACTTAACTTCAGGGCTCCAACTTCTCCACGAAAGGAGCCCTACTTATGAAATTGTCATGACCCCTGTGCCTCTGTGATTCCCAGATTGTTAGCTTGCTTCCTCACTGCCACTTAACTTCAGTAACTCTTCTATCCTCGGAGTGTTCCTGTATGCTAGTAAAAGCACTGACACCTGCAACTGATGCATATATCGTGCCCTTACTTGCACCTTCAGCGGGAGGCTCGCAAGCTCTGGCAGCTCTCGAGCTGCTTGTAAAGTGGCACCCCTGTCTGCTCCCCCACATTACCAATAGGGACCTTTTTTTTTGGTTGCATTAATGTATGGGTTGGATTTCTACTACTACTTAAGACGCTTTGTGAGTAATACGTTTGGAAGTTTGGAAGGGGGGCATTTTTGCTATTCTCGTAACAGAGGCAGGCCCTGGTAGTAGCCCACGCCCCTGTCATGTCCACTGTGTAAAAAACAATAGGCAGGTGCAGCAGACACCCAGCCGTAGAGGTAGGCAGCCCTGAGCCTTGCTACAGGCTCACATATACAGCATCAGCCACGCATTGCTACCTGCCGGCTGTCAACGTATCATTTCCAGGAGACACAAACTTCTCTTTTACACTGTCACCTGAGCACAGCACCCAGGCATTTTTAGAGCACGCATCTCTCCAAAAGCCATCCTGCACTTCAAATTTGTCATAGACTATGGTGCCCCTTGCGCCACTCTTGCGTCATTTTTCCAATGTTAAAAGTGACGCAAAAGTGGCGCAAGGGGGCTTGTAAATATGCCCCTATAGGTTTTCACATTATAACAGCGCTGCCAAAACAGTCAATTTATAGTGTCAGGAGGTGAACCTCTCTTCTTCCTTTGCATTCTAAGTTACTTTATAGCTGTATGTATAAGACCATGACTGCTGCACATAAAAATTAAAGCATGTTTTATAAAGCCATTGTTATTTGTTATATCCACGGTTAAGATATAGCCCCAGACAGAAACTACGAACTGTACAGAACTGGATAACCTGAAAAACTGTGCGCTAAGGCTCCAGAGACCACAAAGGACGAACCGCACCTCAGACGTCTGATGAATATGATGTGGTAAGGTAGACATTCTAACAGCTAGCCCATGTTCAATCACACAAGCAGCCTGGATTTGCCTGCTTTGTTTGTATACTGTATCATTCTGTAGGACTGGGTCCTGCAGCTGCTGAAACTGTAGTTACTGGAAATGTTAACAAAACTAGCCAAAAAGGGACTCCAGACGCTCAGCTGTGTTTTGGATGCTCCACGCTGAGCTGGCCCGCCATTGCTACTGCAGTGGCAGGCGAAGACAGATGAGACCCTGTTATGGATAACCTAGGAAGCTGACCGGTGATATTTGCAATACGGATCCCAGAAAGACGAGACAGCAATTCCACGCCGTGAAAAATTCTGATGAACTTTTTTTTTTTGCAACATCAACACCCCTGGCTTAGGTTATGCAGATTTATATAGCGCAGACTCGACCCGAAGGTATCCAAGTGCCTTACACGAGCACCAGCCACGTTACCCCAGAACCTATCCCTTTCTTATAGGGCCGGGGAGATTAGTGATTTGCCCCGACTCACGCAGGACCGGGCCATGGAAATCTCTGATTATGCGATTTTATATAACTTGACCGTTTTTTGTTGTCCCATTCACTCCCATGGCTAAGATTTAGCAGATCTATCCAGCGCGGACTAGGCCTGAAGGCACATGAGCGCCTCACACAGCACTGGCCACACCACGCAAGGCCCTACCCATTCCCTGTCAGGCCCTGGGGACCAAGCGACCCACTCTGAACCACCGGATACCAAGCCCACACCACAGATCGAGCCGGATCCCCACCAGCTCCCAACGTCAGGTCTGACCCTAACGCCCCATTAGCCCCTTATTTTATGCCGATCCAGTGGCTAAAGATGCGCATCCGCTCCTTATTTAAATATTGACCTTACCTTGCAACTATGGCTGTCCTGTACCGGCCAGTTGACTGCCGGAGCCGAGAGCCTCTTCACACTGAAGACCTGCCTGTCTTCCGGGTCCCAGGCAGCCGTTATGGCACCGGCCGAATGACCCCTTTAGGGGCGGCCTCTGCTAATATGTTCTCCAAGTCGAAATTTGCTTAAAAACTCATTCCTTACACTGATCATAGCCCGAGTGGCTTCTAATTTCCTGTGACTGTTGATTTCTCCATTTTAGAACACAGCCTCGCACTCAAAACTTTGAGTATTGCAGTAAGGTACATGATCAAATTCAATGTTTAAGCCCAGCCATGCAAATGATTACAAGACAGAATTATACACTGTGAAGATTGACAATGTTATGGTTTAAATCTTTCCATTGATTTTCAAAGATGCCTGGATTAACATTAGCCGCCACCTACATCCCAAGGCCGGTGGGGAGCAATAAGAGATTGAACATTTCAAAGAGGGAGAAAAGGAAATACAGAAAAGGAATGAATAGAGAATATGGTGCTCAGGAAGGCTCTCTGATTTGTGTTGCTACCTGGAGGCCCCAAGGGGAGGTTAGTTACCGTCCTGGGACTGATCTTCCGTGATGGATTGTGTGGTAGGGAGTACTCGGAGGTATCTTGGGCAGGTGAGCTCCCTAAATTCAGAGGAGAGGAACTCAATGTTGGTGGCCCATGTTTTATCAAATCTGGGTAGGGTGCGAAACAAGCCTGCAGTGATCCTTTCCATGCCCATTATCTCCCAGACCTTGTACAGCCAATCTAGTTTGGTTGGCATCTCGTCCATTCCCCAACGGGACAGCAGCACCTTTTTAGCAGTGCCTAGCGTTAGATGAATTGCCTATCCCCTACATGATTTAAGAGGATAGGTAAGGGGGTTTGGGAGACCCAAAAGGGTGAAGCTGGGAAGCCTGGGTATTTCCATGTGGTGAATGGAGTCAATGTCGTGCATTATTGCGTCCCAGTATGGTTGTATTTTCGGGCATTCCCAAAGAATTTGAGTGAGTGTGCCAGGTTGCCCATATTTACACCAACACAAATCGCTTCCACTGGGTTTCCATCTCGCGGTTCTAACTGGGGTGTAAACCAGAAGTGAGCTATCTTTAAAAACATTTCTTTTCCAGCAGTACTACAGGAGGAAGCGTTGGCACTGTGGATTTTATCCTGTCACTCCTCGGGGGGAAAATTCATGGTCCATCTCCAATTCCAATCTACGCTGCGGTCTTAACCATTTATTTGGGCTTATTCAAGATCGACAATTTGACAGTGCTGATTTATTCATTCCGCCAGCCTGGGGCCAGAATTGCTTAGTATTTCTACATTACAAGTGTAACGCAGAATTACTAAATTCCGCCAATTCTGCCGGTGGAATTAGACATTTTGCCCACCCCTAATCAAAACCCTTTCCTTTAATGGTGACATCGCAAGCTAGGGAATGTATGATTATGAATGAATCCACTTATGACATTATAATTAGGGAGAGGATGTAGCCGTACGGCTAGAGCGGTTAACCTCGGATATGGGGAACCGGGTTCGAGTCTGGGCAACTACCTCAACATCCTGTGATTCTGGGCAAATCACTAAGGGCCAGATGTAGGTAAATCCGATTTACCGACTCTTAAATACCGACTCATACCGATTCGGTATTTAAGAGTCGGTAAATTGGAAGGAGGCAGATGTAGGTAAAAAATTAAATACCGAATCTGTATTTCCCATTGATTCCTATGGGCCTTGAAGCCCATAGGAATCAATGGGAAATACAGATTCGGTATTTACAGAATCGGTAAATACCGAATCCTGCAAGGGTGCAGGGGGTGTCACTTTGACACCCTCTAGCACCCCAATTCCGGACTTGTGTGCCATGTGTCACATTGCACAGGTGTGCATGCACAGATGTGCATGCACACCTGAATTCGGTATTTTACCACCCAATAGGATTGGGTGGTAAAATACAGATTTTTAAGGGCCTGTGGCACTCTTAGGAGTGCCACCTACATGTGTTTTTTCCGAATCGGTAAATATACCGACTCGGTATTTTACCGATTCTGTAAATTTACCGATTCGGTAACTTTACACAATCGGTAAAATATAGGCCCCCTACAGCTGGAAACCCTAATACCGGTCGGTAACGGCCGGCCGTTACCGACCGGTATTAGGGCTCCTACATCTGGCCCTTAATCTCTCCGTGCCCAACAAAAATGAATGTGTCCTCATGTAAGGAAACTGGTGCTCGTGTAAAGCGCTCTGATACCCGATGTCTCGGGTCTAGTTCGCGCTATATAAAACTCTAAATAAAAATAAAAAAATAATGTCAAGAATGGCAGAAATCATGCTGATAGTACATCAAAACAATCTAGTGTAATCAATCCTGACAAAAATCCTGAACCTTTCTTTGCGCCTAGCAGTATAAAATTGTTGTAGCAATATAAACAAATGATAATTGCAAAAATACAGTTACAATATGTCGAGTCATATTGTTATGATTTGATCGCCAGTTCATTTGTTATATTTGGCATGTCTTTATTAAGTAAAAGATGAATTCCAAGGTGTCTTTGATTTGCAATCTACACGTTTTTTTATATATATAAATGGTATATCGTTCTAATGAACACGTTAGTGTTATTTTAGAGTACACTAGACAATCGGGCGAATTGTTGAACTTTTCAAATTAGAGTTGGCTTAAAGCTACTTAAGTGCTTTGCAGCCACATCTTGACAAGGCGATCACGTCCATTACCATCCATTAGCATCAGATGTTTGCAGAATCCAGGTTATTTTTGAACCTTTGGCCTTTGATATGCAGTAGGCATTTTACTCTGGAGAGTGGAAGGCACAGGCACTGTAAATAGTTCATACATTAATATATAGCTCATGACAGACGGGTAATGCAGAAAAGATTAATGTATTTTTAAGGATTCTGATAACGGAGTCATTCCTGCGTGTTACGAGTTTAAAGATGTACACGTGCACCCTTAGAGAATTTATTGCAATATAATACAATTAAATAATGCTAAAATACATTTTAGGGAAGCTAAGCATTGAAAGCCGGCTGTGCTTACAAAGAGAACTTTCATAAAGAACCTTTAACTTAATCCACAATATTATCAACTGCAGTTCCTAGTGCACCATTCAACGTCCCATTTGGCTAGCACATATGAGAAGTGATAGTATGGACTAAGGATTATGGACAACATTGTAATATTTGACTGGTTTTTCAATGTGTTTTTCTTTGGTACACATTAACAATATTTCACTGGTTCAGTTAGGTACAATTCTTTAGTGATCATCAGAAAATATATTTCCTTCGGTAGCCAGATGGAAACCTTAGAAAGGATCATCAGTAATCGAGCCTTTTTGGAGTGGATGAAGGGTTTTCTTTCCAGGAATGAAGTTCATAAATGATTCAGCTCACTTCACTCAACAATATTTAGTTCATTCAGAATTCCAGCACCCCCAATTAACTGTAAATCGCACACAGACCAGAGACAGCTTTTTGCATCACTGGTAGTTTCTTGGTAACATTTCCAAGCAGCAAAACATCCAGAGCAGATCAAGGACATTATTTAAGTAGAATGAGAGCACTCTGACCATGCAAGCCAAATGTCAATACATGCCCTCTCTTTCTCAAGTACCTTTGTAGAAACGATGTTGAAAAGAGTGGACAGCAGTGCGGAGGTTTGAGGTACTCCAGTAGTGATTGTGGTACTCGTTGCAAGGGATTGGTTAACTTTGTTTCTTTGGGTGCACTTCTGTAAGAAAGAGGAAAACCAGCGTGACAATCCCGTCCTATATTAAAGAAGAGCAATCAGGTTTTCATGTTTGTTGGTTTCAAAAGCTGAGTACAAGTCAAGAAGGATCAGAAGACAAGGGACATTTAGATCAAGGGATCTCAAGTCGTCATCAATGATGTGGGTTAGTGCTTTTTCATTACTGTGCCCTGCTCTGAAACCTGACTGGTAGAGGTCAAGGAGTTGAATTTTCTCAACGTGGTTACAGAGCTGTGTGTGGACACATTTCTTGTGCAGTTTTTGCTAGAGTCATGATGCTGGTGATCGGACGGAAGTTGTTAGGATCAGGTAAGTCGGCATTATGCTTCTTTGGAATGGGAGTGACTTGACCTGACTTGAGGCAATCTGGAATCCTCCCTTGTAACAGGGATTCTTGGTAACCCTGGGCGTAGCACTTCGCTACGCCCACAGAGTGGGCGTAGTGTTGCCTACTTCACTATTTGCGAAGTAGGCGTAGCAGGCAACACTACCCCCACCCCGCGGGTGTAGCGAAGTTGCCCGCCAGTTGCCCACCACTCGCCTCCCTCCCGCCCTCCCTAAATACTTAAATAACATTTTAGAAATGATTAAAAACCACTTACCTTGTCTGCCGCATCCCCGGGGTTCCCTCTCTTCGTTGCGCGGCAGCCCACGCAGCGCATTTCTTGTGAGAAATGTGCATGCGCAGGCGGCCGCGCATGCGCATTACTATTCAAGACGGTGGTGCGAATCGCGCGATGACGAGATGAAGCCCCGGGGACGCGGCGGACAAGGTAAGTGGTTTTTAATCATTTCTAAAATGTAATTTAAGTATTTAGGGAGGGCGGGAGGGAGGCGGGTGGTGGGTAGTGGGGCTACGCGAAGTGCGTAGGTGGACATAGTGTCTCGCCCACTTCGCGTAGCTTCGCGAAGCCCGACTACGCCGATGATCCGGGACCAAAGTGCGACAATGGCCAGATTGACATCCTTAAAAAACTTGGCGCGTAGTGGATCGCTGAAGTGATTGGAAGGTCTTAAGGATGTCATAGATTGGAGCAGCTCTGTTTCATCTGGAAGAAGAAAAGAATTTCATGATGCCTTGTTTTTGGGAGCACAAATTATGTGGTAGAAAGTTGCGCTCGCTGCAGAAGGTTACGT
This sequence comes from Lissotriton vulgaris, assembly GCF_964263255.1. Taxonomy (NCBI): domain Eukaryota; kingdom Metazoa; phylum Chordata; class Amphibia; order Caudata; family Salamandridae; genus Lissotriton; species Lissotriton vulgaris. The sequence goes on along the minus strand of NC_141694.1, from coordinate 1,571,033,545 downwards.
AATGATGCGCGGGAGTTCACAGTCCATAAATTTGGAGTGTTAGGTTACAGCTAAAGTTCAACTTTCCTTGCCTTTTCAGAAAAGTGTGCTGAGAAGTCCTCCCCACTAGGAATGGAGGTTATGGGTGCTGAGATATTGTTGGTAGAGTGGGTAACTTGCTGTTTGATTATTTCAAAGAGTTTCTTGGGTCTGTTTTTCGCGCTGTCAAGCTGAGCCCTAAAAAGATTGGTTTTAGCATTGTGAATATGTTTGTTGTATGCGTTTCTCATCTTCCGTAACTGATTGAGGCTGGTGGTGGAGGGAGTGTTTCTCCAAAGTCTCTCAGCAAGCCTAAGTTTGCAACGTTCATCATTGAGGGAGCTATTAAACTAGGGTTTGGATTGTTTGATCGGAATCCTTTTGAGTTGCTTTGGAGCAACAGAGTTGAAAATACTAGTCATAGAGTTAATGTAGTGATCAGTAAGGTCATCCAGATTGGTCATATTAGGGGGTGGCTGAAGACTATTCTTGCTAATGGATGTTCGATCAATTATGTTGATGTTGCTCAGGTTACTGTAACTACTGTAAGGACTTCTTCCAAGTCAATGCTTTAGACTTGGGTTGTTTTTAATCGGCTGCAAAAGGATCATTTTGCTGCTACATTCCATGGCACTCGGAGTGTTAGTTACAGTATCAGATACGGAGACACAAATGGTCGCCCATGGCAGTGATACCATCCGAATTTGCCCTTCTTTCTTTCTTTCTTTCTCTCCGAGGGTCAGTGACCTACTTTAAGTAAATTAGTGTTGGTTCAGTGGCGGGGCTAGTCTATGGCAGGTCAGATGGGAGTCTATCACACGTCTATTGGGCTGTATGTGTAAACCAATTGGGCTGGACACATAGGAATTGTGCGCTAATTGTGTCCTTTTTTCTACACATCAGAGCGGGGCCTCAATTTCCCGAGCAGTTGCCGGGCGAGGTGAGGCTTTCACCCACACAAAGCTGGGTGAGTATCACTAGGAGGAAATGCCTCTATGTGATGAAGCTAGTATGCTTATATGTTATGCGGAACGCAAATTGTTCTCGCAGGTGTGTTTTGTCTTGATGGTGTCTGTGGGGTTATGTGGTTTCATGTGTGTAACAGGGTACATGAATTTTTGTTGTTTTCTTGACAGGAAGAAGATCTCCTTTCGGTCTCCAGTGGACATTCAGGTTCCAAGTTCTGGGGAGATATATGACTTCCTTAAGTACATTGCATGTTTGCCATTAATGTATACTATATTTGTACACCTATCACATTCTGTTGCAGTAGCTTATCATCTTTAAGGTCCTGACGAAAGCTGGATCAATGCTCCATTAAGCTGAAACTAGTCGACCACCCTGCACAGCGCCATAGTGTAGTTTTACTCATCCACCACTAGGCGTGTTTTTAATCTTGACACCTACACTAACTTCTATAGGTACTCCCCTTAGTCTAGGTAGTCAATTTTAGTAATCACTTCTTCTAGAGCACTGCACTCATCCTATACTTTTCTTTGAGCATGACTGTGGCTCAGCATGCCGCTCTCCACTTATACTCCGCCACGTGACGATTTGGGCGGTACATGGAGCGACTGCTCATTCCCATATGATGAAATGCCGCCACGAGGGTGGTCTGATGGGAATCTCTTAGCCCAGTGTGACCCAACACACTCTTTTCACACATGCACCTGCGTGATCTTCGTTCACCATTCAGGACAGCACACCCCCTTGGACCTGGTCTTCTCTTTCTATGCATTTACGTTGATTCTAGGGGCATGAGCTGACAGGTCGATAAACTATTTCCCCTTTGACCCTCTGCACATTTGGTATTTTCAGGGTACCATCGGTACCCTCCATGTGCACCCCCGACACCCTGGGGGCCTGCAACGGGCCCCCTAACACCAAAGACCACATGCTTTTCCACGGCGGAAAACCCGCAGTGGAAAAGCATGTTTCCGCATGAATCCTAATATGGCTGGCGGTGTCTGATAGACACCGCCACCTTATTAGAGCTTTTCCGCCGCGGGACCACGGCGGAAAAGCAGCAGACGGTCTTTACGTCCGCAGATGACCCCCCTGCCATCCTAATCTGGCGGGGGGGTCTTTGCCATCACCACAGCGGTGAATCCGCATCCTCCGGGCCGGCGGTAGCTTCCGCCGGCCCGGAGGATGCGGATTCACCGCAATCCTTATCGGCCCTTATGTCTGGGAAAAGTGAGGATGATGTGTTTCTCCCGGGAACTTATAGGAGGATCTTGGTTTAATGATTGCTCAGGGGTGCAAGCATGCAGCAGATACTACCATGGAACTGTGGCAGAGTTGCCCAGAGTCGGACACAATACCTGGGAATCCAGGCTGCTGCGGAGTGGGTACTCCTGTGCCAAGGCGGTCATCAGAGGCAGGGATTCCTAGTTCCGGGGGGACTAGGTGGTCATTGAGGGTGCTCAAGCTACAGCCGAAGAGAACCACAAACTCCTTGTGGGAGAATGTTTTATGCTTCTTTCTAGTAGTGCTGCTGGTTACAAAAGTTGGTGGATGGCAGGGTATTGGCTGGATATTTATAGGTTAATGATCCCAACCCTGAGAGCTTCTTTGTCCAGCTCGGTGGCCATCTTGAATCCCAATGAGGGCTGTCTCGGTGCAGTGGTTGCTGTCAAATTCGGATTAGGAGGTGTTGAGTAGGAGGTTCCATTCCAGATGTGAAGCGAGTGGTTGTTTGATTTTTTTTCTAATAATTTGGCTGGTAGCAGGAAGATCTGTGAGTAGTTGTTGAGTTTGCTGGCATCTGCTGATGGTTTCTTTACTAGGGCATTGACTTCTGCATATTTCCAGTCTTCGGGGAAGATGGTCTTGGTAATTGAGGTGTCCAACAAGGCGGTGAGTACATGGTTGAAGATGTGGTGAGGGCAAGGGCTTCTGAGTGAACTGCATTCATGATGTGTCCTGTTGAGCGATCAGGCTCTATTAATTTAGTCAGAGGTCTGTGTTGGCAATGGGGTTGTTTTGTTGCTTGAAGAAGTCAATGGCCTTTGTAAGGTTGTCGCAAGGTTCCTGTGAGGGGGTAAGGTTTGTTGCTGCTGAGGGGTAGGAGAATTCTTTGAGGATGTTGAAGAGTTCTTTGCTGTTGTTGGAGCTTGACCTTTTTCTTAATTTCTCTCAACTGTTTGTGGTAAAATTTGAGGGCTGTCTTGAAGGGGTCGAACAGTTTTCCATAGGGAAAGATTGAGAGCTTACACCATCTTTAATTAATTTAGCACGTGTATAACAAATATTGCATGTAAAATAACTCTGTTCCCAAGGCACATAAAGGGTTCCATGTGATAAAATCGTTTCCCAAAACATCTTTTACTAAAATAACTTTATTAAATCTACCAAAATGTTTTGTCTAAACACTCACAGTGAAGTATTTCAGGGTTCCCAAGGCCTACACGCTCCAGAGATTACCCACATACACAAAAGAACTGTTGGCACGGAAGCTGTAAAAGGCAAAGAACAAGTTTATTAAAACCCCATGGGGTGGTGGTACACTCAAACAGCACCCTTCGGTATTGCAAGAGGTATCACACCGAACATCGGTGTGACCCCGTTTTATATACACTTTTGGGGCAATAAAAGACAGGCGGCACAAGTTAAGACACAGTTTTAGAGACATATATGGTCATGTTTTGGAATACTGCCAGCTTATTGGAGGGTTTCAAACCCACTGGTCAGTTTGGGGCACATTCCTGAAGGTTTACGGGTCAGTGAGAACTGCGCATGTGCGGCTTGACCAATACTAAAAATAGCCTGTTGCTGGGCAGATGAGAGTGGTCAGTGGAACGGACAAAGGACTAAAGGGCACGTCGGCCACGAGGCCGCTCATGAGCTAAGATGGCCGCCACAGTATTCAAAATGGCGTTTATCGTATACAGCCAAGTTAAGGAGGACAACGTGTTGGTTCAGCTAATCGCTAACCCGGACGGGCCAATTACGACAGACGACCCTTTTAGCGTTTAGCTGAATCTACCTCATAGTGAACATAATCTGGATGTTCGTCCTCGATGTCAATTAACATAATTTGTGTCACCTCCTTATGTAGCATCATTTTGTCGTAAGCAAGAGCTCGTCTCGATGGCAAACAGGCCGATAGGCACATTGAACACAATGCAGGACCACATTGGATACACAGGCAGATAAAAAACATTGCTCCCACAAGTATACAGAGAATTGTCAACAGTTTCCAGCCCCAAGTTGCAATCATGGACCAGAACCATCCAGAAAGTGTCCAAGTTCCATTGTCCGGATGTATTTCGGCAGCTATTTTGTGCAGCTTGGAAATCGCATCATACACAGATGGAGAGTTATCAGGCACGTAAACACAACAGCTGCTTCCGATAATTCTACATGCCCCCCCACGATCAGCCAAAACAACATCCAGCACCATCCGGTTTTGGAGGGTGACAATTCTAGAAATCTGCAGTTCTTCGGTGATATTTCCCAGGGCAACAGCAGTGTCATTCGCAACAGCCTCGACAACGCGAGTCAGCCGTCTGATTTTCCGACTATTCAAGGCAGCCCCCACAAAGGAGAACAGTCCCAAATTGAAGTCCACATACTGTTGCAACGCAGTGTCCGTTTGATCAATGTCCTCTAAAGCAACAGTTCGCTTAACTCTGTTCAAAACAAAATCGTGGTACAGAGTATAGTCGTTGTGATACATCGGTGGGGCAATGAATACAGGAGGTAGCACAAACGATACATAACAGGTGCCTAACCATCCCACCGGAAGTTGATGGTACCCCTTCGTTCCACAGATGAAGTAGGTGTTTCTGGATGCAACAAATGAAATACCATTCGGGCTATCAAACGTAAGAGTAACGTTACAGTCACTTTTCCCCACTGCAATCGTGCCCTTATTTCGGATACATAAATCGGCTTTTGTAGCAATGACATTTATAACATGAGCACTTAATACATTCACATTTCTCTGATTGCTGTATATTCGTGGGGCAGATACATTGTCGGGCTTGTACTCTTCCCATTCAAAACGTGTACCCTCAGCCCGTGGAAACCCATCCTTGTCATGGGGACATTCTTTATTTAGGCGAAAAAGCACCCCCCCTTTTGTTGGCCATCTCAAAGTAAAGAGGAGAGTGTACCAGGCATTGCAAGACCCATTGTGCGAAAACGGGAGTGGAATAAGTGGGGTGCCCCCTCTCTTCTGGTGCCCAGGCAACATTCCACACACCCAGCAATTAGAGGTATTGGTCATATTATGTGTGTGGTGCAGAATCTGAATGAAGCTGTTATTTAAATACGTTTGGCGGTGACGTTCTTCATGAAAAGGCAATGTAAAATGAAAATGTTCAGACGGTGCCGGGGTAGTCGGCAGCAAATGTTCACGTACAGGCACCACAAGTTCGACTACCCAGGCTATAACAGCTATCACCACAATAGTTAGAAGAAAAAGAAAGGCACCCAACAGTTTCTTGTCACGAGATGCCGTTGATGCCATGGTACAAGAAAGTTCTGTGCAAAGTCTCAAATGACACAAATTGTTCACAGTTTCTCACAAGTGGTCTCTGATACACGTACGTGTATACCTAAAAAAAAAAGGAAAAATGCGGTGCTGAACTCCGAGGTAGCCGTTGTTTTCTTCTCCGGGCCAAGACGGGTGTCGCTACTCTGGCAGAACTGATCCCCCCCCCTTGGAATTCCCGGTTTCCGTTTCACAAACCTGGAGCGGTTACCAACCAGTTCAAAAAGGACAAAAAAAAACTTCTTATCGCGGACGTAGATTATAGCGCTCTCTTCCGGTAGCAGATTGGTCCGGGAAGGCTCCCTCCACTTCGGCCGACGTCACAGCTGGGCTCTTTTCTTTCTCCAAGATCTCCTTATAATCAGTCAGCACAACAGGAGTCACCAGATTCGGAGAGACTCGGCGACAATGTGTCGAATGCACCCACCGCTTCCTGTTGGTCACTCGTACGGCGGTGCGGGTCGCCAGGAGGACCTGCTCGGGGCCCTTCCACCTGGGCTCCAGACTGCTTGCTCTTTCAAACGAACGGATCATCACATGATCCCCAGGACGAAGATCGTGGCCTTCTCCAGTAGAGTTGTCAGGGAGCGCTTCTCGAACCTGTTGATGAATGGAGAGCAAATCATTTGTTAATCGTGCCAAATAATCATTCATCATAACACAAGGCACATCATGTATCAATCGCGGCTTGGGCACTCCCCAGATATTCATGGGGCGGCCAAACACCACCTCATAAGGTGTAAGGCCAGTTCGTGAATGAGGTACTGACCTAAGAGACAGTAGTGCTAGCGGCAACGCATCTGGCCACTTCAATGATGTAGACGCCACAATTTTGGCCAGCTTAAGCTTCAACGTTGCATTGTACCGCTCGACCAAACCTGCTGACTGAGGGTGGAATACAGCGTGGAACTTTTGCTGAATCCCTAACCCCTTCAGTACGTACTCCACAATCTTTCCGACGAAATGGGGCCCATTATCGCTCCACAAAAATTTGCAAACTCCGAAGCGAGGAAAGAATTCCTTAAGCAACACCTTAGCTGTTGTCAGAGCTGTATTGTCTTTCGTGGGGTAGGCCTCAACCCATTTGCTAAAAGCACACACCACCACTAAGACGTACTTCAGGTTATTGCAACGCTCGAGTTGGATGTAATCCATTTGAAGGACTTCAAACGGTGCAGAAGGTGGAACGAACCCTCCTTTCGGAGTATAGGCCCCCTTTCCAGGATTGTGTTGCAAACATACCAGGCAGGTCTGCACTACTCTCTTTGCAGTGTTTGCAATCTCGGAATGTTCCCAAACTCGTGTTAAAAGCCGAGTGATTGCAAGAGCTCCAACATGAGCCAGTCCATGTGTCATCTGGACCATCGCCTGTAAATAAGCCGCAGGCAATTTCCACTTCTCCATGTCTTTGCTTCTCCAACACCCCTCGTCATCTAGTACCCCATCTGCTGCCCAAGTCGCAAGCTCAGATTCTGTAGCTGAATTTTGTATATCCCGTATCTCTGCTCTAGCATCACTCCATCGCTCAGCCTGTGATTGTACCACGTACATGGGGGAGTTAGTTCGGGACATCGCCGTTTGCCTTGCTATGCTGTCTGCAAAGGCATTTCCTTGGCCCACCTTATCTGTAACTTTCTTGTGGGCACTGCACTTCACTATCGCTACTTTTTTAGGGCCAAGCAACGCATTTAGGAGATCACGCACTAAGTCTCTGTGCATAATGTGCTCTCCGTGTGATGTCAGAAACCCACGTTCCCTCCAAAGAAGCCCGAAGTCATGGGCCACTCCAAAGGCGTACCGGCTGTCTGTGTATATGTTCACACATAGGCCAGCACTCAATTCGCAGGCTCTTGTTAAAGCTATCAGCTCTGCTGCCTGAGCCGATTTTTGTGGTATTCTAGCTGTTTCAACCACCGTCTTAAGAGTCGTGATCGCATATGCTGCGGAAGTCGTACCATCTGGCAGCCCCAAACACGATCCATCAACCCACAGTTCCCCATCCACATCTGGAAGTGGCACATCCTGTAAGTCAACACGACCCTTTGTCTGTTCCTCAGTCAGGAAAACACAATCATGATGTTTTTCTTCCTGACCCTCCTCGGCCGGATAGGGCAATAAAGTCGCGGGGTTCAAAGTAGCGCATCTTTTCAATGTTATGTGTGGCGCTAAAAGTGTCAGCTCATATCCTGTAAGTCGTGCACTCGTGAGATATTGGGTCTTAGTTTGGTTTAGCAGGGCATCTACTGCGTGGGGGACTAACACCAGCAATTTGTGTGATAACACTATGCCCTCACTCTGTCGTATGGCTACTGCTGTTGCCGCTACTGCTCGAAAACACCCAGGCAGCCCTCGTGCTACAGGGTCCAAAATGGCAGAGAAGTATGCACATGGTCTCTGCTTATCCCCGTGTAACTGCACTAATACTGACAATGCACACCCATCATTCTCATGTACATATAATGTGAAAAGTTTTGTGTAGTCTGGTGTTCCCAACACGGGTGCGGAACAGAGTGCCTGCCTTAGCTGTTCGAAAGCTTTCTGACATTCATCTGTCCACTCAAGAGGCATTGGTGTGGTCTTTGACAATAATGCTAGCAAAGGTTTTATGATATGTGAGAAACCCATGATCCATTGCCTACAAAAGGATGTCAACCCTATAAAGGCACGCACATCTCTCTGCGTGCGGGGGACTGGTGTATCTAAAATCGCCTGAATTCGATCAGATGTTAATGCCCGCCCCTCCTTAGACAACAGATGACCAAGGTAGGTCACCTGGGGTCTACAATATTGAAGCTTTTTCCTGGAAACCTTGTGATTGTGTTGTGCCAAAAAGGAAAGTAATGCAAGTGTACTCTGTTCACATTGTGCATAGGAGTCGGCGGCAAGCAAGAGGTCATCCACGTACTGGATGAGCGCAACGCCAGACTGCAATTCGAAGGAATCGAGTTGTCGTTTCAAAGCCTGGCTATAAATGCTAGGACTCTCAGTATAGCCTTGAGGAACTCGACAAAATCTATATGATTTATTATTGAGCGTAAAGCCAAACAGATATCTACTATCTGGATGAACAGGGATAGAAAAGAACGCATTCTTTAGGTCGATAACAGTGAAAATGGTGGCCGTCGGAGGAACCAATGTAAGCAAGGTCGTAATATCGGACACCACTGGGTATTGGGGAATAACAATTTTATTTATTTCACGCAAATCAATAATAAATCGATAGATCTTGCCATCTGAGTCTCTCTTAAGAATTGGTAGAATAGGGCTGTTACAGACATTATAAGGGACCTCCTCCACTACCCCTGCAGAAATCAAATCCTGGACAATGTGTGTTAGTGCAATTTCGCCTTCCTTCGAAATCTTATACTGTGGCACTCGTGGTAGGGGGGCCCCCTCCTTAACGGTAATGTGTATTGGTGGAATACGCATCTCTCCCACATCCGTATCTGATGTCGCCCACAACGTGTGCGGCAGAGAGGCCAAAGCGGGAACATCTAAAATGACACAAAATCTGTCATGTTCAGGGCAATCATCAGGGTCAGGGTAGTTATCATTCAGAATAACTCGCACCCCCTCTGGAGCGCAGCGTATTGTTGCTCGAAAATATTTAAGCAAGTCAATGCCCAAGATATTATCTGGGGTATGGGGCGATAACAAAAATTGGCCAAAGCTAAAATATTTGTCAATGCATAGTGCAAGGGGCTTGGACAATGGGCTGGGGGAGGGTGTGCCATCGAACCCTACACACGTAATCATTTCGCCAGACAGGGGAGCCCTTGGAACCAAGTTTTTCGACAGAGCACTACGAGTAGCTCCCGTGTCGACTAAAAATTTATCAGTAGAGCCCAAAATACCCGCTGTTACATATGGACCTTGCTGATCTACTAGCACTTCAACTGATTCCTTACCCCATCCTACGCAATCCTATGCATGCACATAATCCTGATGTTCCACATTCTCTCCTTCCAAAATCTGATATTGATTCCGTCTATCAAACGTATTTCATTCGTCCTGGCCACGGCCCCTCTCCTCAACCTGTCTACGATCACCTCCTCCACCTCTCATTCCAGTATAACCTCCTCTTGACCTTCCACTACCTCGCCCACGCTGGCTACGCTGTTCACGAAGTACCGGACAATCGTCGGCCCAATGCCCAAACTCCTTACAATAAGCACACTGATCCTCCGCAATGTCCGTACGACCATACGATGCGTTACCTCCACCTCGTCTACCTCTCTCATTCCCTCTACCCTGTGTTCCCCGAACCTGCGCCAACATCACCTTCGTTTTCAATTCCTTCGTCTTTTTCTCTATACTTTCTTTAGCCTCCACCTCCTGCCGCTCATAATACTGAGCCATAGTTAACAAGGACGCAGGGGTCGCCGTGGCCCAGGAACTTTCACTCAATTTTAATCGCTTAGCAATCTCTGGTAGGAGATTAGCTACGTACTTATCCACAAACAGATGCCGACCCGTATCGTCTGTTAAAGATTGACCACTGTAATCATGAAAGGCCTCCTCGAAGCGCGTAAAGAAATCTGAAACCGTTTCATCATGTTTCTGCTTGCATGACGTTAACATGGTCCAATCAATCTTTTTGGCGGGAACAAGCGTTTTCAATTTACGCAAAATAGCTGCCGGGAGTTCTAGGATTAGCTGACAAGGCTTGCATGCTGGTGCCCTATCTAAATCTGCAGCATTTATTTCTTTCCATGTCCCTCCCAATATTGTCTCATCATTATTTTTACGAATCTGCCGCCACATGTCAGGTGGTAATATCAATCCAAAAAACAAATCTATATCTACAAGAGTCATCACACAAGACGATATAGCCCCCTCCACCCCCTCATAAAATGCCGCTGGATTCTTTCGGAGATCAGGTAAAGAATTTTTAAGTGCCATGACATCTGCTCTATTCCATGGTGTATATACCCAATTATACACAAAATATCCCTTCGCATCCTTTGACAATTTATCATCATCCGTACCTTCCCCTTTTGGTGGAACATACAAAGGCGCGGCTTCACGCATAGGCATAACATGCAACGCAGAGCTCTTATCTGAACCACGAAGAGAACACTCCTTAACCGCCCCGTCGTTTCCCGGCTCGGACTCCTTTTTCCTCCGTTTCAGTTCCTGTCGTAAATAAATTGTCTCATCCCGCAGCGCGATCAACTGCTTGAACAGGTCATCCACATCTGTAAGATCAAAATCACCTTTAGCTAAATTCTCACGATATACCGACAAAGCTTTAGGCTCTAACGTTTCAGAAACTTCACGATATGCATTTACAACTTCATCCGCTAAAGTAGACAAGAAATACATTAATTCAAGATCCGACCACCCCTGTTTCTCCGTTACCAACTGTTCCTGAGTAACACAATGCTTATTCACTTTACGAGCCCAACTGCGCAAATGAGCGGACCTCTCCGCAATAAACCTGAGAGCCTATACCCCTTTCTGGCTCACTTGAATCTGCCCATCATCCTCGGAATCCGCAGCCGGAGCCGTCGGTGAAACATACGGAGGCGGTGACCGATCTAACAAAGAAAAATCATCAATTTCATTATTAAGGACAGGATAAAGCGGTCGGCGAATAGGAAACTGACCAGTCGTTTGCAATTTACGTTCCCGTTCCTCCCTCTCTTTCTTCTCCTGAGCCTCCTTCTCCTCAAGCTGTAAAGCCTTATCCCGAGCAGCCTTGCGCTGCTCTTTGTCCGCCAAGGCAACCTCACGCTTCATTCGTTCACGCGCCGCTTTCTCCCACATTCGTACACAATCAAACATATTTTGTCTAGACCTACGTTGAAACATACATTGCTCGGCAAATTGGATTTTACTCAAATCGTATGACCCGTGTAGGGGCCATTGCAATTCGGGATCGGCCTTAGTGTACTTATGCCATAATTTACTATACATAATAGGTGGAAGGCCGTGCTTAATATACATTTCCCTATTTGGTGTCCCCTCTGGGGGAGCTGGCTGTGATTCCGCTAACCTAATTGATGCATCATCTCCTAAGCAACACATTCCCCGGAGTTTGCTGAAAACAGGCATGTTCAAAAAGTATCACGAAAGCGTGACACCAGACCAAATGGCACTTACAGTTCTTCACACGATTGTGCCGCTCAAAGGAAAAAAACAAAGTTAGAGAAACATCTCTACATGCCTGCCTATGTGAAGTGCACTACACATATAAGTTCAAAGATCACAAATTCAAAATGTTAGCTAACTCAAATCAAAGTTCATAGAATTCGGCAAGCGTCCTCACCGATCACAAAGCACAGATTTTCAGTAAGCGTCCGAAGACTACCTTACCGAACACAATTCGTAGGACTTCAGTAAGCGTCCGAAGACTACCTTACCGAACACAAAGCTTACCAATTCTCAAAAGTCCAGATTCCAACTGCCAAAGTCTTGTAAGCCAAATCAGCCAAACGGCACTTTCTCAGTGAAGCGGACACTCGAAAACTCAGTCGGAGACCGGCGCCACCTGGAAGGTCAGATCGGAAGGAAAGGAAAAAACACCTTGGCAGCCAAGACTCGGGTCACTCGTGGCAGTGCGCGTCCATGGCGAGTTTCCAAGCCTTCGTCACGACCTCTCCTTCGGGCATCCGAGTCGCCGATGAGTCCCTTCGTGGTCGCCAATTGAAGTATTTCAGGGTTCCCAAGGCCTACACGCTCCAGAGATTACCCACATACACAAAAGAACTGTTGGCACGGAAGCTGTAAAAGGCAAAGAACAAGTTTATTAAAACCCCATGGGGTGGTGGTACACTCAAACAGCACCCTTCGGTATTGCAAGAGGTATCACACCGAACATCGGTGTGACCCCGTTTTATATACACTTTTGGGGCAATAAAAGACAGGCGGCACAAGTTAAGACACAGTTTTAGAGACATATATGGTCATGTTTTGGAATACTGCCAGCTTATTGGAGGGTTTCAAACCCACTGGTCAGTTTGGGGCACATTCCTGAAGGTTTACGGGTCAGTGAGAACTGCGCATGTGCGGCTTGACCAATACTAAAAATAGCCTGTTGCTGGGCAGATGAGAGTGGTCAGTGGAACGGACAAAGGACTAAAGGGCACGTCGGCCACGAGGCCGCTCATGAGCTAAGATGGCCGCCACAGTATTCAAAATGGCGTTTATCGTATACAGCCAAGTTAAGGAGGACAACGTGTTGGTTCAGCTAATCGCTAACCCGGACGGGCCAATTACGACAACAGGTGCCACGCCGTTCATAGTTATTTATCTCATCTTGTACTCTGATTTAATTTTTGCTGCGTACAATAAGAAAAATTGTGCACTTCCAAATCAAAATTGCTTGGTAGAAAACTGATATTTCTGGAGCTCAAACAGACGTAAGCAGAACCCACATCAAGATTTTTCGATATGGCTTGTAATGATAAAGAAAAGAGGTAAAAAAATGACTAAACGTGCTTTAACACACAGTACGTTATTCAGCATACAAACATATAAATTGCATTTGAGGATGCAGGGGAACTGCGTGTACGTCAGTGAAGTAAATAGTAATGTGATTGGCTACCTTTATATAATTTCATTGGTAGTCATAAAGCTATAGTGCAGAGTCACAGTCCCTCTATCAGTGGAGCCAATACGATTTACTATTCACTCAGGGCATTCAATCAATTGTAAGTCAAGATTACAGCTCTCAGTAAGGCAGTCTAAAATACATCATTTCAGCCGTGATGTACCAGTCATTTCCAATCATTTTACCAAAGCACAGATAACAAGTCCCGCTCTGGAGCACTCTCGTTTGAACAATGTATTTCATACAAACCTTCCCTCAGGCTTGAACCCGGCCGCATAACTAGTTCGAAAATTATTATAATCTAGACAAGATCACAATTGCCTTCTTCTGTGGAGCTGCAGGGAGCAATTTCAACTGTACATATGGCTTTAAAATAAATTAGCAATGGGTCGTTACTGTAACTATCCAATGCAGAATAGGAAAAAATGCTATTGCGGATCTGCTGTGAATTATAATAAACCACATGCAGATGTGTGGAATTGTGCAATTCGAAGGAATAAAAATGGTTTATATATGTTAATTGATTTGTTGCCTCGTATTACGACTTAGACAGAAAGCAAGCATTTAATACATTTGGAAAGTGTATGTTTTGCCGAATTACGACAAGTAGTAATGCATTCATTGCAAACTTCATAGACAAAATTGACCAAAAGCTAAAACATTTTAATTGAACAGTTAGGCCATTACTCGATTTCTATTAATTTGGGGGTATATTATCAAGGAATGGCGTTAAAATTATCGCCGCTTTAGCGGCAATAAACTGATGCTAAAGCGGCGATAATGGGCTTGATAATATGCCCTTGTGAATTCCCATAGAAGCCCACGTTCTGTGTGAACCTGGGCTGCTATGGGAATTCTCAAAAGCATATTGTCAAGCCCATTATCGCTGCTTTAGCTGCAGTTTCCTGCCACTAAAACTGCAATAATATTAACGCCCTTCTTGATAATATGGCCCTTGGAGTTTTATATAGCACAAACTTGAGCTTTACAAGAGCACTAGTTGTGTTACAGATGGACGCTTTCAGTTTGTGAGGCACAGGGAGATTTTTTCTTTTTTTTTTCAATGGTTATCACTACTTCTCATTATTTGGTCTTTGCAATTAGACCTTACAAAAATTGCGCTTTATCAATTGGCGTTTTCATTGTCACTCAAAGTATAAATGATGGCGCCGCTTGGTAGCAAAGGATGGTTATAGGCACAGGGAGATTAGGGCCAGATGTACGACGGATATTTGCATGCGCAAACGGGTCAGACGCGTCTGCGCCTGCAAAAATCCTTTTGGCCATGTAAAAACTCTACGTTACGACTCCCAAAATTTGCGACTCGCAGAATAGTGTTTTGCGATTTGCTATTAGGAAGGGGCATTCCCTTCCTAATAGCCACCCCAAATGCCATGCAAAACAGTTGCAGTTTACCACCCTTAAGAGGCAGGCAGTGGTCCCAGGGACCACTCCCTGCCATTAAAAAATTAAACAAAAAGTTTCTATAGGATGTTGAGCGTTCCTGCCGAGACTCAAATCCAAATCGCAAGCTTTGAGGTCAACCGCTCTAGCCATTACGCCACATGCTCTTCCTGATCATATCAGAGTGATTAAAAAAGCTGAGAAATTGGGTCTTGATAGACATTATTTGATGTAGCAAGCTGTCATTATGATTGCAGTTAGATATTCTAAATATAGGAATGGATGTATGAAACTGTGGGTGTATTTAGGGTGTGACATCAACATAATGCAATTACATACGTAGAATAGGAGGATTAATTGAGCGCTACCTTTGCTGACACAGACAGCAATGTAAACCAAAATTCAATTCATAAGATGAAAAAATGCGCTAGAAAGAATGCTGTTTGGCAAAACCAGAGATCTACAACCACTGAAATGCTTCTCCGCAGTTGTCACTGTTGAACCTTATTTAATGCACATGTCCATACAATGATATACCATACATGTGCTCGACGATGGGAAACATCCATTACAACACTGTCATTACAATGATCTACCTTTATAACGCAACTGTTACTACGCAACTACCTTTACATCAAATGCCATTACAATACATTCCATTACAACATATGTCACTACAACGCATTATAAGGTAAGTAATGGAGATTGTTCTAGTATTAGGGTGGGTCTGGGTTTTGGGGTACATGGGAATAGTAATTTCTACCCCTACACTATTCAACACTTTCCCTACTGTTGCACTCACTGGAGTGGAAATAGTAATTTTTACCCCTACACTATCCAACACTTTGATCCCTACAATATCCAACACGTACCCACCTGCTTCACTCACTGGAGTGGGAATAGTAATTTTTACCCCTACACTACCCAATACTTACCCTACTGTTGCCCTACAAGTATTATGCGTTGTAATTGTATGCGTTTTAATGGTAGTTTTTAAAAATGCATTGAATTGGCATGCATTGTAAAAGTATGTGATGTAATGGTAGTTGCGGTGTAAAGACTGTGTTGTAAAAGCATGTGTTGTAATTTACTACATTGTAATGTCTTATATTCCTCGAGGATTTCCTATTCACAGCATGTGCCAATTTTATCTATAACAGTCAGAAACTCTGTATAATTGTTGGCTGGAGACTACTGGGATGAGTGGCTGTTTGGCGACTATCAGCACAGATGGAAATGCATATCAATGTGAAATGTGCATAACCCAAAAAACAGAACATAGTTCACCACCTGTGTTACATAAACTGCACTATGTTTGCACACATTGGGATGTTTCCTTCATAAGACTGTCAGATTCATGACACACTTTTTTTCTAAAGTGGCGAAGGTGACTATGTTAATTTACAATAGCACATTCTGAGAAAATAGATATGGTCCCCACCAGGACATAACCTACCAATGTCAAAGACTTGGACCAAATACCATACCTGGCTAGAGAAAGCAGTGAGTCAGCTAGTCCCTGAGTACAAGTGTACAAATCAAAAATCAGCTCCCACTGAAACCCGGTTCTAGGATAAACTCAAAACTCGAAAACAATTATATCGCAGGCTAGAACAAAGATAGAGTCATCTCAAAACTACAGGGCCAGGGAAAGAGACTCATACATACTCTATAAAAGAATAAAAAATCCTGATCTTAGAAGAAAAATCGTCCTACTTTACAAACAACATTGAAACTGCCAAAGACTCTACTAAAGAGCTTTTTAAAACAGTCAACCTGCTCTCCAATATCTCAGATAACAAAAACGCCAATACTAATGAATCTTTTTGTAAAATTTTTGCTATTTTATTTCAAGTTAAAGTTGAGGATATATATGTGGCTTTCACCACTGAATACACATTCACCTCCTGCTTCCCTAGGGAGATTCCTTCCTCAATCAATTTAGAAACTCTCGGCCTGATTACGAGTTTAGCGCTACAGCGCCGGGTCAACGCCGGTTCCGCTGTAACAAACCAGCGCATATCACAAGTTGAACTTGTATACACGAGTTTAACTTGTGATATTGTCAGCAGTCCTTTGCCTTTCCCATTGTGGTGCCTAGAAAAACAGGCATCCCAATGAAAATGGCAAAAAAGTTCCAGCATGGCATGGACGTGGACATCCATGCCGTGCTGGAACTATGTGGGATTACAGACGGGGGCACATGTTGTGCCCCCCGAAAATATTTCCAATGCGGGTGGGCCATGGGAGCCCTGTAGTTCACCCTGTGTTCCACAAACGCCATTTTTTTCATGGCAGGGCTCCCGCCATGAAATTCTGATGGTGGATGAACTAGCAATATGCTGAGTGACGACTGCGCCCGTCCCTGCTCAGCATACTGCCTTGCGGCCTTGCCACCGCCAGGCAATAATTGTTCCCTGGCGCAGCAGGTTTCAACGCCAATACAACTTTAACAGTCGTATTATGGTGGACAGTGGACCGCCTGCACAAGTCTGGCATTCGCAAGACCGCCAGACTCGTAATCAGGCCCTCTGACTTTGTTCTTACCACTCACAACGGATCAGGTAAAAAGTATGACTAAATCCATGAAATCTGGCTCCCATAATTACCATTGTTTCCCGAAAATTCTTCAACCGGTTCCTGAAAAAATCTCAGCTTACCTGACTAACATTTTCAACAACATGTTCAGTTCAGGTTATTTTCCTAAAGCTTGGAAAAAAGCATCCATCCTACCCTTAGTAAAGAAAGCCAATCTACCTCTCGCAGATCAAAGCAATTATCAGCAAATATCTTGATTACCGTTTGCAGCCAAAATAGTCGAGAAAGCCATGAACCAAGAACTGACTGCCTTTGTAGAAGACAACACCTAGTTCAGCTTTAGAAGCCACTACAGCACATACTCTGCTCCGAATATTGTATCTGAGGACATATGAGCATCCATTGCCAAAGGAGAAAATACCACTCAAATCCTGTTAGACCTCTCAGCAGCATTTGACATGGTCACTCATTATATTCTGATAGACTAGCTCTACTCATTTGGAATCAGAGGAGTGGTGATAGCCTTTATAAAATCATTCCTTTTTTTTTTAATATATATTTTTATTTTATACTTCAAAATCAAAGCACACATTTTAAAAGAATACACAAATTTCTCTCTTACATTTGTTCATCTCACAATATGAAAGGAAAACTTAAACCAATACAAAATAAACTCAAGAGAAGGAAGCCATTGCAACAGTGTAACGTATTATAACATTTTCATAAAATCAGAAAATCAACAACAAATCCTATCAACCTATTCCTGTTCTCCACTTCTCCAGGGGCCCCCAAATCTTAATACCTCGAGCTCTCCCTATCCTACCTTTTCTTGCCTATATATGTTTCTCTAGATTATGTATAGAAATAAGATTTGATAACCATGTTTGCATGGATGGGGGACTCTTATCTAGCCATACTCTAGCTAACATTAGTCTAAAGACAGCAGATACCATAAACAAAAACATTGCGTCGCCTGGATCCATTAGAGCATTTTCCGCATCAACTCCCAACATAATTAAGCTTGCTGTAAGGGTTATCTTTATCCTTAGTGAGTTATCCAAAAAATACTCAATATCCTTAATTATTGTATATAACTGAGGACATGTAGCAAACATGTGGACAATATCTGCCTCAGTGGAGTTACATCTGGGGCAAGTAATACCCTCAGTACCCCCCCATTTCGCAATCCTGGCTGGAGTGTAATACAATGAAAACAAGGTTTTGTAATGTTGGGATTGCAAGGGGGCAGAGCAGAGCATGGACCGGCCTAATTCCAGGGATTCGTTAAAGGATTCGGAAGTAACCTCTATTCTCTCCCCCCATTTATCCCTATGCTTGTCCAGGTCGTCCGGTCTATTTTTTTACAAAAAAGCATATATTGACCTAATGGAGTGTTCCTCCCCCGTGGTTATCCCTTCCATCAAGTCATTAGGTTGAAAGCCCACCGGCCCCCCTTGTTTGTTTCTTAAAAAACTCCTAACCTGAAGGTATTTAAAAAAGTCCCTTCTATTTAGTTTATATACATTTACCAAATCCTCAAACTGTACAATCGCCCCTGAATTTCTTAAATCCCCAATTTGATGTATCCCTTTATCTTCCCAGCCCGCCATTACTGAATCAGCGAAAATCTCTTCAGGGAAGGATTTATTTTTATATACTTTGGTATATCTATTGAATCTTCCCATGCCTGACTTCTTCAAAAAGGAACTCCAGATTTTAAGCGCCGCCCTAAGAGTCTTATATGTCTGTCTTCTAAGATAACCCAAATCCGTAAAGTACAGGAAGCAGTTTTCTGCATTTTGGCCTAGTACCGCTGTGTAAACTTCAATTGACATATTAATGGTTTTTGATAACCCACCGCCTCCTCCTATTAGCCCCTGCATATACTGGAGAGCCGCAGCCAAATAATATAATCTAAAATCTGGTGCACCCCAGCCCCCTCTATCCCTTGGTAAAGTAATGAATTTATAAGCCCTACGGGTTTTTCCTTGGGCCCAGATAAACCTATTAGCTAGACTCTCCAACATGTTGAGCCATTTGTTTTCAAAAATTAAAGGAATTGATCTAAATAAATACAAAAATTTGGGCAAGACCATCATTTTCAACACATTAGTGCATCCAACCAATGATAAGTGCAAGTTATTTATTCTTTCCAGGTCGCTTTTCACCTTCGCCAACAGCGGAGTCATATTGCGCTCAACTACTTCCTCCAAATTTGCAGAAATATCAATCCCTAAATAAGTTGCGCTGTTAACCACCCTGTTATCCAGACTAGTTGCAAACCTATTCATAATTATCTGGGTTTTTGTTTTGTTTAGGCTGTATCCTGAAACCAGCCCAAAGACATGCGCCTCTGCTTCTACTCCCACCATAGCTATATCCGGATTCGGAGTCAGTATAGCCACGTCATCAGCGTAAGCGAGGGTTTTCACAATGCAGCCATTCAATGACATAGACTGTATTTCAGGATTTCCCTCCAATTTGCGAAGTAGTGGCTCGATATATAGGGCGAAAAGCAGCGGGGAAGACGGACAACCCTGCCGAGTCCCTCTTTGTATATGAACTAGATCTGAGTGCCCTCCGTTTACTCTAATTTTTGCAACCGGGTCTCTATATAGGGCTTGAATGGCCAGTATATACCCTGGCCCTATACCACACCACTTCATAACTTCCCATAGATATTCCCAGGCGACCCTATCAAAAGCCTTCTCGGCATCTAGGAAGAGTGCTGAAATAGGGTCGCCTGTAACCTCTGCTGCATCAATCATGGTTATCTCTGTCCTAATATGCTGAGTAGTACCCTTCACGGGTATAAAGCCATGTTGTGATGGGCTCACCAAATGTTCAATACAACCTGCTAACCTCTTTGCCAACATCTTTGAGTATATCTTAACATCTGAGTTCATCAGTGTGATTGGCCTGTAAGAGCCAGGGAGAGTTAAAGGCTTCCCTTTTTTAGCAATGACAATTATATCGGCCCCTCCCCATGAATCCGGTGGTTGCCCCCCTGTTGTACATATAACATAACCTCAAACATATAGATCAACAAACATTCACAAAATGCTTTGTAAAACTCAACCGGAATTTGATCAGGTCCAGACGCCTTTCCTGATGGTAAACTACCCAATGCATCAATGAATTCCTCCAGGCGCAAGGTAGATTCTAATATTTCTCCTTCTTCCTTTGAGAGAGATGAGGGAACTATATCTTTAAGATAATTACTAATTTCTACAATTCCCCCTGTGTCTTCCCGTGTGTACAGTTTTTCATAAAATACTCTGAAAACCTCTCTTATCCTATCCGGATCTGTGACAGTAATTCCCTGTGGAACCAATATCTCTTTTATCTCTGCAGCTGCCCTCTGCTGTCTAATTTTAACCGCAAGGATATGACCCACTTTCTCACTACACTCGTAAGCCTCCTCCTTTTTAGCCAGATATTTCTCTGCCATCTTTCTAGAAAAGCTTTCTACAGCTTCTGCCTTTAATGCTACTAATTTTAGTAATGAGTGCTCCAGACTAGATTTAGATTCTACTGCAGCAGCTAGTTTTCCTTCCTCTGTAATCAACTTTTGCCGGATAGCTTCAACCTTTATCCTCTCCTTCTTGCGTCTTGTCAATACATAGCTCAATGTTTCTCCTCTGACCCCAGCTTTGAAACAATCCCAAGTTTGTCCTATAGAGGCAGTGCCATGATTGATTTCCCAAAAGGACCTAATCCACCCTTCCATATACTTCTTGTATTCGATATCTTGAAGAAGACTCCGCTCAAAAGTCCATGTTGACCTCTTACTCTGTGATTGCGGAATCCTCACTGTCAATATTAACGGACTATGATCGGAAATAATCCTTGGTTATTTTTCAATCAATGTCTCCAAAGCCAGAGTCCTTGAGACTAGAAAATAGTCCAGTCTTACCAAAACCTGGTGTGGTGCCGAAAAAAAAAGTACTGCTATCTAACAGTGGATGTTGCATCACCCAGGGATCTACCAATAAATTATGATTGACCATGCTGGCAATAGCCCTATATACCTTTCTCTTTCTTCCACTGTACACCGCTCCTGTATTCAAAAATGAACTTGTAGGGTCATGCAAATTGAAATCACCACAACATATTACTGGTTCAGGCCACTGTGCTAATTCTGTATCTATAAATTGCCATATCTCAGGATCATCCTCAGTGGATCCATATATAGTTACTAATGTTAACCTGAGACTTTTAAAACATAATTCCACCATAGCCCATCTCCCCCATTGGTCTTCTTTCTTCCTTTTAACTATGACATCTCTTCTTCTCCCCAGGATTGCAACCCCTCTTGTCCTAGATCCTTGCCTACTAGCGGCTAGCACATCAAACCCCAACTGATTCATTAAATATATCTGCTTTTCCTCTATATGCGTTTCCTGTAAGCATACTAAGTCCACTTGTAAAGTTCTAATATAAGCTGCTACATTCGCCCTTTTCCTTGGATCATTTAAACCACATACATTTATTGAAACTAACTACAAGACATTGTGAGTTGTCAAAAAAACTTTTCTTCCTATCCTGACTATTTCTTTAGCTATCCTTTCCCCCTTTCCAACCTTTCTCCTCTCTTTTCTATTCAAAGATATAGACACCAAAATATATATGTAAACAATGTGTGCTAAAAAACATAACCAGTCTACAAACTGACACTGATTTTTAGTCCCCCACCCCCTCCCCCTCCCCTCCCCTCCCCTTCCCTCCCTGCCCCCCCTCCCCTTACAGGCAAATAGGTCAACGATGACCTATATGTGGCCGCTTCTTGGTTGTGTTAGTCGCACCCCTCTCCCACCCTCACCAGTGTCCCCCCTTTTTACCGCTTAAACCTCTCTTCAATAGTTCATAGTATTAAATTTAAGACCTACAGCCATCTTAAAGGAAAACAACCTCCTATTTCTTCTCCCCCCCAACTCCTGAATAAACTCCTGAGCTTTCACTTCTGACATAAACATCCTAACTCTGCCCTTTGTAATAACTTTCAGTCTAGCCGGGAACAGCAAATATGCCTCTGATCCAAGGGCCTGAAACTGCGAGATCATTTTCCTGAGCCTCCACCTCCTCTCAACTGTCACATGGCAAAAGTCCGGTCTAGAAAAGAAAGTGACACCCTCCACAGTTCTTTTGCTGTCAGGTCTCGCTTTCTGAATAATTTCTTCTCGGAGCAGAAAGTTTCCGACATAAACTAATATTGCTCTAGGGAGTGATGCTTTAGAGCCTCCTTCAGCTCCATATGTCTTACGCTGGACAAAGGGGAACCTATGTGCCCTCTGAATCTCTGTCTCCCACTGCCACTGGGACTCAGGAAATGCACCCTTTAATAGGTTAATCACAAACCCCCTAGGGTCCTGCCCTTCAAGCCCTTCTGCCACCCCCAAAATGCGAACATTGTTGCGTCTTTGACGATTTTCAAAATCCTCCATCTTCCAGAGAAAATCGTTTGCCTTCTTTTCCTGTTGTGTTTTAAATTCACGAAAGCTACGGAAGTCGTCCTCCATCTTGCCTGTTCTTTCCTCCACCTCAGCAACTCTCCCAGCCAAGCCTTCATATAGTTTGTTTGTTTTCCGAAGTGTCGTTTGAATCTTCTTGAAGTCTTGTCTTGTTTTTCGGCTTGTAGATCTTGCTTCGGGTTGTATTTGCTTCAACATGTTGAACACCATTCCTAATGCTTCCTCTTGCCTTGGGCCTGTTTCTTGCTCTTCCTGATATGTCTGTGATGTTGCCGAATAGTCCCAGTCCAATTTCCTCTCAGCTCCTCTTGTGGGCGACCCTCCGTGTCTACGCCGCCTTATCTATTTCCTCTTTTGTGTAGAGTCTTTGCCTATGTCAGTTCCTGAGGAGGTAGAGGCTGACCATGAATCCTCGTCGTCTTCATCTTCCTCCTTTTCCACTCCTCCTCCTCTTCATCTGTTATTTCCTCCTCCTGTTGTATAGAGTCGGAATCCTCATTTACTGAGAAGAAATGCTCCCCCTCCAGTGAGCATAGATCTTCCTTTTCCCTGGGATGTCCGCCTTCTACCTTTGCTGCCACTAAACTTACAGAGCTTCCCCATGTGGGATTAGGGGATTTAGCTAATAATTCTGCTTCAACCTGCATAATTGCCTGCAACATATCTGCATTTTCTTGCCCCCTTGGCTTCCCCTTACCGACTTCCTTGTCCTCAGTAGTCCCTTCTGTAATCACCATCCGCTGCAGTGTCTCCTTTTCTCCTTTCTTTTCGGTGCATTTCTCAGCCCTCTGCCCTGCATTTTCATCAGTGCTCCTGTCGGCGTTCTGCTCGACACTCACCGAGAGTGGTTGCCTAGCAACAGCCAGATCAGCGTCTGGCACGTCTCCTACTCCCGTACTTGCTGCTGCTGCTGCGTCCTCGAGGACGCTCTGTTGACTGACTCTAGGATCGGTTTCTACATCACCGGGGACTCCCGCTGCCAAATCTGCCGTCTCTGAGTTGGCTGAATGGGTAAATGACTCTGGTAAGGTGGGCTGCCTAAGGGGGGTTCCTTTACTTTTTATTTTCATGATCGCCGGTTTTTCCAACACTTTGGTGCGCCCTTTCACCGTAGCGCTCTCATCTCCGCACAGTGGTTTCCCTTTCTGGTCCATTTTCTTTCTTGTCGGAGGTGCAATCACCTTCTTGATTGCACCCGGATTCTTCACCGGGATCAGTGTCTTCAGCGCTACGGGCGTCTCCAGCTCAGTAGGGGTCGGTTTACTGATCTCCATCCCGTCTTTAATCTTCGCTTTATCGGCCTTTGCAGACCTAAGGGGCATTTTTGTAAGCAGCGAGTAGCTTAAGTCTTTTATTCCTCACTCAGATATGATCTTGACTTGCGACAGCAGGCTGCTTGCGAGTGCTCTTAGTTTCCTTCTAAGCCTGTCAAATTCAGCAAGCACACTGTCTCTAAGCCGGCTAGTACTTGACTTTGCAGGATTGAGACAAACACACTCTCCAGCTCCGAATCCAGCTTCAATGAGGGCAGGATCCACAGCCATCTGGGGGGTCTCGCGCTATCATTATAGCACCCAGCTACTGCATACTATTGCGTCCGGATGGGAGAGAGGTTTTGGTGCGACCGCTCACCACAACCCACCCGCGGCCATCTTGCCTCCCCATTATAAAATCATTCCTGTCAGAACGGGAACAAAGTGTAGCCTGTATCAAACTCATTTACTATCCCATGCTTAGTGCCAAAGGGTTCATCCTTTAGTCCTACCCTTTTTTACCTATATATCACACCGCTCTCTAAGCTGATTAAATCTTTTGGTTTCTCTGTGATATTTTATGCTGACGACACCCAGATTGTAGGCTCACTCTCAAGCAATCCGGACCACATTGCTGTCAAACTTCATGACTGAAGGAGACATATAGGAAATTGGAGGAACAATAACTGTCTAAAATTGAACTCAGGTAAAACTGAGATTCTCCTGTTTGGAAACGATACAACCTTCTGGTCCCCGATTTGGTGGCCCCAGAGATAGGTGCTTTACCTGCACCAGTAGAAAAGGTAAGGAACTTTGGAATCCTCGTAGATAACAGATTGACATTTGATAGCCAGATCAACTAGATCATATCATCTCTTTTCAACACCTCAAAATGATTTGGAAAATCCATCAATTCATCCCGAATAACCTTCAAACGACAATGGTCACAGGACTAATACTATCTTAATTAGACTACTGCATTGCCTTGTATATAAGCATGCAACAAAAACTGCTTACCAAATTGCAAAATGCTGCATCACGACTGCTCTTTGGAATACCTAAACACCCGTCATCAGCCCTAGCACCCACCAAGTTGCATTGGCTACTGAT
Organism: Lissotriton vulgaris; assembly: GCF_964263255.1. Classification (NCBI taxonomy): domain Eukaryota; kingdom Metazoa; phylum Chordata; class Amphibia; order Caudata; family Salamandridae; genus Lissotriton; species Lissotriton vulgaris. Next base: position 1,571,008,696 of record NC_141694.1, on the reverse strand, counting down.
AAAAAAAGACTAACTTTCAAGGTGTTAGATATTGCCTTCAAGGCACTTCATAACTCAGGATATGATTATATAATACAAAGTTTTTTCTGGTGCATTGGCTTCAGACCACTCCGGTCAATGGCTGCAAAAAATTATATTTGTTTAGGAAATGCCTTTGGGGAGGCAAAAGCTTTGTCATCTGCACAACCAAACTGTGGAACCCCCCCTGCTCTCCAACTGAAAGAAATGACAAATCTTCTCCAGTTTAGGAAAACATTAAAAACCTGTTTTTTTAATCAATAATATTCTAGGGGCTAGATGTAGGTAAAATAGATTTACTGATTTTTAATTACCGAATTTTACCGATTCAGTAATTAAAAATCGGTAAATCTAAGCTGTGGACATGTAGGTATTCCAGATGTGCTGGAATACCGAATCGGAAGTATTCTGTATTTACCGATTGGGTAAATACCGAATCGGTAATGCCCATTCATTTCTATGGGCTTTGAAGCCCATAGGAATGAATGGCATTACCGAATCGGTATTTACCGAATCCGTAAATACCGATTTTCACAAGGGTGCAGGGGGTGTCACTTTGACACCCTCTGGCACCCCCAAAACAGGCTCGGGTGCCATGTGGCAGGCATACATGCCCTAAGGGCAGGTCTGCCTGTCACATGGCATAGGTGTGCATGCACACATGTGCATGCCCACCGGAATCGGTATTTTACCATCAAATTGGATTTGATGGTAAAATACCGATTCTGTAAGGCCTCTGGGACTCAGAAGAGTCCCACCTACATCTGGGAGCCTCAGATTCGGTAAATTTACCGAATTTTTATTTTACCGATTCGGTAAAAAAATGCCCCCTACATACCTGTCACCCATTTACCGATCGCTAACGGCCAAAATCGGCCGTTACCGATCGGTAAATGGCCTGAAACGGCCACCTACATCTGGCCCCAGAATCTGTATTGTCAACGCCTCTATCAAGTAAAGTTACCACTTACTCTGTTTCAGACTGAGGTAGCACCAAGATCCCACTTGGTATTTGAGCATTTTAAAATAATAATTAACATTAACATTACATGACACCTTTATGGTAAGATGGCAAACATTTAAAAAGGGGCATACTAGAGCATAGATCCTATTCTGTCGCATAAATGATTGCACATTGAGAATAATGAGGTCATGCTTTAGGTGCCCCTAGCTCACACATATGGAGTATTGTTTTATTTTGTGCCAACTCTGTATTGCACAATTTAAGTCTGAGAGCTGCGCATACAAAATGTTTTTTATTTAAATGATCTTTTCAGGGCCTTCATTTATGAGGTTTTGGCGTAGGGCAGCGCCGCAAGGAATCTTGTTGCGCTGCACTTTGTCAAAACAAAAGGGCTGGAATGCACTATATCTATGAGATACAGCACATGTCTGTCCTTTTCCCCTGTGCCAGTGCACAATCAGCAGCCAAGTGCCAATGCAGGCACCCTTGTAGTATAGTGTAAGGGTGCCTGCGTTGCAGGCCTGATTGATTTTGTGCAGGAAGGGACACCTTCCTCCACAAAAGCAATCAATTCAGGTGGTTTCCTCTTTCTATAAGTGCTTCAGAATGCAGTACACATAGAAAAAGGAAAAAACAAGGAGACATGAATACATTTCTCCTCACTGCACCTTCATAATGCCACCCCAGCAGTGACATTAGATTCTGTCGCATTCCCAAGTCTACCATCTCTAATAAATCTGAGACAGCTTCAGATTAAATGTGTGTTGTGTGGAAACACCCACAGCAACACCCATGGAACACCCTTTTCACGCAGTGTTCTGTGTGAAAGGGGCACATTTACAAGGCCATGAAAAATCATGTAAAGTGGCTTACGTGGACTTGTAAATATGCTGTTGCACATTGCACTACCGGAATGTCAAAAAAATGCTGTTCTGGTGGTGCATAAGTGCCATAAGGGGCCTCATATATGAGGCCCTCAGTATATAGAGTAAATGTATTCTCAGTCAACCAATCTCTTAGCTGGCCGATCTCTACAATGTAGCAAACTGCATTGTAACAAGGTTTCCTTTGTCTAAACTTCTGAGGTTAGTGTCCTCTTTGCTGCACTGCTACTGTTACTTCTGTTGGTGAAGATCATATGTCTGTAATAAGCGCCAAATGAACCTGGTGGCTATATTTCTCTTCTGTGTAAGCATGCATTCTCGAACAAGAGATGAATCCCAAAAGGGCTGTTTGCATTTGAAAGGTTTTCAGCCTATGCACATTTTTTTTACCTTAAGCAGTCCAATATATAGAAATACCAACCTAATTTTTCAGATAAGCCCCTAAACAAAAAGCTTGCAATTTTAGAATCTGCATATGTACTCAACACTGTCAGCCAAAGTTCAAAACTGCCCAACAGATGAAAGTTAAATACATTTTATAGACTTTTAGTCTAAAAGTAATTTAATTAGAAATAAAGCAATATATTTAGAACATCCATTACAATTCAGTATAAGCATACAATTGGGACAATTAATATAATGCATTATATATGGAGAGCAAGAAGAGATATACATGGTTCAGAATACAAATGAATCTGATTATTACATAGACAAAGTGATAATGTGTAGAAAACAATAATGATAACAAAGAAGCAAATATACTGTCAGAAAGAAGAATGTCAAGGAGGTTGAAGAACTTCTTGTTCAATTGGTGGTAGTGCAAAGTATGCTTTCGCAGATTTATCTAAAATATTAGTGACTGGAGAACACAAAGCTAAACGTTTTACAAGGGATATTGTATGCATTGCTGTAGCATCCAGCCTGTGGTTATGGAAAACTGCATATCACCATGCTTGAAAAGAGAGCTTAGTGAGATCTTTTCAATTACTTGTTATTTGTTGAAATGCAACTGCTAGTAGCAAATCCAGTAATCTCAAATCAAATGAAACTATGCCCCAGTCTTGAGATAAACGTCCTAATAAAGCATCAGTAATGGAGAAGGGAACTTTAGATTGAAATGTGAAGAGTAAATGTCTTAAGTGTGCATGTTCTGAGAAACATGTCCAACAGGTATCAGGGAGTTCTGTGTAGAGTTTGTGCAAAGTTACAGGATAATGAAAGAGTCTGTTATAAATATAGAACAACATTTGAGTGTTGTTTGCTGCACTGGAGGATTTTCTACATTTTATCCTGATTTTGTTCCAAAATAAAGCAGGCCAAGTAATTCCTAAATCTTTTTTCCCAAAATAACTCTGTGCCTACTTTATCTATATCAGTAGGAGTAGTGTGTAAATGAAAATAAATAATGGAGGCTTTTGGAGCAGTATGTAAATGATCATGTAAGTGAATTATGTATAGTGAGGTAGATTGAGAGAGGGGTTGAAATTGAGTGAAAGCAGTAGATAGGGTGTCTTGTAAGAGTTGACATTTATGTTGAAATGAGAATGGAAAAGGATTTGAGCTTGCGCAAAATGATATGTCAATCAATCAGGATTTATAGAGTGCAGCTAATCACTCGAGAGGGTATCCAGGAGCTAAGTTCTTTCAGACTTTCAGAATCAGTCGAAAAGCCAGGTCTTGAGCCTTTTTCTGAATTCTAGGAGAGTGGATGATGTTTATAGGAGAAGGAGAAGGAGAAGGGGAGAAGCGGAGAAGGGAAGGTGGTTCCAGGAATCCCTGACTATAACGTGCCACACAAGATTTGCATTGTGCCTTCAAACGATCGAATGTAATCAGTTTGAAATGATAAGATGTGGCCAGGTAGAACAAAGACTGAGAATTACCCATCATTCTAATGTATGAACTATTTTAATTGTTTTCGTTCACCACATTATCTGAATCCTATTCACCATTTGTAAAACTAGAGCACTTTTCTATTCCGCAAGTTCCCCTGGAGCAACCTTTTTCCCCTGTCGCTCACTGTTATTTACAGTAAAGAATATACAGTTACTTAAAAATTGATGTAATAAAGACCTTTGTATTAAAATAAGTTTGTGGTTGTTGCACCTTAGTTTGTGGTCGTTGCACCTTAGTAAACTGGCTGTATTTAATTACTGTTATACTGTTATACTATTATTGTGGGTTGTGATTCAACTCTCCCTTGAAATTAGGTCTAGGACCATTGTTTTTCGTGTTCAATACATGCCTTGTAGGCATGTAAAAGCATCTTGAATTGGCATATTTTACTGGATGGGGAGCCAGTTGACGTATTGCCGTAGTCCAGCCAGCTGGTGACTAGGGCGTGAGCAATGGTTTTCCTGGTGCTGGTCAGGGAGCCATCAGAAGATCTTTCAGAGCATGCAGAGGGCATTGAAGCAGGGGGAGGAGACTGAGTTGATCTGTCATTTCATGGTGAGTTTGCTGTACAGAATGATTCAAAGATTGTATTTGTTGTCTGTCGGTGAGGGTATTAATTCGGGGTGGTCAGCAGGTGTTGTTTCACAGGGAGGTGTTGTTCTACAAAATCAGCATTTCCATCTTGCCTTTGTTGAGCTTTAAGCTTTTGGTCCTCATCCAGTAGACGCCACTCATCATGCAGCCACTGAAGGTGGTCCTAGTGGAGGAGGGGTCTTCTGAGAGCAAGGGGATGAGCTGTGTGTCTTCGGTGTATGATATGATGTTGAGGCCATGGGTTCTGACAATGTTGGCCTGGGGGGTCATGTAGGGGGCAAATTCCGTTCCACTCGCAGAACTTGCGAAATGTCCGCATTTTCGCGTTCTACGCTGAACGGAATTCAGGGGCATGAGGTGTTGATTAAACCTCACCAGGAAGCACTTACAAATTATAAAGCAGGAGCCAGAGTAGAAGCTCAAATTCAGTAACGTATTAATCAGCCCCAAAAAATTGTGAGCTCGGCCGAGGCTGGGCAGGTGTGCTTTCTCCACATATCTACCGTCAAAAATTAGCTGCAATTCTTGATGGAGGTCTTTGCAACCATGAGTTTCTCGAGCGCAATTCCTATGTATTTCCTGTGACCAGGAGACTGCTTTCTCCTCATCTGCTGCACTGATTCGGCCTCTGACCCTTTATAAACAAGAGGCATGTGAACTCGTAATGAAGCCCCGCCCGTTTGGCCATGCCCCATGCACACTAGTGGTATGCAATGTCTTCCTGGCATTTCCCCACTATGATGGACAGTTCAATCAAGGGACCTCCGCGCCATTCGGTGCGGTGACAAAGTTAATATGCAGGGCAGGATTTATTCTGGCACGATGCTCCTGTCACCAAAATTCAGCCTCATCAGGAAGCACTTACAGATATAAATAAAGCAGGTGCCTGAGTTGAAGCTCAAATTCAGTAATGCATTAATCAGCCCCATAAAATCCTGAGCTCGGTCGAGGCTGGGCAGGGGTGCTTTCTCCACATATCTACCATTGAAAATTAGCTGCAAGCCTTGATGGAGGTCTTTGTATCCATGAGTTTCTTGAGCGCAATCCCAGTGTACTTCCTGTCACCAGTCGGCTGCTTTCTCCTCATCTGCTGCTTTGATCGGCCTCTGCTCTGACCCTTTATAAATAAGAGGCATGTGAACTGCATTAAAGCCCTGCCAGTTTGGAAACACCCCACACACACTATCGGTATGCAACTTTTTCCAGCCATTTCCCCACTATGATGGACAGCTCACTCATGGGCCCTCGACGCCATTTGGCGCGGTGGCAAAGTTACAGACACACATGGTCAATGGAGACAATTCATCTGTCCCTTTACGCAGTTGTAGTGTAGGAAAAGCACTATACATTTACCCAACTGAATAGCACTTACTGATTAGCCAGTAGAAAGTACTCCAGCTGAGTAGAGGAATTGCACAAAACAGTGGCATCTTCTTGGATAAATATGCAGGGCAGGATTCACTCTGGCACGAAGCTTGTCTGCCCCTGAGAGTTACCCTGCATTGTTTACTGCTAAATCTCTGCGAGCACGCGAAATTCTGCATGCTAGCTGAGATTTTTTGCGGTTTTGTCGAATTTTTCGTACGGCAACTCTGCAAATTCCACCCATCCCTATCAATATGTAAGTGTTGAAGAGAGTGGGGCTGAGGGGTCAACCATGAGGGATGCCACAGATGGTGCTGTTGGGTTCTGAAGTGACGGGTGGTAGGTGGATTCACTGGGTATTTCTTGTGAGAAAGGATGCAATTCATTTAAGGGCGTCTCCCTGGATGCCAATGTGGTGGAGTCTCTTGATGAGTGTGTGGTGGAATACCATATTTATTGCTGCTGAGAGGTCACGGAGGATCAGGGCCACTGCTTTTCCGCCGGTCCAGGAGGGTTCTCATGTCATTGGTGGCAGTGATCAGGGTGGTCTCAATGCTGTGGCTGGTGCTGAAACCAGATGTGTGTGAGGGAGGTGTGCAGCATGTTGCTTCTCTCCAGGTGTTCAGTGACTTGGTGGGTGATGGCCTTCTCTAAGACCTTGGTAGGGAAGGGGAGCAGAGAGATAGGGTGGTAGTTTTTGAGTTCTCTGGAGCCAGCAGAGGCTTTCTTCAGGAGGGAGTCTGACCTATGTGCATTGCTATTCACTGGGGAAGGCGACCATGGTGATGGATGTGTAGAAAATGGAGGGGAGTTTGCCGCTGATTTCCTTGCTTCTGAGTTTGAAGAAGTTATGGGGGAAGGGTCCGAGTGGTGCTCTAGAGTGGATGGAGTTCATGATGGCTGTGGTGTTCTGAGCTGTGAGCTGTTCCCAAGCAGTGATCGGGTGGTTGTGGGTGGTGTCAGATGGTGTGAGGATGTTGTACAGGTCTGTGGGTTGGGATTCGAAGTTACTGTAGATGGTGGATATCTTGTTGTGGACGTAGTCTGCCACGATGTTGCAGAGGTTTTGTGAAGGGGAGATTGTGTTCTTGGTGGCTGATGGACAGGAGAACTCTCTAATGATACAGAAGAGTTCTTTGATGCAGTGGTGGCTCGCATAGGGCGTGCTATGGGGCAGGGGAGGGGTAGGGTGGTGGGGTGGTAAACTCGGACATATGACGGAACGCAGGAACGTAATAATTACTTTTGTCTGTTCCATCGTATTTCTGAGTTTACTACCCCCCACCATGCCCCTCCTCCGCCGGGCCCCACCGCATGCAGCACGCCCTATGCAAGCAGCCACTGCCTTGATGTGTTTGGACATTGCTTAGATGCAGTCTGAGAGGTTGCCTCTTTTTGTGTCTTTTAGGTGATGGTGGTATTCGTTGAGGGCTGATTTAAAGGTGGCTCAGTCAATGAGATCCTTCAATGTCCTGATCTTCGTGCTTACCAGCTGGCTTGTTTGGTGAATCTGCTGGTCTTGGCTGGCTGGACGGAGGCAACTTTGTTGGTGATATCAATCAATCAATCACTCATTTATAGAGCGTAGCAAATCACCAGTTAGTATCCCAAGGCGCTGGAGTTGCTAGGTGCTGCGTAGTGATCCATTCATTTGAGTCCTTTCCTGATTTGCTGGAGTGGTGTGGAGGTCCTGAGGTGCAGGGAAAGGTTGTTTCCAGCTTTGGCCACCAGGTGTGAGAAAGAGCATTCTCCCCTAGGCCTCTTAGAGTGTCTAACAGGGACACAACAGGACCAAAAAAGGCATTATTTTTGTTAAACTTTTGACAGGAGGCGCACTGGATTTGCAGCTCCCACTGAAAACAAAATATAAAAGAAGTGCATGCTCCTGTGCTTCTTTAGTAGTCAGTCCCTAGTGGGCCAGGACCCAGGCCATTTTGAAAATAAGGGAGAGGGCCACACATACCCACCCTCCTGGGGCTTATTAATGCCCCGGCGACCATCACCATCCCAGGGCTTATCCATTGCTAAATGGAGGGCCTCTTGAAACCCCCACCCCCCGGCCACCACATTCCTAGGGCCGCTCTCAAAAAAGTAAATCAGGGGTCCTAGAGAACCCTTCATGCCCAGGGCACAGCCACCATCCTTAGGCTGTTTATTTTTGTAATGGGGGCCTCATGGCCCCCCCACGAGCCCTGGGGACCACCTCCTTCTAGGGACCAAAATGTCTTTTTTTTAAATGGGAGGCCCCGGGGACCACCACCTCCCCAGGGCAGGTGCAAAAAACAACAAAGGAGAGGGGACAGCCCAACCCACTCCTGAAATCATAGAAGACCGGGGGACCACCACCCCCAGAGCCAGCTCCTGATATGTCAAAGATTACCAGCCCCTGAGACAGAGCTGTTTGCTGTAGATTAGCCAAAGCTTTTCCACTCCCTCCAAGCCAAAGCAAATGCTCTCCTTCCAGTAAGCAACAACAGACATCATCCTTTTGTTAGCTGGAAGGGGAGCAGAATTGCTTTCAGACACAGGGAGCTGCAAGTTTAGCAGCTCCCAATGTCTGAAAGCAATGCCAGCTCCTGTAAAAGGGAGGGATCCAACAGGCATCTGAGGGGCCTCCAGCCTCCCCCCATGGCCCAATGGAGAGAGGGTGCCCTGAGGGCATGCACTGAAAGATGACCAGGCCCTCGGGCATGGGGTCACTGGGTCCAAATCAGGACCCGGGAAGGGGGCCATGCAGCCCCCCTACCCCATTTGTAACTAGCCCGGCCCTGGGTGATCGGGTCTGAGGAGCCTTTATCAGCACAGCCAGCGGGTCGCGTAGGCTCCCTACCACTGCAACATGGCCTGGCCCAGAGGGATCGGATCCCCAGAGCTGAAATCAGCCTGGGGAAGGAGTACCAGGTGGTCCCTCCCCTTATAAAAGAAACTTTTTTTTAAAAAGCCAGCCTGGGGGAAATCAACAACGGCCCCAATCCCTACATAAAGATATATCTTTTTTAGAAGCTGGGGTCCATGGTATGGGGCATCTGGGCCAAAATCAGCCAAGGAGTGGGTCGCGCGGCCCTTCTCCACCATTGTATAAAGGCCTGGCCCCTCGGAAAGGGGCTCACCAGAGCCAAAATCGGCCTAGGGAAGGGGGGCCATGTGGCCCCCTTCTCTAATATTTCTTTTTTTTATAAAGCCCTGCCTGGGGGAAGTCGCTGAAGGCCCCACCTCCTTTCTTAACCACTTTTCAAAGGGGCCTTCTGGCACACAACATGCTGGTGAGGGCCCATGGAGGCCAACAGCCCCTCCTGTTACCTCCAGTAAGTTCCACGCAGTAGCATTGCTGAGTGATCGTTGGAGGCCTCAACCACTTTCACCACTACTCTTCAAATGTGCCTCCTGGTACACTACTAGTTGGGCGATGAAGTTCCCCTGCCTCCTGGTGGTCCTTGGGGGCCAACAACCTCTCCCATTACCTCCACTAAGATCAACACAGTGGCATTGCTTAGAGGTCATTGGATGCCCTCCCTATTTCTGCAGCATATAAATACATGTCTCCTGGCACACTACTGATGGAGGATGAAGTCTTTCTGGATGCTGAGGGTCCTTGGGGCCAAGAACCTCTCTTGTTACCTATAATAAGTCCCCCACAGTGGTATTGCTGTGAGTTTGTCTGAGTCCCTCCCCCTTTCTCCACCACTCTGCAAACGTGACCGCTAGTCAGAAAATCATAGCAATTCACTTAATTAAAGCACAGGTTAGAGGGACGGTAAAGTTAGAAAATAGATTTGAAAGAACCGTAGATATTCACTTAACAAACCAAAGATTAAAGGGACGTTATTGTTAGTAAATACAATTATAAAAAACATAGAAATTCTTTGTAAAAAACAAAGGGTAATGGAACATTATAGTTAGGCTCAGATATTCACTTTTACAAAACCATTGAAATTCAGCAGTTTTAGTTACATCAGCTAACTATAGCTTATGCCCCTGTAATGGAATGCTTATGACCTCACATATTACTTCACTCATGACATGGTCAGTGATATCACTCATGACATCACCGATGACATCTAAAATGACATAACTGATGACCTCACTGATTACATCATCCATAGAACCACTCACATACCCATTCACACCCCATGCAGTCTCTCATATACCCACTACTATGTCCACATAAGGACTCAAATACTCATTCACGGATCCATACAACTACTCACACCCCCACTCACTCATCTATGCAGCCCCTATGCAGCCACTTACTCACCCATAAAGTCACTCATATACCCAGTCATACAGACACTCACATACCCAGGCATACACCTATACCGTCACTTACACATGAAGTAAACACACACATACAGGCACTCACCTATCCCTATATAAACAGAATCACTCACAGACTCATCCACACAGGCACTCAGATACCCACTTACTCATCTACACAGACACATACCCAATCACACAACCATAAACCTACTCATACACCCTCTCACAAGCGCATATAACTACTCACACATGCATGCACATACCCACACAAGCAGTAACACACCCACCCATATACCCACAACCACTCACACACCCAGTCACCAAGCCATATAACCACTAAAACACCCACTCACACACCCACATTGGCTTACACACCCAGTCACACACCCATACAGCCACTCACACACCAACTTACAAATGATACAACCACTCACACACCACTCTAATCCCCACAACCACTCACACATCCATACAACTACACCCACACCCACATCCATGCACAAAACCTCTTACAAAACCACTCACATACTCATACAACCAGTCATATAACCACTCTCACAACCTCACAGCTACTCAGAACCGCATACATTCACCTGTACTCCATTTATACACCCAATCACACAACCATAGAGGCATTCATACACCCACTCACAAACTGATACAGTCACACAGCTACTCAGATCACATATTTCCGAAATTCTATCACTCATTACTCGTACACCTAGCATACTAATCTAACTTTTATAGTAGGTTAGTATATATGTTTAAAATTCCTTAGAAAAAACTTTCATTCACTTGATGATGTCATGAGTGATATCTGAACTGGGGTGGTGTGGAGTGCAAAAAAACAATGGATTTAGGCCCAGATCTCTGTACTGGGGTGAATGTATGACATTGTTCTGCATTCTGTCCATCAATTGTTGTTTTTGCATTTGTCATTTTAGACCATGTCATCAGTGATATAATATGTGAGGTCATAAGCAGCGCATTGCGGGTGCGTAAGTTACAGTTAGTTCAGGTAATTATAACTGCAGAATTTCTCTGGTTTTGTATGAATGAAATATGAGCTTAACGATAACATCCCTGTAACCTTTGTTTTTTTTGTGAATATATATTTATAAGAAAGCACCCATCCGTTTGAGTAAGGCATTTCAGCAGTGGAATTAGTGTTTTGAGTGTAACGTAAAATGCTTGAATTGCAGCTGGCAATAGGGAAACTACACCAGCTGATATGATGTTAGGACATTACCAGGGGTCGGCAGAATTTGCGTAATCGCGTTACGCAAATCTCTGTGAAACTGTAAAAAATGTCCACGAAGATGCAGAAATTCCGTGCACAACTGGAATTGCTTGTTCGTGATGCATTTTTGCGGTTCGCAATTGCTGTTTGCGTGCTTGGGGGGAAATATCTCGCAAACATGCATTTTGAGAATGCAAACAAGCAAAACATTTCGCAAAGTCGCAGAAAGCAGAATTTTTTGCCATTTCGCGTTCTCCGTGGAACGCCACATTACCCAAATTACCCAAATTCCGCAAGCAGAACGGAATTTACCGCCCAGGCCTAGGCATTACTACAATGGGAAGGCCCTGGCTACTGAGTGAAGTGCTTAGTGGGTATGTAGCACTTGGGCTATTGCAGCTGGATGAGGGGTGTTTTACGAGTTTATTTGTTTGAAATAAGCACCACCAAGAATTGCAAAATGTGTTTACATTCATTACCATGCATATAATGAAAGGGATACATGAGACACCAGTCCACCTTGGCAAGTAATTTCTACAAAAGAGGAAATGTTACGGGAAACGTAAATTGATTAAAACTAGTAAAACACATACACTCAGTGGTGGTTGCACTTTAATTGAAGAACTTAAAGTGAAGGAACAGTCCCTTTCTCTTTCCATTTATTATCTTGCAATGGGAATGTTCACTGACTGTTTTTAAACTGGTCAGGTGCTTTGTACAATAATGGGCTCAATCACCATTGAAAAAGGGAGCCTCTGCTGAAATGCATCTGTAGGATGGTGTGAATAAACTGAGTACTACTGCAAACCTCTGAGTGCTCCACAGTTTTATTAGGTGTGTGTGTGTGCGTGTGTGTGTATATATATGTATATATATATATACATGTATGCATGTGTTTATATATATGTATATAGATGTGTGTAAATATATATGTGTATGCGTTATGCATTAATTTATAAGTGTATATATATAATCATTGAAAAAAACATAGATTTCACACATGTTATAGTTAGCTGGACATTTCACTCATACAAAATCATTGAAATTCCCCCGTTATAGTTAGTTCAGCTAACTATAACTCATGCGCCCGCAATGCACTGCTGATGACGTCACATATTACATCACTCATGACATGGTCAGTGACATCACTCATGAAATCACTGATGACATCTTAAATGACATCACTGATGACATTACTGATGACATCATCCAGTGGATGTCTGTCTTTCTGAAAAATAAATATTTTTTATATATATGTACATCTAAATGTCGATGGAAGAATAAATGGGTAAAAAAAATTGATTGTATAACTGACTTATTAATGGTATCTTAGTGAAAACATGTTTTAGCGAGTAATTTTTAAATATTTAAATATCTGTATTGGTGAGTAGCTACATGAGTGTCGATATGAGTTATTAGTTGGTTTTTTGAGTATCAGAATAAGTGTCTGTATCGTTTGGTGGGGGTATTACTTAGTGCACAGATGCATGAATGACTGACTCACTGTTTGTATGTGTTTTGAAGACAGCATGTGTGCAGGACTGTATGGGTGGATGAGTGTGTTTATGGGTGTGTTAGTGAGTGAATGACTGTCTCAATAGTATCATTACGAGTAACTACATATGTTTTATCTTGTATATGTGAGTATTGATGTATTTAAGGGATTATATTTGAGAGTGAGAGATTGGACAAGTTCCTGCATAAATAAGTATGTGTTTCTATAAGTGATTGTTTAAGAGAGTAACTAGTTGTACGTTCTGTAGAAGTAAGTGTAATGGTGTGTGTATAGCTGTATATGCAAGTAAATGGATGTGTTATAATTTATTTGCATGTGTGAGTATGTGTGTGAGTAACTCTATGGATGAGTGTAGGTTTGTAACAGGATGTATAGGTGTATGAGTACATATGATGAGTGAGTACATGCATGAGTGACTATATAGAACTGACGGTGAATGAGTGGATGTGTATGTAGATTTTGGAATTACTGAATAGGTTGTTCTAACTGGTATTGGCATCTCCATTTTTTTGAAAATGTTGGGTTATATTTTTCAATGTGTGTATCAAAGGTTATATTACGGTGAGAGGAGGTCTGCCACTCTTTCACAAGGATAATGTCATCAGTGATGTCATTTGATATGTCATCAGGGATGTCATGAGTGATGTCACTGACCATGTCATGAGTGATGTAATATGTGACGTCATCAGCAGTGCATTGCGGGTGCGCAAGTTATAGTTAGCTGAGCTAACTATAATGGGGGAATTTCAATGGTTTTGTACGAGTGAAATGTCCAGCTAACTATAACATGTGTGAAACCTATGGTTTATTCAATCAATTTGCAAGGTTTTTTAAATGCTAATTCCTAACTATAACATGTGTGAAATCTATGTTTTTTTCAGTGAATTTGCAAGGCTTTTTAAATGCTAATTCCTGACTATAACGTGTGTGAAACCTATGGTTTTTTCAGTGAATTTCAAAGGTTTTATAAATGAAAATTTTTAAATGTATTAATTATTATATTTCTTTCTTTTTATACTAATTTCTTGCATTTTTAATAAAAATATTTATGTTTATTTTATTTTTTAAATTATATTTCCTATTCTTATTGTAAAATAATAACAAAACTAAATTCCAAATTATTTTTGGGATTATTTTTTTTCCAATATATTCAAATTGAATTCTATAATTCCTTTTTCAATATTTTTTTGGGGAATCGTACCGTACGTGTACGGTAACGAAATTACACCAAATTTGGCAGAGATGTAGAGTTCAGTTTGCAGATTGTGCTTTTTGTTAAATGGTGTAAATCCGTGCAGTAGTTCCAGAGAAAACCCCTCTAGACTATGCATGTAGTGTTCTATGCCCCGGGAAACTTATCTTTTATATCTTCAATTCCCCAATCTGAATCCTTACACTTCCAGTAAACACTATCACACTTCTGTTTCAGTATTGTAGAGACCATACAGCACTATGTGCTTATCTATACACTGTTGTAAAAGAATCCATTCACTACATTAAAACACTAATCTGCAGATGTACAATAAGTGGTACATCCCCAGAGATATGCCAGTTATTGTGTATTGTAATATCACTTCCTTCTGGCGTAATGCTTTATAATGTGATGCACCTTCTAGATGTGTCATTGGAAATACTACACACCATGGCACATCTTTTGCTCCACCAGTGCTTCACAAAAGTGACGCAACGGCTGTGTTAAAAGAGGCACAAGGGGGTTGTAAATCCACCCGTAACACATAGAAATTCATCCAGGCAGTTTCACCAGCAGTGCAAATTGAAGCATAGACTTGTAACATATTTATGTACATATGTTACATTCAAGTGCTTCGGAGGTACTACAGTATACTATAGGTAAACTGCTTATAGATTTATGCTGTAGCAGTTCCTTATAGTTCTGCACTTTCACATTCACCATACACTGTTGATGTTTTCATTCATTCATTTATGCTCTACACATTCATTCAGACAAAGTTTTACACACTATCATAGAAATATAGCTCTTTCGTTGACCAGTGGAGGTAGGTCTGAGAAGAACTGTTTTTTTGTGTTTTTAGTTTTCAATTTTTTTGTGTGTTTTTTCAACAATTTTCTTTTAAAACCAAAAAAATGAAACTGGAACCCAAAAAATGTCTAACAGGAATAAAAGAATGAAAAAAAACCAACAACTAATGTCGAGGACAGCAATGCTCCTGCTTCCTGCGTTTTACCAGGTCGATAGACTGTTCCCCATAACACAAAAGTTTATCGCAATAAATGCATAGAATTTTAACTTCACCAAAATCAGCATCAATTTGTGGGTGAAAATTCTGCTGCAGCAGTTGATGTGCTTGGTGCAGTAGCAGGTGGGTTGTCCTGCAGCCCCCGTCTTGCAGCTCGAGCAGAGTTGTTGGGGTGCAAGTTCTTCACATGGTGCACCATATTTGCTGTGCCAAAGGAGTTTTTTTGTAAAATTTTTATTTTGCAATATATCGTTTGAAACGGAAAGGGGGTGGGAAACAGGAAGAGGGGAATCAGAAAAGAGGGGAAAGACAGGCGACATACCGCCACTCAGCCCCACACAGGGGGTGCAAAAAAAAGGGGAGGGTGCATTCAAAAAAGAAGGGCGATAGAGCTCCACAGTGCATAGGTAGCCAACAATAGTCCGACAATCAATGGGGGAGTTCCCACCCAGTGCAGCTTCCAGTCCAGAACAGGTATCCGTAGATCAAAAGAACAACCCAAGCTCCGCCATAGTCCAGCAACCCTTCCCCAGTTATAGCCAGTCGTAGCAAGAGAGAGAAGAAAGAAAGAAAGAACACAAGATAAGTACCCCAACTATCCCTCCACCCTCAACCCTCCCCAACATCACCCTCCCCCCGGTGGCGGCGACCAACAAGCACACAATGCAATGCAGACATTCTCGTAATCAAAGTTGGAAAAGATGAAGAGACCGCAGCGTTGGCGGGCACACAGCCGAGGGCAAGCCTCGGGACAGAAATCTCACAAGTGAGCCCCAGTTGTACATAAAATTCTTAAAATTCCCCAGGAAGATGTCAGAGAGGCGTTCCATGCTCAACAGACGCCACAATCGGGCATGCCACAAGGAAAGAGCTGGGGCAGATGGGGACTTCCACGCAGCCGCCAGAGTCATCTTGGCCGCACCCAAACATAACCACAGAACACGCTTGTCCGCTCTAGTCTGATGTTCAAGCAGCGGATCCCTAAGTCCTAGGAGAACAAAGGCCATGGTGTCTGGGATCGGGTAACCCAGGATATCTTTTACGTGGGAGAGAATCTCAGCCCAGAATGGTTTGATGGCGGGACAATCCCACCATATATGGCTAAAGTCTCCAAGCATCCCACAGCCCCGCCAACACCTATCTGAAGCAGTAGGAAATATACGGTGTAATTTAGAGGGATACAGGTACCAGTCAAAGATGAGTTTCATGTGCGCTTCTCTGAGGTCAGTAGAGTGATTATGCGTCGTCACATCTCTCCATAAGGCCTGCCATTCGGTCGTAGAGATGTCCCTCCCCAGTGTGGATTCCCAATGGTCCTGATAGCGCGGCCGTGGTGCCACGGTAGAGTCTAACAACAATTTGTACAGGAAAGAAATCGTTCCCTTCATGGTGGAGGTGTGAAGAATGAAGGACTCAAATTTCGACAAGGGTCTGGTAGCTGCGTCCACTACGGCGGGCGACGTCGCCCAATGTAGGAGTTGGAGATGTCTGTAGCGTTCTGTCGGAAGGACGCCATAGTCCCTCATGCAGTTGTGGAAAGTGAGGGGTTCGGCGCCATGGAATAAATGGGTGAGGGATCTACATCCACCCTCCCTCCAAGCGTCAAAGGGACCTTCCTCCAGGGCCGGGGTAAAAGCCGGATTGAAATGAATCGGGGTGAATGGGGACGGGAATGTGGTCCAGCGGTCATCACCGCTCACCGTGTCCCAAACCTTCAATACCGTGCTCGTGGGAGTACCAATGTAGGCATTTTTGGGCCGGTCTGCTTTAGGCTTCCAGGCTAAATCCCAGATGGATCGACCCACAACACTCCGATCCATGTGGAGCCAGTGCTTTTCCGATAGCTGTTGTGACCACTCCACGATGACCCTCAGTTGGGCGGCTTTGTAGTACAAATGCATGTCCGGAAAGCCAACCCCTCCCTCTAAGCGTGGGCGCCGCAGGACCGAAAACGGAAGCCTTGCACGGCCGCCCTGCCAGACATATTTCAGCATCACAGTCTTCAGTCTGCGGAAGTAATCTAACCCTATCGGAATAGGCAAAGCCTGAAAGAGGTACAACAGTTTGGGTAGGAGCACCATTTTAAGAGCGTGTATCCTGCCCAGCCACGAGATGAATTTAGGCTTCCATCGTTCCAGCTCCGCCCTAATAGAAGAGAACATCGAGGGGAAGTTAGCCTGGAACAGGGCATTCACGGAGGGGGTCAACCGCACGCCCAGGTAAAGCAAGGACTCCGACGCCCAGGCGAGCGGGGTGAGAGGCCGGGTCAGCTGAACCTCCCCCGCCGACAGGGTCAGATTCAGGATGTAGGATTTGTCGAAATTGACCTTGAAGCCCGCCACCTCCTCGTAGATGGAGAGCACCGAGTGGACATGTGGGAGCGACAGCGCCGGCTCCCCGATAGACAACAGGACGTCGTCCGCAAAGAGCGAGATCTTGTGCTGCTCGCCCGTAAAGGGAAGTCCCAAAATCCTCTCATTTTCCCGCACCGCCATAGCCAACGGCTCAATACTAAGAGCAAATAGAAGGGGCGAGAGGGGACATCCCTGACGCGTCCCTCGGGAGTGACGGAAACTCAAGGATCTATGGCCGTTGATCAACACTCGAGATGTAGGGCCGCTGTAGTTTGCCTCAATCATCCTCACAAAAGAGGGCGAGAAACCGAAGGCTACCAGTGTCTTGTGCAAAAACCCCCTAGTCGACGCGGTCGAAAGCCTTCTCTGCGTCGAGCCCCACTAGCACCGCAGGCACGCGAAATCGTTCCGCCTTTTCGATGAGGTGTATGACGCGGCGCAGGTTATCATGGGTCTGCCTGCCTTTAATAAACCCCGATTGATCAGGATGGATCAGAGTAGGCATCAGATCTTGCAGTCTACTCGCCAGGATAGAGGAATATAGCTTGGCGTCTAAGTTGAGAAGTGCGATCGGCCGGTAGGATGTACAGAGAGTAGGATCCTTCCCCGGCTTGGGAATAACAGTGATTAGTGCTTCGGCCATAGAATCCGTGGTTCTGCCATCAAACGCCATTGCGTTGAAAAGGGAGACTAGGTAGTCACACACTTCAGAAGCGAACGTTTTGTAGAAGAGGGCCGTGTAGCCGTCAGGACCTGGGGCCTTGTGCAGCTTCAGGCCTTTAATGGCGTCTAAGACCTCTTCCCGGGTGATGGGGGAGGACAGTGAATCATTCCATTCTGTAGAAACTTTCGGGAGAGACAGACCCTCCAGGAATTTGGATTGTGCGTCTGAGTCAAGGGCGTCCCTCGAGTAGAGTGCCGCATAAAAGCGCCCGAATATGGTCGCTTTGTCAGCATCTCTGTGCTGAACAGAGCCCGCGTGGTCGCGAATGCCCCCTATATACTCTTTCTCACGCTTATCCCTGAGTTGTCGGGCAAGATGGCGCCCGATCTTGTTGCCCTGGGAATAGGAGGTGCGCCTAAGACGCAGAAGAGTAAACTCCGCCCTGTTATTGTAATGGGCCCTCAGTTTCCCTCGCACCGCCGTCAGGGGGCGTAGAGTCACTCTGGAGGGGTTCGCCTTGTGAGCCTGCTCTAAGGAAGCCAGTTCCAATTCCAGAGCCTCCCGTTCCTTGCGCCTCAGCCTATTCAAATTCGCATTGAGGGCGAGGCACGTGCCCCGTAGAGAGGCCTTACATGCGTCCCACGTGGTATACACCGACGTGTCCGCAGGTGGGTTGAGGAGGAAGAAGTCACCAATCGCCTTGCGCAGAGCCTTACACGATTCCTCATCTCGCACTAGAGCCGCTGGGAAATACCACTTGCGCCAACCATCCCCCCCGGTGGCTCAGTGCAGTCCCAGAACCACAAGGCTATGGTCCGAGAGTGAGAGCGGAAGAATGTCAGCTAATTGTATGTCCCCCCGGAGGGCCTGACTAACCAAAACATAGTCAATGCGGGAGTACGAGTGATGTACGTTGGAAAAGAAGGTGTAGTCCCTGGTCTGAGAGTGGAGAGAGCGCCAGCTATCAATCAGTCCCATGTCTCCTATCTGACGTTTAGTTTCATCTGAAAAAACTCCAGTGTCCGCCCTGCGGCCCCCAGAACTATCTAGACCCCTGTCCCAGACCATATTGAAATCCCCTAATAAGAGTAAGTGGCCCTCTACAAAGTCCCCCATCCTGTCCAGCAGATCCTGCAGAAAACCATTCTGTCCCGCATTAGGGGCATACAACACAGCAAAAGTACACAGGCGGCCACGCAACAATCCCTTCACCAGCAGCCAACGACCATCCTTATCCACACTGACGCCCATGGGTTGAAAATGCAGGGAGGCTCGGAATAGCAGGGCCACCCCTCTATGCTTCGTGGCCGCAGATGCCCTGTAGATAAGGGGGAACTGCCTATGACGAAGCCTCAACTCATCCCTCCTAGCCAGATGGGTTTCCTGGAGGGCCACCACATCCAAATGATGGTCCATGATGTACTTCCAGAGCTTCTGCCGTTTCTGCGGAGAGTTAAGGCCCTTTACATTCCAAGTTCCTATGCAGACAGGCATAAGAGGCAATACAGAGTCCACGCCATGCTCACAGCCAGACAGCCACGGCGCCCGCACTGGCCCCGTTCATGCATCAGGACCCAAGCCCACGGAAAGAGTCGAGGGAAGCAGCCCAACCACAACCACTCCGAGAGGCCCACATGGTTATACCGCAGGCCGCGCCCGGCAATCACGTTCCGAAGGTACACAAGGGTCATGAAAAGGCACATCTCGAAGCAACATACAAACATAGAGGGGAATGTCATCGAAAATATCCTCAGCATACACACATCACACTCCGCCGCCGCCACCCCCCTTACCCCCAGCCCCAAACCAAACCACCCCGCCATGACACTCAGACGTAGAGCTCCAAGAATCCCACCCTCCCCCCCCCAAGAACAAGAAACAACAAAAAGCAACTCAAGGCACTGAACCTGAACCTCGCAGTCTTCAGTTCCAGTAGGTCGTGGTTCAGAAGTCTCCCACTGGACTGGGGTAGGGGCAGGGGGGTCCACCTGGGGACCCCCAGGTCCATAGTCCGGGGTGTCTTCTCCAAAAGTACCATTGTGCCCCGGGGACCTCAAGCCAAGAGCCCCTCCGACGCCTCTCCGCGAGTTTGGGGTCACGCTGCACCAGAGCTCGTCTGGGAATCTGTCATGGTGGCGGAGGCCACCGAAGCCACTGCAGCTCCTCTCTCCTGCTCACTAGTCGCCGAATCCGGCCGTCGTCGGTCTGTGGTCGGGCCCACATGGTGCCAAGATGTAGAGCGCCGCCGCCTCCGAAACGGGGAGCCACGCGCCTCCCGCGTCGGGTCCGTCTCTTCGATACCTAGGAGATCCTTCGCCTCCCGCAGGGAGTTGATCTGTCGCAACCGATTTTCCCAACGAAAGATGATCCGGAAGGGATGGCCCCAGGAGTAGGATATTCCGCGTTCCCGGAGGAAGGCGGTCACAGGGCGGAAGTCCCTCCGCTTCTGTAAGGTCGTCGCAGCCAGGTCCTGGAAAAGCTGGGGGCGATGGCCCCTAAATTGCAACGAGGTAGTGGTTCTCGCTTTTCGTAATATCTTCTCCTTCAACTGGAAGTCGTGTACACAAACGAGGATGTCAGGAGGTGGCCCTCCGCCCCTCCTGGGCAGCCCAACTCTGTGCACTCTGTCCATCTGGATGTCACGCACCTCTTCATCCTCCAAGATCTGGAGAAACAGGGCCAGGACGTACCCACGCAGGTCCCCTGCCTCGCCGTCCCACGGCACCGCTTTGATACGAATGTTATTTCTTCTGGAGCGGTTCTCCAAGTCTTCCGCGTGGGTTTGTAAATCCAGATTTTGCTCCGTAAGGCGTATGATGTCCTGTTGGAGTTGATGTACATCATTCGCCATGCTAAGATCATGGTCCTCCAGTGTCGCCACCCTCTCGCCGATCCCATCCACGTCTCAAAGGAGTTTTTTTGAGATGGAGCACCCCTTGAAAGAATTGTTTGGCAAATTTTACAGGTTACTTTTGGAGCATTAACCTTTTTTTGCCCTTCAGGAAAAATAAAAAACTTCAAATTTTGAGCTTCTTTCCTCTTCTTTGGAGGTTCTTCAGGAATGAAATCTCCCTCAGAAGAATGGCTGAAAGATGAGTACATTGCTGTTATTATGGTGATCTTCCTTCTATTTGACAGGATTCTCAGAAGAGATGCTTCTTCTTAGAAAGTCAAAATAGAATGATTAAAATGGGACGGAGCTTTCAATACTTGGAATAGGAAGTGTTATGAACCAATCAAATCTCTTCTTTTAAAGTCACCTGGCTTTGCGTATGCATACGGTGTGCTTCCGGTGCTCTTACGATCCTCTTACGATGTGAGTACGCATGACGATTCGCCGCAATTTGTGTAATTGCTTTTAAAAGTAATATACAATTGTTAAAAGTTTTAAAAAACTGTTTTCATAATTATCCCAGATAATTTCTACCCTTAGTATGTACATTAAATACATAAATATATGTTTTTAAACAATGAAAAACATTGGCGCCTTTCGCGTACAGGGCGCAGTACATGACGTCACACGGAAGCTTTGATGCGACGCGTAGCGTCAAAGCGTATTCGTAGCTTATGCGCTGGTACGCGCTGAGTATCATTAGCAGTACAAAGTATGGCGCGATCACCCTTCCAGTGTCAAATCAGAGCACAGGGCACGCTATGAGAATGATTACAAGTGGTCACTCATTGGAGATCCGATTCTGACCCTGCATCTGCGCACATGTTAACCCCAGCCCGTCTCTCTCTGCTATTAATTGTTGGTGCACACACTCACACTTGCACATGCGCGGGGCACGCTTGCCCAAACTCCCCAATTGTCACCACCTAGCTTTGTTGCTATTACTAAGCCTGGAAGCCAATACATTAGCCAATGGGTGGTCCCCCAGCCCCGTCATTCTTGTAGAGCGGGAAAACACTACCAATGATGGCCCCGGGCTTGGTTTGGTCAGCCCCCGCTGTTCCCATATAATGCGGGCACTGACGTGAGCACGCTCTCTTTTGCCTACCTGTGTTGCGATGACAGACAGACTGTCATCAATGATTGTACTACGAACATTTTTCTCAAATGAAGGAGGACTTGTGACACTCAACGTGGTGTCACTGCTGCTGCCACCCAGCCAGGCCACCATAGGCGCGGTGGCAGCGGCGCCCGCGTCCAGGCCCAGCCAAAGCCCCAACCTTTGAAGACAAGAAAAGAGACGACAGAAGCAAATGTAAGAGAAGCCGTCACAACATCAGCCTCCAATGTAAATTGTACCTGCAGGATAGTATTTTTTTTTACTGCGTAACGCAGCCCTCTCGGCTCTGTTTTGCTTTATTTTTGTGCGCAACATGCTTTGTGCTTCATCGTATTTGCTCCCTCCTAATCCTCCCGTGACTTTTAATATTTATTGCTGCCTCACGTGGCCTTCCCAGGCCTCTATAAATATTGATTGTATATTGCTGATCGGAATATTTCCAACTGCGTCTCGGGGCCCCCTAGGGCTTTTTAAAATAAATTGTGCATGCAGGAATTTCTGTGTCGTATTTTTGAACTGTGTCACGTAATTTAGCCTGTATTGTTATAAATTATGCGTTCATAATAGTATTATTTTTTTACTGCGTCACATGCCCCTCCCAGCTCTGTTTTACTTTATTTTTGTGCACAACATGCTTTGTGCTTCTTCGTATTTGCATCCCCCTAATTCTCCCGTGACTTTTAATATTTATTACTGCCTCATATGGCCATCCCAGGCCTCTATTCTAATTGATCGTATATTGCTGATCGGAATATTTCTAACTGTGTCACCGGGCCATTCTGGGTCTTTTTTAAATAAATTGTGCGTGCATGAATTTCTGTGTCGTATTTTTGAACTGTATCACGTGATTTAGTCTGTATTGTTATACATTGTGCGTTCATAATAGTATTATTCTTTTACTGTCACATGCCCTGTTTTACTTTATTTTTGTGGGGTACATGCTTTGTGCTTCATCGTATTTGCTCCCTCCTAATCCTCCCGTGACTTTTAATGTTTATTGTTACCTCACATGGCCTTCCCAGGCCTCTATTCTAATTGATCGCATATGGTTGAACGTAAAGCTTGTTTCCGAAACAACGACAAGTTATCTGTCAAAGGAGAGAATATGTAGTATGCAGCAGGCTTGCAATACCCATTAGGCTAACGGGGCATCAGTCCCCCCACCCATCGTCTGTGTCATTTCCACATTTTAATGTCCTTTTATCTCTCTTTCTTTTTGTCTCTCACATCATTTTTTTTTCTTTTTTACAGTTATGGACGCTGCTGTCTCCACTGTGCCGTATAAAACCTTACCCGAGTTTAAGTGGTGAACTCTTTTGGCTACAGTGAAGCCTGCTTCAACCCTCTTTTCATCATGTCTATGTCACTAGATGAGCAAACAAACCTGTTTCCGAAACAACAACAAATTATCTGTGAAACGAGAGAGTCGATAGTGTGCAGCAGCTTGACTGTGTAGAAATTTATAATTACCACAGAGCAGTGACAATAGATAGGTTACAACAGTCTGAGGATCAGATCTACAAGCTTATTGTGCCACTTTTGTGTCACTTTTAACATGGGAAAAGTGGCGCAAGGAGCTTGTAAATCTGCGTCTAACTTTTTTTTAAAAACTCTCAACTCCAGACTCCGCGAGGCAGTTTTAAAGTTGTGTTCTCTCTCTTTCTCTCTCTCTCACTCTCTGTGACATCATTTTTCTTTCTCTTTTAAAGTTATAGACACTGCTGTCTACTTTGACTTGCAGAAGCAGAGTTAAATTGAAGTTGTGAACTCTGGTGGCCACAATGTTTATACAAGGTAAGCACAGCGGCCTAGATGTACAATGCCTCCATTGCAATGCATTAGAAATAAATCGGCGTATTTACAATCCCGTTGTGCCACTTTTCTGTCAGTAACACAATAGGCACTTCCATATAGACACCACTTGAACTTCGGACTATAACAGAAGTGAAATGTACTAGGCACACTGCACACGTAAAATCGTAGTGTTACCTTGACTTGTAATGTTTCACCTAATTTACTCACATCTACATCATTTTAAACTCTAATTTTCTTTTTTGTTTTGCAGATTACCTATTGTACGTCTTTTGGAGTCCACATCACAATTTGTTTATAATGTTTTATTAAAGTTATTTTTGTACTTGTTTATTATATTGTTATCATTAAGTTACATTTATAGTTATTGCTGTTTTAATAGAAGTTAATAAAGAAAACGACATACTTCTTTTTTGGGGGGTGAGGGGGGTGACGGTCCACAATAAAAATAATATTTATAATTTGAAGTACTATAGTAAGATGTTCAAGAGTAGGGTTGAAAAGTACTGACTGTACAATAAGTTATTTTTTCTCTGGATGGACTACAGCATAGAAAAGAAATTAAACTATAACAAAACAATGTGTATGATATTTACAAATCGCTTGCAACATTTTCCCGTGCAAACCTAACCCCTTACAAAATTAAGGGTGTGGGCCTCAAAAACGCCCTTCAAAACACAGAGAGACAATCAACCCCAAAAGATTTCTATATTGTATGAGAGGGGCTCCGTGGCCCTCCGCCTAGTGCCCTGGAGTCCACAACACCCAGACCTGGTTGCTGCAGTGTCCAATGGGGGGAAACAGCCATTAGAACGCAGCCATAAGCATGCGTGATCGTCACCACGAAGCCATTAGCACACATATGGCTTTACCACGCATGCTTTTACAAGTAGTATACATTTACCACCCATGATAAAGGCATAAGCATGATAATGGCTTTCTGGTGACGGACACGCGTTGTAATGGCTGTGGCTTACGTGCTTCAAATTAGTTTTTAGGTATGTGTGTGACCAAGTCCGATAACATCGGAGGCCAAGGACAAACACCGTGGTGTCTGTGGCAGGAAATCTCATTGATCACAGAGAAGATAGATGGAGGGTAAGATGAAAGTAACAGGTATAATAAAAATAATGGAGGAAAACCACTGAAATGGCGGTGCACGGAGTATGTAATCAACGTTTGGCGCCTCAGCTATACGTTTCAAATAAATATAGATAGAAAATAATTATTAATATATTACAAAAGTATAGCAACCAATGACACACATGGCCCGTGAAAAGAAAGCGGCAAATTTAATACCTGAAATGAGGACAGCTTTGCTTGGTGAACTTGAAGAAAAAGAAAGAAACATGGGCTTGGAAACGAGGCTGCTCATGCATAGAGAGTACAACTGGTACACTAAAAAAACAGAAAGTTTCACATACTATCATAGAAATATAGCTCTTTTTTTCACCAGTAAAGTTAGTTCACAAAAAGCCCCAATACCCCCACGATCCCAGACGGCTCCCAGCGTCCTTCGAGAGCCGGCATTGCTTTGTCAGAGAGAGCAGCTAACATGCTGCTCTCTCTAACGAAAAGCAATCTGCTTTCCTACTTGAAAGAGAGAGCAGTTTAACTTGCTCTCTCTTTCAAATAGGAAAGCAGTTTGCTGTGGTAAAGTGGGAACCGCGACGCTCCCGCCCTACCATAGCAAACAGCAGTGTCCCGGGGGTAGGCACCCCGAGACACTGCAGGAGCTGGCCCTTGGAGGCGGTGGTCCCCAGGGCCATCAAGGGCTCCAGGAGGGGGGCCGCACGACCCCCTCCCAACATTAAAAAGACCTGGGGGGTGCAGGTCTCCAGGGCTGAAAGGTCATTTTTACATATTACTGCCCCAGGAAGGTGGCGGTCCCTGGGGCGTGTACGGGGGGAGGGGGAGGGGGAGCTGAAAACATACTTTTAACAAGAATAAAATGGACTTCAAGTTTTTTTTCCTTTTCCACCACGCACGCGTACTATACACGTACCCCGTGATTTCTTATTTTTTGAAAACATTTTGGCCCTAAAGATCCATGTGGGACCCCCTGAGCAGGCCTGGAAGGTCAGGATGTTTCTACACTGCCCCCTTTCCTTATTTTTCAACTTTGTTTTACTGTTTACTTGTGACTCAGTTCTACCGAGGCACAAGATGGCTGCCAACACTTCCTGGTTCGAGTGTTGACAGACAGTTGACATCCAATCAGCATGCAGCTCATGCTCATAATTGTACGAATTTCCGAACGCATGCAGTACTTCGTCTCTAGATATCACTATGTCATGAGTGATGTCACTGACCATGTCATGAGTGATGTAATATGTGACGTCATCAGCAGTGCATTGCGGGCGCGCAAGTTATAGTAAGCTGAACTAACTATAACGGGAAAATTTCAAAGGTTTTGTATGAGTGAAATGTCCAGCTAACTATAACATGTGTGAAACCTATGGTTTTTTCAATGAATTTGCAAGGTTTTTTAAATGCTAATCCCTAACTATAACGTGTGTGAAACCTATGGTTTTTTCAGTGAATATATATATATATTACCTACTGGCGGTCGCCAGTAGGTATATATAGTTAGGATTTTTTCTCTATGGGATTTTTGAAAATTCTATGTCTAATAACTTTGGCGTTTGTGGATGGAATTGGCTGAAATTTTCAGGAAAATGGAACCTTTTGTTTCTGAGCAGCCCCTGAAAATTTGGGGGGGGGGTTCGTTGAGGGGGGGCCGAGAAAAAAGGGGGGTCCCAAAACACGTTTTTCCCATGTTAATTTCTATAGGGCGGTTGGCCTCACTTTTAGCCCGAACGGCTGAATGGATTTCCACGAAACTTGGCAAAATTGTAGGGACTGTTAGCCCGATGTGCCTTTGCTAGGTCTCAATATATGTGCTCCAGTGGATTTTGAGAAATTAACGTTCAAAAAAAGATATATATCTTTAACAGCGCTCCGGGCAGCGCTCCGGTTCGCGTACTTGACGCGTAACGGAACTTCGCGAAGCGAAGCTGATTGGCTCTCCGGTGTCTGTCAACATTCTAAACAGTCCGGAGCGGCCGCCATCTTGTCTCTCGGTAGGATCGAGAGACAAGAGGAGGCCAAAACAAAGGGGGAAATGACCATAAGGGGGCATAGTAGATCCTCCCTGACCCCCTAGGTTTGATGTTGAGGTTTTAAAAGAGCCCCGCGGGGCAAAAAAAATTTTTTTTTTTTTTTTGCGTGGGAAGCTCCCGGTTCGCGAACCGGGAAGCGGCCCGGGGTGCATACTATGAGGAAAAAAGAATGATAGACTTTTCAAATATTGTATGTTAATTGATTGTTTGTTTTGTTGATTTTTTTTATTTACTATGTAACACAAAAAAGTTTCACAGTATATTTTAAGTCTCATTTTATATTATAACTTTTGGGTACTTTTTCAGCATTTTCAAATAAAAAAGAATAATGTCTCAAACAATTTTAACTTATAAAAGTTAAATTTATTGTTCTGATTTTTCAAAATCTAAAAGAATTTGGAACATTAATTCATCTGGTATGTCGTCATTTTCATTCCATGATTCACATTCTTCAACACATTTAATTAATTCTTCGTCTACAGTGTCATCCAAAAAGTCTGTTTCTTCTTTTTCTTCGTTAGGATTGTTTTCAATCTTAATTTGAAATGAAATTTTAAATTCATTCTGTTGTGCTTCCATTTTCTTGCTGTAAATTGCATAAAAAATAAATATATCAGTAGAGATAGGGCACTGTTGGGTTTAAGTTCAGAGAGGTACTTGTGAGTTTATAACAGAGAAGTTATCTTTGGGCACTGTATGGTTTCAGGCGTGAAGTAGTACTATTAAAAAGTGCCTGTGAAGAAGCCTAAGTAAATTCATAAATATATCATAGAAACCTAAATCAATCCATAATTATAATAAACAAGCCTTTCTCAATGTGTAACTGTTACAGAGGGACAGTATATAACTATCTGAAAATGTTTTCCCAAATTAATTTAAAGTGCATAACATAGTTCTCCTTTCAAATTTATAAAATAACATCTTACCTTTAAAAAGAAGTTGAAGTTATTAGTGAAAATCCTATTGAAATGTACACCAGGAAGTAGTAGTCAAAATGGCTGTGTTTCCTTCTCTTCCTTTATATATATTCAGGTACATAACCAATCAAATGTCAGGTAAAAAAAAATTGAAAATGAAAGTAACATTTTCATTGGTTGTCAATTCCAACACTTCAGATGTGTTTTGTGAAGTAATTTACCTCAGGGTATTTAGAGAGGTCTACAGGCTAAATGGCTAAATGGAATTCCAAACAAATTTATGAAAATGGTAGGGATTGGTATGTAGTATGAGCTAATCTATATTTGGTGAAAGTGTTTCCAGTCGTTTTTCTGTAAATTACTTTCCCACCTTTTTTAATGGAGCGCTTCCCGGGGAGCGCCCCGGTACGCGAACCAGCAGCGTTACGGGAGTCCACCATTTTGTGTTTCAGTCGAATTAAGATACAAGATGGAGGGCAAATAATGTTCAGAATGGGTAGAAGGGGGCACGGTAGACGTATCTTGACCCCCTAGGTTTTCTGAGGGTGGCTGAGGAGGCCCATATGTGCGGGAAAAAAACATTTTTTTTTAGAAATTTCGCACGGTTAGCTTCCGGTTCGCGTACCGGGTAGCGCTCCGGGGAGCGTACTTTGTTGAAAATTAGTGAAAAAAGTTAAAGTAAAATAATAATTGTGAGTGATCAGATGTAGGGTAGCTCTGAGAAGAGCTTTTGGGTTTATGGTACATTTAGGTACTTATAAGTAGGTACCAATGCACAGTGTTAAATTCAAAATGAAAATTCTGTTGCCCTCATCTGAGAAGTGAACTCCATCTCCTCTGTAGATATCTTGCATGCAGTAACGCAAGTTATTGTTGTACATGGAGCCCATTCCATGGTCTCTCATGTAAGCTGAAACAGATTTGTTTACATGCTTCCTCGACTTCTCAATTTGTGGACAAAATTCTAGCAATTTTTTTATAAAGGGGAGGTAGTTCTGAAAATAACTTTTTTTTAATGTTTTTGTTGTTTTATATATTTTTTTAATTTTCTGAACATTTTTTGGTTTTTTTGTATTTTTTGAACAATTTTATGTTTTTTTTGGTTTTTTTGGAGGGGAAAGAACAAAAAACAGGCATTGGAAAGGGCTCAACAGGAGCAAAAAAAAAATTATTTTTTGGGGCGTTTAGAGCACTTGTGATTTTCAAATGCTCTGTTTACTAAGTTAATGCTCATATTGGCACATGAAAGTAAGGTACCGCAGTATATACAGACAATCTTCATGTGGACAAAGTTTTCCTGTATGTTTGGCACTGTTTCCCGTGCCTCTGGCCCCGACAGAGATATCTGTGTTGATGTCCTGGCCACAGGAGTTGGTGGGTTGTCCTGCAGGTCACGCATCTCTGCCCGGCTGTAATTTAGAGGATGCCACCTCTGCATGTGACGGTGCATAGTATAGTTGCCATAACTATACTTCTTATTTGTGCCTCTAGATAAGTCCTCTTTGCATATTAGGCACGTCACATACCGATCATTAACTTTTTTCTGTCCTTCAGGAAATGAAAAAAACTGCCAAATGAAACTATTTTTATGATGAGATACCCGGGGCTCCTCTTGTAAAAACTGTGGTGCCTGTTCTTCCTCTTCTTGATCCTCTTCCTCCTCTGTGTTGGCAAGGAACTGTGGAGGTGGTCCTCTCTTCCTATGAGGAGGTGGTGGTGGTGGTGGGGGTCCACCAGCTGAAGCTACTACTGAAGCCATTTTCCACTGAGCAAAATAGGTCTTCCTTTCACAAAGTTGAAAGTCAGAGTGAGAAAAAAGGTGGGGGCTTTCATCATTTGGGAAAAAAAATAGTTCTAAACCAATGAAAAGTGTTATTTTTAGGTCACCTGACCTAGCCTTACATCATTAGGAAACCAAAAAGTGAAATGAACCAATGAAAAGTTTTATTAACAAGTCACATGACCTGTTACGCTTATGTTACGCGCTGCGCGCCGCGCCCCGCTTCCTGAAAGCTGCGCTTCGCGCCTTTGTTCGCGGTCCGGAGCACTTCCGGGTGCGCTAACGCGGCGCGTCATAAGACGCATTACGCAGCAACGCGATACGTCGCGCTTTCGCTACGCGCCCCGGATCGCTTCCGGGGAGCTGCGCTTCGCGTCTTAGTTCGCGTACCGGAGCACTTCCGGGAGCGCTAACGCGGCGCGTCATAAGACGCATTACGCGACAACGTGATATGTCGCGCTTCCCGATGCGTCACAATGTTGATTTCTAACGCGGCAGTTGCGCAAACGGAACGTTTACCGGTTAGCGGACCGGGTCGCGGCATCAAATTGAGCTAACGGAAAGCTTCCCGGTTCGCGAACCGGGAGCGAACAAAAAAAATATTTAAAAAAAATTATTAATAAACATATAAAATATATTTTTGGATTTAAAGAAAAATACATTTTACAGCTACAGATATTAGCTTTTAAAAAACCAATGAAATTCACTGAAAAAACCATAGGTTATAGACCATATATAGTTAGGAATTAGCATTTACAAAACCTTGAAAATTCACTGAAAAAACCATAGGTTATAGACCATATATAGTTAGGAATTAGCATTTAAAAAACCTTTTTTTACTCACACAAAACCAATGAAATTCCATATATAGTTAGTTGTACTAACTATATATCGCGCACCCGCAATCCACTGCTGATCATGTCACATATTACATCATTCATGACATGGTCAGTGACATCACTGATGACATCACTGATGACATCTCAAATGACATCACTGATGACATCACTGATGACATCTCAAACGACATCACTGATGACATCACTGATGACATCACTGATGACATCTCAAATGACATCACTGATGACATCACTGATGACATCTCAAATGACATCACTGCTGACATCACTGATGACATCTCATTTGACATTACTGATCACATCACTGATGACATCATTCATGTGATAATACAATGAACCTCTTCAGACTCTGATATAACCTTAGATACACTCAGGGTAAACAGACACTCACAGACTGTCACTCATCCATGGAGTTACTCACACACCTAGTCAGTCATGCAAAGAATTAATCACACCTCCATTTCCTCAACTATACAGTTATACACACCTTACTTATTCAAACATATAGTAACACATATTTACTCTCTTATACAATCCCTGATACAAGTTCACAATGATCCATACAGACACTCACACAATCACTGGCTCTTATGCACAGTTATTTATATATGTCAACTCTCACATGTACTGTGTTTTACATAGGTACTTACTTTGACATGTAGCACTGAGATATCCATTCACTCACCAATGCACTCAGTCAACCGCCCATACAGCTGTTTCCACATGCACTTTTGAACCCATACATCTAGTGAATCAACTGCTCACACATCTATGCACAGAGTCATACACCTCCCAGCCACCCACACACACACTTAGTCTCCCATACAAATACTTGGGCAACCAATCAATAACCCATATAGTTACTCATATAGCTACTGATCTACACATGCAGCAGTTTACAGAACAACAGACATAATGATGCACAAATTAAGACAGTTTAGTCACTAACCCATGCACTCAGTGACACACATTTAATCACTCACTCATACAGTCAGTCATGCACCTACTAAATCCTTCATCAGGACACTGATACATCCACTCATTCTTCAATATGTAAGACATATTTTAACTTTACAGAAACATACAGTCACTGGATGTTGTCATCAGTGATGTCATCAGTGATGTCATTTGAGATGTCATCAGTGATGTCATCAGTGATGTCACTGACCATGTCATGAATGATGTAATATGTGACATGATCAGCAGTGGATTGCGGGTGCGCGATATATAGTTAGTACAACTAACTATATATGGAATTTCATTGGTTTTTTGTGAGTAAAAAAAGGTTTTTTAAATGCTAATTCCTAACTATATATGGTCTATAACCTATGGTTTTTTCAGTGAATTTTCAAGGTTTTGTAAATGCTAATTCCTAACTATATATGGTCTATAACCTATGGTTTTTTCAGTGAATATATATATATATACATCCGTTCAAGATATTACTGGAAATTCAGATTTGTATATAGAGGGACGGGGCTCCTCCATGACACCAATGCTTTGCACCCTTGTGCAGCAAGATGTGCTGTGATTGGCTGGCCACAACTTGTGTAGAGATTTGCGCCCACCTTTTTCTAAAGCAGGAATGATTTTAAAAAGCCAGAAGAGGTCAGGGTAGGTGTCCCTTGACCACATGTCTGTATTGTGGCTGTGTTTGAGGGACCCCTAAAGTTTTAGGACATTCCAGAAAGTGTTTTATTTCCAACATGCATGGAGTCATGTCGCTGTTGTAATGGTCAGCATGGCCCCCCATGTAACGTTGTGACAGAGTAGCGAACCTTGCTGAATTAAAAAATAAACATTCATACACTCACATAAACACTAATATACACATTAACATAAACACTCACTTACTTCTGCACCAACTCACTCACCCACTCAGAAGCTCATGAATACATTCATGGACCCATTCAGACACATATGCACCCAATGATTCACCTACTGAGAGACTCATGCACCCACTCACAGATTCAGTCCAAGACTCACGCACACACTCACAAACTTGCTCAGACACTCATGCACCCACTGACTCACCCACTCACCAACTCATGCACCCAGTCACAGACTAACTCATAGACTCATACACCTACCCACAGACCCACCCATGCACTGATATACCCACTGCTAGACCCACTGAGCGACTCACACATCCACTAAGCGACCTGCTCAGACTCTGATACACCCAATTACACATGTAGACAAGACTTATGCACCCACTCAGAGATGTACTCAGATACTGATGCTCCCACTCACATAAGCCATCCAGACACTGATGTAGCCCTTCACAGACCCACTCTGAAACTCATACACCCATTCACACACCCACTCAGACACTTCCACAACCACTGACTCACGGACTCACAAACTCATGCATCTACTCACAGATACATTGAGGGATTCATGCACCCACTCACAAACCCATGGAGACATTAATAGACCCACTCACAATCCCACTCAGACACTCCAGGACCCAGTCATAGACCACTTTCAGAAACTCATGTACCCACTCACAAACCCACTCAGAGAATGATACACCCTCTCACAAACTCACTCAGTGACTCATGCACCGATTTACAGAACCACTCAGAGACTCATGTACCCACTTAAAGACCCACTTACACACTCATGAACCCAATCACAGACCCACCCAGAGACTCATGCACCCACTTACACACCCACTCAGACAAGCATGAACCCACTCACAGACCCACTCAGAGACTCATGCACACTCTGAGACATCCAGTCAGACACATATAGACCCACTCATAGAGTCGTGCACCTACTCACAGACCCACTAAGAGATACATGCACCCAGTCCAGACCCATTAAAAGGCTGATGCACTCAATCACAAACCCATTTATAGACTCAAGCACCAACTCACAGACCCACTCAGTCACCTATACACCTACACAGACATTCACAAAGACGTATGCATCCACTCAAAGAGCCACTCAGACACTGATGCAGTG
Source organism: Lissotriton vulgaris (assembly GCF_964263255.1). Taxonomy (NCBI): domain Eukaryota; kingdom Metazoa; phylum Chordata; class Amphibia; order Caudata; family Salamandridae; genus Lissotriton; species Lissotriton vulgaris. The sequence goes on along the minus strand of NC_141694.1, from coordinate 1,570,975,251 downwards.
AGTATGACAACTACTTAGACACTCTTGCCCCATTCACACTTTCACTCATAAACTGATATATGTACTCACAGACCTACTCAGACATATGCATCCGTTTATACACACACATAGACACCGGCAACATTACTCACAAACGCTTTGGAACATGTATATAATGAAAATAATAGTTATAAATATTAAATGTATTGTTGTGAATTGAATTTTTGTGTTTGCTTTTTAGGTATGTGGATCCTTTGTGGCGCCTACATGAAGGTATGTGAACCACCCGCCATTGTGGAAACCGGGACTATGCTCCGGGGGATAAAAATAAACATCGAAAAGTATAGAAGAGGTAAGGGTAAGAGTACCTTGACTACATGTTTACATTGTAGGGGTTTGTGAAGGACCCCTTATAAGTTGGAAAATTCTGTAAACCATTTTTTTCATACATGAGAAGATGTGACCCTGTCGGGATGCTCAGCTTCCCCCAATGTAAAGTTGCAATGGAGTTGTGAACCTAGCAAAAAAAACATGTAGACATTCAATCACAGAGTAATGTAAGAGCTCATAGACCCGCACAGACTCACACAGATAGTCAGAGACCCACTCAGAGTCTTATGCCTTGACTAAGAGACTTACTGAGAAACTGAATCATCCACTGACTCATCCGCAGCGTCAATCACACATCTACCTACAGATCCAGTCAGAGAGTCAGACACTTACTCACAGATCAACAAAGAGACTGATCTACCCACACACAGACTTACACACCCACTTGGACACCCATTTAGAGACTCAAGCACCCACCCACAGACCTAGTTAGATAATTGTGCACCCACTGTCAGACCCACTCAGAGATGTACACACCCACACACAGACCTACTGGGAGACTCATGCACCCACTCACAGATCTGCTCAGACACTCACACACCAACTCACAGACCCACTCAGTGACCCATACATCCATTCAGACATTAACAGATACATTTACATCAACTCACAGAGCCACTCAGACACTGATGCAGTGAGTATGACAACTACTTGGACACTAGTCCCCATTCACACGTTCACTCAGGAACTGATATATGTACTCACAGACCTACTCATAGGACTGCATCCACTTATGCACATTATACTTGGTACAAAATAAACTTCATTACAAAAATATTGACGTTCAAGATGCAACGTATATAGAGGACAAGAAATTACCGTCAATTGGATGGATTGAAAAAGTGTATCAATGCAGATGAGAAGAGATTTATGAACACTACAGCATCCATCCTCGACATTCCAAAGTAGTGATCAGTGATGTGGTTGAACTCTTCCAAATTAAGAAAACAAAAGGAGCTCCCATGAGTGTGTTGGGTAAAAGTTTATAAGCTCATTCTTTTTCACAATTCTTTCTGACTGGAGAAGGTGGACACTTTGATGACCGCCCTGTACAGATACCAACATCTGAATATCAGTCAACAAGATTATACTCAGAAGATTCAAGATTTATCTAGTGCTTTCCCTACACATTCCATCTTCTATTTGAGAGTGACTTGTCTGGACTTTTATATACTGTTAACCACATACTGCAGGCCTTCATCTACAAAATCACTCTGCAAGGGAATTCATTGACAAAATTCATTGAAAAGATGAAAACTTGGAACACAGCTTAATCAATTTGTTGGCATGCTAATGTGGCACCAACAAGTACTGGTGTATTAGTTGTGGTGAATTCAAATGCCTGTTGAAAAACCTAGGAACACCTAACTTGGTTTCTAACACTCAGTTGTGTTGAGTATGCATGAGGTGACCTGCTTGAATTCTTGCGAGAAGCAAACTTAAACATAACGGACATCGAAGTGAAGACAGGTAGAGAACTCTGCTCATTAGATCCTGCTAATGTTTGCAGATATTAAAATCACAGATTTCAAGCTATGACAACTTTTATTTGCAACAAAAGAAATCCACCTCTTGGCGTAGTAACTGATTTATTTTGGTAAAAAGAGTACCAAGCCAGAGGTGCTTCTCATAGTCACATGCTATTATGAATAAAGGATGCACCAAATTTTGAAACAGCTAGTGATACCTCTGTCCTGTCTTATATTGAACAGTATGTCACATATGCTATCTGAAAAGATAGTGGTGAAAACAGCCTGAGACAACACGTTTTACCTTTTCAAAGTCAGAGATGTGGATTCCCATGACCTGTAATTTCACAAGGAAGAGGAAACAGCGTTTTGTCAGCAGTAATACATACACAAACTAGCAAATCACCAAAAACACATACAACCCAAAAAGAACAAATGCTTCAAAGTATTAATGACTATAACTCAGTTATTCTGAAAAACTGAAAATAAACATGGATATACATGGATATAATTTGTCGCAGACCAATCAATTGATGTTGTTACGTCTCAACATATAAAGAAGTAAAAGAGAAAATAAAACTTGGATTTCTCCACAAGAAGAATAAATGCTAAAGCTCATCATTTAAACCTATCCAATTATCCAATTATACATCAGTGATCAAGCTGGCACAGTAAACAGTTTCCTAATCAAAGTTCTGACCAGTTATCTGCACAGCACTACAAAATCAAATTTATCATAACATACCATAACAGCACCAACTGGATTAGCAGCGCACAAAATGAAAGGAATTATTTTACATTGACTACTAATGCTACCTATTAAGCATGGCAATAAACTGGAATACCAGTATTTATCTGGTGGACCTTATCATGAAGTCTCAAGAGTACTCAACAGCTAGTGATACCTCTGTCCTGTCTTATATTGAACAGTATGTCACATATGCTATCTGAAAAGATAGTGGTGAAAACAGCCTGAGACAACACGTTTTACCTTTTCAAAGTCAGAGATGTGGATTCCCATGACCTGTAATTTCACAAGGAAGAGGAAACAGCGTTTTGTCAGCAGTAATACATACACAAACTAGCAAATCACCAAAAACACATACAACCCAAAAAGAACAAATGCTTCAAAGTATTAATGACTATAACTCAGTTATTCTGAAAAACTGAAAATAAACATGGATATACATGGATATAATTTGTCGCAGACCAATCAATTGATGTTGTTACGTCTCAACATATAAAGAAGTAAAAGAGAAAATAAAACTTGGATTTCTCCACAAGAAGAATAAATGCTAAAGCTCATCATTTAAACCTATCCAATTATCCACTTATACATCAGTGATCAAGCTGGCACAGTAAACAGTTTCCTAATCAAAGTTCTGACCAGTTATCTGCACAGCACTACAAAATCAAATTTATCATAACATACCATAACAGCACCAACTGGATTAGCAGCGCACAAAATGAAAGGAATTATTTTACATTGACTACTAATGCTACCTATTAAGCATGGCAATAAACTGGAATACCAGTATTTATCTGGTGGACCTTATCATGAAGTCTCAAGAGTACTGAAAAACCTGAAGCTTTTAGTCATCAATGTGGTGAGCATGGTCTCAAACTTGAAGCTTGCCTTTGTACACTTGAGAATGCAACATATTATAAAAACAGAGTACCATTAGCTGTTTGGAGGAAATCATGTAATTGTCTACAGTGACCTACTGCAATTTACCCCCTTGAAAGGCAAGACATTACTCTATAATGACACAGGAATTCTTTGGGGAGCATTGCCATTGTAAATATTTGGTTAAACATTGAATACAAGGAACTAGTCAAGAATATGCGTTAAGTATCTGCCGTGGACTATGGAGCGCTGCCTCTTGCAACGTTGAGTGCATCTTATGGATTATCATTTTGATTTTCCTTTTTCACATGCGTTCAACCTGTGTTCCATTGCCTGAGCTGCGATTTCGACTGGGCCCTGGATTTGTGTCTCTGCAGTACGGTGTCTCTCAATGCGGATTAGGACCAGTTAATGAGCCCCTTAGTGGTTCATGACTTGCTCTGTTCTGGCGGCGGGATTATGGCTTTATCAGCGACACATGGAATAATGGGACGTTGGAATGTTTTTGCAGCGGCGCTTGAGTTCTTGGCACGCAGTTACATTGAAGATGACCCGAGTTTTCCTCCGATGGTGATAGAGGCTCCGGTTGTTGAGGAACATGTATGTTCATTCTCACTATTGAATTGGATGGCTGAAATGTGTTCAGATGAGAACAATGGGGCATATTACCAACGTTTAGCGATATTTACCGCTAACGATGCTTAGAAACGAATTTTTTAACGCTAAGCATCGCCGGAAATTATCGCAGAGATAACTTGCTATTAGCAAGGTTTATCTCAGTAGTGTTAAAAGTCCTCGCGCTAACTGCCAATTGAGAGATTATCGCTGGAAAACCAACGATAATCTCTCGAAGTTGGGCGTTAGCTTGATGATAGGGGCTTACAAACTTAGCCATGATATCCACCTTCCATAGGATATCATGGCTAAGTCAGGAAAATACCAGGTGTAAAAAAAGCAGTGCTAACCGCGGTTAGCGTTGCTTTTTTTATCACTAACAGCGTTAGCGAAATCCTTGATAATAGGAGAAATGTCGCTTAACAACATTTCTCCTATTATTTTTCTCTGGAACGCCCCCTTTGCATCTCATTAGAGATGCAAGGGGAAGCGTAGAGAAAAAGGGTGCTAACATGCGAATTTGCGTGTTAGCACCCTGTTGCTGATAGGGAGATCATTTTATCTCTGCTTTCTTGGCTTTTAAAGCCAAAAAAGCGGAGATAAATCCCTTGATAATATGCCCCAATGACTTCCTCTTGGAGGCTGTTGCTACATACTGTGCTTACACGCTGTTGCATTAAGACTGTTTGATTTTTCTACGTATTCTTTATTATTTAGTTACTGTTTTCTATCAAAGAGCGAATAACTTTTTTTGGGAAATGTGAACTTGACTCTGCTTTTTAGGTTTCGACTCTGCATTCCTAATTTGCTTACGTTTATATCACGTGCTTCGATCAAGGAAGTGTGCTGTGGGGCTGAGACTTGCACTCACACCCTGTTAAGTTAGCATGGGTTTATTAGAAGCTTACACGCTATTTTTGCTTTCCTGTTCTGCTTTGCACACGACACGTACTTGTAATATTGTTTAGAGTATTTTGCTTTATATGAGAAGAATTTGGTATGCTAGATTTGTAAACTGCCTCGCTAGTTTTGTGTGTATAGTGAGAGCATGGAACACCAAGGTTATCTTGAATACTGTGTCTGTTATTCAGAATGATCCTCGCATGTTCGAGCCATAATACATATGGAGCTGTGGGCACCTCTAATACTTGCGCGTTTCATAATCCATTGTGGAGGCAAAGTTACACACAGTTGGAGAACATTCGTATCTTGATAGTTTGTGGAGCACTGAATGTGATCTATTACTGCTGAGTACCAGAGGTGTAGGTGTGCCCATATAATCCTATGAGACTTTCTGTAGTTATAAACTAATCTGCTAGGTAGGGAGGGTGAAATGTAAGTATATTTTAAATTTGTTTACCTTTAGCATTATAGGATGCTTTTTCCGTTTGTATTTCATAGAATAGTAACAATGCTGACAACCTTGTTTCTGATAATATGTTTGGTTGTATTTTCTAAGGTAGTGTGCATGAGATTATGGCGTTAGAAATAAACATTTCAAAGTTGCACTTGTCTTTATTTACATCTTGTTTTTGACTGGTGTAAGAGTATATTGAAAGAGTGTTTTTGTTATCCACTTTACTTCATGTAATCTAATTCGCATGTTCTTAGTTCAGTAAGATTGTATTGAATTTTAAGAAAGGAGAAGTACATAAATACATACAAAACAGTGAAGGAATTCATTAAAATACAATGAAGCGAAAAAGAATAATCATAAAAATACAGTCATCAATAAAATTCATCGCAAGAAAAAATTTGTCATTTAAAGGAAAACAGAAGAAGGGGGAAGGAGGGGAAGGGAGGGGAAGGGAAGGGAGAAGGGAAAGGGAAATATACATTTCATAGCATAAATACCAAAATAAGTAGAGTTACCAATACTACATTAGCAATAAAACAACAATAATTATAACTGTACATATGAATCTATAGGAGACCAGAAAGATTGAAAAGTTGAAGAATTATGATGAACACCTTGTAATGACAATTGTGCACCTCTTCTTGTAAAGATAATCCAGGACCACCAAGCATGGACTGAAAGGGAAGAAGCATCCTTCCAACAAAAAGTGATGGATTTTAACGCAGCCGATACCAGAAAATTAAATAACTTTGCGTCAATATCATCAAGGGGTACACTCAAAGCAACAGATTTACATATAACTAAATTATAAGAGGGTAAATCAGAAATAGGCAAAATTTTCTGTATCACATTCCATACTTCGGACCAAAATTTCAAAATAGTCGGACAATCAAATAACATATGACGTAAGGAACCAGGATGTAAATTGCAATGCCAGCATAGATTAGATGGTAATAAGTGAGCTTTAAATAAACGCAATGGTGTCCATAAGGAATTAAATAAAATATAAGCATTAGTTTGATAAATTGACACTGGTAAACATCCAGAAATAGAAAGGGTCCATATTAATGACCAGGAATCATTTGGCAGCGATAAAGATAACTCATTATTCCAAAAAGTAGAAATTGTATCAACATTGGAACCTAAGGATACAGTGAGTTTCTTATAGAATACAGACACCGCTTTAGAGGATAAAGTGGAGAAGTGTGGCTCACTGTGGAGAAGTGTGGCTCACTGGTTAGAGCAGGCAGACCCTGAAGCAGAGGTCAGACCCGGGACCAGGGTTTGATTCCCGACGCGGCAGGGTGTTGAGCTCAAATGTCCACGGACTCGATAATTCTCGCTTCAGTGCCTGACCTAATCATGGGTTCACACTATGCAACTCTGGGCATTAAGCTAGCTTAATCTCCACAACGGCCCCCCCGCGGCGGGATGCCTGGCTTTCACCTTGGGGATGCCCTGTAGGGGCTATCTCACAGGGAAAAACCAGGACGGGTTCCCAAGGCAAGCGCGGAGATACCCCTTCGGGGGTCGATTCTGGCGCTATATAAGAAATGCAATAATAATAATAAAGAAACAGTGATAACATATAGCATAAAATCAGCTGTCATTTTAGAAGGAATGCCATTAGGGAAGGAATCTAAAATAGAATTACAGAGAAATTGATATTTTGACAGATCAGATAAAGGCAGATTAAATTTTGATTGGAGTTGAAAAATGGAATAAACTCGTCATCCATGAAAACATCTCCAAGATAAAAAATACCCTTAGCAATCCAGGAAGACCAAAAGGAAATATTCCTATTTAATTTTATCAAGGCACTATGCCATAAGGACAAATGTACTGTAGAAAGTAAGGGGGATTCAAAATTGGAATCTAAATCATTAAAAATTAATCTTGATGATTTAATTATGGAAGAAGAATGTACAATTTTAGATACGGGAGACATGGTTAACAGGGATAATAAGGCGAAAAGGTTTAACAAGGGAAGTCTCAATATGAAACCAGATAGGGGGAGTAAGCATAGGAGAGATATTAAACCATAACGAACTCTGCTTAAGGATAAGCGCCTTATGATACAAAAGGAAATCAGGTAGGGCAAAACCAATATGACATTTGGGGATTTTTAATTTTTTATAAGCAATCCGGGGAGGCTTATTATTCCATAAAAATTTCGATAAAAGTTTGTCAACATCTTTATAAAATTTGAGTGGAAATTGAGTCGGGATCATTGCAAGAGAATAAAATATTTTAGGGGTAATAGTCATTTTAATAGATTCCATTCTCCCCCACCAAGAAAGATGAAGGGAGGACCATTTGGATGTTTTTTGTTTAATGTATTCTAGAAGGAAATCACAATTTAATTTTAAAGTAGCATGAAGGGATGATGAAAATAATATTCCAAGGTATTTCAATTTGCTCTTTTGCCAAACTATATCTGGTGAGGGTAGCATATCAGGAGTACATAACATATTTAGTGGAAAAAATTCAGTTTTAGTAACATTTAACTTATAACCTGACACAGTAGAATACTTAGAAATAATATCAAGCAAAAAAGGAACAGAGGAGACAGGATTACTAATAAATAATAAAACATCATCAGCATATGCTAAAGTTTTAACAGTAATATCATTGATATTAATTCCTTGAATGTTATCACATTTTCGAATGTAATTAAGAAATGGCTCTATACCAAGTAAAAACAAAAGAGGGGAGAGGGGACAACCCTGACGAGTTCCTCTGAAAAGAGAAAATTGATTAGTAATCTGGCCATTAATAAATAATCGAGCTGTGGGAGCATAGTATAAAGCAGAAATCATACGAATAAAGGAGGGGCCAAAATTCAAAGATAACAAAGTTTTAAATAAAAATTGCCAATGGATTTTATCAAAAGCATTTTCAGCATCTAATGCCATAACACCAGCAGGGCTAAGGATAGTGGAGCTTTGCTCAATAACATGTAATAACGTTCTCGTATTATTAGCAGAATATCGATTTTTCATAAAACCAGATTGGTCAGGGTGAACAATTGAGTGAAGGATAGGTACTAACCTGGAAGCGATAATTTTAGCATATAGTTTACAATCTTGATTAATCAATGAAATGGGCTGATAATTAGCAACAAGGGTAGGGTCTTTATCAGGTTTGGGAAGTACAACAATTAAGGCCTCAGAGAAAGAACCTGAAATGGTACCTGATGAAGAAAAATGAGAAAAAATCTGGCTCAAAAAAGGTAAAAGATGATGTTGAAACTCTTTATAAAATTCAGCAGGGATACCATCAGGACCAGGGGATTTTTTCTTTGGAAGCGATTTAATGGCCGAGAGAATTTCCTCATTAGTATTAGGTAAATCTAACTTAATTTTATCAGAGGAAGAAATGTGAGGTAAATCAGAATGTTGTAAAAAGGAATCAATTAAAGAATCATCACAATAATCTGGCCTATTATATAAAGTGGAATAAAAATTCAAAAACTCATTAGCAATCTCATTATGGGAAAAAGCAATTTTACCTTGAGGACATTTAATGGAGGTGATCTGAGTTTTGTCTCGTTTAATACGTAAATAATTAGCCAGAAGTCTACCAGACTTATTGGCGTTAAAACGATATTTAGCATTGGATTTAGAGAGTTGTTTCCGAGCTCTAGTGCTGAGAATAGCATTGAATTCATACCTCAGCTTTTGTAGTTTTACTTTATATTGAGGATCACTAGACGTAATAAATAAACGCTCAAAATTAGCTATTTGCTTCTCTAAGGATTTAACCTGTGAATTAAACTTCTTATTTTCATGAGCCATGATAGAAATAGTGGTACCCCTAATATAAGCTTTAAATGCATCCCATCAAGTGGTAATAGAGGTAGAACCTTCTAGATTGAATGTGAAATAATCCTGAATAGCCTGGAGTATTTTGGGTTTATGAGTGTCATTAAGGACAATGTCGGAATTCATACGCCATCTGGACTGTTTAGTAAATGAAGAAGATACATTCAAAACAAAAGAAATCATAGCGTGATCTGAAATGTCGATGGTACCAATGGTAGGGTCATTTGCAAATTGAATAAGGGAAGGGGAAAGGAAAAAATAGTCTATTCTAGAATGGGAATTATGAGGATTGGAGAAAAAAGAAAATTCTTTACCAGTTGGGTAGTGTAATCGCCAAATGTCAGCTAACTTGGTGGTTTGAAGAAAAGTCTTAAAGGCATGAAAGGTCTTGGACGGTCGAAATCGAGATGTAGACAGTCTATCCAATAAGGGATCCACAAAAATATTGAAATCACCACCAAAAATCAATGGACATTTCCCAACTTTAAAACTTCAGACGTAACAGTGGCCCAGAAAACAGGATCCTCTCACGTAGGGCCACAAACATTAATCAAAAAGAAAATAGAGTCATGAATTTTAACTTTAGCTATAATATATCTGCCATCAGAGTCTGAGATCTTATGCAAAACCTGACAATGCAACCTTTTGGCAAAGAAAATAGCGACCCCATTCTTTTTACCTGCAGCAGGTGAAGAGACAATAGAGTCCACCCACTTTTTGTTCATATAACTTAAAACTTTATCATCAACATGTGTCTCTTGGACAAAACAGATGTCAGCCTTAGAATTACCTAAATAATCTAAAATTTTTAAACGTTTTACTGGATGTCGTAAACCTTTTACATTAAGAGAAACAATTTTAATATTATGAACATTAGCCATTAGGATAGAAGAGAAGGAAAAGAAAGAAATGGGAACAAGAAGAAGGTAGGATAAGACAGGTTAAGAGAGTAACTCTGATCGAAAAATAGGAAAGGGAGAAACAAAAAAGAGAGAGTAAGGCATAAACATACGACATAAATAAAGACAAGGAAACGCACACCCGTTCCTCAAGCATGGCCAGTTACCGTTGGAGCCCATAAAGAAATGTAGTTATAAACCTGCCAGAAGAATCCAGCGAGATGCAGTCAAGAATTAGGGTCTTGTGTATCCATTGATGGAGGAGCCTGCTGTTCAAGGAAAAGACGAAGATCTTCTGGACGCTGAAAAGATTTAGAGACCTTGTCTTTCCAGACTCGCATTGTAGAAGGATCAAATAGTCCATATTTGAAACCAAGGCTCCTCAGTTGTGGACGAAGAGAAGAGAATTCTTTACGAATAGCCACAGTTTCTTTAGCAAAATCCTGATGGATGAAAATTTTGGTTCCATTCACCAGCAATGATGGTATTTCACGAACAGCTTTCCGAATAAGAACCAGATGATGATGACGCAGGTCCTTAAATATCATCTGCCTTGGCTTTGAATGTCGAGGATTACGATGTGACGGAACTCTATGAGCTTTATCAATTTCAAATTTTTCTGCGAACTTAATATTCAGGAGACCAGGCAGAAGAGATTCAAGATAAAGCCGACAATTGGTCCCTTCGATTTCTTCAGGCAAATTAAAGATGCGCAGATTGTATTGCCTATTGCGATTCTCTAAGTCCAACAGCTGAGTGTGCATTGGAATAATTCTGGCCATTAAAGGTGTAAAAGCATCCAACTTATTCTTATTATCTTGGATTTTAATGGTATTATCTGACACCTTCATGGACATAGAAGCCATATCTTTACGAACATTTTTAACTTCTGAGGCAATGGAGTCAGTATTCAAACGCAAGGCTTTAATTTCCTCCAAAATCAGAACCAAAGAAGGTTCCGAGGATTCCACCACTTTAGATTTTGTTGGAGGAGGGGAAACCTGCTGCTTCCTTTTATTTGTGGGAGGATTTTTTGAATCCATTTTGAGAAGAAAAAAGATTCCTTAATATGAATAAAATAGACTGAGACAAAATTACCTCAAAGTGTGAGGAGAATTGTTGTAAATATGGACAAATGCAGCATAAAACAGTGAAAAAAACCCAGGTGCAGCAGCTAAACAGAACTGTAGGCGGAGCTAGGCCCAAGCCAGCCTCTTTCTTAATTAACTCTCCGCCCCCAGGCTCACAATCTCGGCAGGACCTCGAGGAGCAGTATGGAGCAGAAGCATGGGAGGTGAGGAGAAAACTCCCGTCGACCAAAATCGCCAGAAAAAGAACTCACAGGTGAGGAAAGGCTTCAGGAGGCAAGGGCCGGTGTTTTCGCTGAGTTTTAGGCAGAATTTCGTCGTCAAATTGAGCTAAAAGCTCTGAGGAATCATGGAGCTCCGGTGGCGGCGGCCATCTTGGTTGACGCGCTCGCGCGTCTGAGTCGCATGTTCTGGGTTGACTAGTCATTGATGTTTTTGCTCTTGTATGAAGAACCAATGAGTGACTGATTGCTAGTTTGGTAGGGGGTTTGTGTAGTAAGGTGGGTTTTGGTACACCGTAATTCACTGAGGTCCTAAGTCTTTAAGCACAGTTTTGTGTATGAGCAGAATTCCTGGAATAGTGGTTACAACAAAAAGGCTCGATCAAGGGCTTGCACTTTGAATATTAATATAAAATAGAAGAATAATTAATAATCACAGCTAAGGAATGCAGCAATTAGATGTGTGTATGTGTGTATGATGTGTAGATTGAGTAGAAGATGAAAAATGTGAAAAATAAGAAAGGTTGGATAGACGCAAACTACCCACTGCATTGTCAGTGAAGTGGATCTTTGGATTTCCTGGTCATTACACAGATAGAGTGTTAGACTTCGCAGTGGGAGCAAGAGAAACTAGTACAACACCTAAGAAAGACAGCTAGTGCACAAAGTAAACACAGTTGGGCAGATTTACAAGGTCGAGGGAAAAATTATGCAAATGTGGGGCAATGGGCTAGTAAACCTGTCGCAGTGTGTGGTAGAAAAGACGCAAGAATGGACAGAAGTGTGCAAATTACCCACTGCTATTCATGGGTAGTAGTTACCAAAAAGGCTGAATAAATGGCCTGCACTTTGAATTTGAATTAAAGAAGAATAATTGATAAAGTTAGGCAAGTATGGTAGCAAGTAGGTGTGTGTATTTGTGGTTGTTGTGTTGATTGAGTGGAAGATGACTAAGGTGAAAAATTAGAGAGGTTGAAGAGATGCAAAATTTCAATTTCTTTGTAAGGGAAGTGGGTGTTTAGATTTCCAGTGCATATATATATTCACTGAAAAAAACATAGGTTTCAGGCACGTTTTAGTTAGGAATTAGCATTTAAAAAACCTTAGAAATTCACTGAAAAAAAACATAGATTTCAGCCACGTTATAGTTAGGAACTACAATTTAAAAAACCTTCGAAATTCACTGAAAAAAACCATAGGTCTCACCCATGTTATAGTTAGCTGGACATTTCTCTCATACAAAACTATTGAAATTCCCCCGTTATAGTACGGTCAGCCAACTATAATTCGCGCGCCCGCAATGCACTGCTGATGACGTCACATATTACATCACTCATGACATGGTCAGTGACATCACTTATGACATGACTCATGACCATAGGAAATTCAAAACATTCTATTCGGAATAACTTTGGCGCCGATTGAGGGATCTGCCTGTAATTTTCCTTAAATTTGCCTCGCTGCGCTCCACTCCTTCCCTGAAAGTTTTGGGGGGATTCGTCAAGCGGGGGCCGAGAAAAAAAAGGGCGGTCTCAAAACATGTTTTCCCCATGTTAATTTCCGTAGGGTCATTCTGACAAGGCTACAGCTCGAACGGCTGAACTGAATTACATCAGATTTGGCAAAAGTGTAGGGTCTGGTATGCAGCAGTGCCTTTTGTATGTTTGGTGGAAATCCCTCCAGTAGTTTTTGAGAAAATTGAATGTGAAAATGAGTCCAATGCAATTTTCAATAGGACCTTTAGACACAGCTACAGCCCGAATGGCTGAATGGAATTACTGCAAACTTGGCAAAATGGTAGAGCCTGGTATGCAGAAGTGCCTTTTGTATATTTGGTGAAAATCCCTTCAGTAATTGTTGCGAAAATCGATTTTTTTCAAGTTATATATCTATAGGCGGGACACGGTGCTCGCACGGGCTTGCACCGTCCTTGCACTGTCCTTGCACGTGCGCGGACTTTAGCGTGGGTACGCGCGGAATTCTGATTGGCTGTTGGACGTCTGTCAACATTCCAGTCAGTCAAAATGAGGAAGTGTTGTCCGCCATCTTGTTTTGTGTCAGATGATAGTGGTTATGAACAGAAGTGTAATAGTTGACAAGGAGGCAGGGTAAAGATTACTGAGCCCCCTAGGTTTTGTCATGGGGTCTGTAAAGGACCCCCAAGGTTGAAAAAAAAAAATTCTTGTACAAAAATCGCGGGGTCCACGCACCGTGCGCGGACTTCGGCTCAAAAAGACAAAAAAGAAATACATTAAAATAACAAGTTTCAGTGTTTAGATGTTGGTTGAGTGCAACATTGAGTGATGATTCTTTCACCTTTGGGTTTAGGTAGGTGTTTTGTGGAGAGTTAGTATGGTAATTGGTAGAGAGCATTGGGGGTAGGTGTAGATTATGTGAGTTTGAAAGTGTTGATAATTTGAACCAATTAAAATGTTACTTTGGTTTTGATTTTGTGTGTGATAAAATTTGATTGGCTGGGTATCTGAATATGTATGAGAAATCAGAGGGAAACACAGCCATTTTGAGATTTTCATGTTTGAGGTATACTTCTGAGGTGTGAGATTGAGACAGCATTTACGGTTCAACAGTTTTCTAGAAGGTGAGTTGTTAATTTGTAAGGAGAACTCTGTTGTTCACTTTAAGTTAATAGGAAAAAAAATTCTGTTAGTTATTTAATGTTTTTCTGTTATACTTATGGATTGAGTAGGGCAACATCAGATGCAGTGCTTTATATTTCTAATTCTTGCTTGATACTATACACTGTCCAGGGAAACACGGCCATTTTGTGACTATAGTGTCTAAGGTAGTTTTGTGAGGAAATTTTCGTGTTCAATTTCTGGTGTGAGATTTACACAGTAGTGACTCTTCTAATAGAATGTAATAGTTTTTCTCTGCCCTATCTCACTCTTCCCCTGCACCATCTCACTGTCTTTCTCTTTCTTTTAATAGTACACTAACATCAATAATGGCTGAAAATGAAGAGTCATTTGACATCATTATAGACATTTTTGTTACTGTTATTGAGGATGTTCCTGAAGGAGAGCTTTATGATGGAGGAGATGGCATGGACGATTTCTATGATGAATCCTTGGATTCAGATGTAATGGAAGCTTTGGAGTTCATTGAGTTTGAGGATTCTTTTTGGGAGATTTTTAATATTGACATTGCTGATGATTCAATCTTAGACAATCATTTACATTTCGAAAATTTCCAAAAATACATTTAAATTTAGTAAATAAATATTGTATGAGAATTTATACTTATCAAAATGTAATTTATGAGGTAGTAGCAAACTGATAATTTTTGGTGTTACATAGTAAGTTTACTCATAAATATTTCCCTTCTCCCCCAAAATGTTCTTAAATGTGTATTTGACATCTCTTTTTCATGTCCTGCATCCTTTCTCTCACTGTCTGTCTCTGATGCACAAGATTGCAACATAAGTAAGTTTAAAGAACAGAACGTGTGTCTTACCAGAGCAGGAAATCATGCAGTAAGCGCTGTTTCTCTTTCTTTTAATAGTACACTAACATAAAATGATGAATGAAAATGAGGAGCCTACCAACATCTTCTTTGAAATAACAGCAACGTTTATTGAGGCAACTTAGTCTGTGGTGTATATTGATCCTATAGATGAAACAAATCATGAAGAACATTAAGGAGATACCATGGCAGATTTTTTTGATGAAACACTAGATATGGAATTAATGGAATGTGTAGACATTGTTGAGTTTGACAAAAAATTTCCAATAGGTCCGCGCACCGTGAGTGCTCGGTGCATGCACTGTGAGTGCTCGGTAAATGCACGGTGCGCGAGCCCTATCGCTGCCATTTTGTGGTTTCAGAAGAGAGTGAAAAATATAACTTAAAAACGTGGGAAGGGGGTAGGATAGAGTGTCCCTGACCCCTTAGGGCCCTTAGGCCTTCTCAGGGGGTCCTTCAAGGACTCCTAAGGTTAAAAATAATGTTTATTTTAAAAATAAATAACAGAAAACACGATAGGTTCACGCACGGGGAGTGCTCGGTGAGTGCTCAGTGCGCGGACCTGGGTAAAAATTCATTAAAAAAAAAAATAAAGTTACAAATCATATTTGAGTGTTTACATGTTAGTTGGCTCTAAAAAGAGCTGTTGTGTTCATTGTGTTTTTTATGGTACCTAAAAATAAGTACCAATGCAGAATCTGATGTTACAGAGAAAGACTTTGTTCCCTTCATCAGTGGATTGTACACCATCTGTCCTATAGATGCCTTGCATGTTGTAACACAAGTTGTTGTGGTATATACAACCCATTCCATAGTCTCTCATGTATGCAGAAACAGATTTATTTACATGTTTCCTTGCTTTCTCAATCTACGGACAAAATTGATTGGACCAATTCCTTTTTTGCCTTTGGCATATATTGGAATAGACAAAGGCAGTTTGAGGAAAAAGTGACATCAATTGTCCAAAGATGTCCTTCAATAGCATTTCCAGACCAACCCCAGTCAAAGTGCATAAGTCATTTCCACCACAGTGCACAATTATGAGGTCAGGGTGTGGGAGATGCATGAAGGATTTCACCAATGGTATCAATTGGTGACATCTCAATCCTCTCTGGCCAATCCCTAAAATATCCACATTTGGTAAATCAAGGTTTAAAATTCCTCTGTTTGTTGCATACCTTTTAGACCAGAATACAAAGCTGTGTCCTACAAACCATACTGAAAGCATGTTCAAGGCAGATCTGGTTGTACTCAGATGAGGGCTGTAAATGAAAAGGCAGTTGGAAAGCTTGCAGTTTAGAAAAAAAGAGGAGGACATTCACTGCACTTGAAGCTTAAGAAATGATGGGTGCTTTCTGAAAATGCAAAAAAGCATATTAGGGTGCATAGTTTTTTTTTATTTTTTAAAAAGCAATTCTAATGGTTCAGAAAAGGTCATTAAAAGGAACATTGCACATGATTAGCTGTTATATTGAAAGCTCTAACAACCTTGCTGGATTAATTTGCAACCTAGTATGATGAACTTTTAAACTCTGTTCTTCCTTAGGTGGGAGTTACCATGGTAACAGGTTGAATGATCAATAGGGGGATGGGTGAATATTATGTGAGTTTGAAAGTTTGGAAATGTAGAACCAATTGAAATGTTAGTTTAGTTTTGAAATAGTGTGGGAAGATATTTCATTGGTTATGAGCAGAAATAAGTGAGAAGAATGAGTGGGAAACTGTGCCATTTCTGTTTCGAGTGTCTGAGCTGCAGTTCAGGGATTCAGCTTAAGAAGATCTGGTGTGTGTTTCACACTGTTCCACATTTTAAAGGGGAGTAATGGTTCTTTCAATATAGAGAGAGTGCTGTTTGCAGTATTGGGAAGCATAACAAGCATATTGGGCTTCATCACGGTTGTATTTTGAAAATAAGTCAGGTTTCTCAATTTATGTCATCAGTAAAATCCTTTACGCATCTCTTACAGCATTTCATATTCTTGTCTGTGTGCCAATTGTATTACTCTGCATGCATTTTCTGCTTGCACCCATGTCAAACATTGCGCAAGGGGCTTGTAAATATGCCTCTCTTTTTTGTATATTCTATCTCAATGTATGCCATTAGTAAAATCCTTTATGCATCTCTCAAGGCATTTCATATTCTTGTCTGTGTGCCAATTTTATTACTCTGCATGCATTTTCTGCTTGCACCCATGTCAAATATTGTGCAAGTGGCTTGTAAATATGCCTCTCTTTTTTGTATATTCTATCTCAATTTATGCCATTAGTAAAATCCTTTACGCATCTCTCACAGCATTTCATATTCTTGTCTGTGTGGCAATTTTATTACTCTGCATGCATTTTCTGCTTGCACCCATGTCAAACATTGCGCAAGGGGCTTGTAAATATGCCTCTCTTTTTTGTATATTCTATCTCAATTTATGCCATTAGTAAAATCCTTTAAGCATCTCATTCAGCATTTCATATTCTTGTCTGTGTGGCAATTTTATTACTCTGCATGCATTTTCTGCTTGCACCCATGTCAAACATTGCACAAGGGGCTTGTAAATATGCCTCTCTTTTTTGTATATTCTATCTCAATTTATGCCATTAGTAAAATCCTTTACGCATCTCTCAAGGCATTTAATATTCTTGTCTGTGTGCCAATTTTATTACTCTGCATGCATTTTCCGCTTGCACCCATGTCAAATATTGTGCAAGGGGCTTGTAAATATGCCTCTCTTTTTTGTATATTGTATCTCAATTTATGCCATTAGTAAAATCCTTTACGTATCTCTCACAGCATTTCATAATCTTGTCTGTGTGGCAATTTTATTACTCTGCATGCATTTTCTGCTTGCACCCATGTCAAACATTGTGCAAGGGGCTTGTAAATATGCCTCTCTTTTTTGTATATTCTATCTCAATTTATGCCATTAATAAAATCATTTACGCATCTCTCACAGCATTTCATATTCTTGTCTGTGTGCCAATTTTATTACTCTGCATGCATTTTCTGCTTGCACCCATGTCAAACATTGAGCAAGGGGCTTGTAAATATGCCTCTCTTTTTTGTATATTCTATCTCAATTTATGCCATTAGTAAAATCCTTTACGCATCTCTCAAGGCATTTAATATTCTTGTCTGTGTGCCAATTTTATTACTCTGCATGCATTTTCCGCTTGCACCCATGTCAAATATTGTGCAAGGGGCTTGTAAATATGCCTCTCTTTTTTGTATATTGTATCTCAATTTATGCCATTAGTAAAATCCTTTACGTATTTCTCACAGCATTTCATAATCTTGTCTGTGTGGCAATTTTATTACTCTGCATGCATTTTCTGCTTGCACCCATGTCAAACATTGCGCAAGGGGCTTGTAAATATGCCTCTATTTTTTGTATATTCTATCTCAATTTATGCCATTAATAAAATCCTTTACGCATCTCTCACAGCATTTCATATTCTTGTCTGTGTGCCAATTTTATTACTCTGCATGCATTTTCTGCTTGCACCCATGTCAAACATTGAGCAAGGGGCTTGTAAGTATGGCTCTCTTTTTTGTATATTCTATCTCAATTTATGCCATTAGTAAAATCCTTTACGCATTTCTCAAGGCATATCATATTCTTGTCTGTGTGCCAATTTTATTACTCTGCATGCATTTTCTGCTTGCACCCATGTCAAACATTGCGCAAGGGGCTTGTAAATATGCCACTCTTTTTTGTATATTCTATCTCAATTTATGCCATTAGTAAAATCCTTTACGCATCTTTCAAGGCATTTCATATTCTTGTCTGTGTGCCAATTTTTTTACTCTGCATGCATTTTCTGCTTGCACCCATGTCAAACATTGTGCAAGGGGCTTGTAAATATGCCTCTCTTTTTTGTATATTGTATCTCAATTTATGCCATTAGTAAAATCCTTTACGCATCTCTCACAGCATTTCATATTCTTGTCTGTGTGGCAATTCTATTAATCTGCATGCATTTTCTGCTTGACCCATGTCAAACATTGTGCAAGGGGCTTGTAAATATGCCTCTCTTTTTTGTATATTCTATCTTAATTTATGCCATTAGTAAAATCCTTTACGCATCTCTCACAGCATTTCATATTCTTGTCTGTGTGCCAATTTTATTACTCTGCATGCATTTTCTGCTTGCACCCATGTCAAACATTGAGCAAGGGGCTTGTAAATATGCCTCTCTTTTTTGTATATTCTATTTCAATTTATGCCATTAGTAAAATCCTTTACGCATCTCTCAAGGCATTTCATAATCTTGTCTGTGTGCCAATGTTATGACTCTGCATGCATTTACTGCTTGTACCCATGTTAAATATTGTGCAAGGGGCTTGAAAATATGCCCCTCTTTATCTTATATTCCATCTCAATTGATGCCATTAGTGAAATCCTTTATGCATCTCCCACACCATTTCATATTGTTTTCTATCTGAAATTCCTATCCCTCTCCATATATTCACTGCTTGCACCCATGTTAAAGGTTGCGCAAGGCGCTTATAAAAAAGGAGCATATTTACAAGCCAAATTAAACTATTAGCACTATCTCTGTACCAGCATTGAATTCAAGCATGAGAAACACTTTAAAAAGAAGTCTACCCTATAAGCTAAATGATACAAACTGTGAGCACACATAGCTAACATTATGGAAAAAGATGAAAATATAATTCCTTAATTCACATACACACTCAGTGTGTTCCTTGTCAAAAAACTTAAAGCCAGACATTTCAACAAAAAAACATTTAGTATGGTAAATCGTTTTAGACACAGAGAGTGAGATGAGACACACACACAAACAGAGAGATGGTGGAAGGAGAGAGTGAGATGAGGCATGCAAAGAGGGAGATGGTGCAGGCAGAGAGTGATATGAGACACACAAAGAGAGATGTGAACTAGTGTTTATATTGTTTAGTTAATGTAATTGCTATGTGCTATGTTGGTAGTGGTCTATAATATGTCATATTTTTCTTTTCAACAGATTGTAAATATCTACAGAGTCATAATAGATTATGCCTACCAAGAACCGCAAACAAAGACTTTATAAGCAAGCTTTATCAATCAAGAGGACTAAATTAGAAGATTCATCCAGAAGACAATCTCTAGAGAAAAGAAAACATGCTCCTGGTAATGCACCTGTGCTTCCTGTTTTTTTGCAGGATAACTTGAATGGACTCTTGTGCAAAGGTTATTAGTTTCTGGCAATGAATGCATTGCATCATGAAATTCTTAAGTTCAGGTTGGATATTTGCAACCATTGATACCTACATTGGTGGTTCTGTTGCTTCAGAAGAAGTGCTGGGAGCAGAGCCCTGTTCCTCTGATGATCTTTTTATTACAGCTTTTCTCCATTTGTTTGAGTGTATATTCTGAACATGGCTTTCCATGCTATAAGTTCCATAGCTGTATTTCTTCTGTGGATCCCCTTTTGAAAGTACTGTGTCACAGATTTTACATGTGACAAAAGGCGCACTTACCTTTTTCTCTCTTTTTGGGTATTTTATAAATGTCCGTATTATGGACTCTCTCTGTGTTTTAGGGGTTTCAGGAACAAACTCCTCTGAATATGAAGTAGAAGAATCCTCAAGTTCCTGTGTTCAGAATGCTCTTGTCCAAAGGCTATTAGTTTCTGGCAACGAATGCATTGCATCATCAAATTCTTAAGTTCAGGTTGGATATTTGCAACCATTGATGCTTGCATTGGTGGTGCTGTTGCTTCAGAAGAAGTGCTGGGAGCAGAGCCCTGCTCCTCTGATGATCTTTTTATTACAGCTTTACTCCAATTGGTTGGGCTTATATTCCGGACATGGCATTCCATTCTATAAGTTCCAAAGCTGTACTGTTTCTGTGTATTCTCTCTTGAAAGTACTGTGTGACAGATTTTAAATGTGACAAAAGGTGCATTTACCTTTTTCTCTCTTTCTGTTTTTTTTTAATTTCCGTACTATGGACTCTCTCTGTGTTCTAGGAGTTTCAGGAACACACTCTTCTGAAGATGAAGTAGAAGAATCCTCAAGTTCCTTGTGTTCAGAATGCTCTTGTCCAAAGGCTATTAGTTTCTGGCAACGAATGCATTGCATCATCGAATTCTTAAGTTCAGGTTGGATATTTGCATCCATTGATGCTTGCATTGGTGGTGCTGTTGCTTCAGAAGAAGTGGTGGGAGCAGAACCCTGCTCCTCTGATCTTTTCATTACAGCTTTACTCCAATTGTTTGGGTGTATATTCCAGACATAGCGTTCCATGCTATAAGTTCCAAAGCTGTACTTCTTCTGTGGATACCCTCTTGAAAGTACTGTGTCACAGATTTTACATGTGACAAAAGGCACATTTACCTTTTTCCATTTTTCTGGGCATTTAAAACATTTCCGTACTATGGACTCTCTCTGTGTTCTAGGGGTTTCTCAGGTTCCTGCTGTTCAGCCATTTCAGTAGATTTTTCAAGAGCAACGTGCTGATGAAAAAAGGTGTTGCTTCCTCGAAAGCCAAAGAAGAATGATGAAGATGGGAGTGGTATTTCAAGAATTAGAGTAGGAAGCATTATAAACCAATACAATCTTTTGTTATAAGGTCACATGGTTGGACGTAAGCTTACGGAGTGTTTACGGAGCGTTTACGGAGTGCTCACGTAAGTTTACGTTGCGTTTATGTTTTATTAACGGAGCGCTTATGTCATCTTATGATGTGCTAACATGGTATGCACCCTCGTGAGATTTATAATTGTTTAAATAAAGTTATATATGTTGTTTAAAAGTTTAAAATAAACATGTTCTTTATTATCCCACTTAATATGTTCCTTTATATTTTACAATGAATATGTAGATATAATGATTTAGCACCCTCGTGAGATTTATAATTGTTTAAATAAAGTTATATATGTTGTTTAAAAGTTTAAAATAAACATGTTCTTTATTATCCCAGGTAATGTGTTCCTTTATAATGTACAATGAATACGTAGATATAACGATTTTAAGTTTATAAAACCTTCGGAGGTAAATAATGAATTCCTGTGTACATGCATATCTGTGCATGTACATTTGTGCCATGTGGCACACATACATGCCCTAAAACCATGTATGTGTGTGACATGGCACACACATCAGAATCAAGGGTGCAACAGGGTGTCAAAGTGACAACCTGTCTCCCTTGACAATTCGGTAATTTTACCGATTCGGTATTTACTGATTCGGTAATTGCAATTGATTCCTATCGGCCTCAAGACTTATAGGAATCAATTGCAATTACCAAATCGGTAAATACCGATTCGGTAAAATGACAAAATTATACAGATTAGGTAATTTCAAAAGAGAAATTACCTACATCCGAATTACCTACTCTTAAATATCGAAGTGGTATGATTTGGGATTTATGAGTAGGTAAATCGAGATTACGTACTTCTGGCCTATTGAGTTGTAACATATTTATGTACATATGTTACATTTCAGTGCTTTGGAAAAAGTACAGTATACTATAGGTAAACACCTTATAGGTTTATGCTGTACCACATCCTTATAGTTTCGCACTTTGACATTCAGTATGACAAACTTTTACATACAAACATAGAAATGTAGTTCTTTTTTTAACCAGTAGAGGTAGTTGTAAAAAGAACTGTTTGGTACGCACCCTTGCGAGATTTGAAATTGCTTAAATAAAGTTATATATATTGTTTAAAAGTTACTTAAATAAAGTTATTATATGTTGTTTAAAAGTTGCTTAAATAAAGTTATATATGTTGTTTAAACATTTAAATAAACATGTTCTTTATTATCCCAGATAATGTGTACTTTTATATTGTACAATGAATATGTAAATATAACAATAAAACTTTTGGGGGTAAATAATGAATTCCTGTGTACATGCACATCTGTGGATGTACATTTGTGCCACATGGCACACAAGTCAGAATCAGGGGTGCAACAGGCTGTCAAAGTGACAACCTGTCCCCCTTGACAATTCTGTAATTTTACTGAATCGGTATTTACTGATTCGGTAATTGTCATTGATTCCTATGGGCCTCAAGGCCCATAGGAATCAATGGTAATTACCGAAACGGCAAATACCGATTCGGTGAAATGACTGAATTATACAGATTCAGTAATTTCAAAAGAGAAATTACCTACATCCCATTTACCTACTCTTAAATATTGAAGTGGTATGATTTGAGGCCTGATGTAGGTAGGCATTTACCGGTCGGTAATGGCCAAATTCGGCTGTTACCGACCGGTAAATGCCTTTTCCTATGTAGGAGGCATTTATTTACACATTTGGTGATTCTGTATTTACTGAATGGGTAAAATTACTGAATCGCTAAATACAGACTCTGTAAAAATACCAAATCTGTAAATTCTAATGTAGGTATCACTGTTGACAGTGCTAGAGGCGTCTAAGAATTCGTTATTTACCACCCAATACAATTGGGTGGTAAATAAGGAATTCCTGTGTACATGCACATCTGTGCATGTACACCTGTGCCATGTGGCACACATACATGCCCTAAGGGCATGTATGTGTGTCACATTGCACATAAGCCAAAAACAGGGGTGCTACAGGGTGTCAAATTGACACCCTGTTCCCCCTGGCAGAATTCGGTATTTACCGATTCGGTAATTACCGAATCGGTATTTGCCATTGATTCCTATGGGCTTCAAGGCCCATAGGAATCATTGGCAAATACAGATTCGGTAATTATCGAATCGGTAATTACCAAATTTTAACGAATCAGTAATTAATTCGGTAAAAATACCTACATCCACATTGCCATTTCTTAAATACTGAATCGCAAATTGAGAATGCAATTTGAAATATAACTTTAAGTGCATTTTTCACACACACATGCCCGAAGGGCATGTGTGTGTGTAAAATGAAACTTTCAAAAATGCACTTTTGTGCATTTTTGGAACTTTTCACAAATTACCATGAAGGTCAACTTCATGGAAATTTACCTCTCCCTATTTGCGAATTCGCAAATTGAAAATGTTCATGCATTGCATTTAAGAAATCTAAAATTGCGATTTCTTAAATGCAATTGCAATTTTAGAAATCGCAACAAGATTGCGATTACTAAAATTGCGAAACACATGATGCATCCCAATTTTGTCAATTGCATTCGCAAACGGCCGAAAATTGCGATTCGCACCGTTTGCGAATGCAATTGACAATGATGCCTGTGGGCCTATATTTTTGCAACAATATTAATGACATTTATATTTTTAAAAACAATATTATTTACCCGAAATTCAATATTCTTGACCACAATATTTTTGCTGTCGCTATTTCTGAATCACAATATTTCTAACTATATTTGTGTAAGTCGACATTTCCAACTTGATCTTCTGTCTCAGCACCTGCCGAATTATGGGGCATATTACCAAGCAATAGCGATAATTATCGCTATTGCTTGGTTAGAGACAAAAGTTTACCGCTGAGCTGCGGCGATTTTTACCCCAAATAAACCTTGGTATTACCAAGGTTTATCGCAAATGCGATAAAAATCGCCGCAATGCATGAATATCGCTGAAAAGTCAGCGATATTCATGCATTACCGAGCTAATGCTCTCAGCCATGTTATCCACCTCCCATTGGATAACATGGCTAAGAACTGCTCAGGGCAGGTGTTAGCTTTTGGAGATATTTGCGCTTAGCGCGAATATCTCCAGAAGTTGGTAATAGGAGATAGCGATGTTAGCGACTGTTTTCAGTCGCTAACATCTTGGCACGCCCACTTTGCATGTCATTAGTGATAAATATCACTGACATGTAAAGTGGGGCCCAAGATGGTCGCTATCTCCTACTAGCTGTCGCTAACTGGTGTTAGTGACAGCTAGGTAATGGGAGATAATTTTATCTCCGCTTTCTTGGCTTTTAAAGCCAAAAAAGCGGAGATAAACCCCCTTGATAATATGCCCCTATATTTTCAAAAAGTGTCTGGACATTTATATCAAACAAGGGTCTTCTTAATTAGGGCATGCCATATTGAGGAGTTTTGAGCAAAAATAACAGGACACTAAGGGCCTCATTGATGACATTTTTGGGTAGGGCAGCACAGCAAGGGACACCATCCTGCACAAAAACAACCCTACAAGGTATTTTCCTCTTTCTATGTGTGTTGCAGAAATTAGCATATTTCTCCTTGTTACACCTCACCTCAGGAGTTGTACTGATTTTACTCTTCTCCAGGTTTGCATCACTTTGTAAATCTGGAGAAGCGTAAAATGCCATGGATGCTGCATGGGAAAACCCACTGCAACACCCATGCAATGGCTTCAGGGCACAGACTAAGGCGACGCAACGATTTGCAGTGAATCACCTTACTCATGATTTCTGAGGCCACTGAGAGCCTGTGGCTTTGCGTGGCTTCATAAATCTTCATGCAAGCCCTGCATCACGCATGTACCACTTTACGTGGTGCAAAAGTGTTGCAGAGCTCTCATAAATGTGACCCCCTAAGTTTTATGCTGTGTGCTTTGCAGTGACCGCCTCCTCAGTAACTGCATTGCAGTCTTTGTTTCGTATTTTAAAAAATAGAATGTATTACTGAAAATGGGAAAAGTGATTCAGTCTGCTTTTAAATTACACTCTATCCTGTCCCAGATTACCTGTCAGAATTCAAATGTTTATCAGCTGGATACACTGACCTGGCCACCAGAATCAGCAGGCTATTGGCGAAACAAATGAGGCTCATTGTTGTGTCACTTTACAAGTCGTTGAAGACATAAGATAAGAAGGCTTTCCACCTCAAAGGGGCCTATATATGAATGGTGTCACAGTAGTTCTCAATACGCCAGCGTTCTTCGTAAAGCACCTCAGGATTCTAGAATGTCTATTTTCGGTCACTGTTTGAGATACAGGAGTGGGCAAAGAGAACATTTCTGTCCATGCTGGAAGGCCCCCTGCAGCATTTGTCCAGCAAACAGAGTATTCACAAGGAAAAGTGAAGGAAAATGTGTATGATGAAAAGCTGGTGAACGAAGGGAAAGAAGAGAGACTAACTTTGTGTTGAATCGTTAATTCTCTGTGGGCATGGAAAATATCAAGTCTATTCCATAGCATGTAATGAATCGTGTATAAAACGCTATATGTATGATTATATTAAAAATGACTATTTTCACGGTTCACGACAAAAATTTAATTGTTTTTTTTAAAGTTATTATTTGAAAAGAACTATATTGTAACAAAACTCAATAGCATTCATTTTCATCATTATTAAAATAATATTTCTTTAGCACTGCAAGTGTTCAAACGGCTGTAAATGAGGTTACACTCGCATGTTTGCAGCAGGCTCACAAATACATTAATTATTTTTCAGGACCAGAACTTGTAACCTGCAGATTACACAGAGTTCCGTTCAAAAACCTTCAAAAACCACATACACCCACAACTGTTATCTTACTAGGAATTCAGCCTGTGACCTGTAGGTACATTACAATTTTGTGCGAAGGCGTGTTAACATTTCTGTTGAATTGTGAGTCTGTAATCAAGTGGTGTTTTAGAAACAATACAAATACATGTTTATGCATCTGTATAGGTGTATATATTGTGTGTTATAAATGTTGCCGAATTGGGCATGTTACTCCCCTAGGAATAGTACTTAAATTCACTTTTTACTTTCAGTAAATGCGGCACCCTATGAGCTGCAGATTAGTGACATATCTGGTTGTACAGAGAATACTGGTAACTGTGAATGCATTGGGTTGGGAGCAGAGGGCAGCCTGATAAAAAACATTCCTTTCTTATGTTAAGACATACATTTACTATGATTTTGGGTTGAGTTGCATCTCTTTCCTGGCTTTGCCTGGGTTAGTAAATACAAGGTAAAGCAACTCAGCCTTTTGCACTGCCTTCTGTTTCATTGCTTCAGGTAGGAGTTAAATGAGTGGAGCATAGGCTTTCCATGAATCCACCCATGTATTTTGACGCAAAGTCAGATTTACAAAGACTTGTAAAGCTGGGTTTGTGCCAAAATGGTGCAATGAGGCTAAATATCTTTACTTCTCTTGGTTACTTCCTATTTCACTGTGAGTTCCATTCTGCAGCTTACATGGAAAGATGAATATGCCTCTTTTGACGTTTTTGCGTTGAAAGGTGCTGCTTCCTGTACAAAAATAAACCTGCCCATAACGCAAGTACCCTTTCACTAATGTGCGAGAGTGACTGCCTTGGCACTATACAGCACACAGTGAGATAGTGCAAGCAGAGAGCACAAATGCTCTATATCTTTGTAAAAATGGAGTATTTCTGCTCTCTCTCTTCCACGCATGGCAACAAGCTCTCCTGGTGTGCTGCATTGTCTGAAATAATAAGAAACATGCCATTTAATATATTCACTTACTGTGCTTCATAACATGACCATGATGATCCACACAGGGTGATCAGTGTTTGGTTGGCTAAATTGAGTTCTCGAAAGTCAATCCTAGAAGCAACTATCAAATGAACTGCTATTTTTTGGTGATCTGACGGTGAGATGTCTGATTTTATCAAGGAATCGAGGTGGAAGTTGGTGAATAGGATCATGTTATTGATTTGAGGATTAGTGTGAGGCTGAAGTCCAAGATGAAACTTAGGGGTCTGCCTGCAGTTAAACGTATTGGTGAGACGTCCATCAGTTTCAAAATTCCATGTCATCGCTATCACTATTGGCATTCAGGTTGCTCTTGTGGGATTTCGAGAGAAGGAAGAATGCTGTTTTTAGTGGATTAAGCCAGTTGGCCATTTTTTAAATAAAAAACGATCCCATGCCATTGTAAAGTTGAATTTGGACAGTAATTTAATAATCTAGTCTGGGCTATTTTGATAACGGGGGAATTCTGTCTGGTCTTCAGAGGAATCAGAAAGATAACTTGTTTAAAGGAGGTGTTGACCATACTGCAAAAATTATTTTAGTAGGTACAGCAATGTGGAAGCAATTTGTAGGCCTTGGACTTTTATAATTATCACAGGTGCTGCATAGTAAGGCGGGACAAAGAGTCCATGTTTGAGAACATTTCAGTTAAGGCATGGAGGGGAAGTGCTTGGGGCATTTATGTCAAAGTCTTATCATCCAGATATTCGACGGTATGTACTGACGATGACTGATACTCCCCCAACAATTTTGTTTGCCGTCTGTTGGCCCTGTCAGTTGTATCATTTTGTAGGACTAGATGACCTAGGATGACGTTAAAATGTTAATTCGTCCAATAATCTATTAGGGAGGTTGCATTCAGATAATTGTCAGTGTTAAGTTTGAACATCTCAATATGAAGTGCTGTTGAAGACCCAGGGCCTCATTTACAAGGAATTAGTGAGGTGCCGCAAGTCTTTTTGCTGGGCTGCCCTACGCCAATGTGAAAGGGCAGGAATGCACTGTATTTATGAAATATTGTGCATTCCGGTTGTTTCCCTCTGCACTGGAGCACAATTTGCTGCCTAGCGCCAATGTAGGCACCTGTGCCCTTTGCACTGCCTTGCCTTACTCCATATCGCTGAGGCCATGCAAAGCAGCAGAGGATGGCTTTGCCTCGCCTCATAGATATGATTGAGAAGCTTGCGCCACCAGAGCGTCAACAAAGTGGCACCCTGGCAGCCCAGGACTTTTGTAAATAAGCCCCCAGCCTTTAGGAGCATGCAGTAGTATTAAACTGTCTAACCTATCCTACAAAATTATTATTCACGGTTACTTAATGTTTAGTGAAATGCCTGAATGCAGGGATGTAAGTGAAGTACAGAAAAGTATTACAGTGTAACAAATTCCAGAGCTGTTATGAAAACGCCTAAGCCTACTCAAGAAGATATAAATAAATGCACATACCCAATACTGTTGTAAAATGCAGGAATGCTCTAATGCTATAAAATTAATTGCAATTGTTTCCAACAAAAGACAACGTTTCAAAGATATATATTCATGGTAATAATTCTTCTTGTGCTTGCAATAACTTAGGAAAGCACACGCTTTATTTGGACAATAAAATACAAATAGTTATAAAATGAGATACTGTAACTTCTTTAGACACGGATTGCACATAAGCAGAAAATTAAATATTAAAGCTAGTTATTTTCCAATTTATTTTACTAATGTTGGTATTTTAATTGGTCGGATAATTTATTTATAATCATTGTTATACAGTAAGCGTTTACATTTGCATATTTTTCTGATGTTCGTTCAGTTCTGGCTATGCCAAATTGTACTCCGAAACAGATTTTTAAATCATTACTTAATAACTTCCTGTGTGTTTTAATTGCTATTCTCGTGCTTCTTCGCTACTTGATTCACTGTTATATGCAAGTTTTGCTTCGATAATCTCCATTAACTAATCACTATTAACTAAGCTATTTTGCATATTAAGCAACAACCATACATATTGATATGAAATCATTTCTCAGGAGCAGAACGATGCCAAATTTTTCATGCAATAATTCCTGTGCAGATTTGGTTTGATAATGTTTATCGCTTTTTCAAACCGTTATGTGCTCTTTATGGAGAAAGGTTTGTTACAATTATTCACATTTTTAAGCTGTGTTAAGTTAAAATGTGAGTGCCTGGTGCAAATGGATTTCACACTTTTTGTCCATCCATTAGCTTTCGATTTTCCGTGTTTTATCTTTCCTATGAGTGAGTGTCACAGCCTGAGTCTCACACTCCATACAATCATGATAGTTGGACTGCGAATTTTTACAGCTGGTTTCCGCCTCTTAAGATAAAACCGCTGCAGCACATCTAGAGTGGCGGGCACTGGTAACATGTGCACATACTTGGGGGCACATGCGCAGGGTGCACATCATGAGAGATTACCATTGTGCGCAACATTGTAGCTGCACACAGATAATATGCCTGTGGTGGTTTTAAACTACACCTCTGTCCTGTCAAAATAACCCCTTTTGACAGGCCTAAATCTGGAAAGGGGCGACCACTCGGTCCCCCCGAACGTATGGTGGGGTGCCCCGATCCCCCCGGGAAACCATTTTGGGTGGGAGGCGTGTCTCAGCTGGTATGCCCGAAGTGGCGTAGCCGGGGCGCGCCTTTTCCCGCCCAAGAGGGGTTGTCCTAGACACCTACACCGTTGGACACGCCCTGTAGGCGGTTGGAGGAGGGTCCACGCCCCCCCCGAGGAAGAATAAAAGGAGCAACAATCCAAGAAAGCATCCTCTTGTTCCTGTGCTTGGAAGCTGCACCCCCTCGTTGCACGTGTGAGCCCGAGACGGAACAAGGAGCCAATTTTGAGAGCTTGTAATTTTTTGTGTTTCTCTTTCAGTGAGTCCGAAGCTTTGGATCCAGGACCTCGAATCGAATATCCATAGACGATGCCTGGCAAGAAGGTCGGAAAGAAGGTTGGGACCGAACAAATGCTTCGCATGCTGGTAAAGGACATGGCGAACATGAAGAAGCAGATGGCGGCAATGAATGGCACAGGTAGACCGAAGAAAGTCATCGGACCAGCATTGCCGGGAGTAGTCCCTGCCGGGAGAGGTAAAAGGGCCAGGAATAGGGCGGCAGAAAGGGAGGCCCCGGTGCCCGAGTCCCCTCCAGCAAGCCCGGTCGGTCCGGTGGAGGCCCCAGTTCCGATCCCGAACGCGGGACAACCGATCCCTGTAGTAGTTACACCCGTTAGCGAAGAGGATATGCCCCCCGAACTGGCCGCCCAGTTGGCAACATGGTTGGGCAAGAACAACAAGAGTGGCGGGGCACCTGGAGACACGGCCGAAGAGGCCAGGTTCATAATGAAGCAGTTGCGGCAATCGAGAGATGCTGCGAAGGCACCTTGTCCTCTTGGTTCCCCGCAGGTTCCCTCGGAAAGGCCGGCGGCAAGCGTTGGAGCGGCAGCAACAACAGATACAGCTACCGGTTCGGGTAAGCAGCCGTTGCCAATGGCGGGGATGGGATCGTTACCCTCAAGGAGGGAAAGGGTGGTGCAGCATATTCCGATGGATGTGAAAGAAAGGATTTGGGCTGATAAATATGTGAATATGTTTTCTCTGTTGACCGATCACTATGAGATAGAGCACGTTAAAAATCAGAAGGAGTTGTTACATCCGAGTGTGTGGCGTGCAAAAATGGCGGGTTTCAGAGTAGATGAAACGATCGCTAATTGGGCCAGGGCCTTTGGAATGTTCACTGCAATCATGGGGGAACGTAGGCCTGAACTATTGGCAGAATTAACCTGTTATCAAACACGTATTATGTAATTTTATGAATCATACGAAGGCAATCAATGGATGAGTTATGATAACAAATTTCGTAAAGCCAAGGAGCACGACTCATCCCTGACGTGGGATTGTTTCGACTCCATTTCATGGCAGAAGCAGGGTATGACGAACTCGGCGAAGTCGTCTTCTTTTGGCGGGAATGGGACAGAGCCTTCCCGCCATTATTCGGCGGCGCCCTTTCGGGCAGGCGCCAACGGGGATCAGCACACAAAGAATAATGGGAACTCAGGTAAAAAAGGGGTCTGTTGGAGCTTTAACAGAGGCAAGTGCACTAGGCCACAAGGGACATGCAAGTTCAGGCATGAGTGTGCAGGGTGCGGGCAGTCTTCACACCCCGAGAGTTTGTGCAGAGCCAAGAATGGTGAGACAGGAGGTAAAGGAGGAGCCAAACAGGTCTAACATCGACCGAGGGGCACCGTTACCTACTCCCGTTGACATCATGGCATTGATCCCTTGGCTGAACGAATACCCTGATCATGTCTCCGCTGGGGTGTTGCGAGATGGTTTCTCGTATGGTTTCCACATCCCGGCGGGGGATTTTCGGGGGGAAGCATAGTGTAAAAATCAACTATCTGTTCAACAAAATACGGCGGTGGTACAGGGAAAAATTGCAAAGGAGGTGACCCGAGGTCGGGTTGCGGGACCGTATGTGAATCCGCCTGTCGTTAACTTTGTTTGTTCACCGCTGGGAGTAGTCCCCAAGAAGGACCCGGGTGAGTTTCGATTAATCCATAATTTATCCGCTCCTAGGGGTCTTTCTGTGAACGATGCGATTGACCCAGGAGTTTGTTCGGTGCGGTACGCATCCTTTGATGAGGCCGTCGCCATGTTGAATCGCCTGGGGCCCGGAGCGCTGATGGCTAAATCAGATATCGAGTCAGCGTTTCGGTTGCTCCCGGTACACCCACAAGATCAGCGTCTCTTAGGTTTTGTGTTTCAAGGGCGCTACTACATGGATAAATGTATGCCGATGGGTTGCTCCATCTCCTGTGCGTATTTTGAGAAGTTCAGTACTTTTTTGCAATGGGCGTTCACCAGAGCCACGGGCTTCACTCAGGTTATGCATTACCTTGATGATTTTCTGTTTCTGGGGGCAGCCGGGGGCACGGAATGTGAACAGGCCTTGAATGAATTTTGTAATCTCATGAAAAGTTTTGGCGTGCCGTTGGCACCAGGCAAGACAGTGGGGCCATCTACTTCACTCGAGTTTCTGGGAATTGAGCTCGATTCAGTGGAGGGGTGCTTCCGTTTACCCATGGAGAAGGTAATGAAATTTAAGGCCTCTCTTGGGATATGCCTTGGCGAGAGGAAAGTAACTCTCCATCAGTTGCAACAAACTGTGGGTCAGCTTAACTTTGCCCTTAGAATAATACCGATGGCTCGCCCCTTTTCCCGCTCTATCGCACAAGCCATGGTGGGCCTCAAGGAAGGGCACCACCGCACAAGACTGTCAGCAGAGGTTCGTCAGGATATGCGCATATGGCTGGCATTTCTGGTGGATTTCAACGGTCGTGTCGTGTGGAACACACCATCAGCTTCCTCCGAGGAGTTGGGGTTGTGGACCGACTCGGCAGGAAGTGTGGGCTTTGGCGCCATCTTTGGTAATCGATGGTCGGCGCAAACATGGCCGGCGTGGTGGCACGATAGTGGGCTCACAGGTAACATTGGGTTTCTTGAGCTGTTCCCCATTTTGGTAGCCTTGAAAACATGGCCAGAGGGGTTTCGTGATCACGCTGTAGTGTTCTGGTCTGATAATATGACTGTTGTGGAATGTATCAATAATCAGGCAGCACGCTGCAAGTGGATTTTGAGATTACTGAAGGAAATTGTCCTGCTATGCATGAGATTAAACGTCCACTTTAGGGCAAGACACGTGCCGGGGGTACTCAACCAGGCAGCTGATGCACTCTCTCGTTCCCATATGCAGGCCTTCCGGGGTTTTCTGCCCTCAGTGGACTTGGTGGCGGCACCATTTCCCGAAGCTCTCTGGTCCCTCGGTGCCCCGGATTACAAAACCTCGTGGGAGAGAGTCTAGCACCCAGGACAAGGAAGGCATATGAAGGAGCGTTCCGTTCCTATTGGTCATTTTTGGGTCAAGCTAGGAGGGAGCATTGGGGGCAGGAGGAGTATGTCCTGAAATTTCTGGTAGCACTACATCAGGCAGGCCGATCATTGGCAACAGCCAATAGGCACAGGGCCGCCATCGCCTTTATGGCGCAGGCGCATGGCATCCAGGACCCCACATCGTCCTTTCTCGTAAAGAAGACACTGCGTGGCTGGCAACGCCTTGAGGGCCGTAGGGAGGATGAGAGGCACCCGATAGATCTAGCGAGGTTGTCCATGTTAATGTCCGTACTCCCTGCGACTTGTTCATCTGAAACGGAGACAGTGCTGTTCCGGGCCGCTTTTGCATTAGCATTCCATGGGGCTATGCGGGTAAGCGAGCTGGTAGCAAGGAATAAGCAGGATACGGGGGGAGGTCTGTGTCGAGAACACATTCAGATAAGGGGTGACACAATGGTGGTCACAATAGCCAAGTCCAAGACTGATCAGGGAGCCATCGGGGACAGTGTGGTAGTCCAGCGGATCCCGGGGTCTCCCATGTGCCCGGTAAAATGCGTGGAGGAGTATTTAGCGCAGAGGGCGGCATCATGGGGGGGGAGCTTGCTGAGACACACCGACCACTGACTAGGTTTCAGTTTCAGCGGGTGTTAACAATGGCAATCGCGGCAGCGGGCTTGAACCCGAGCGATTTTGGGACCCATTCCTTCCGGATAGGGGCTGCTACAGAGGCTACAGCCAGGGGTCTGAGTGTGGAGAAGGTGAAACAGTTGGGGCATTGGTCTTCTAATTGTTACAAAAGGTATGTGCGGTTGCACATGTTGTGAAGCTAATGTCATGCACTCACGCTTCTTGTCTTCTGTTTGGTTTACAGTTTCGCGAGCAGGCTTTGCGGGGCGGACTGTACAGTTGACCCGACACCTGGGGACCAGCGGTCAAAGATCACCGGCTGAGGGAAGAGTGGTGTGGGTCGTTGGCCACTCATACGTGAGGCGCGCCGCGGACGTATTCAAAGCAGGTGACATGATTCACGTGGCTGGGGAATACGGGTACAGGGTGACCTTCCACGGAAGGGGCGGGCTCTGTATTGACCAGTTTCAAAGTTTTATGGAGGGACTGTTAGGGCGGACAAGGTCACCGCCGTCTGTAATCATAGTGCATCTTGGGGGCAATGATTTGGTGACCATTGGTCGACGAGTACTTCTCGAGTTAAATCCTATCCTCAGTAAGTTGGTTGGCGAGAAGGGTTCCGGGGTGCACGATTGCATGGTCACACATGATTCCTCGGAAGGTGTGGCGGGGGGCCCTCTCTGTGTCAGCCTTGAATAAATCGGTAAAGAAGGTTAATAACAAACTGGGTAGGTTGTTTCGTACAGGAAATTTGCATTGTGTTCCGCATGGCTGTATCCGGGGGGACCATATGTATCTGGAAGACGGGGTCCATTTGTCCCGGGAGGGAAATGTCTTACTCATAGGTGACTTCGTAGCTTGGTTAATAAGTTTGTGTAGCCATGACCTTTAGTAGGAGTTTTGTGGGGGGTCCGGATAGCCGGTCAACTATCCGGCCTGTGGCGGTAAGGTCATGATCGGTGAGCAGTAATTGGAAGATCCCTAGAGGTGGGGCGCCACCCATATTATGGATGGGAGCGCCCGGGGGGAGGCGGCCATTGGCCCCTCACACGGGGAGGCGGTACCCTCTAAGGATGGGGCCGCCGAAAGGGAAGGCGGTCAAGGCCCCTCCCTGGGGAGGAGGGGCTACGGGCCCCTCCTGGGAATTTCCCGGGGCCAGGACATCCGCGACGGCCGATGTGGTAAGCAGTGTGGGGTGGGAGGGGGGTCTACGCTACCTTCCAGACACCTCACACGAGTCCTCGGACGACCACCAAGATGGCGTCGAGTAAATATGGGGCCCCCGTTAAGACAAGGGAAATTGGAAGTTGGCACAGAGGTACAGTCCTCTGTGCGCCCGCCCCTCACAAGTAAGGGGGGGAGTTCTGGTATTAGGGATCTGACACCGGTTACGACCTTGCCGTTGGCCCGTAATGTTAGGATGTACAATTTGAATTTTGAGAAATGCATTTACAGGATGTTTTAGAATTCGGCTAGGAGAACCTTTGTATTAGAGATATGTTAAGGTTAGCCAATAAACATCGTAATGTGTCAATGAAATTGTACATGATATGAAACTGTTATTTTAATGTTTTAATTTTGTTTCATATTTTTAATAAATACGGCCGGGAGGGTAACTCCCTCCCGCCTTCCAAAAGCTCAAGAACTGTTTCCGTCTTCCCATTCTTGGGGATTGTGTTGGGAGGGGGTGACGGGTATCCCGGCCATATGGAAAGGGGCGACCACTCGGTCCCCCCGAATGTATGGTGGGGTGCCCCGATACCCCCGGGAAACCATTTTGGGCGGGAGGCGTGTCTCGGCTGGTATGCCCGAAGTGGCGTAGCCGGGGCGCGCCTTTTCCCGCCCAAGAGGAGTTGTCCTAGACACCTACACCGTTGGACACGCCCTGTAGGCGGTTGGAGGAGGGTCCACGCCCCCCCCGAGGAAGAATAAAAGGAGCAACAATCCAAGAAAGCATCCTCTTGTTCCTGTGCTTGGAAGCTGCACCCCCTCGTTGCACGTGTGAGCCCGAGACGGAACAAGGAGCCAATTTAGACCCACCCACCAGCCCCTGATGGCAGCGATTTGTATTGCAATAAAGTTGATTAACGAGGATATTATCTTTTTTCAGGTTGTTTCAAATAAAGTTGGATTGTTTTTTGATGTGACAATAAAATGGTTATTCTGTTTAGGCGAAATATTGCAGCTGAATTGAAGGAGCAGTAATGGCATAGTTAGAAGTTGATGCTAAAAGGTCCATTATAATGGTTTATTCCGTCCTCATTAGGTTAAAAAACTGTTGTATTTATTTTTTGGTCGGGCGGTAAGGTCATGATCGGTGAGCAGTAATTGGAAGATCCCTAGAGGTGGGGCGCCACCCATTATGGATGGGAGCGCCCGGGGGGAGGCGGCCATTGGCCCCTCACACAGGGAGGCGGTACCCTCTAAGGATGGGGTCGCCGAAAGGGAAGGCGGTCAAGGCCCCTCCCTGGGGAGGAGGGGCTACGGGCCCCTCCTGGGAATTTCCCGGGGCCAGGACATCCGCGACGGCGGATGTGGTAAGCAGTGTGGGGTGGGAGGGGGGTCTACGCTACCTTCTAGACACCTCACACGAGTCCTCGGACGACCACCAAGATGGCGTCGAGTAAATATGGGGCCCCCGTTAAGACAAGGGAAATTGGAAGTTGGCACAGAGGTACAGTCCTCTGTGCGCCCGCCCCTCACAAGTAAGGGGGGGAGTTCTGGTATTAGGGATCTGACACCGGTTACGACCTTGCCGTTGGCCCGTAATGTTAGGATGTACAATTTGAATTTTGAGAAATGCATTTACAGGATGTTTTAGAATTCGGCTAGGAGAACCTTTGTATTAGAGATATGTTAAGGTTAGCCAATAAACATTGTAATGTGTAAATGAAATTGTACATGATATGAAACTGTTATTTTAATGTTTTAATTTTGTTTCATATTTTTAATAAATACGGCCGGGAGGGTAACTCCCTCCCGCCTTCCAAAAGCTCAAGAACTGTTTCCGTCTTCCCATTCTTGGGGATTGTGTTGGGAGGGGGTGACGGGTATCCCGGCCATATTCACTTTAATTAATAATACGTCAACCCTAAGTATGTTTTATTGGCCATCAACAAAACAAACAAGATGATGGACAGAATGTTGCACATTGGCAAAACATTCACCCCCAGTCACAGATCTGGGTTTAATCCATTGTTATTTTGCTCACCACGCCACCCCAAGTCAGACATTGGTATATGCAAATCAGTCTTGAACCTGTGCCTCATGGGAACAGTCCAGCCCGAACTGCCAAGCCAAACCGTCCCATGACAGGTATGCCCAGACGTGAGTCCTGTGCTTTCCATGCCACTGGAATAAAACTATCCTGGCTGATGAGGGCTAAAACCCCGAAACCGGTCCTAGGATGCTTGTTTCTAGTCCAGGGAGGACCTGGCTTGGCAGTTCGGACTGGACTGTTCCCATGGGGCACAGGGTCAAGACTGATTTGCATATGGATTGGTGCAAACTGGAATGGCATGGTGAGCAAAACAACAATGTATTTAGGCCCAGATCTGTGTACTGGGGTGAATGTATGACATTGTTCTGCATTTGTCCATCAAATTTTGTTTATGGTATTGGCCATCAAGGCAGGGTGCAAGATATTTTAAAGTAGAACATATAGAAATTAATGGTGAACATATCCATACAGTGACATTTACTCAAAACAATGTACATTGTAGAAAAGCTGGCTACTTCCATAGGGAAACATTAGACTTTGCATTGGCATTACCTAGAGGAGATATTATCTCCATTTTGATTTCTGTGGGAACAGTGTATTCTGGGTCACAAATATGCCATACTTTGCAGGAAGTGGTCATAGCAGAGGGAGGTAACTTTACCCCTTGTGTTTGGGGTCCCTCCTTGTTAGGATATATATGTGAGAGCTGCATGAGTTCCTCAGAGCACTCCCTGGCTCCAACATAATGTGTACATCATGAAACATCTTTTAAAAACTTTGCAAACCCCGGAGGAAGGCTTCTTTGATAAACTAAGGACCCAGTTTTCCACAATTCTTAGCACACAAGTTCCGCACTATAGGGGCATGCAGTGGGAAGAATAGGAAAACTGACCAAATGGTTTTCTATCTGGATGTGGCCTCTTTTGACAGTGATAGGACTTCAACAGTGATATATGAAACACAGGATGAATGTTGTATTCCGCAGGTAAGAGTAGTTTAGTGGTTACAGAATTGAACATGGTGATAATCAGAAGGGGGCCAATGAAGAGTGTTTCGAGATGTCATCAGTGATGTCTTGAGTGATGTCACTTGCCATGTCATGAGTGATGTAATATGTGATGTCTTCAGCAGTGCATTGTGAGCGTGCGAGTTATAGTTAGCTGAACTAACTATAACGGGGGAATTTCAAAGGTTTTGTATGAGTAAAATGACCAGCTAACTATAACTGGTGTGAAACCTATGGTTTTTTCAGTGAATTTCATAGTTTTTTAAAATGCTAATTTCTAACTATAACGTGTGTGAAACTTATGTTTTTTTCAGTGAATATATATATATATATATATTCACTGAAAAAAACATAGGTTTCAGACATGTTATACTTAGGGATTATCATTTAAAAAACTATAGAAATTCATTTAAAAAAACATAGGTTTCAGGGGTGTTATAGTTAGCTGGACATTTCACTCATACAAAACCATTGAAACTCATCCGTTATAGTTAGTTGTACTAACTGTAACTCTCGCGCCCGCAATCCACTGGTGATGATGTCACATATTACATCATTCATGACATGGTCAGTGACATCACTGATGACATGTATTTTTCAAGGAAGCATAATAAAGGTATATTGTGTGGGGTTTGATAGGTGTTATACTTAGTTTGGTTTAGATTGAATTAGTGGTATCTAAAACAAAATCAACCATCATACATACAAGACACCAAACATATTCGCAGTTTACTTGCAGATGTGGAGTGGCAATCTGGCACTATTCTAGCTACGTTAGACATAGTGTCTTTATACCCAAGCATTGAACTGGACTTGGGCATGCGTGCTATCACACAACTCCTTCATAACAGACCAGCTACACAATACCAGCATACAAATATGCTCATCTCCATGATGGAACTGTTACTAAACAACAATTTTTTTCAGTTTGACAAGAACTGGTACAAACAAATAAGGGGAGTAGCGACGGGATCGAAATTTTCCCCTTCGTTTGCAAACCTTTTTATGGGTACATTGGAGGCTGACTTAATCTGGGGTGACAAAGGTGCTAATTGGATCGACTAAATCATTTTTTCGGGTCGGTACATCGCTTACACTAATCGAGTTCTTGGATTTAGAACTTTACATTAAAGACAATCAATTGCACAGCAGATCTTTCAGGAAAGCAACTGCTTGTAATGCAATACTCCACACGGAGAGCTCATACCCTGCTCACCAGATCAATTCAATACCCTACAGTAAATTCTTAAGATTAAAAAGAAATTGAAGTGAGGACCAAGAATTCAAAGCCAACATCTCAGACATGAAACAGCATTTCAAAAAGAGAGGTTACCATCCCAACTCTCTTCACAAAGCAGAACGCAGAATTGTTAATGTACGTAGGGAAGACACACTCATGACACAAACTGGTCTGCCATTAGGGAAACAAACAACTAGAATGATCACAGAATTTAATGATTTACACTATCCCTTAAGATAGAGTTTAAAAAAACATTGGGGCATTCTACAATCAGACAAGGTCCTC
This sequence comes from Lissotriton vulgaris, assembly GCF_964263255.1. Classification (NCBI taxonomy): domain Eukaryota; kingdom Metazoa; phylum Chordata; class Amphibia; order Caudata; family Salamandridae; genus Lissotriton; species Lissotriton vulgaris. The sequence goes on along the minus strand of NC_141694.1, from coordinate 1,570,935,685 downwards.
AGGGATTTCATATGTGAATAACCTTAGATAACCTTCAGAAAAGGGAAGACTCTAAAAACAGATTAAGTCCCACAGTACCACATTCAATCTCAAGCACTAATTGGCTCAGACCACGCACTCTGGGTTTTTATAAATGTGGATTTTGTAGTATGCGCAGGTGGGCAAAACATGGCCAAACTCAATCTACTGACTTTGCAGGCAGGAATTATGTCATCAAGGACAACATTAATTGTACTACTAAATTTATTACCTATGTTATAGAATGCATGTGCAATAAGATGTATGTTGGAACCACTATCGGGCCACAGAAAGAAAGGTTGATGGAGCATACCAGGGCAATACACAAATGTGATCCTAAATACCCTGTAGCACTGCATGCAGCAACCTGCCCTTCACAGGGAACTGGGAAAAAAGTTTCATTCTTTGGGATAGAGGTTACACATGCTAATATTCGGGGAGGTAACAGGGAGCTCAGACTAAGAAGAACTGAGGCAATGTGGATAATGCATCTACAAACAGTCGAACGGGGTCTGAATTTTGATCATGAGATGCAATATTTTCTGGGTAATGAACCTCAGAGCTCCTTTAATGTTGCCATGAGATCCCAACTGTTACCTGCTATCGTCCTGCCTTGTATGAATCGGGCCAACTGACAGTTTTTGGGTTTTTTGATACCCCAATTTCATAGGAAACACAACTTTATATGATCAAAACTTATTGTTTTATGAATATAATCTATGCCTGTGTCATTTACACCTATTATGCTTAACCTTGGTGTGTTTTCATGAAATATCCCGGTCCTCATGAATTAACTACATTTTTAATCAGGATTTTGAAATGTAGGTTATGACATTCTGTTGGGAAAATTTGTTGTTCGTAATCTGAAGAAGGAAGTTAGTTTGCTACAATGAATTTGATCAGGTCATCCAGTCACAAATTCGGGTGTGTCTCACGCCCGTATTGAAAATATTTTATATGATGTAAGTGGGATTAATGTGTCCTCCACTCTTACCTGTTCCATACATCCTGTCATATTGTCTCTTTTCTTCTCTCTCTTTTGAGCATGTCGCTCAACAAACAATTGTAAATAATTTTTTAACACTGATGAACTTTGTGTGGCATTTTTCGCAATGCTTATCCTAGTTTGAAACCTTATTTTGTGATGTGCTCATCACTATTTAGCCAATTGTCTCTCTATATCTGACCGTACTTCATTACTGAATCTGAATTGCTTTCCTTAATCTTGGCAGCTACTCACACTACCGTTCTACATAGTCACCCGTTGAGTTCAACTCTTTTCCATGTTTTATTGTATACATGGTATTGCGCTTGACCGCAGTCAATTTGCTATAGTTCGCTCCACACATTTGATATCATTATACATTCTAGCGTTTGCACCATTTTAAATGCAAGACTGCGGTCGGCTCAGTATCTTTTCTGGTCACATTGTCTAACAGTATAGTGCTGTGGGACGTAGTCTTTCTTCACATTCCCACACTTCGCTCGACACTTTGGAACAAGGTAGACATTTCAGCATCTGCCTGGTTTTAGCCAATTATGGCTCCATGACCCGGGTTATATTTACTTCCGGGTCTACGTTCTCACTCGTCCATTACCTGGTACCGAGTGGTGAGTCGAAGGGTCCGCGCACAGAGAAAATAACAAGGTGAGACTATAACAAGTTTACGTGCTTGTTTTTACAGATTAAATACATCGATCTGCAATACAGCTATTTCAGAGGAGCCTTTCACGACCCCAATGTGTATTAACACAATGTATTAAAGGAAGATCTAGTATTTGTACGTCTGGGTGTTTATGTTTTTAATTTATCACTTTGGCTCACTAAACATAGACATTAATTAAGTGCCCTTGTTTGTCTTTCAGTTACTTTTTCCACACAGACCGTTTTTTGAAACACTTGTTGAAAACAAACAGTGGATTTACTCTCTGTCTTCAACACTGGTAAGCCACACTGAGCCGTAATTCCTACACCGTTTACGCAGTATCTTATTCACATAGTCCTGTTATTATTGCAACCCTGGCTCCATTTTCGTTTCATATTTTTTTACCAGCACATCATTTTCACTTTGTCCGTTCACCTAGTAGCCCGGCCGGGTTGGAAATATCACCGGCTGAGTGGTAAGGTGCCCAGTCATTTTAGGCATTCTTTCTCTTTCTCCACTTACGCTAACCCCTTAAACACATGCAGGCACTTGGGATTTGTCTTTTCCGAGTTTTTTGCCCCCTCGATATAACTTTTTTCCTATTTTACTGAACTCCCCCTCTTTTTCTGCATTTTCATAGAAACTTCCTTATTTTCTATATAATTTCAACCATTTTCTACCCTTATCTTGACGTATACTGTGCTCTTTTCGTATCCCATCTTTTTCTGCAGCTCTCACAGATCAATAGTCAATACCACAGGTATTGGTCAATCGCCATTTGCCAAGCACTTTATCTTTTAAACTTTTTGTTCACGTAGAACAGCTTATCACATATCACCATAATAACAGTCAGAATTGTTTACCTTTACCTTCTATGCTTACAGCATTGGATATATTTTTTCACATCTCCTAAGCCAACATCACTCCTTTTGTATGCCATTTTGCATGCTTCACCTGAGGTTGGTTGGGTTTCCACGTCTGCTTTTTATCACTCGTATTTAATCATAGGGCTCACATTGTAAAGCCCTTTTTTCTTTTGTCTACTTGCGGAACACATGTATCATTCAAATTTATTGTATCCATTCCCAGCCCTGAAGAAGTCGCGGAGCAATTCTCCATTGTGCGACGGAACATGGGTCAGCTGGCTTGTTCCACCATGCTTTTACGTTTGAAAAGGATTAAAAGATCCAACTTGATCCACTCAAGACCTTTTCCTTTCATCTCAAAGATACTTGTTGTTTTGTTGTTACATATTGTGATTGCATGATGTTCACTCTTTTTTATGTGTGCCTTGGCTGTTGGTTTCATGTTTACTGTGTGTAGGTTTTTCCCACACCCTAATAAGGGGTTTTAGGGCATATCCCCTTGCCTAGTTTGCACCATATTTATTTACTGGGTTATATTGCACTCAATTGCGTCAATAAGCTGAGCGCCTAATCAAACCCCTAGTTCTTACAAAAAAAACCTTCTTTTAAATAACTATCTATCTGTGCTTGTGTATTTATTGGGTTTGTAAAATGCTGCTCCTCCGCCCTACCACATTATATCGTGCTATAAAAAGCTTATGCAACCATCTTACCTGTGACAGTAAGTGTGGGCTATTCCTCCTCTTTTTTTTGTTTTAGCAGATTGATATAGCGCAAAATCAATCCAAAACTATATCAGCAATTTACATGAGCACCGTATTTACAATACATTTTCAGACATGCGCACATTACGTCATTACTCTACAATAACAGGATGTGGACGCAACTCCGAGCCTTGAACACTGATTTCCAGCACCAAGTTCTACAGTGTACCTAAATAACCACATACGTATATATATTAGCTGTCCTTCATGTGCCACAAACTACAACTGAAACCTTTCACAGCCCTGTATTACTACCGCTACAACACTCCACTGAATGTGCAACAAACATTCATAATCGCAGAAATGCGTCATGTCCACCATCTTGTATGTGTGCAACTATGAATGAATATAGAGTCAGTGATACCCTGTACTTTCCATGTTGGCCAACTTGCGGAACTTTAAATATATAATGACACATTTGCTTTTAAGACCCGGGTGACGTCAAAACCTACACAACAGACAGCCGAATCGCTTGATTTCTCATATAGCTCATGACAGGACGGCGCCCATAGCTCTGGAATCATGGTTTAGAGCCTCAAGCAGCACTGGCATACGTCAGGCCATCCCACTCCACTTACGCTTCCAGGAAAAAACTAAAACGAAACATTGCCCAGATTTCCATTGTAGTGATTTCTTAGTTCCAGGTCTCGTTGTCAGAATGGCACACACGCACTCCCTCATAGCTGGTATACACCCACACCACACCCATCCAGCGCATGCGTCACTACACACATGTCCCTATCAATAAAAAAGACGGGGCCACGTCCTGTATGCCATAAGCGCTGTGATGGCCCATCCTAGTGGTTCGGACGCCTCATGTAGGCCCGAACCACCGAGTACAAGGGCCCACCACTACGTGCGTGGCCTCTTTGGTCACTGAGTTAGTGGTACCAGAAGGACTGAGCGAGTGAGGAACCTGCAATGATGATGGGAGCACGAGTATTTAGTTAGCCATACTGATGTTAAGACTCGGCACCATATGCCAGACTTCTTGGTGGCAGAGCGGGACTGCCTGATGTAGAAGGTGTCCATTTCACGAAAAGGTGAGCAGTGAGGCCTGGGTGCGCATCGAATGGAGTCGATGGGCTGCAGCAGACTGGATACAAAAAACCGACGCAGCAATTTAGACGAACGCAGTCCTACATACTAAATCTTATTCCATTAATATTTTTTTTTCCAATAGCAGTAACGTTTTTATAATTGGTCAAACGTCCAGAATGTAAACTGTAGAAATAATTGTTTTTAAATGCATGAGGGAAGGTGTGTGAAAGGGCGATGTTATTATACCTCACATTAAGATAGTAACAAATGTCAATCATAACATCTTTCTTTTAGATGTAGAGCTTCAGGGTGCATTATGTCCCGGCACGTAGTGAAAGTCACACGGGTGACAGAAAGGTGAGCTGCGAATATTCTTTTAAGTCACTCTCTCACTTCCTCTCTCCTTTCATAAAGAAATGACACACAATGTTAACTTCCTTTTATCTTACAGGTTGTGTTTCACAAATTGGCATCACCCCCCCCCAAAACCTACAAAGCTCTACGTTTGTGTATTCTGCGATGATGCGTGGCCATCGTAACAACGTCTGAGAAGGCTGCTTCGACACGTGGTGCACCCTCTTTGAATCACCCCAATGGCACAAGGTGAGCATAGAAACTTCTTTCTGAAACAATGACAAGTTATCTGTGAACGGAGAGAGTCGGTAGTGTGCAGCAGCTTCACTGCGTAGGAATGTACAATTACCTCCGAGAAGTGAGGATAGGTTACAACAGTCTGAGGGGCAGATCTACAAGCCCCGTGCACCACTTTTGTGTCACTTTTAACATCCGAAAAGTGGCGCTAGGAGCTTCTAAATGTGCCTCTGACTTCCCAAGAAAAACACTCACCTCCGTACTCTGCGACTCAATGGAGTGCAACAGTCTAGGTACGCAATATTGAGAACTCACCGCTATGCAGTGGGAGTGCATGGGATATACTACTTTGGAAGAAAAACAGCACACAGACACCTCCTTACAGTGGAACTTGATGAAATACATTATCCTAAGTGTACAAATAAATAAAGCAAAAATATACGTGTGCAGTTGTATGTACTATGCTATTACTAACTCTATATACTATCTTTCAGATCACTAAACTGGAGGGTGCTCTATGAACCAGCACGTGCTTGGACACACAACGGAGGCAAAAGGCGAGCTACGAGCATTTTCTCCAGTATTAACTGCTCCATCTATAACTTTCTCTCTCCCACAGTTTTAATGTCGTTTTTTCTCTCTTTCTCTCTCTCACTCTCTCTCACATCGTTTCTCTTTCTCTTTTAAAGTTATGGACGCTGCTGTCCACTCTGCCGTATACAACCAAAGCTGAGTTCAAGTTATGAACTCTGTTGGTCACAGTGTTTACACAAGGTAAGCAGAGCGGCCTAGATATACAATGCCTCTAATTAAATGCATTATAAAAAATAGCTTATTTACAAGCCACTTGCGCCACTTTTGCATCACTTTCAACATGGGAAAGGTAACACAAAAGTGGCACAAGATTCTTGTAAATACGCCCTAAAGAATATTATCCTGCATAATGACTTGATTTCTCACCTAATTCTGTCTCATCTCTGAATCATTTAAAGACCTGCCGATCCATAGTGTAAAGTGTTCAATACAGACTCCTCTTGAACGCGGGCCTATAAGACACTTATTTAATTTTTGGTTTGTAGATTGCCTACCCTACTTCTATTGGAGTCCATATCACATGTTGTTGAATTGTTTTTTTAAAGTTATGTTTCCAGTTATTTATTCGATTGTTATCTTTAAGTTACATTTCCAGTTATTTATTATTGTTTTAATAAAAGTTAATTAAAAAAGTATACACGTCTTCTTTTTCTGACAACATTTCACTATTATTTAGTGTGATAATTATATAGTTAAAAAACATTTAAAAATAGAAATGATATTTATAACTTTAAGTATAATACTTAGGCTAACTCTTTACCAGATCTTTACCAGAGTCTATAGCTACTACTAACGGTTCCTATGGAAAAGTTTTAAAACTCCAGCACAGTAACTGTTTCGATTAGTAACATAGTGTGGTGAAACCATTTTTTCCCATCTTAAAAGTGATGCAATAGTAACGCAATGAACTAGTAAATCTGCCACTATGCACATTACAAGCAAAACAAGTATACAACTCATTCAATTCTTTATCGATCACAATTAGACAGAGTTGCTTCACGATTCACAATGAACTTCAATAAATATTTTGCACCTATTTAAATGGAAGACAAGATTGTCGACATTACAAAACTTAGTGGCATATTTACAAAGACAGAGTTAAAATTGTTGTCTTGTATAGCCTGCAAACTACAATAAAAACACCGACAATGGACTTCAAACTACTTTGTTATTTTACCTGAAGATTTTCTCAACATTGCTGTTTCCTATACAAGACTGAGAGCCACCCCCCGGGGCTATAAAATAAATGGTTGTGGGGGGCTCCAAGGCCATCCCTACAAAATTAGAAGTGTGTGGACCTCAACGACCCCCCTCAAGCCCCGGGAACCACCACCCCCGGGGAATTGTGTATTGTGGGAGGCAGACCGTGTGACCCTCCGCCTGGACCCCTCGAGGACCCTGGGGACCGCCACGCCCCAGGGCTGGCTCCTGCAGTGTCCCAGGGTGCCTACCCCTGGGACACTGCGTTTTGCTATGAGAAGGTGGGAGTCTCGTGGCCCTCCCACAGCAAACTTAGTTTGCATTTTGAAAGACACAGCAGTGTAATCTGTTCTCACTTTTAAAAACTAAACCAGATTGCTTTTCCACATGCAAGTTAGCAACTCCCCATGGGGAAAAGTAATGCTGGACCCCGAAGGATGCGGTGAGCTGGCGGGACTGTGGGGGCATTGATACTCCCCCCACGGTCCTCAACATTTTTTATAAGACCCTGGGGGTAGGGTCCCCAGGGATATTAGAAATTGCTGATAGGGGCTATTTTTTTACGGTAAAATTAAAAGTCGCGCACCCAGCGCAGCACTCAGTGCAGCCCCTGGTGTGTACACGCTTGATTCATGACTCATAATCTGTAGGGTGCGCAACTCATGGGGAGCTACTAACATGCAGCGCCCCATGTGGAATAGCAATCTAATTTAGATGTTAAAAGAGAGAACAGATTTCCTTGCAATGGGATGGAGGGATGGACACCCCAGGACACTGCAGGACCCAGCCCTCTCACAATACATAAAGCCCCTGGGACTGGTGGTCACCGGGGCTTTGGAGACCTTGCAGCCCCCAACCATTTTTTTTGTAGCTCAGTTTTATTTTATTTATTTTACGGCAGAGTCCGTGCACCCTACAGGCACCTGCCGGGTCTTTTTAAAAAAAAGTATTGTGGGCCCTGGGGGTCCTTCTGGGACCCCCTAAGCAGGTCTAGAGTGTAAAAATACTTCTATCCTACCCCCTTTTTATATTTTGCACACATATTTCACTGACTTCCTCAGCCTCGCTTCTACAGAGGCACAAAATGGCTGCCAACAGTTCCTGATTTTGAATGTTGACAACCACTTGACAGGCAATTAGCATTCAGTGCTTGATCGGAAGGGTGCACTTATGGGACGATGACAATGCGCTCAGACTCCACGGATCCACTGCGCCCATAGATATGTAAATTATTACATATCTTACATTATTATTATTTCAACTGTAATTTTCTCAGGAACTACTGAACAGATTGACACCATTTAAGCAAAAGGCACAAGTCTGAACTGAGGACTACCTCTTTGCCACATTTGGTGTAATTAGGTTCAGCAGTTCGGGCTGTAGCCGTGGCTAAAGGTCCTAAGGGGAAATTGCATAGGGAAAACATGTTTTGGGACCCCCATTTTTTCTCGGCCCCCACTTGACAAAGTACAGTGAAACTTTCAGGATAGGAGCGGACCAGAGCTGGCCCAAAGTTTGGAAAATTTCACAAAGATTCATCAATCGGCACCAGAGTTATTGTGAATAGAATGTTGCGGATTTCCTATGGATAATAGGTCCTAACTATAACTACCTAATATATATATATTTAGATCCGTTAAAGAATCCTCCCTCGTCGAAAGGACACACAGAGCGCACTCCCAAAAGGTTTTTCAAAAGGTGTTTATTGTTCCCAAATCAGTTTGCACGGTCAATCCGCATTCTTTACCAACGCGTTTCGGTCTCCATGAGACCTTGGTCACTGTTGGATTAGCAGCGATTTACTGACATATTTATTTTAAACAAAGTCACATGACTTCCTGCCCAAAAAAAGTTTTTTATAAAACTAACAATCTCAAAATAGGCGCTTGGCTTTCTGGTCTCTGTAGTTTGTAACATGATAGCCACAGAATGGCGAGTATTTCCGATTTTACAAGTTACATCTGTAGTAATTACACCATTATTTTGAAAAGTAAAATTTATCATTATCCCCCCTAGTTGGTGTTACCGCGTCTGGTAATATTTATTGATAATATTTATACTTATAAAGGTCAGAGCTGCAACTCTACAATATTACATGGTGGGATTTCTCGCGTGAAAATATGGAGCACACCATACACATTATTACAAAATTGCATTATTGTGTGCATTAAAACCCTTCGGTGGGATTTTACCACTATTCCTCTCATGACTGTATGCAACATTGACTAAAAACATTGTTCCAGTTTTCCATAACCCCAAAACTAAAATAAAAAAATATATCTAAATAAAAATACAACTTTATTAAAATTAAAATTAAGGACGATGCCTCAAATTCACAGTCAGCGAAACCTATTAGTTCAATATTTACAAATGTACGGAAAGTTCTTCATCCTGATTAAGACCGTGTGGCATATATGTTCGAAGTGCAAGTATTTGCCGTGATTCCTTTTTTCGCAAATACTTCTCCCGGTTACCTCCCCTCATGTGTGGTTCCTCTGATTCAATACCATAAAATCTTAATTGCTTCCAATCACTGTCATGTGCTTGTTCCATATGTTTTGCGACAGCATTACCCCTGTCCTTGGCAATGGTGTCTCTGACGTGTTCCAAAATTAGCTTCTTGAGCTCACAAATTGTGCTCCAAAAGTATTTGAGATGACACGGGCATTCTATTACATATGCCACAAATTGTGTTTTACAGGTTATTAGTTTCTGTATTTTCTAAACTTTCTTATTTGCCCAGACTACTTATTTTGTATTGCGTGCAATCTGGCACACTTTACAGTTATGGCATTTATTAAAGCCCGTTGTTTGTAACCATTGATATGATTTATTTTTCTTGTTCCAAAAATGACTTTGTATCAAAGTATCCTGCATGAATTCAAGTAATTCACCACCATATTGGTTAAGTCATGCACGTTCCATTGGCGTGCTAGCTGCGTGAATCCATCGTACATTTTAACCTTTAAAAGTATGTATGTATAACTTTATTGAATATATTACACCAAAACATGATTTAAGAAAGTTATAAATGTTATGCATTTGTAACTAGAATAAAGATATATTATTATTATTTTTTTTAAAACATTTTTATTGATTAAATACAGAACGTGGAACATACAGTGTAGCAGTCATGACAGCAAGGAAACAACATTAATTTGGTCAATCAGGCATCGCGTTGCCGCTACAGTTGAGCAATAAATCATAAATCATCAGATTAGGCCTAAAATGTACAGGTAAGCAATTATAACAATTAGAGTGTATCATTGGTTCAAGCAATTAGGCCTCGCCTAGCACACGCAGTTCGGCTAAACATTTCTAGTTCTGGTACGGAGAGTTAAACACAGTTACCCTATCCCTCCCCAACTCATTCCTCGACTTATTCCTCTCCCGAGTCCGATTGGTTGTCCTCCTGCAATGGTTCACAGATCTCCCCCCTGAATACATTCCAATGGGTCCAGATATTGTTCCACTTACGCGGGCTCGCCCTTGCCGCATAGACCACCCTGTCTATGATCATCACCATATCCATATTCTTACACCACTGAGCTAACGCGGGAAGGTCTGCTGCACCCCACTTTTGAGCTATGTCTCTCTTTGCTACGAGCATGCTTACTGTAGACCAGATTTGACCGTATCTAGTGAGGTCGTTCGGCTCCCATATGTTTAATAGACATTTGCGTGGCTCAGGTGTTACGGATATTTCCAGTGTCTGGGAGATGGTACGCATTACTTGCCGCCAATACTCGACTATACGGGGATATTCCCACATAGTATGTAGAAACGTTCCTTCCTCCCCTCACCCACGGAGGCAATAGGGGTGTTGAGCCTGGCGTATTTTGTGTAGGGTAGTTCTTGTGTGATACACCCGGTGCACAATTTTGAGCTGCACAAGACGGAACTTAGCCGAGATGCCCATCTCCTTCGGGGAAGCCAGTGCCTCATTCCATTCTGAATCATCCATGTCCCCTAGTTCAGCACCCCATTTCTCTCTCAAGTGTAAGGTAGGGTCAGGTAGGTTTTTGATCAGCTTGCGATATGTGAGGGATGTAGCGCGCTGTGTCATGTAGTCTATGAGAAGGCGGTCCTCAAGAGGGGATGCCTCCGGGACCTCCGAGTCCTCTGGTATGGCCGCAAGAAGGGCATGCCTAATCTGCACATATCTATATGTTTCAGTGCCCCTAACTCATATTGTTGCTGTAGCTGGGCAAAGGGAACCCATCTCATAAGTCTCCTATTGTTGATAGGCCGATGCTGTCCCATTGTGTGAAACCCTTACTATGTCTTAATCACCCCAAGGCTCTAGTGTCCTAAAGTAGGGTGAGTTTGGTGACTTTTGCCTTTCCACCCTAATTTGGCCTGCGCCGCATGCCACAATGTGGTCGTGAGTTTAGTGGGTCCCACCATCTTCGTTGCTAGTCTTTTGTCATATAGGGCTGCGAGCATACTGTTGGTACCCAACTGTGCCCTCTCCGCCCTGTATGCTGGATCTTCCTGGGGTGCATGAATCCATTGGTTGATGGTCTTCAGCTGCACCGCCCAATAATACAATTGTATATTTGGCAGTGCAATCCGCCCTCATACCAACTCCTGTTCATTTTTCCGTGTGCAATGCGTGCTGGTCGATTATTCCATAGCTGGTTGGATACCAGCGCAGCCACCTGCCTGAAATATCTCTGAGGTATCGGGTAGGGCACATTGTCAAGAGTGTAAAGAAATCTCGGCAACGCCATCATTTTATAGCGTGCTGCTCTGCCCAGCAGCGTCAAGGGTAACGTCGCCCAATGTTGTACATCGTGTCTCAGACAGTCTAGTGGTGGTTTCAATTTTTTTTCGAAGAAGTCAGTCGGATCCCCTGTGACATGTATGCCAAGGTATTTAAAAGAGGTCCCGGCAAGTCGTAGGGGGCAATCAGTACCAAGAACGGGAGCCGGTCCCCGTAGGACATACAGCTCCAATTTTGCCCAGTTAATGGTATAGCCTGAGGTCTTCCCCTGTCTATCACACAGGGCTAGGAGTTCCGGTATGCCATGTTCTGGGTCCGTCAAGTATACGAGCCTATCGTCTACGTATAGGGAAAGACGATCCTCCCACCCTTCCGTCCATATGATCCCTTTCAGCAAGGGGGTTGCACGTACCAGTGTAGCTAGGGGTTCTAGCGCTATCGCAAAGAGTAGCGGCGACAAGGGACAATCCTGACGCGTTCCCTGTGCCAATGGGAACGTACTGGATATGTGGCCATTCGCCGTGACCTGAGCAATTGGGTTGGTGTATAACAGGCAAACCCATGCTATAAAGTTCGGGCCAAACCCCATGTGGGCCAGGACTTCGAAGAGATACTGCCATTCCACCATATCGAAGGCCATTTTCGCATCAAGTGCCAAAAGGACCGCTGGAGTCGAATATGACGGTGCTCTGGCCACCATGTACTCGCCGTAGGATGAGGGCAGTGTTTCTATGGGGCATGAAGCCCGACTGGTCTGGATGGATCAGTTGCGGGAGGTGGGAGATCAGCCGGTTGGCTAGGAGTTTTGCCAAAATATTGGCTTCCGCGTTGAGAAGAGAGATTGGGCGATAACATGCACAGTCCGTTGGCGGTTTCCCGGGTTTTGGGATCACCACGATCGTAGCGGTCCGTCGGTCTAGTGGAGCTCGGCCTTCGCCAGACTTTCAGTATACATCGCCAGTAGGGGTCCACTGAGTTTCTCAGACATAATTTTATACCATTCTATTGGGATGCCGTTGGGTCCCAGTTCTTTCCCTGACCACACTGCATGTATAGTATGGTGTATCTCCTCCTCAGTGATATCTGCCTCTAGCTCCATGGCCGCCTCCGGTGTTAATGTTCGGGTGACGATGTGGCTAAGAGAGGCTTGCGCTGCGTCAGCCGCCACTACCCTATCTGGGGTGAAGACCGCCTCATAGTGTTCTGCGAGGATTTGCACTATCTCTTCCGGGCGTGTGTGGGCAGTCCCCTCCTTGGTGTATAACTGTTGTATTCCCTTGGTGCTACCCCCTCTTTTGTCCAGCCAGGTCAACATCTTCCCTGCCTTGTCCCATACGTCATATATCTTATGTGTGGTCGCTGCAATATTATCGACTGTCTGCTGTTTTAGATGCTCCCTGTACTGCTGCTGACGTGTATGTAGGGTATGGGATGTGTCTGGTGTAGGATCCGCCATATGGGCCGCGGTTGCTGCTTGTAACGCCAATTCTAACTCAGACAGCTCATGTTGTCTCTTGCGCTTGTGTCCCGTAATGGACGTTACGGCCTGTCCCCGGAGTACAGTCTTCTATGCCTCCCAGAGAATAGTAGGGGAGTCTACCGACGTCGCACTCTCAGCGAAGTAATGTCATGTTTTTGAGTTCCTTTTTAATTTTAGGGACCTTGGGGTAAGTTGCGTGGATGGGATAAATCCTTCTATGTGATTTCTCCTGGGTGGAAAGCGTTAGTAGTATTGGGGAGTGATCAGATATCCCCCGTGGGAGGATTTCTACGTTGTCAACCTGCAGTAGGCCGTTCCCTAATGCCAGGAAGTAGTCTATCCGCAATAGACTATTGTGCACCGTGGAGTGGTAGGTGTATTGTTGCGTGGTGGGGTGTGTGTGCGCCTCCATATGTCTACTAGCCCCAAAGCTTCCATGAAGCTCTGGAAGTGGGAGGGTCCAGGCGCTTGGGCCAGAGCCGGGAATCTGTCCACTGAAGCATCCGCCGTTGCGTTGAAGTCACCTCCGAAAATAACATCGCCCGTCGATAGAGTCATAAGAAATTCACCCAGCGCTGGCAGCATTACCGAGTGGAGTGCCGGCGGGATATATACTGATACCACGGATAGAAGCCTCCCTTCCTACTGCCCCTGAATTGCTGCGAAACAACCCTACTCATTGATTTTAGTGTGTAGGACGAGGAACGGGGAAGATTTTTTAACCAGGATACCCGTCCCCCTGAGCCCGAAGTGAATTCCGAATGTACCGCCATTTTGTACCCCTTCCTATCCAACGCCTTGGACGTCCCTCCTGAGAGGTGTGTTTCTTGTAGAAGGACTAATGCGGGTCCCTGACTCTTCACAGCATGTTGTACCAATCCCCTCTTGATCTGTCCCCTAGCCCTCTCACGTTCCAAGTCACCATTCGGGGGAGTGTAACCGGTGCTCTCAGCGGCACACCATCATGGTCAATAGATTGGGAGTCGGACATCGCTGCGTTCGTGACCATTGCTGCGCCAGGATTTTCCCCACTGCAGTGTGTGCTGTTCGCCCCAAAAGCCTGAACAGTGTGTGCGCCCAGTGTCATGTCCTGCTACTACATGTAAAACCTGAAAAACAAAAACTACCCCCTTCACCCCCCCTCCCTAATTCCCTGCTTAACGGACATCAAACCGCCCGCCCCCCCAACTTAGCAGAGTGCTTTACCCATCCCCAAACCAGTGTACTTGCTTGCTCGGGTGAAAGGCCCCCCGGAGTCGGCGGCCCCTCTAGCCCTCTTCAAAGACCCTCAGTCCAGTGTCCAAGTGCGATCCGACCTTCAGAGTTCGTATCTGCTGATAGTCCTGTGAACGCCGGGTGTTCATGGTGCAGCTCCGAGGCCAGCTCCAGAGGCCTTCTGTGTTAGTGACCATTCTGCATTATCCCGTCCTGATGCCTGCGACCGTGCATGGTTGTTGTCTCGCTGGCCCCGGTCATTCCTGTTTGTGCGGAGAGGCTGTCCAGTCTGCCTCCATCCCTCCAGCCAGTCCCGGGCAGCCTCTGGCATATCAAAAAAACATGTTTTGTTATCTACAATGACCCTCAGCCTGGCGGGAAACAGCATGGAGTAGGGTAGTTCCTTCTCTCTTAGTGCCTTTTTTATGTCCAGAAAAGTTAGACGTCTGCGGGAGACTTCGGCAGTGTAGTCCGGGAAAAAGGCAACTGTGGAGTTCTGAATCTGGATCGAAGATGACACCCTCGCCGCCTGCAAGATGGCGTCCCGGTCGCGGAACTTGAAGCCTCGCTAGTATTGGCCTCGGAGGCGCACCCGGTTCTGGCCTACCACCGGGGACTATGTGCGCCCTTTCCACCGAAAAGAAGTGTGAGAGCCCCTTGGCTTGGAGTCTTGTTTTAATCAGTTCTTCAACATAGAGGCCTGTTGCTCGGGTACCTTCAGATTCCGGAACCCCAAGAATTCTGACGTTATTCCTTCTCGATTGCCTCTCCTGATCGTCCAGCTTCTCCTTGAGCGATTTATTTTCAGCCTCCATATGTTCCACGGCTATTTGTAGTTTTGAAACTTCCTCAACTAGGGATTTGGTGACCACCTCGACCTCTTTCATGCGTTCGCTCATTTTGTGGAAGTCCGCACGCAAGAGGGTGACATCCGTGGAGATCAACCCCACTGTAGCTTGTACTTGCGTTAATGCCTTCATTACATCTTCCAGCGTTACTTTTTTGGACGCTTCTCCTTCCGGCGTTTTCCCAGTGGATATCCGTGACTCTGCGTTAGGGGGGTTGTGTTCATCGTAGGCGAACTTGTCCAGTCGCGCTTGCGCCGAGTTGCTCTTTGTGCCCTTGTCCGCCATGGTGCCTCCTGTCAAGGCCTCACTGCAGCCAGACTATTCCCCTGCCTCCTGATATTGAGCAGCCTATTGGGGGAGTACCATGTCCCCTGGAAGCCGCAGCGTGCTTATTGCTGGCAGCCCCTCAGCTTGTAATTTCCTCCGCACCACAGCGGCAGGCAGCCTCTGGCGGAGCGCTGCAAAGCCCGTGTAAAGTCTTCTCCCACGCTTCTTCAACCCCGGCTGCAGGGCTTTCAGATGCAGCGCTATGCGGAAACACTCCCGCTACTTTCTTCGGGCTGGCCGTGTTCCTCCCACCGTCTCCGTCGTCCGGGAGTTCGCAAACCTCCTCACCCGCTGTGCAGGCCACCAAGTCAGGCGACGCGCAAGAGTCTCCTGTTACCCTTCCGTTCCAGCTGTTGGGGACAAATCCAGCCTCTGCGGTACGCCTAGCTTATCTCAACCCCCGCTGGCGGTCCGTATACCGCTACTGTGTACTTGTGATAACGCTGACTGGCGCAGGTAGTGCTCTCCTCTGGGGCGGAAGCCTATCAGTGGGCAGAAGACGCCGCTGCTCTGGTGCGTTACATAGCGCGCTTTACAGTCCCACGGACCGCTGGTGGCAAGCGACTCTCGTCACCCCAGGCACTCCAACTGTTGTCTCCTGCGGTGCACAGGGAGCACACTGGGTCATTCGAGGCAAGGGCGTCTCAAGTGCCTCACCGCTACTGCCACTTGTAGTGGCCGTGTGACGGTGCAGGGCAGACTTCCGGCGTTCCTCTCCTTGACTGCCCCCACTTCCGCCCGGCTCGCAGGGATCACCGCAGACCGGTGCCGCCAGTCGTCATCAGGGCCGCAGCTGGATGTTACGCGGCTTGGTTGTGTCCCCGTCTCAGTTGCGCTCCCGAGTAGTGTCGGTTGGCGCCGTACGGTCCGGGGCTTTGGGCCTCTCCTTCTGAGGGTTCTGTATAGCTGATAATAGTGCGGATGTGTGAAGGAGGCCGCCTTACTCACGGAGCTTCCCGCTTATGCTGCCGCCATGTTCGGCTGCTAGCCACGCCTCCCCAAGATATATTATTTTTAAATGTATTTTTGCAGAACAGCGTCGGGTGCGCTCACTTTCTGAGCTGTGGGACACAAGACCTTTGCGAACTCCATGTGACTTCAAAAGAAAGGTTTTCATTGGTTTATAGGCTTTTTATTCTAGAAGTTGAAGGACCCACCCATTTTTCTTTCATTCTTTCAGGACCATCTACAGAGACAGACCTGTTCTCAACTTTTCCCATTGCTCCATTCACTAAACCTTTTTCCACATCCAAATTACGCCATCAAATTACAAGGCAGTTTTCACATACATATACATTTTTTTCTAAACCAGCATTCTTAGATATATATCTTTCCAAAGAATCCAATTTTTATTTTTATTTTTCAGACAAAATAATAGTCATTTCTTCAAGTTCTATTTTATAAATGGCTTCCATTTTAATTATTTTTTGATTTTCCAACTTCAAAAGTACTTGATTGAATGTAGAATACTCTCACAGTGTCGGCATTAGGCAAATTATAGATTTCTTTTCTCCAATTGTTTTGAATAATATTTCTAGAGCAACATTTTCATTTGGAAACAAGTTTGTAAGTAGCCGACTTTGCAAAGTTTCTTTACCATGTTCTGTCAATACACCAATTCTAATATCTTGAAGAATGCTTCCATAATCGTCATCACTTACCTGTTGCATATTTTTAATAAGTTCTTTGTATTCAAAATATGACAAAATGTTGACATTTCCAATACTTCCCAAAGATTTCCTGGTGTCTTCATGCACAAGTGTTTTAAAAACTGGTTCCCCTTTTACAGGAGTAAGTTACAGAACATTGCCGAAAACAATCACCTGTTTTCGTCCAAATAGCACATTATAATCTGTTTTTAAAATCTGCTGTATTCTTAAATGTACAAAGGCAAGCATTACATTTTAGACAATGCTCACCTCATCAATTATAAAAAGTTTCGTTTTCTTTAGTACTGTTGAAACTTCATAACAAGCTTCTCCGGATAGCTTGTGAGATTCCAACTTGTTTTCATGTTCAACAGGCAGCATCGTTAAATGATGTAATGTAATCCCTTTAATGTGTGTGCTGTTAACCCTGTTGGAGCATTTACAACACAGGATACATGTGGTTCAGTGGTTTTCTATAGATAACTGTTCAAAACTTTAATTAAGAAACTTTTTCCTGTGCCAGCTTGACCACTGATATACATTTGAGTAGGTTTAAATGATGCACAGTTGCATTCTTTGTATTCATGATGTAAACCATGGTCTATCTGTTGTGTAACTTGCTGATATATTTCTTGCTGTTCAATATTTAGTTGGTCTTCCAAGTTTCCCAACTCCATAATATCCTGTTGTACTTGATGCATTGCCATTTCAAATTCACTCATGGCAATTGCTGCTTCATGTTCAAGAATTGGTTCTACTAGTGGATCTTGACTCAGTGAAGCAGAACTTTGAGTGTCTTGACTGTCTTGAGAACTGTGTTTAGCAATTTCAGCTGCAATACTATTTTTTGTTGAATCTCTTGATTCAACATTTGTAGATAATTTAGAAATAAACTGTGCATCCAATGCTATCTTTACATGCAATAAAAGAATCTTCATAGCACTGAAAGTCTCCAAGTAAATGAAGTAATTCCATTTCAGTATGCCAAGGCTTGAAGTGTTGCAGAAGTGCTAAAGAGTAAAATTCCCTTTTATCTGGAGTATCGCAACTCAGTTTCCTGTGATTAGTGGGATTTCCTTTACTATGTTTGAACTAACATCCATCAGAACTAATCACTGCATATTTCTCTTCATTTATATTTTCTATAATATTTCTCTTAAAGCTATCATATTGCATTACTTCATAGAGACATATGTTTTCAAGATGTTGACGTCTTTTAGGATAGTACATACCCAACATCTTTGTTTTAACAATATCTGTGCTTTCCTTATCATTTATTGATACATATTCAATGTCTTGTACAGATTTTAATACTCGCTTCCATGTAGCAGCAGAACCTAAACTAACTCAAATGATTCCTTTTGACTTTGAATATAAACTTGCGGAGATCAACCGATCCGAACATTCATAAGATTCAATCTCTTGATGGGACAGCATCTTCATACTAAAGATGTACAATTTGTTACTAAAAGTCTTCTCTTGTGAAATTTTTTTCCACATTTCTTTCAACTCCATCTTCTCGGAATTTTGTTATGTATGATGTAACATAGCGAGCAACAGCAATGGAATTATCTGCAACATATTGGATATCCATAGTTG
This sequence comes from Lissotriton vulgaris, assembly GCF_964263255.1. Lineage (NCBI taxonomy): Eukaryota > Metazoa > Chordata > Amphibia > Caudata > Salamandridae > Lissotriton > Lissotriton vulgaris. Next base: position 1,570,917,121 of record NC_141694.1, on the reverse strand, counting down.
CATTCCACATCGACAAAATCACTGGATTGTATTCATTAATATACTTTGAATGTTCACTTCTTTTTAAATTTTAAGTATTTTTGGGAGATATTTGAGTCACTGCTGTCATGAAACTGTTGACTCTTCCTTTGGAAATTACTGGACGTGGAAATCCAAAATGACAATTTGTATAAAACCTTTCTTTTTTACTTATTTATTTATTTATTTATTTAAAATATTTATAAAGCGCGACTGTCACCTGGCAGGTATCCTGGCGCTGTTGGCTACTCCTGGGGGTTCTTAGACGGGGGGTTGAACTATGGCTGGGGATTTAAAGGGGCGGAGGAAAGAGCCAAGTTTTAATTTGTTTCCGGAAGGGAAGGAGATGAGGGATTTGGCGAATATCGACAGGCAGACTGTTCCACAGCTTGGCAGCAGCTACTCTGAACGATCTTCCCCCAGTCCTGGCCTTCTTACATCTGGGCACTTTCACAAGGCAGGCGGTTGTAGACCTAAGTGTTCTGGTGGGAGTATACCACGAGAACAGACGTTGGAGAGGTCTGGGTCCGGCACCGTGTAGTGCCTTAAAGACCAGGCAAAGGGCTTTAAAGGCAATGCGTTGCTTCAACGGCAGCCAATGCAGCTCGGCCAATGCTGCAGTGGCCGAAGATCTCCTGGTCCAGCCAAGAGCCAGTTTGGCTGCTGCCGACTGAACTCGTTGGAGTCTGTCCAGTAGTGTCGCAGGGGATTCAAACAGCAGGGCATTACAATAGTCTAGGCGACTAAGAATAGTGCACCTGACTATCAATGCTCGGGCAGAAGGTGGTAATAGAGGCAGGACTTTGCGCAATGAGCGCATAAGGCCTGAGCAGGTAGCGACTGTTCTTGAAACCTGCGTTTCCATGCTTAGTTGGTGGTTTAGCATGACGCCCAGGTTGCGAACACTGGTGACCGGTGGCGGGTTGTTAGAGTTTTCCGGGGGCCAAAACTCAGCAGGCAGAGGGCGGGGTATGCGGCTCGCAGGGCAGAACAGAACCTCGGTTTTCGAGGAATTAAACTGGAGGGAGTTTCTGTGCAGCCAGCTTGCGGTGTCTCTTAGACAGTTATGGAAAGCTTCTAAGGAGATGGAATCTTCACCCTCCCAAGAGAGAAGGAGCTGAGTATTGTCCGCATAGTTTACTGTGGTCATGTTGTGTGATTTGATTAGAGTGACCAAAGGTTTCAAGTAAACATTAAATAGAATCGGGCTGATAGAGGAGCCCTGGGGAACACTGTGAGGGACAGGGGAGAAGGCCGATTGGAAAGGGGGAAGGGATACAGCCTGTTTTCTGTCACTGAGGTAAGAGTGGAACCAGATCAGGGCCGTGCCGTCGATCCCTGCCTCTCTCAACCGCTCGAGCAGGATCCCATGGTTGACAGTATCGAATGCGGCAGACAGGTCTAATAAAATCAAGGCCACGGCTTGGCCCCTGTCTGCACGCATTCGAAGCTCCTCCATGGCGGTGAGCACAGCGGTTTCAGTGCCATGGGCTGGGCGAAAACTAAAATTGGAATTCGTCCAGAATGTGGTGCTGCTCGAGGTGGGTTGAGAGGCAGTTACTGACCCAACGTTCAAGCACCTTCACCGGGAATGGCAGAAGTGATATGGGGCGGAAATTGGACAAGCATTCTGGATTAAGCGTAGGTTTCTTTAGTAGCGGGGTGATGAGCGCTTGCTTCCAGGGGGTGGAGACGAATCCACAGCTGAGGGATTGATTACAAATCATCCGGAGAGTATGAAATAATTCGTGCCCACATGCTTTCCAAATTTTCGGAGGCAAAGGGTCAAGGGGAGATCCTGAGGTGATGCCTTGTGCCACTTTATCAAATTCAGTTTGAGAGAGAAGGGGGAAAGCTCGGAGCCTGTTCGTGGGAGGGCAGGCTGACTTCGAAGAGTCAGGATTGATGGGGCTGACTTCGGGAGGGGTGGGATGGATGTGTGACTGGGGCCTGGCTAGATTGTTTATGATAGTCTCAATTTTGTCGGTGAAAAACTGAGCAAGGCTATCACAAAGGGTCTGAGATGGGGGAATGGGGTTTTTGGCGCAATCAGGATGTAAAATATTGTCCAGGATCTGAAATATGCTTGTATTTCCGTAAACAGTATTTGCCACATCGATGAGTTTGAAACGGTAAAACTTGTTGTCTTAAGGTATTTTCTTCTCCTGTTTTTGGAATACCACATGTAACATAGTCTTCAATGAAAGATAAAATAGTCATTTGAATCAGTTCCAAATGTAGGTGCATCCTTGATACATAAAAGCATATGTATATGAGAATCACCTCTGGCTTGGTACTCCTTTCTCCAAAAGAAATCAATAACTTCTCCAAAAGGTGGGTTGTTGTTATTGCATATAAAATACACCAGAGCTTGAAAGCTTTATTTTTATATATTTGTATTAATTTTCTCCCATTTTACAAAAGCTTAGCATAAAATAAAAGATTACATTTCTACAAGTCATGGCAGTTTATCAGATGAGCCATACATTATTCACTAAAAACCAACATAACAGACATCAATACCAAAAAGAATACAATGCAACATTCTTGATTAAAAGCCAAACTTTTCCTACAAGACCACAAGGAATAGAAACACGGATCTCCCCAACTTAATGCCTTATAAGAACAGCAAAGAAAGTGCTTGTGCAGTAAATACAGTGTTTTATTAAAAGCTTCACAAGTTCTCTTATTACCAAAATTCTAAACAGGATTCCCAGGAAAAGAAACAGAGTAACATTATCCCTGCCTGTATCCTAAAACATTCCATCCAAATCTAAGGAATTGTCACTTTTAACAATATTTGCCTGATCCCTCTTTTACTGCAACCCTGTGGCAATCGTGGCCCAGATTTTCCGACCCAACTCCTTTTTCCTTTGACCCCTTAATTTATATACAGTAGATTCTATATTATATATAGAAGGAATCTATGACCACCAGTTGCTAAAGGTGGGGGGATCGGGGCTTATCCATTGGGAGGTGATACATAACCGTACTATAGCCATTGCAATAAACAAGAATCATATCTCGGACCTTGGCCTATCATTCCCCTCCATATTGTATTTAACTCACAAGATTACAAGATCTGGCCTAATTGCAACTGACAGCCCTAGAATCGTAGCCCAAAAAATTTCAACATCATTTAAAAATGTGCTCAACCTAGGGCAAGCATCAAACATGTGTACACTAACCCTGGGCGAAGAACTACGCTCCGTTCGCGGAGTTTGAGGAGTTTCTGCAACTCCGCGCTCCGCGGAGAACGCGAAGTTGTCGAATACTCCGCAAACTGCTGCGTAGCGTAGTTCTCGCGCACTCAATAGCATTTTCGCGTGCGCGAGGATGCTTGTCGGTAAGATCGAGTTGCCGAACACGCAGAAACTGCAATCTGGCACAGAATAACTCGCGAACACGTTAGTAATGACCGGAAATAAGGGGACGCGAGCGGGCGGGACAAACCTCATGGGTAACTTTGCGCGCTACACATCCCGAGCATGCAGGCAATCAATCAATCAATCAATCAGGATATTTGTAGCGCGCTACTCACCCAGAGGGTCTCAAGGCGCTTGGGGAAGGAGGGTCCGCTACTGCTCGAACAGCCATGTCTTGAGTTGCTTCCTGAAGCAGAGGTGGTCTTGGGCCAGGCGGAGGTGGATGGGGAGGGAGTTCCAAGTCTTGGCTGCCAGGTAGGAGAAGGATCTTCCTCCCATGGTGGATCTTCGGATGCGTGGCAGGGCGGCGAGGGCGTGGCTGGTCGATCGTAGCTGGCGGGTGGGAGTGTAGAAGGTCAGGCGGTTGTTGAGGTACCTGGGGCCCAGGTCGTGGAGGGCCTTGTGTGCGTGGGTGAGGAGTTGGAACGTGATTCTCTTGCTGACGGGAAGCCAGTGAAGGTCTCTCAGGTGTCCGCAGATGTGGCTGTGTCGGGGGATGTCCAAGATGAGTCGTGTGGAGGCGTTCTGGATGCGTTAGAGTCTTTTCTGGAGTTTGGCTGTGGTTCCGGTATAGAGGGTGTTTCCGTAGTCCAGTCGGCTGGTGACGAGTGCCTGTGTGACCGTCTTCCTGGTTTCGGTGGCGAGCCATCGGAAGATCTTTCGGAGCATGCGTAGGATGTTGAAGCATGATGATGAGACGGCGTTGACTTGTCTGGTCATCGAGAGGGAGGAGTCCAGGATGAAGCCCAGGTTGCGTGGGTGGTCCGTTGGTTTGGGTGCGCTGCCCAGGGCAGGTGGCCACCAGGAGTCGTCCCAGGCAGAGGGTGATGATCCAAGGATGAGGACTTCCGTCTTGTCTGAGTTCAGTTTCAGGCGGCTGTTCCTCACCCACTCGACTACGTCTTTCATCCCTTCGTGTAGGTTGGTTCTGGCGGTTCCTGGGTCGTTGGTGAGGGAGAGGATCAGCTGGGTGTCGTCGGCGTAGGAGATGATGTTGAGGTTGTGTTGGCCTACGATGGCTGCGAGGGGGCTCATGTAGACATTGAAGAGGGTGGGGCTGAGTGATGATCCTTGTGGTACGCCGCATATGACTTCGGTGGCCTTGGATCTGTACGGGGGGAGGCGGACTCTCTGGGTTCTTCCGGTGAGGAACGAGATGATCCACTCCAGTGCCTTCTCTTGGATTCCGATGTTGCTGAAGCGCTGCACTAGGGTGCGGTGGCAGACCGTATCGAATGCTGCGGAGAGGTCCAGGAGGATGAGGGCCGCTGTTTCCCAGTTGTCGAGCAGGGCTCGGATGTCGTCAGTGGCTGCGTTGAGGGCGGTCTCGGTGCTGTGGTTGGTGCGGAAGCCGGACTGCGAGTGGGCGAGGCTGGTTGGGCGAGCGCAATTGGTGATCCACTGTGTGAGGTTGTTGGCTGCTTGGTTGGGGTCCGTTGAGCTGGCGGGAGGGTTCTGGCTCAGTGAAGTGGTGAGCTGGTCGGTGGTGATCTTGTTCCAGTTCCTGCGGGGAACCTGTTGCGGGTGGTGGTGAGTCATGGTCTTTCTGAAGCTGAAGTGGACGCAGCTGTGGTCTGTCCAGTGGAGTCCGGTGGAGTGGCTGCAGGAGATGTACTTGCTGGAAGAGAAGACTGGGTCAAGCGTGTGTCCGGCGTAGTGGGTGGGGGTGTTCACCAGTTGCATGAGTCCGAGGTTGGCGAGGTTGTCCAGCTGGGTGGTGGTGGTGTTGTCGTTGTTGTTCTCCAGGTGGAAGTTGAGTTCCCCTAGGAGGATGTAGTCAGCGGAGGCGAGGGCGTGCGGGCTGATGAAGTCTGCGATGTCTTCGCTGAATTGTGTGCGAGGTCCTGGGGGTCTGTAGATGAGGGTGCCTCTGAGTGTGGTCTTGGGGTCGGTGTGTATCTGGAAGTGAAGATGTTAAGCGGCTGTGAGGGTGTCGTCTGAGTTGGTCGTGATGCGGATGGTGTTCTTGTGGACGATGGTGATTCCTCCTCCTGTCTCGTTGACGCGGTCTCTCCGGGTGATCTTGTATCCGTCCGGGATGGCGATGGCGATGTCGGATGCTGAGGAGGCGTTCATCCATGTTTCCGTGAGGAAGGCGACGTCTGGAGATGTGGTGTCGAGCAGGTTCCAGAGTTCCACGGCGCTCCCGAAGATGAGAAATGGCTCGCGAACGGGTCAAGCAAGCTACTACGCATGCTCGCGGAGCTATGCGTAGTTCGCAGAGTGCAAGTGCATCTTCGCGTAGCTCGCGGAGTGCGGCTACGCGAACTACGCCCAGGCTTAGTGTACACTATCGCCCTCCAGCATCCCACACTGGTTATATTCTCCCCTCCTCTTGCCTCCCCATTTGGTTATATTTGCTGGAGTGTAATAGAGTTCAAAAACTGCCATGAAATGTTGACTCCTAAGTCTTCCAGTTGTTCAAATCTGATTTGATAATCCCAATGCATCCTCAATCCTCAATCCTTATTCCTTCCTTTCCCAACCTGCTCTCCCATTTTGTATTTTGGGCACCAATATCACCAGGAAGGGTTTCCAGCACAGTGAAGCATGAATTAAAAAAGGCGATGATGCACATGGAAATGGAGGACAGACTCAACTGTTAGAAAGACACCCAGGGCCAGATCTACGATCATTGGAATTTGCGACTCCCAAATTGCGAGTCGCAAAATCCAATGTACAACAGTGTTCCAGACACTGTTTGCAATTCCCAATGGGGTCGCAAATTGCATGCTTCATGAATATTAATGAGGCTGTCGCAATTTTTGACTGCCACTCCAAGGGATGGTGGCCTGCTGGATTCAGCAGATCATCATTTCTGGGACTTCTTTGTCAATAAAGCAGTTTTTAAAAAATAATTCAGCCCGCTGCCTTCAAAAGAAAACAGGATGCATTTGAAAAATAAAAATTAAACATTTCAGTTTAATTTTCTAAGGGCAGGCAGTGGTCCCTGGGACCCCTGCCTGCGCTTAAAAAATATTTGTGCAGCTATTCCCAAATGGGATGGGGTCCTCTGGGGACCCCTTAAAGTTTGTGAGTGGTTTACTATCTTTTTGAGAAGGGTGGTAAACTGCAAGTGTTTTGTGACCGCAATTGCAATCGCAATGCATTTAGACATAGGTTTTGGAATCGCTATTAGGAAAGGACACCCTTGCAACGCCCCTTCCTAATAGCGAGTCTCTAACCTTATTTTGGAAGTCTCTAATTAATTAGAGACTTGCAAAATAGGGTTGGTACATTGGGATTACCTATTTTGCTGTTGCAAAGGGGCAGAAGTTCCCTTTGCAACTGCAGAAAACGGTCATATATCTGCCCCCCAGAGTTAAATTAGGTAAGGTATGATGTAAGAAAGTATCACTGGTAAATGTGCAGTTTTGTACATTACTTAAAATGTACAGATGCAATAACCATCATTGTCAAGCATTGTACCAAGGGGAGCTAAGACCAATGGCACTTGAATGGTAAGTGTTGTGATCAAGGACTTTTGAAGGATATTTATTCCTTGAGTGACAAAGTGTGTGAAAATTCCATTTCTCGGCTACTCCAGTGGTGGGGCTTGTTTGTTGTACTTTTTCATTATATCTTTGTGGATAAAAGTTGCCACATAAAAAATATATGTGCAATGCTATTCATATAACAAAAGCAATTTGACGTTGTTCACCTACATAATGGAGAACCTTGAGGTGTGTGGTATGTTAGAGTTGTACTTACCAATAAGCAGTCCATTTCCATAGGTGCCATTCTGCAACTACTGGTTTAGAACACATTGGCAGAAGATAAAGGAATCATGAACACTGCCAGGGTACTTTGCCACGACGTTAATGAACACACCAAGATGGTCAACTATAAGCATGGGCAAATTTTGCGAATCTCGCGTTCGCGAATTTTGCGGATTTGCGAACTCGCAATCCGCAAAATCCGCGAATTCTCGCGAATTTGCGGATTTTTTTTTTGTGTTCGCGCGGGTTTCTGCCAGTTCGCGAGGGTTTTGTACAATTTCGCAAAACGCGAACTTACCTGTCGGGTCGCAAGTTTCGTGAACTTGTTGTTTCTACGTGTCCAGCCTGTTTGGGACACTCTTCTTCATCACTGCCACTCTCTGTCACCACTGCCACTCTCTGACTACTCATGCCACCCTCTGGCCCACCCATGCCACCCTCTGTTTCATCACAGCACCCTCTGGTTGTCCAGTCAGTGTACATTATTGTGGCAAAGCAAGCACACCTTCCCTGCCTCAAGTGACCTGAATTAATTTGGGGCTGATTAATGTGTCACAGAATATTTTTTTAGCTGGCACCTGCTTCCTTAGTGCTTCCTGATTAGTGATCTTTTGCCCTTGCTAAGTGCTTTCATTGTTGCAAAATTAGTTACAACACCTGCCCTGCCCCAACTGACAATAACGAATTAGGGGCTGATTAATGGATTTGAACTTCCAGCCTGGCTCCTGCTTGTCTCCCTTAGCTGTAATTCAGGACCTTTGTGGCATATGTGTAACTATTCTGAGGTTCAGAGCAGGGTCACATAATAGTTGCAACTGGCAACTGAACTCTGGAGGGGCCCCTCAGGAAGCACTACAGGAAATGGCTACTAATGATGAGCCTGAACTTTTGAACCTGGTAAGTAGTTTCAGTTTTGCTAAGATCGTATTTCTGCAATTTTGCGCTTATTCGCTGGGCGCGAAGTTGTACTGGGAAGCCACGAACTCACGCGAACAGTGCGAGCAAGCCATAAAATCCGCTGCTCGCTGATTTGCGGATTTTGCGGGAGATTCGCGAATCTCGCGGATTGCGAATTTACCGAAAATCCGCAAAATCCGTGAGCGAAACGGATTTTCCGCCCATGCTTAGTCAACTATTACCTGCACACTCATTGAGTAGGTGTGCATCCTGTTTTTGAAATATGCACAGTTTCTGCAGGAGGCACAAGTTGCAAATGGGTCCAGTCCATTGCACCCAACACATGCGGAAAAACAAGCAATGGCATAAAAGCATTGCTTGTTGGTGAGATTTTCTTACACAGTGTTGGAGAATTGGAGGTACTGTGGTGTCAGGCTGATTATGGCATTCAGGACTGTTGTGTTTTATCTAGGACCCCGATCAATATCATGACCTTATGCCCCTATACGGCTATAATCAATACATATCCCTATAATGGCATATTATTCACAGCCATATTTTAGCAAGTCGCCTCTGCAGTCCATGACAGTCCATGACACAGCAGAGGTCGCTTCCTTAGATTCCTAGATAGCACACCGAGTTCTCTCGACATACCAAACCTCCAGCAACCCGGGAAAGCCCCGCTTGCTTTGCTTTGATTTGTAATAGAACTCCTAACGAGCACTGTAAGAACGGCCAGTTCTTAGTGACATCTTTATTGACGTCTTATGTCCAAAAACTTACATCAAACTCGGCACCTTTCAGGTATAAATAATACCTACGTTGCCTTAAGCAAACACGGTGGTGGTGAATACTGGAGCAGAACAGCTGTCCCCTTGCAGAAAACCCAGCAGATGCAAGAAGCCCACGGACGCTGCCCCTCCTCCTTGACGTGCTGAGAAAGACGCTGTCTTTTCTCCTGCCGAGAAAATCTAGCTCCGGCGTTTCCAGCCTACCCTTGCGGGTGACTGGAATATCGAGTCCTGAGAGGAGAAACCAGACCTCCAACATTCTATTCCAGAGGTACGGTGCTGACTAAACCCTTAGAGAGAATTCTTGAAGCAAACCCTTGGCAAAACTAAACCTGCTACTTACTTACTCCCTCCCACGTATTAGGCTTAGGTCAGGTACATTGGGGTAGGCGTAGTTAGAAGCACCAGTTGAGTACGTTAACCAAATGTATATATGAATGTATATATTTAATTCATTTTAACCATCTTATGGCTAAGAAACCATATCCATGCTTTTACAGTATTATTTCGTGATACTCCTTTTACTGTACGCACTTTTTATAATAACAAGTCTTGCAATTGTGGTAATTCATTTCTCTTGCATGAGAAGGAAGACTGCTCAATAAATAATATCTTTTATTGAAAACGCCCGTCTCTCTATTCTCTGCATACTGGTGAAAGTAATTCTGCACAACTGACTGAGTGAAATAGCTGTCTATTGTTTCACACGACTCTAGAGATTGACTCTTATTCTGAGAAGCAAAGTTGTCATGTTAGTGCGGTTGTTGGAAAACTGAATCCCTTCTTGTCTGAGCCAAAGAAGCTGATCACTTCCTATTCAGTCAAGAAAGTTTCCAGTGACCTCTGAGCTAGCTGGTACAAACCCAATTAAGTCTAACATAGTCAGTAGAGAACTAGGAGACCGCACTCCTACGTCTACACTGCTGTTTATGTTATTCCAATGCGCAGGGCCTATAGGGAAAATAGGAACTACACTACATGGCGCCCATCGTTTGGTAAGGCGATAAAACTAACGCAAGACGTTAGAGTAACTCAGTCGTGCTTTTTCACACAGACCCTTTCTCCTGTAAATACTCCAATAGACGTCTGGAGTGGGTGAACGGTTAAAATCCGCCCAAACTTAGTAGGAAGAGATTCCTATGTAGAGTTTCTGGTTTATTCAACGTTGAAGGATACAGTGTTCCAAAATATTGTACACCTAATCATTGTCTCCTTGGAGACCTGCTCTGCAAAACTTTCATTTATACAATGTCAGTAGAAAACAACGGGACCGCTGATGCCACAGTAAATGCGACTCAGTGGGAATCCGATGAAACAGGAATTTATCCACCGGGTGCAAATATCATCCCGGCAAACATAAGAAAAACTATAACGTTAAAACTTATAGAAAACTGACTGACATCACGAGGTGGTACCGTCATTTTCGTGATAGAGGCACACGAATATCGGCAGACAGAGGTATTCTATTCATGGATAAACTTTCCAGCGGCAAACGCTACAACACACGAATTCCACTATTACAACATAGAGGAACCACCGGATGAGTACGCTCCTTTTGAAGAGATTGAAATCCCATTAAAATACCAAGAGCACCTGCTCTGGTTTAAAGGCACCCTAAAACACAATGATTACATTACCAGGCTCGGTCCACTAGGTAGACCAGGAGCAACGTGGCCGGTTCTAGCCAGCTACACACCACATCCGGACATTGAAAAAATGTCAAAAGAAGAGCTTTTAGCACAGCTAAAATTACTGATTAAAATACATAGACAGTTAGTTCAATATGTAATGCGGACTGCAACAGTCCAAACAGCTGCTAATATTCCACAGCTGACCCCTCATCAGGGAAACACAAATAAAATCACACCACAGAACATACAATAATGTCTTGGAAAAACACCCATAAAACGGGAACAAATCCCTTTCTGGTTAGCACAGATAATTACTCAAATAGAGGCGGTATTCCCAAATACTACCCCTATTGAAAAACACAGAATTCTGAACATCTGCCTTCCAATGAGGGTTGCACCACACGTGGAGGACTGTGACATTTGGTGTACAGTCTTTGCTTCCATTTACACAAAAACACATAGTGTTCCGACAATGGCGGTAACACCAGATGTGCTAAAACAAATTCAGAATGAATACGGTCCAGAACCTGCTTTAACTCTTGGTATGAAATTACTGAAAGACTTCAAGCAGGTCTCGGCTATATTACTAGCCAACATAAAAGGAGAAGCAGCATCTGTGGCGATCCGCCAGAAATTGAAAGAAACAGATATAACAGATCAACCAATTGAGCTCGCCAGAATCATCGAAAAATGCTATGAGGAACTAGGTAGAGATAGTTTAGGTGGGAAACCAGTAAAACCCCAACTACTCAAAAATCCTGAAAAATTATTTATTAAAAATAATCAAAATACTCCAAAGAAAAATTGGGATGGAAATAAACAGTCCACTCCCAAGGAAAAAGGTTTCCAGCCCAGGGGAAGGTCTCCTTGACGGAGGGAAAGAACTCCGACTCTAGAACACCAGTCTCCCCAGAGGGAACACTCTGAAAAAAGATACAACCTTAGAAATAGGGATAACTTGAAAAAGCCTGATAGATATCAAAGTATTGATACATGTCCCTCTTGATCTTTTTAGTAGAAATCGGAAAGAAGAGGACGGTGAGGACACAGCTGAAAAACGGAGAGTGGGCACAGACAATGCTAGACAGTGCAGCAGAAATCAGCATAGCTCGCAAGATCCTGATGAGTCATCTGGAGACAGTGGACACGAATGAATACATTCAAGTAGAAACTGCAGACACCAGAGTTAGCAAACCTCATAAGATATACGAAATAACACTGCGTATAGAGGGAGATAAGACTAGGAAAATAAGGGGTCTATTTTGGGATAATCTCTCAAAAGGCTATGACATCCTGTTAGCTGAGAAAGATTGGCCCCCGGAGTTTATCAGGGAGTGCCCTCATGGCGAAGAAATGATTATGCCTGCCTTCTCAAATCACATTCCAATTCACACTAAATATGTATATGCAAGGAAATGGGCAGTAGCCCAGGCACCAGCATTATATAAAAATCATGTAGGATGGGATGAGGACTCTCCTCCTCACAAAATCCAGTTAAAAAGTCACAAAGGCAGTACCCTATTAAGCAAGAAGCTAAAAAACAGGTCAGGGAGATTTTAGATAAACTTGAATACCAGGGGGTGATTGAAACATGCACCTCTCAAATGAAAAATCCTTTGTTTCCTGTCTCCAAACCAGACCATTCATATCGTCTAGTCCTGGTTTACAGACACCTTAACTTGTGTTGCAAAACCTTTGCGGTACAGAACTCGCACAGTGCGGCACTGATGAATAACATAATTCGAAAAAAATACAAAACAACATTAGACATATCTAATGGGTTCTTTTGTCAAAATATTGCACCAGAAAGCTTTCTCAATAATGGGGTCACAGAAAAACTTCTGTAGGCTCCCACAGGGGTTCAAGAATAGCCCGGGATTATTTTCAGCCAGAGTAACAGAGTTACTACAATATATGATGATGAGGCATTATCTTATGTCGATGACATCTATCCCACAGACGACAACTTGGATACTCACTTGAAAAGGGTGAACACCATAATACTTGGGTTCGCAGCAGAGGGTTACAAATTCAACTTTAAAAAGTCTCGAATTGCCCATCTAACAGTACTATTTTTAGGTTACGAATTATCAAGTGAAGGAAAAAGCCTTGCGGACAACTTCTTAGAGAAGTGCGCTGTACTCCAAGCACCAAAAACGCTGAAGAACTTACAATCGATTGTAGGCTTCCTGAATTTCGGTAGAACTTACATACTAAACTACGCAGAGAGGATTAAACCTCTCTACGAATTAATTAAACCTGATTTTAAACCAATCATCTTGACTCAAAAACACACAGAAATTTTGAGATCACTGCAAACAGACATGTTAGCAAAAACAAAATTAGAAACACGTGACAATACACGCAACCTTGTAATCCGGGTCATCCCAGGAAGATGCGGATTCACGTACCTGACCTCTAATGAGGGAGAAACGGTCCCAATAGCTTACAAATCTCATTTGTACGCACAAGTAGAAAAACAAATCAGTCTCACAGAAAATACTGTGCAGGCAGTGCAAACTGCTATAGCGAAAGAAAGAGAATTAGCACAAGGCAAAAGGATCACTATTCTCACAGCTGAATCCGCCTTCGAGGCACTATTCAGCCCAGTAAACCTGCCTACAGTATCACTAGATCCGAAATGGATACAGTGGGGAAATTCTCTTGCTGCAGAAGACTTGAAATACTATTTCGCCCCGCACATGAAAAAACTGAATGATTTAAATTATGAAAACGAATATCCTCTGCCATTCGAAATTCTGCCTCTCCAACAGTACTCCTGTATAATCTATACAAACAGATTTGTACAACATTACAATGTAGAAAATAAATCATACGATGCAGCCTGCGCGATTGTTAACGGTCGCTGGCTCTGCGGTAAAATCAGACCGAAAATAACAAAAACTGAATCACTGAGAAAATGTTCGGCTCAGCGAGCTGAAATTAGATCTTTAAAGATGGTGCTTGAAAATGCCGAACGTGAATTCTCGACACTAATCGTGTGCGATTTGCATTTTTGCGTCAATTCTTACAATAATGATTTGCAGAACTGGGTTCAAAATGATTACAAAGACGACACAGGTGCCACAAGCAAGCATAAGATGCTTTGGAAACAAGTAGTTCTTTTAGAGAAAGAACTACAAAAGACTCACGTGATACACATTCTGAGTCATCAACGTGATGGCATTCACGTTGTAGGGAATTAATTGGCTAATACAGCCACAGCGAAAGCAATTAAACCGGCTTCCGTAGCCACAAAAAAGCGTTCAGAAAAAAACATGGACGGGGAAACCGTGCTGCCCGTAAAAACGTCTTAAAAAAGGCAACTGTGCAGCACTACCTGTGAACTATCCACTCAATTATGCATACGTAATTGATGCAAACTCCGTTCCTTTTGCTCGAATCCCTGGAGTGGTGGATAGGGTAATTCTAAACACGAACCAGAGAATCTTTTTAATAGTAGACGCACACATGGGATTGGGTCCGAGGCACAAAAAGATCAAGGAATCTCTGACTGAATTACAATCAGTGTACTGGTGGCCGGGGATGAGCGTGCAACATCAAATATTTGCAAAATCTGTCAAGACTGCAGCAGAGATTGCAGTTGTGAACCGGTCCAGCCTGTAGCCCAGATACCTTTTATGGACAGGGTAATGCTGTCTATATGCAATCCAGCGTCCTATTAATTGTTTAAGACTATATTCACTATAAAAATGTGGCAACAGCGCTCGGTTGATGCCAAAACTGTTATAAAAGATCTGCGAGTCATTATCGCACATACCCAATTGCCAAGCTTTATTCTGACCAGGGTCCTGCTTTTAGCTCTCGAGCTTATAAGGAGGCCATGACCAGCATGGGCATTGGATTGCGATTCTCTTGTCCATTTCATCCTGAGGGAAACAGTGTAATGGAAAGAAAAAACCGAGACATAAAGCAATCTATAACAGCAAAGGTATTAGCTTCGGGTGATGGGTGGGTCAAACATTTAACAAGTGTCCAACGTAGTCTTAATAATTTGCCAAGAAATTCTCTAAAAGGTTTCAGCCTGTACGAACTATTGTTCGGAACTAGAATTTATGTTCAGGACCTTGATAGTCAGGCTTCAGTGGTAAAAGATGAAAATAAAGACTTTGACATCAAAGATCGTTTGGCTGTTTTACAGGACTTAAATGAAACAAGAAAATCCTTAAGCAACATAAAGCTAAAGCAACAGCCATCTACCACTGAAGACACTCCACCTGTCCCAGCAAGATCTGTCTGGATTCCAAAGATTGGGGATCTGGTCAGGGAAAAAATAGCGGTGAAGAAGGAATTTGGGCCTTCTTACAGAAAAGCAGTACCTGTCTTAAGTATCAACGGAACAAGATCAGTAGTACTACCGCCCCTTGCTGGTAAAAAGGAGAACTGAGTTGTATCAATCGACCTGGTAAAACCGCAATCATGTGGCCTATAATAAATAGCAGGCCCAGTGGACTCCCAAGAAGTAACAGAATACCCAAATTTGCAACAATCCAAGAGGTTCAAAGTGAAAGACTAATCACATTTGATAAATCTGCAGTGCAAAAAGAAGGACTATGCAACAAAGCCATGGAACTCGTGCCTCTTGGAACTCAAATTGAATCAGTTCATCATGAAACACCAGTCTACAATGATGTGGCATCAGAATGTGCTAATGAAAAGCAAATGGAAAATACTATTCCAACAATCGACAGAACTGCCTCTGGCTACTTCATCAATTTCGATAACTTTTCAGAAGATCAAAGCGACCCGGAAGTAACGCCAGAAATAAAGACTTTTAAAGAAAAAGCAACAGAACTCTTTCATCAACTCAAGGAAACTTATCTTATTTCTCCATGGTTAGAGTTTTGGTTTGGGCTAAGTGTATTTTTCCTCCTGCTTTGGCTCATCATGGTACTTTGTTTGGGAAAATTCATTGAGGGAAAATACAGTTCAATGGACACAGCAAGTCAGAACATCAACTTAGTTCTGAAACCACACAGATCATCCCACGTCAAGAAAAGAGAACTATTATCAGTGAATGTCACAGCCATTCCAATACCCGGCGGGGTAGTTTGGGACAAGACTGACTATGAAATATATGGCCCGGTCGAGATCTTGAAATATCCTCACCAGTTCAAGGTTTCATTAAGTGACTTTGTAAAACCAAGTACATTCTCTGATGATTGGGATTTTGAAAGTATAAATAATATGATGTCGGATTTAGTGTTGTCAGCAAAATTCACAGAACATGATTATTTGCAAGGTTCATCTAATTATGAACAGATGTACTGTTTTTCACATTACGCAGACCACTTTTTACATAAATCTGCTCAACCTAGAAATGTTTTTAAATATAACCAATGGGAATATTGTGCTACACCACCCAAAAGCAGTTCAAAAACATTTTACGAGAAATTCCAATACTTCTCAGGGTTTATTACAAGTAATGCTGAAACATTTTATTATAAACTGTTGGATAAGACAGGGACGAAAACCATGCTGACAAATACTAAATTGATATATTCAGAAGCATTTTATGAAAAAATGATTATATTTGTTTTTGATTTCTGGAAAAACAACATTGAAACAAAAACAATCTGGGGTACAAAAGATTGGCAGGTACAAGGCCTAGAAGCATTATTTCGAGCCTGCGTGATCCCAGAACAAATAATGTTCTTAAATGACACAATTCAACAAACAACCTGTCTTGGCCTAGCTAAGATTAAGGACTTAAACAAACCGTCTATTCCAAAACCAACACCTGATAATACTACCACAGATATTGAAATAGACGTATCCCAAATTTTACATCAAAACAGAACACATCCTGATTGGAAAAAATGGTTAATCTGGCCAACAGACACTAATATCTGTCAAGATAGATTCCTGAACAAAACACAGGGGTTAACAATGACCAGACCAGACCCTAGATACCCCCAGAGACAACATCCAGGGATAGTAACAACATAGAGTGTAGGGAAACTCTGCCTCGAATGGCTAGAAACATCCACACTGGCAGAAATTAAGCAACACTTAACTTTACTTAAAGAAGGTGCTGACTTGCGTGATTTCATTATGGGACCATGCAAACAGCGTCAAAAACGTTTCATAGCGGCACGTGTATATGCGGCATACAACGAGGCATGGAAAGTAAAGCAAATTGAAACAGCAGAAAAAATACGAGAAATTGATCGTATTAATTTGGAAAAATCACTTTCTGTTGTGGACAATGGGTTAATGACTTTGTCCTCCAGAATATATTCACTGGACAGTATTGTATCATCTGCCATCGATATAATAGATAAAGACTTGCTAATGTTACAACATGTCCAGTCCCAATTACGTTGTAATGTACAGCTAGGCTGGACGTTGCAAAATCTTCGTTCGGGCTATGTGCCATGGCATCTAATCAACACAACGTTATTGTTTTCCATCTTTAACCTTACTGATAAACAAATCAGTTTGGCACAGAAAGGAGCAGACTATACAATCCTGAGCATCGAAAAACTTGAGAGATTACCATTGACAATGTCAGAAAGACCTTTCATTGAATGGATAATACACGGGATTATCACAATTCCGATAACAACTTTCCAATTTAAAAATTGCCTTGAGTATATACCCGCAGGCCAGTATTAAAAGTTGGGTAAAGGGTACATTAAGTCATCATGGAAATTACCATATACACACACATGCTACAGTGACAACAACAAAAATGTATTTCTTAGTGGTGAAAATTGCAAACATTCACTAAGCGGTATATTTTTGTGCCAGGGTATTAATTTACATGGGGCCTGTGACGGGACTTCAAACAACCTTTCATGCCACCAGCACGTCACACCTGCAACGCAGATAGAGCCTTTCTTTAAGCAACTTTCTAACGAGAGTTACATTCTAATAACAGACCACAGCTGTTGTGGCTTGGTGCCAGGGAAAGCATATCTCGTAAGCGTGACTTCCATGGTCACTTGCTGTATGCAAGCATTGTTTCCACTTGGCCCTGGAGACTTCGAGACTCCGATTTGGCCTCCTTTGAAAATCTCTTCTATACGAATTGATACTTTAAGCAGAATGAAGTCTGTGCTTTTGCAGACAACAGTGCCCATCACGTCATCAAAAGAGACGTATGATCTCCAAGTTGCAAGGACAACATCGGAGATACATGAACTTTTATCAACAAATTGCCCCGTGCATTTCACAGAAATGCTCAGCCAAATCCTAAATATGTCGGATGCCGTAGGTATCTCGAATGTATTTAAGACGATTTTTTTCGGGACTGCTAACACCATTCAAAGCAGTTCTAGGCATTATCCCAAATTTTTTCCATTCGGTCTTTGGTGGCCTACCACTACTTTTGGGACTAGTAGCAGGCATTTTATTTTTGACCCTTCTGCTCCGATATGGCAAGCCAAAACACAGACATGACTCCGGCAAGGATGGAAGAAACGATCCTAGCAATGCGCTACCTGGACCGCATAACTAAAGTCCTTGGATTGGCCCGGCTGAGAGATCTGAACATGACCTGGTTTCTTTCATTCAGACCTATATGGCAGACCTGCATCTTACCTGTGCTTCGATGTATGCTAAGCGTAGAAGAATGCGTGTTAGACACCTGTCTTGCACTACCATCAGCAGTACCAATGGATATCGATACTTTGCTAAGTCCTGTAACGGCTCACGCATCGTGTTGTCCCCAGTGGCTACCAATCCTGATGATGGCATTCGTTGAGACTCCTGCGCTACGACTAGGTGGCGGCAGTGAAGCGAGAAATGAAAGCAGCATCACCCAGGTACGACCTTCTGTGAGCATTGCTGATCCAAACATCGATGATAGCAATCATTCTCACAACTGCCAGGTTACTGCACTATCGAACCTGGTCGAACTGTCACCTGAATATGTAGACCTATTCTTTGCGAGCCTGTCTGATATGATGTTCTCCCCTGAACAAAAACAATAATTTTTGGAAAAAGAATCCGGCTCACAGCGTTCCCATGAACTCTGAATTCGGCCTTCAGTTTTGATAAACATACACTCCTGAAAAGCGTTTGGAACTCTATTTTCCCGCCCCCCTTGAAACATATTTTTTTTTTGAATCAGACAATTTTTCAAAATATTTACCTTTTTTTCTGGCACAAAAACTTTTTGCTTAAAGTATAACTATTCATAAAGAACAGAGCTTCTATTTTTAGTAAATCTAGAGACAATATATTACCACAACCTCTAGCACATTTTACAGCAATTGTATTTATATGTGATGGAATAGTCTCTTTTCTGTATTAAGAGACATTTCATGTGTATTTTTTCGCAAAATCATTCAAGCTGATTACATATGCAATAATTTTTGAATGATTACTTTGCTTAAAAACGTACAGTACCTATCATCATTTTCATGTATTTCATATACACCATTTCAAATGCAAAATGTATTTTGGGGTGGGTAGGAATACACGCGCATCCTATTGCTTTAGTTTTTAGTAATTTGATGGACATAAATTCGTGGATTCGGTGTTGTGTTTTATCTAGGACCCCGATCAATATCATGACCTTATGCCCCTATACGGCTATAATCAATACATATCCCTAGAATGGCATAATATTCAAAGCCATATTTTAGCAAGCCCCCTCCGCAGTCCATGACAGTCCATGACACAGCAGAGGTCACTTCCTTAGATTCCTATATAGCACACCGAGTTCTTTCGACATACCAAACCTCCAGCAACCTGGGAAAGCCCCGCATGCTTTGTTTTGATTCGTAATATAACTCCTAACGAGCACTGTAAGAACGACCAGTTCTCAGTGACATCTTTATTGACGTCTTATGTCCAAAAACTTACGTCAAACTCGGCACCTTTCAGGTATAAATAATACAGACGTTAAGCAAACACAGTGGTGGTGAATACTGGAGCAGAACAGCTGTCCCCTTGCAGAAAGCCCAGCAGATGCGAGAAGCCCACGGACGCGGCCCCTCCTCCTTGGTGCGCTGAGAGAGATGCTGTCTTTTCTCCTGCCGAGAAAATCCAGCTCCGGCGTTTCCAGCCTACCCTTGCGGGTGACTGGAATATCGAGTCCTGAGAGGAGAAACCAGACCTCCTACATTCTATTCCAGAGGTACGGTGCTGACTAAACCCTTAGAGAGAATTCTTGAAGCAAACCCTTGGCAAAACTAAACTTGCTACTTACTTACTCCCTCCCACGTATTAGGCTTAGGTCAGGTACATTGGGGTAGGCGTAGTTAGAAGCACCAGTTGAGTACGTTAGCCAAATGTATATATGAATGTATATATTTTATTCATTTTAACCAAATTATGGCTAAGAAACCATATCCATGCTTTTACAGTATTATTTCGTGATACTCCTTTACTGTACGCACTTTTTATAATAACAAGTCTTGCAATTGTGGCAATTCATTTCTCTTGCATGAGAAGGAAGACTGCTCAATAAATAATATCTTTTATTGAAAACGCCTGTCTCTCTATTCTCTGCATACTGGTGAAAGTAATTCTGCACAACTGACTGAGTGAAATAGCTGTCTATTGTTTCACACAACTCTAGAGATTGACTCTTATTCTGAGGAGCAAAGTTGTCATGTTAATGCGGTTGTTGGAAAACT
Organism: Lissotriton vulgaris; assembly: GCF_964263255.1. Lineage (NCBI taxonomy): Eukaryota > Metazoa > Chordata > Amphibia > Caudata > Salamandridae > Lissotriton > Lissotriton vulgaris. The sequence continues at coordinate 1,570,897,029 of NC_141694.1, read as the reverse complement.
GAATCCCTTCTTGTCTGAGCCAAAGAAGCTGATCACTTCCTATTCAGTCAAGAAAGTTTCCAGTGACCTCTGAGCTAGATGGTACAAACCCAATTAAGTCTAACATAGTCAGTAGAGAACTAGGAGACCGCACTCCTACGTCTACACTGCTGTTTATGTTATTCCAATGAGCAGGGCCTATTGGGAAAATAGGAACTACACTTCAGGACAGTGTGAAGGAACCTGGGAAGGATGCCTGGTAGTCTCCAGCAACTCTGGCAGTGGTTGGTTGAAAGGTCTCTGAGGCCAGCATGTGTAGTACAGCAAGTCGCTTTGTTTGCAGAGGGATGTTGGTGCAGTGCTGGGATGTGGGCTGCAGCCTCGGCGTAATCTGGTGGAGGAGTTGGACAATGTACCTTCTTTTTAGCCTGTAATGGACTATGACCTCCTCTGGCCAGAGGTGTATGAGGGTGAACCTCTGTCAACAGATCTGTCTCCTTCTATGGCGCTGCCTCTTTGGTGTTGGTGGTGTTCTTCTTGGTGCTCCTAGTTGTAGTAGCAGAAGATCCATGGCATCATTGAGATTGCCAAGGATGAATTGGGATTGTCTTCCTTCTATGCATGTGTATGAGCCTTTTTTTAAGAGCAGGTATTTGCTGACATTAGACAAATGCAGCTAATGGGACTTAGCAGCAGTTTTTTTTGTGATGTGCAAAGATTTCCTTGTAAATCTTGTGTTGTGTGTTTAACTGGAGTTTTTACCTGTGAATACCTACCTTGCATCTCATTTTCAGTAAGTCATTCTAACAGAAATGGCAATGTAAAAAATTCATTTAGCGCTGAAAAATTGATGCTACGGCGGCATTAAATCCTTGTAAATATGCCCCTATTTTTTACAAAAGTATCTTCAGTGGTTTTCCTGATTCACAATATTATTTACTTTAAATATGTTTTTCATTTTATTACTGACATTTTATAGTTTATGGTGCATGTTTTTGTATACACTTATAGTTAATTACCTCCACTCATTCTTCTTCTTACAATCATTATTTGCCACCCTCCTATCTGGGGGCTCAAGGTGGTACCTGGTGCTTATTGAGATATAGGACGTCCGTGGGTCCTCTCACAGGAGGAGGATGACTCTGGAATTTGAAGAGCCTTTGGGGCATATGTACAAGCCCCTATCTCCACCACAACATTACCTATAGTGACATTGTTGTGGAGATAGGGGCTGCGCCTTATATACAAGGCAGCATTAAGCCACTTAACTTAGCTCAACGCTGCCTTGTACATGAGGTACCCTTTCCCGCTATGGTTAGCGTGAAAGGGATGGGTAGTGGGTGTTGCAGTGGGCGTTTCACCGCAACACTCATTCATTTTGATGCTGTCCCCTATGTACAAGAGTGGCATACATACACAGGAGGCCAGTTAAAACATCTCAAGATGGCGAAATGACGAGAAATGCATTATTTTTCTCCTCGTTTTTGCTTTTTCCATGTGTGCTGCACAAAGCACACAAAGCACACATGGAAAAAGCAAAATGGCATTGTTTATTCATGTACAGGAAGATGTCCCTTCCTGTACATAAACAAACTTTTAAAAAATTGCCATTTTGTCACTTTTGTGTGTGCTGCATGAAGCAGCACACATGAAAGTGATATAATGGCATTTTAGGATTTTTTATGTGCAGGAAGGGACACCTTCCTACACATAACCAGTCCTCCCCTGCACAAAGGCACGCTTGCATTCGGGTGCAAGGGTGCCTGCATTGTCGCTAAGTTGCTAAACTTAGCGCCATTGCAGGGGAAAACACAAGGCAGCAGCACATTCTTGTGAATATGGTGCAACCTTGCGTTTCAGAAGTGGCCCCTTGTCTTTACATTTTAAAGATCGGAAGCTTGGGGCAACTTACATGGAGAGCTTCATAGGTGCGTGTTGAGCGACAGGACGCCTGCATTATAATCAATATAGCAAGGAAGAGATCTCCGAAGTAATAGCAGCATTACATAATATTTCTGCCAAGCACCTGACAGGATGTTAGATTATGAGAAAGAAGTAAGTGTGTGTGAGATGACTGGATCCACTTATCTTTTCACAATTTGAGCTATTTTAGACGTTCTGAAGAAATTAAATTCTGTGAGACTTAATTAAACATGCGGGTTTAAATGATGTGAACAGCGATTTCATATTCCTTTCTCTCCAGGTCCCTACTTTCCCGCCGAGTTAACGGAAGAGATGACGTTTCAGCATGTCATGTAATATGATAGTACATATGATTCGTACTATCACAGCCACTGCTTTGTGTGGAGCAGCACAGTCTGTGCGCCCACGGGGAGTTTTCACATACTCTTCTCATTCTGAAATAGAGAGTGACAGGTCCTGAAGTAGAGCATCAATTAGTTCCACCACATCACCTTCCAAGAAGTCCCTTCAGTTTATGGAGCATCTGCTTTTTGTAGAATGCTAATTAATTTTTCTCATTGCGGTATGTGATTAAATCGTCCATGCATCCTATGTTATAGCCTAAATATATGTAGTGGCACTAATAGTAGAATATCTTACTGTATATAGAGCTGTCAAGCGCCTGCCATGAAACTAAGCAGTGCGATGAATTCTATCTGTAACTTAACCTATCCAATGATTTCACAGTACAGAGGAATGTTGTACTTTTCCAGGTAACCATCTGAGTGAAAAAAGATTGGTCCCAATTCATAAATGCTCTCTATTTTGTATTTAAAATTTCTACATCTCTCTCCAAATTAAGCAATGCTATGTCTCTACATTAAATATGAATTTGGCCAACCTCATATGACAAACACTAGCCTAAAAAATCTTACATTTGCAGTTTCTCTGCATGTTTTTTTATTTTGTTTTTTTATCAAAGCATCGTATATAAAATACCGCTTGAATTAGTATCTTAAGAGCGCCCCCCTCTTATACTCAAGGGTGCATAGAGGTGATAACTCACTAAGTACTGCTCAAAATTGTGTCATTTATTTTATTTTTTGTTATTTAGTTATTTTAGGGAGTTAGGGTTTGATTTAGAGTTAGGTGGGATAGCTTAACAGTCTCTAATTAGTGGCTGACTGGCTGAATCTTGGGATCAGTTCTAATGACCTCCAGAAAACGATGTGTTTGGTGGATGTTTCTTTGACCAGTGAGCTCTGCTCCTGATGTGACTCTCCTATCCCGGGAAATTTAGGAGCTTTACATTGGAACCCCACTCCGAACAGTGTCTTTAGAATGAGCTTCAGAGAAGCGGGCAGGGGCTTTTTTGACAGAGCAGCAAGAGAGTAATATACCACCCCGCATAGGGATGTACGTGCAAGGCACGTATGGCCAATAGAGGTGCCATATCCAAAGAGCACGTATGTTTGGTCTCATGGAACGTATGAAATATAGAGCAGCTGGGAATGGGAAAAGGAATGTGATCGTTTTAATTCTTTACTTCACTAATGGTGATTTACTCCATTGAAACAAAACACAAAATATACTACATCTAATTACAAATCATATTTAAGGGACTTCCTAAACCTAGTTTTAATAAATCTTCCAAAAGCAATAATACCATCTTCAATGTTAGGGTTTTGCACAGTTTAAATGGTTCGTTCACTATCTGAATACCTGAGGAGAGAAGCCAAGGTAACATTAATTTTTCACTGAGTATGAAACGTAGGGCAGATTGGAAGGGAAGCTAGTGTTGTGAGGAGCCATTTTAGAACGTTCCGCAAGTGCAGTTAGTATATTTGATGGACTTAGGGGCGCATGCATCTAAGGAAATTGCGATCGCAAATGGTGCGAATCGGAAAATTTGGCCGTTTGCGAATGGAATTTCCATTTTTGGGATGCATTAACATTTTTGTAATTTTCGCAATTTAGGAAATTGCAAAATTGCGATTGCATTTAAGGGCCCACATGCATCAAGCATTTTTGGAGTCGCAAACGGTGCGATTCCTTAAAATTGGCCGTTTGCAATTCCAAAAGTGCTGTTTGGGATGCATCATGCTATTTTAGAAATCGCAGCTTTTTTGCGATTTCTTACATGCTATGCATCATTTCCAAAAAATGTGCGATTTTTAAAATTGGAAGTGCAAATTACCACGAAGTTCAACCTCGTGGTAATATGCAAAATTGTTTAAAAATGCACAAAAATGCATTTTTTAAACTGTTAAGTTACAGACACACATGTCCTTAGGACATGTGTGTATGTAACTTATACTCAAAAGTACATTTCATGGGTGAAGGGGGGGTCATTTGGACCCCCCTCTCCACCCTTAAAATGGATTGATGAATTGCGATTTCAAATTGCGAATTCGCAATTCCCATTCATTCCTATGGGCATTTTGGCCCATAGGAATGAATGGGAATTGCGAATTCGCAATTTGAAATTCGCATTTTTGTATGCGATTTGGTAAAAATAGCGATTTTTACCGAATTGCATATAAAATGAAAAAATAATCATGCATAGGCTTTTGCGATTTCTAAATTGCGAATCGCTATTTTTCGCAATTTAGAAATCGCAAAAGCCGATATTGATGCATGTGGGCCAAGGAATCTCAAATTGAGATTCCTTAAAAACCCTAAAAATTTGCGAATTCGCAAATAAGGGGAGCAAATTACCATGAAGTTGACCTTCATGGTAATTTGCGAAAACTTTGAAAAATGCACTAAAGTGCATTTTTCAAAGTTCCATTTTACACACACACATGCCCTTGGGGCATGTGAGTGTGCAAAATGTACTTCTAAGCAGATTTCAGGGGTGCAACAGGGTGTCCTTTGGACACCCCTGCACCCTTAAAATTGCATTCTTAATTTGCGAATTTCTAAAGGTGAATTGCAAATTAAGAATGCCTTTCCATTCATTCCTATGGGCCTCCAGGTCCATAGGAATGGATGGGGAGGTATTCCAAAATTGCGATTCTCAATTAGAGAATCGCAATTAAGGAATTTTGAGAAATGGATGATGCATTGGAGTTTGCAATTCCTTAATTGCAATTCCTTATTTTTCGCAATTAGGGAATCGCAAAATTCAATATTGATGCATGTGCCAGATAGTTCCCAATTTCCTTTCAGACTTTTCTAAAGGGAGACCATAAACGAAGTTTCAGCACAAATCGCCTAAAGTAATAGTCAGGCTCAAACAAATAGTAATTAAGTTCCAGTCTAGAATCCTGGTACTAAAGTGAGGTAAGTGACTTTTTATTATTAACATACTTAATAATAATTTATTATCGATTGTAAAATCGTAAATGCTTTACTTCAGATATGTTAACAGGAAACTGAGCAAATATTACCTATACTCAACTTCCTAATGTTCAAACCTATTCTTGGTTCGTCAAAACAATCTCAAGCAATTGTTTACTTTGTTGTTTGTCAAAATGGCAAAGAATTTTACCTCAAGTGCCCCACATGTTTCATTGACTTTAAACTTAGTTCCAGTAGGAATTACTTCAAAATGCATGACTTGTGAAGACAAATTGCCGGAAACTAAAATGCCCCCTTAAAGAATGGAACTTATTGGCTCATTATGATCTCAGGCGGAAAACCTTCTCCTGATAGTCGTAATCTCCTAGACCATGTCGGAACCCTTCTGGCCAACTTGGTGGGTTTACAATCCGACCGACCGATTTCGATGTTCAAGGTCAGTTTGTAAACTGCACAATTTTTCCAAATTGGTTTTGACTGGCTCTCAGAGAATTTGTGTCTGTCGGACCTGCAACTTACATCTCTATGGACTGCCTTTCCGGATTGGGTCCCTTGCTCACTTTATCACTGGATTCAAGATAGCCTAGCTGATGAGGGATGTTGCCCCAAAACCGGTCCCAGGATGCTTGTTTCCGGTCCAGGGAGGACCTGGCCTGGCAGTTCAGGTTGGACTGTTCCCATGAGGCACTGGGTCAAGACTGATTTGCATATTGCTGGGTCTAAACTGGGGGTAACGAAGTGTGGAAAAGACCGATGATGGATTCAAACCATATCTATGACTGTGGGTGAGAGTCTGAAAAGTTTCAGTGCTCCGTCCATCTCCTTGTGTTTGCTAATGTATTTATACAGCCACAAACAATAATGAAATGAAACTACAACACAAGAAAAATCTCACTCCAATTTAGAAGACTAGAGTAAATCCTAATAAACCATTTAACACCAAAACAACAAAAACCCAGAAAGTAGAACATAAGTTATGATTTTTTGAAGTTTAAAGTAAAAACTAGCACCTTAAAGATTAAAGCACCTACCGCGGACATCTACTCATGCAAGACTGTGTCAAAGTCGAAAAAGATGTCTGACTGCTGTGGAGTGCTAGTCGGATGCAAAAAGTGGATTGAGACAGGCTGGCACTTACATTCAGACTTAAATAACATTTTGAAGAACTTGTTTTGAGGAGGTTCAGTTCAGCTGGGCAAGGCTTTAGACAGTGTTTGAGGAGGGGGAGTTGTTGTCAGGAAGCCGCTGGACGAAGTCGGGCTGAAGATTTTCAAGGTCATTCTTAGCCTCTTCTTTGGAAGTTGAAAATCTCCATAAGGACAAAGCTGGAGGCTGTAGTCAGCGAGAGTTCAAGCGAGGCCAGATACCCATTTGCCAAGGATTACTGAACAGGATTTGCTGCAGCTGATAAGAACATAGCTGGAGGTGCCACTGAGTCAGGCCATCTGATGATGTACTTTGGGTGGCTAGCCGAGCAGGTTGGTCCTCGTCTCTCGGGTCTCAGAGCAGTTTTTAGCCAATAAATTCCCTGGTTTTAGATTGTCACTATCTGGCACCTTTAGCACCACCACATAGGGTCCAGGACTGTAGGGGCACCACTTGGGGAGTTAGGGATCACTCAAGCTGGCTTCAGGTGGGGCTTGAGGTGGCTGGAGCCTTTTTGTCCCTTAGGCTCTGATCAGTAGGCCAGTCATCTAGCCTTTGGAGTCAGTTTGATAGTCCTGGGTTGAAGAAGTGGAACAGGGCTCAAGCTGCGGGGCAGGCCTCCAAGGGTTCAAGCAGACTTCAGACAGCAAAGCAGTCCTTCCAGGTGCATCAAAACAGCCTTCAGAGGTACATAGCATGCCACAGCAGCAGGCAGTCCTCAGAGAGTCCTTCTCAGGTCCAAAAAGTGAACTGAAGAGTCGGTCTGAGGACCATATTTTTATTCATTGTGAATTATTTGAAGTAGGAGATGATTCTAGAGAATTCCCTTTGAAGTGCTTGAGGTTTTCTGCCTCTCCTGCCCTGGATCCATGCTGGATGCAGGAACAATCCAGTAGTGACAAGTCCTGAAGGCAGGGCATAGTCTATTCAGTGGCAAGTGGGCTGAGCCCAGCCCCGCACAGTCAACCATCCAGTTATAGCCCATCCATGAACACCTAATCCCTCTTTGTGTGGCTGTCTGGGAGGGAAAATCACAATCTAACTTCTAACTACACCCAGTTATGTGATCCAGGAAGAGGCATTAGGCACACAGTTAGCTAGGGCAGGAAAAGGCCAACTTTCTAAAAGTGTAATTGTCAAAATTGTAACTTAAAATCCAACTTTACCATTAAGAAAGGTTTTAAATTCTAACTTCCCAGACACCAAATCTCCTTATAGCTATTCCCAATCAAATATTAGCACGTATTCAATGTAATAGGGAACCTCAATGCTAACTTATGGGAGAGGTAGGTCTCACAGTAGTGAGAAACTGATTTAGAACATTTTCACCACCAGGACATGTACAACTTATATGCCCAGCCTTTTAATTACAAGCACCCTGCCTTATGGGCTTCTTATGGACTACCTAAGGGGTGATTTATTTGCAGATAAAGGGTAGCCAATAGCTTGGCAAGGGGGTAACTTTGCCAAGTTGATTTGGCAATTACCACTCCATTCAGGCTGCAATGGCAGACCAGGGGCATATTTTAAGGGACAACATATGCAGACCCACTAGTTGCATTTAATTTAGACTTCCTGGGATTATGTTGTACCACTTTACTAGGGACTTATAAGTAATTTAAAATGCCAATTAGGTGGAGGCCAACTTCACCATGTTCTAGGGAGTGAGTACAAGCATTTTCACACTGGTTTGCAGTGGTAAGGTGCATAGAGTTCTAAGGCCAACAAAAACAAATTCAACAAAAATAGGAGAGATGAAGGCAAAAGGTTTGGGGGAGACATTGTATAGAGAGTCAAGTCTAACAGTACTGTAGAAGGAAAACTATGAGAGTGCATAATCAATTTTGTGAGGTCTGCAAGAAATAGGGAAAAGAAGTGAGGCATGCATTTACCCATGTTTTAAGTCATTTGAAATGTTGATTTATCCTGAATGATGGCCAATCATATGCAAATAAATTGATGTTTAGCTCCCCATGCATATACTTTGGGTCATGTTGGACTTGGCCCTTTTTGGCAGGTTCACCCCTAAACTTGTTGCCTTAAGCTTGGACATGATGGTAGTGCTTTTAGGCCTCTGTGCACTTAAGCACTGTGGCCCAGTGTAAAGTGCGTGCGCACTCTGAGTGCATGTGGTGAGATGGGCCTGCCCTCCCATCGGAATGCATAGGGGTATGTGTGTCCATGGTAATTCCTGATATGAGGGGAGTGCAGGGTCAAGTTTAGTATGTGCGAAATCATGAGAATAAATGCTGCGCAATAGTGTGTGCAGATTTATTGTGGTTATTTTAGAAATGCCACTTTTAGAAGTTGGCATTTCTGTGTGCTGTGTGATGTGAATTTCATGTCTGGCTTGTGAGTGAGAGGCGCTGGCTGAAGCGGAACGCTCCAGGAGCCAGGATGAGTCTGCCCAGAGGTGAATAGGGAGGTCTGTATCCTTGCACTAAAAGGTTTTTAGTCTCAGAGCAGCACTGGTCGCTCAGCCGTAAGTGGACGCATTAGTAGTGTAACGGTTTGTGAAGGGGTGGTGCAACTGGGTGAGTGGAAAAACCCTTGTAACCACTCTGAAGTTAGTCAGCAAGGCTGACAAACCAACTGAAAATAGTACAAATACCCTATGCACATACTTGATGGTCGATTCAGTCGTGTACAAGTTAATACACAAAAGAGAGAAACAAAGCAACAGAGTAATCAGGGATCTCCTGTACAGTAATTATCATGTATGTTTCTTTAATGTTCTTTTGGAGAACAGCCAGCCAACACTTGTTTCATCGCTTCTGCGAATCCTCAGGGCTGGGAATACCAAAAAGATAATAATAGAACATCTCACATGTTGTCACTTGAAAAACAGTATTCATCTCATACTGAGTTGCATATTAAGTATTGCATCCACTAATGTCTGCAATTTCGTGGTTACTCCAAAAACAAGTGCACTCTCCACAAGTGCAGTGGTTCAGGCGAAACGCATCCGACTTTGCCGATTAAAATCTGAAATTGAACTATTGAGACACGGCGTCGTCATTTCCTTACTTTTAAGGAGGCTGGTGTTTATGTTAACGGACCGAGCTTGCTCGGTCCGATTCGACGACGCGCCTGCTGTTCTGGCGAGCGGCAGCTGTTTGCAAGCAGTGGAAAGGAATATATATATATATATATATATATATATATATATATATATATATATATATATATATATATATATATATATATATATATATATATATATATATATATATATAAAAATCCACAAATGCCCTTAAGCTTTCCAGGACACACTCGTGTTCGGCCTGCCATCCGGCTTATCTGGATACTTCTCTCCGATAACTCACAGGTGTGTTGTGGTGCCTGATGCGTTTCGGGGCCAGCTGCCCCTTAATCATAGGCGACTCAGTATGTGCTGTTAAGAGGCTCTATTTAATTTGTATTTCATTTAAAAGCATGCTTCCCATTGGTTCCCAGTTCGTATTCAGTTTTGTTGCATGCTGGGAGATGTATTATTTCCATTCGAGCCTCAGGGTCACATACTTGTTTAGAGCAATTTTTCATGTCCCTGAGTGGGATACCGTGAGTTTATGGAGAGTCCTTTAAATCCGGCTTCACACGCTGAGCAGATCGAAAGCATTCCAATCCGCAGCCTCTCCTGTCAATTCCCCGCACACACGGTGACAGAAGATGGTGCATCCTGACGCGGTAAGGACCCCGCGCTGCAAATAGAAATTCACAAATGCCCTTAAGCTTTCCAGGACACACTCGTGTTCGGCCTGCCATCCGGCTTATCTGGATACTTCTCTCCGATAACTCACAGGTGTGTTGTGGTGCCTGACGCGTTTCGGGGCCAGCTGCCCCTTAATCATAGGCGACTCAGTATGTGCTGTTAAGAGGCTCTATTTAATTTGTATTTCATTTAAAAGCATGCTTCCCATTGGTTCCCAGTTCGTATTCAGTTTTGTTGCATGCTGGGAGATGTATTATTTCCATTCGAGCCTCAGGGTCACATACTTGTTTAGAGCAATTTTTCATGTCCCTGAGTGGGATACCGTGAGTTTATTGAGAGTCCTTTAAATCCGGCTTCACACGCTGAGCAGATCAAAAGCATTCCAATCCGCAGCCTCTCCTGTCCATTCCCCGCACAAACGGTGACAGAAGATGGCGTTTGGCGTTTGTGGACGGAATCGGCTGAAATTTTCAGGAAAATGGCACATTTTGTTTCTGAGCAGCCCCTTAAAATTTGGGGGGGTTCCGTCAAGGGGGGGGCGAGAAAAAAGGGGGGTCCCAAAACGCGTTTTTCCCATTCATTTTTCCATAGGGCGTTTGGCCTCACTTTTAGCTCGAACGGCTGAATGGATTTACACGAAACTTGGCAAAATTGTAGGGACTGTTAGCCCGATGTGCCTTTGCTGGGTCTCAATATATGTGCTCCAGTGGATTTTGAGAAATTAACGTTTAAAAAAACAGATATATCTGTGACAGCGTCCCGGATAGCGCTCCAGATCACGTACTTTTCGCGTTACGGAGCTTTGCGAAGCGAAGCTGATTGGCTCTCCGGTGTCTGTCAACATTCTAAACAGTCCGGTGCGGCCGCCATCTTGTCTCTCGGTAGGATCGAGAGACAAGAGGAGGAGAAAAACGAAGGGGGAATTTAATGAAAGGGGGCAAGGTAGACTCCTCTTGACCCCTAGGAATGATTTTGGGGTTATTAAAGGGTCCCGTGGGGCAAATAAAAAAAAATTGATTTTTCGCGGTAGAAGCTCTTCTCTGTTCGCGAACCGGGTCGCAAACTGGTAGCGAAACGGGAATTTTGCCATTTTGTGTTTCGATTTAATTAAATTACAAGATGGAGGAAAAGCAAAGTGAGTATTGGGTATAAGGGGGTATGGGAGACGTATCCTGACCCCCTATGTTTTCTGAGGGTGGTTGAGGAGGCTCATATATGTTGATACTTGTCTTCCAGCGGCTGCGCGTGAGCGTTTATTTTTTTTTTTTGCCGCTTGACTTCTGTTAACGTTCGATTCGAAGGAAATCAGGAAGTGTTGACCGCCATTTTGACACTGCGAGTAAATATATTGTTAAAAATAATTGTTATAAATTAATTCGTATTGATAAACATTGTCTGCGCCATCTTGCTTTTTTTCCAATGCCACACTTTTGTCGTGCACGACAGCCATTTTAGATGCCTTGACCAGACCCACTCTCTGCACGCCGCCGATCCTCAGCATGGCTCCCCACCCTCGCAAGCATCTCCCCCACGCACTGGTCACCCCTGCTCTCTCTCTCATGCATGGGCCATAAACCTCCCCCCATCTGCGCTGCTCTTCCCTGAGTATCACACCCTGTGCCCGCCCGACACCTCCCTTTCACCCTATTCACTACCGCACCCTCTGACACTCCTCTTCCTCTGTGTCTGATTGTCCAGGCCGGTCTCAAGCTATCACCTAGCCCTGAGGATGTAGTTTATGGCACCAACTGTAAAGAATCACCCCTGTTCAAAGGAGTTACAGTAGATCAAGGCCCTCACCTCATGAGATCCGTCACACCACACGCGTTCCTACTATCTGATAACGATCCTGTATTGTGATTGGGGAGGGGATTCTCACTGTAAGGGTGTGTGGGACCGAGCCTGAAGCGGAAGATTCCAGGGATGCCTTTTTGTACATCAAAGTCTTCACAATTATGTGTCACATTAAAAATATATAGCACTCCAACAAAGTAGTAGGATTATAACACTTTAATAACTTATAAATATATGCAACGCTCCAACAAAGTAAACACGTTAAAAAAACTTTTTAAACAACTATTTACATGACATTGCTTTAACCAGGATAGACAAAGAAATGACACAGTGATGTAAAAGTTTCTGAAAGAAATGCCAAGAACGTCCCATGTGAAAGTGAATTTTATCTGGCAATTTTTTTCTTTTCCTTCTCATGAAAAGAAAGTTAAAGCCAGGTTCGTTACCTACCTCATCTGCAAAAAAAAAACTCTCGAGAGGGACCGAAAAAAAATATAGCTATGGTAATCATACCATGCATCGGCACGTGGAGAGGTGGCACCCTCTTAATTATTCTAAAGCACAACTTTGAGATTTGGTGGATAATCCCCGACCGGCAAAAACATCCACCAATGACTTAGCAATAAGTGAGTCAGAGGCAAGGGAAACGGTCCCAAATCTGCAAAAGAACTTTAGGAAGATGAGATTGACTTGTGTAGCATGTGGAAAATTAATTTCATGTGGAGAGATGAGTATTACTTTAATAAATAGATCATATGAAAATCATCAATGTCCAAAACGTCCTAGAAAGTAATTTTTGTCATTTTTGAGGAAGAGAGATAACCTACAGTGGTACGGGGTCGTTTTCGTTCGTACTAGGGGGACCAGGTGACATTCGTTCGGGGTGGCTTAGGGGCATTTAAAACAACTTCCCTGATACAGGTAGCATATAAAGTAGAGGCTAAATACCAGGATCTTTATTGATTGCTTTATGCTGTACAAAAATGAAAAACACATACAACAAACCTGGACCATTCATATTTTCAATGTTTCTGCGTACTATACTTTTTAACCCTTAACTAATTGAGCTGCTTCATTTCACCTGCTTTTTAAAAAAAAAAAAAAAAAAAACGGAAACAGTGGCCATTTATTCGAAACTTACCAATCTACGCGTTACAACTACGGTTGCTTTTTCAAAAACCTTTAATAAAAATGTTGGAACTTAATATCAATTCATTGTTCGAACGTGTAATCAATACCTATCCTGGATCAATTCATTGTCCGAACATATAATCAGTCTTATCCCATATCAATTTATGTGCTAAAAACTGCGTACATATCTCATGATATCAAGGCTGAGCAATCGGGGCACAACAAGGAGTTGAGAGTTTCATGATCAAGTTGGTAGTCTTGCAGGATTTTGGTCATTTCAAGACTGAGGCCGGCGCCGGCATGAGCGCGCCGACGTCCCGCGGCTACGTCAAGGTCGTTCCGCAGGTGATCATGGCAGTCATTTCCCATCGGGGGTCGGGGGCCCCCGTGGCTCTTATAGAATCTTCAAAGTTGAGGAGAACGTTTCTGGGCGCAGGACTCATTTTCTAGTTGAACTCAGAAGCGTCGTTGTACCGCAACAGTGGACGAGACCCCCGCTGGGTGAGTGGAGCATCATTGCCTCGTAATAGTGGACGAGACCTTTTGTTGGGTGAGTGGAGCGTTGGGGGAGCACCTGAGGGTCCCCCACTTGGGGGGGTGGGAGAGGCTCGTTCGCGCTGCCTCTCCCTCCCAGTGCACCCCACGCCGACACCTGGCGTTGATATCCGTGATGTCCGGACCAGGCGATAAGAGGGGGGGGTCGGAGGCAGAGGCAAGACATCCCCCCCGTGGCCTGCAGGGCGCCGCTTCAGGACCGAACGGGGAGCTCATACCAAGCCGGGGCCAGACTAGGAGATACGAAGGGAGGGGGGGGTCGGTGGCATGTGCAAGACATCCCCCCCCAGTGTTGTCGCAGAAAGAAGAAGATACCATCGGACTCGGCTCCTCTCCTGGTGCACCTTACGCGACGACCCTTTTGTTGGGTGAGTGGAACGTTGGGGGTGCAGCTGAGGGGCCCCCACCTGGGGGGGTGGGAGACGCTCGTTCGCGCCGCCTCTCCCTCCCAGCGCACCCCACGCCAACACCTGGCGTTGATATCCGTGATGTCCTGACCAGGCGATAAGAGGGGGGGGGTCGGAGGCAGAGGCAAGACATTCCCACCCGTGGCCTGCAAGGGGGCAGAAGAAGGGAATCGGGAGACCAGTACATTTCGGGCCATCCACCCCACGGCTGATGGCGGTTAGCTGGGCCCCGCCCTGCACGTGTCGAGGCCTCATCTTCCGGATGGGCGTAACCGTGGCCCTGTTGCACTTCGGGAGTTTCCGGAATGGGGGTAGGTATCTGCTGATTTGTATCTATTTCATGTTACCGTTAATGTGCGTGGCAGGCGGTGGGACAGACATGCTTGGAGCAGTGGGGAGGTGGCGGAGCCTAGCTACCTCGTGGCTGCCGTAACGTCAAGCTTGGCTTCTTTCACTACTTTCATGTTTCTTATTTCTAGCGAAGTCAAAAACTCATCAGTGGCCTACTGATTTTGTTCGATTTCTTTCCCTTCCTTTTCAAGTGTGTTTCATGCTAAAGTTTCTGTTTAACAGGATACAGTGATTACTTCGTTATTTACATATGTTTTCTTTATTAGGGGTACTCTCCGGTTGAGCCAGATGATGTACCTCTAATAAATGGTCCGGGTGGAACTAGTTTCTCAATCAGTGGGGAGTAGATGGGCATGACAGATTACAACGGGGGACAAAGGTCCGCATTACCCACCCTTCACTACTTGCAAAGACTAGACAGAATATTTCTATTCCACGTTATTTGCAAACAGAGAATACCTCGAGAGAACTATTCCTTGAACAATAAATGTCCAGCCAATCAATCAATCAGTGGGGAGAAAAACAGGCATGACGGATTACAACGGGGGACAAAAGTCCGCATTACCTATCCTTCACTATCTGCAAAGGGAGACAGAATATTCCTATTCTTCTCTGTTTGTAGACAGGGAATATTTCAGAGAGCAATAATCGATAAAAAATTAGTAGGATTATAACACTTTAATAACTTATAAATATATACATCGCAACAAAAACAGTAAACACCTTAAAACATTTTTTATTAAAACAGAAGCAACAATGACAACTAACACTAGTGATATCCTGGGCGGGTGATGGAACTGGGATTGTTAATGGAAAAAGATCTACAGAGAAAGGTATTGGTGAATTATACTTCTCCGGAAATTTAAAACTCACAAATGTTTTATTTGTGTAATCGTTTCAGGTCAAACGGATTGTGGGACAATGTTCAGAATGGAAGAGTCACCAAAAGGCAAAAAGTTCCGCTTGACCCCGGGAGCCGGCCGCCTATGTCGGGGGCGATCTCAGGCCACACCAGGGCAACAAGACTTGAGGAGGGGGTCGGAGCCAAGCGCCTTCTCCGAGTCCGCGCCATCACACCGCCCCTCGGGGGCCTCCGTCAAGCGGTTTAGGGAGGTACCGTATCACATTGTTTTCAAATGCAGTCAGGTCCACAAACGGCCCCCACTTACTATGAGAATAGTGAAGCTGCAGCAGGTGCAAATAAGCTTTAGACAGTGTTACAAGCGCTGCTCAGAACTCTGTACTATGGCACCCAACATCCAGAACTTATGCCATTTGTGGAAGGCAGTGACATCGAAGCAACTCAGGGACCAAAACCATGAACGTACACTCATGTATGAAAATCTTACTATTGATGCTTGACTGAGGCCAAGGAGATCAGAGTGCATGAGTCTCATGCTCGATCGATTGAGCTAGCCGGATCGGGCAACTAAAAGTATAAAATAGTTATGTAAATAGTTATTTAATAAAATCTTTTACCCTGTTACTTTGCTGGTGTGTTGTATATATTTATAATATTTGCATAGGGTTTGTCGTTATTTTGGGTGGGGTGGGTGGCGGAGCCGAGCTGTCTTGCAGCCATCATCGTTTGGAACTCAGTTCATCTCACTAGTTTCGTATTTCTCATGAGGGGTTGTTCTTAATGTTTGTATTTTAGCGAGGTCAAAAAGAGATCCCATTAGTGGCCTACTGATTTTGCTCGATTCCTTTTGTTTTTTTTAACGATTTTTCACTATCTGCAAAGACTAAACAGAGTATTGCGACTCTGTGCTTGTTTGTAAATAGAGATTGAACCAAAGAGAACCAAGTCTAAAACAGTAAATGCTTGGATAACAATCAATAAAATGGAGAGAGAAGCAGGCACGACGAATTACAACGGGGGCAAAGGCCTGCGTTAACTACCCTTCACTATCTGCAAAGAGAGAGTACTCCTAAGAGAAAAGAGGTGGGGGGCAGCGTTCAAAGCACATCAGCGTGCATAAACACGAAAATGTTTTTACCTATCACGTACTTGACATTTGACAGCTTTTGATATTTGCTATTAAAAAACCATTGAAATTCACTGAAAAAAACCATAGGTTATAGACCATATATAGTTAGGAATTAGCATTTACAAAACCTAGAAAATTCACTGAAAAAAAAAATAGGTTATAGACCATATATAGTTAGGAATTAGCATTTACAAAACCTTAATTTACTCGCACAAAACCATGAAAATTTGCATATATAGTTAGTTGCAATAACTATATATCGCGCACCCGCAATCCACTGCTGATGATGTCACATATTACATCATTCATGACATGGTCAGTGACATCACTGATGACATCACTGATGACATCTCAAATGACATCACTGATTACATCACTGATGACATCTCATTTGACATTACTGATCACATCACTGATGATATCATTCATGTGATAATACGTTGAACCTCTTCAGACTCTAATATAACCTTACATACACTCAGTGTAAACAGACACTCACAGACTGTCACTCATCCATGGAGTTACTTACACACCTAGTCAGTCATGCAAAGAATCAATCACACCTCCATTTCCTCAACTATACAGTTATACACACCTTACTTATTCAAACATATACTAACACATATTTCCTCTTTTATACAATCCTTGATTGAAGTTCACAATGATCCATACAGCCACTCACACATTCACTGGCTCTTATGCAGAGTTATTTATATATGTCAACTCTCACATGTACTGTGTTTTACATATGTACTTACTTTGACATGTAGCACTGAGATATCCATTCACTCACCAATACACTCATGCACACAGTCAACTGCCCATACAGCTGTTTCCACATGCACTTTTGAACCCATACATCTAGTGAATCAACTGCTCACACATCTATGCAGAGAGTCATACACCTCCCAGCCACCCACACACATACTCAGTCTCCCATACAAATATTTGGGCAACCAATCAATAACCCATATAGTTACTCATATAGCTACTGATTAACACATGCAGCAGTTTACAGAACAACAGACATAATGATGCACAAATTAAGACAGTTTAGTCACTTACCCATGCACTCAGTGAGACACATTTAATCACTCACTCATACAGTCAGTCATGCACCTACTAAATCCTTCATCCAGACACTTATACAATTATTCTTCAATATGTAAGACATATTTTAACTTTACATGAACATACAGTCACTGGATGTTGTTATCAGTGATGTCATCAGTGATGTCATTTGAGATGTCATCAGTGATGTCATTTGAGATGTCATCAGTGATGTCATCAGTGATGTCACTGACCATGTCATGAATGATGTAATATGTGACATCATCAGCAGTGGATTGCGGGTGCACGATATATAGTTATTGCAACTAACTATATATGCGAATTTCTATGGTTTTGTGCGAGTAAATTAAGGTTTTGTAAATGCTAATTCCTAACTATATATGGTCTATAACCTATGGTTTTTTCAGTGAATATATATATATATATATATATATATATATATATATATATATATATATATATATATATATATATATATATATATATATATATATATATATATATATATATATATATATATATATATATACCATACATTTATAAAAGTAACACATTATCTGGAATTTTCTTTTAAAATCCAAATTTAATTACACATAAAAAAGTAAACAAGAAAAAAATGTTACTAAAATATATTAAATATTACAAAAAGTAATATATAAAAAGTATGAATTTAATTAACAAAACTATTCAATGAATGAATAATACATATACTATTCACACTCCAATCAGTGCAACAGTAAGGAAAGCATTGGTCTGAGGAGGGGTAAAATTTACTATTAACACTCCAGTTAGTGCAACAGTATGGAAAGCGTTGGATTCAGGAGGGGTACAATGTACTATTCCCACTCCAATTGGTGCACCAGTAAGCAAAGCACCACAATTTAAATAATTATAATATTATAAAATAATTAAAGTACAAATGTAATCGTTTTTTTCATTAAAAAAACAGATTGCACTCCCACATAGCTAGGAGTATATAACACAATTATCAAACTAAATAATACAAAAAATGCTAATAAATGAATAATGATTAGATAATTATTATTTAAACAACTTCCCACTCAACTCCCCTAAAACTCCAACAACCCACTCCTAAAGTATACCTAAAAAAATATATTAAGTACACATTGGACATAATTTTCAATTCCAAATAATAATAAAGAATTATTAATAAAGTATTACTAAGTTAACTTTCCACCCTATACTGCTACAAACTCTAAAACCTACACCAAAATCATAACTTAAAAGATAGAATAGCTACACAATGTACTTAATTAATCATCAAGTAATGCTTAGTAATAAAACAATAATTAATTGCAAATAAATGATTACTTAATTAACGTCCCACCCTATACCCCTACAAACCTGACAACCCACACCTAGATTATAATTTACAAAATTATAATAATTATACATTTTAAATAATGAATTAATAACTAATTAATCAAGAGTAAATAAATACATAAAAAGTAATCATTTAATATTTTATTAACTTCCCCTACTACACCACTACAAACCAAGCAACTCACACCTAAAATATAACTCAATAAATATTAATTACATTTTGACATAATTAATAAACTAGATATTGAATAATAAATTAATAATGAATTACCCCAAAAATATTTGAATAACTTCCCACCCCATACCTCACCAAACCCATTAACCCACTCCTGAAATATATCTTAAAAAAATTATAATAATTAAACAATGTAAGAAATTGATTAACAATTAATTAATTATTAATACATCAATAATAAATTTAGTATTTAATTAACTGCGCACCCTGTACTCCTACAAGCCCAACAACCCAGACCTAAAATATAACTTTAACATATGAATTACATAATTTAGGTAATTAATTATCTAATAAATCATGACTATTAATTAAAAATAATTAACAATGTGTTATATATAATTAAATTCCCACACTGTACTCGTACAAACCTCAAAACCTGTTCTGCCACTATAAATTACTATTTAACAATTAAATTAAATTAAATTAATTATATAAATACCTTTTAAATAAAAAACTATATTTAAAAGAATTAGCAACAATTGCACAAACAATAGAAAACATATATTATTTAAACACATTAGGAATCTTAAAAAAAATATTTCTTCTCTTAAACAAATCGATATTTTTGTCAACAATATTTTTTGTACATGATATTTCTATGTCCAGATATTAAAACCTCAATATTTCTGCAACTCAAAGTTTTCAATTTGATATTTTGTCTGAATACCTTGTCTGCCACATCTTTGTGGCGCATGCAACCTGTCAGTTGAAGCCTTTGATCCCCTTCTGTCTAGGTGCAGATTGCAGAGCCTACTGACAGAAGAAAGCAGTGGCCCACTGTCCCCAGGACTCCCTGGGACAGAAAGAATCAACAGCGGGTAATGACTCTTTAGTGTGGCCCAGCAAGCTCTCTCTGCAGCCATGGTGCAACAGCACTAGTTCTCAGAGTTGGCTGTAGCAACGTGTTTAGGGGTGTAAACTGCCTCGTCCTAAGTCCTTTCTTCATGCCCAAGGATTGATAAAATCTGACCCGGAATGGGTCACGGATGTGCTGCTGGCGAGCCGGCCTTGTTCAATTACAAGTCTGCATGTCAACCTTGTAGTGAGCTTGCTTACAGGTGCTTAGCGGCTAGTGCTTTATATAACTACAGTCCGATTTATTGTAGGCGAGGTTGACGATTAACTCCACCACATGTAGGTTGGCAGTGTTTTTGGAGAACTCCACCCTCCAAGCAGAGCGTGGAGTGGCAAAACTCCATGGTTTCAGCTGGCAGAGCAGAGATTTCTCGCCCCCTAACTATGAGATACCAGCGTCATAGCACATTTAGACACCCTTACGCACATATGTTTACATTTTCAGACAATGGAATGCTGCTAGTCACCTCACCTGGCTGATCTGCCTGGAGGTGAACGGTCAAAAATGTCTTACATCATACATCATGCATGTGATACTTATATACCTTAAGTCTGTTAATATTGAGAAAGTTTGTCAGTACATTCATGTATAAAAATGAAATTGCATCTTTATTCACAAATTCACCCTTTGTGAGCTCCACCTCAACCCTGACTCAGAAATGCATAGTTAGGCTGGCCATGAAGCCCAGGCCCATGATTACTGATTGATAGATCACAGGTGAGGTGGCACAAAGCCGGCAGTCAAATGCGCGAACTGGAAAATCCAGATTTATCCCACAGATAAGCGAAGCAACATCACAATGATCCAGGAAGATTTCCCCCAATAAAGCACACATGGCTGGATTGGTACACATGTTCCCAAAGCCCCACAAAGTCAGATACTACATGAACATATAAAAACATAGCCAATTAGGACACAACACACACAGTACGCGCAGTGATCAAGTGTTCCAAATGCCGGACATGTGGACAAGTAATCCACTGGCTGCATTGTGTCCATGCTAGGTCGAGGCCCACCTGGATTCCTCATCGAATACATTACTTATGGCTAAAAAGACAGCGGTTCACATTCCTTACCAAAGAAGGATCACCTGAACTGTTTTATTGCATTCAACAAATTCCTCAGACCCTATGCCAGTAACTGTTTAATTAAACAAACTGTTACTATTTTGCCAAACGCTTCTTGTCTCTTGCTTTTTCAGGGTATTTCATGTTTAAACAGCAAGTCATACACCATTTATTTAGCATGAGACTGTTCAAAAGTTTGATTGTAAGTACACTGTGATACATTACCTTAGTCACATTTCTCCTAGGTTATTTCCCAATGTAGTACATCTTTTAGAGTGTACTTAATAATTGTGTCAATATTACAATAATAGACCTTTGATGCACGAAATGTAGCCAGGTTGAGGCATGAACTTCTACCCCATTACTGAAGTATCTCAATGTGGCTTATTCGCTATGTGTGTCTATGTGTATCTTTGGACCTTGAATGTTGAAATGTCTGGGAATTAGCTGCACTTTGATCTTTAGGTATCACATATGTTACTGGAGTACATATTTATACTAGATTTGATACTACACTTTCAGTGCCTAACATACATGGAATTTATATGTTTTTATTTCATGTGTGCTCTTGATACTTTGATTGACCAACAGATTTACTGCCATTTGTGACACATTTGGTTAGGATCACAAGCTTGGTTGAATGACCATTATTTTGTTGTGAAATTTACTACTAATCCAGACTTGCCACGCCATTGGCATACACACTTCTCAAACCTTTCTAATACTTCACCTTTCCTCTTATATAGATAATAATTAAGGACCTCATTATTTGTCAGTTGATGTGATCCACATTGCAGAAACAGTGGTCCTGTCTTCATATGCTGATTACTTAGCCATCCAGCTGGAGCAGGCATTGTTTATGCCATCAGAGAACGTGGGCTCTCGTCTCTCAGGGTTCAGAAACCTGTCTGTGGTGCAGGCTGGTCAGCACCATCCAGCCAGTAAACAGGTAGACAGTAGGTTTTCAGGGGGCACCTTTAGGGAGCCATCTATGTGCATGTATTAATACATTCATCACTGGAATCATTGTGTGCTTATTAATATGAGATGTTTGATACCAAACCTCTCTAGTTTTGATGAAACTATCATGTAGCTGGGGAACTCATAAACACAAGGGTCCATCGCATGTGCCCAAAATACTTCCCTGCTCACTTGTAATATTCTAGAATAGACTTAGACATCATGGGGCATATTTGCTCATGCAGATATGTCCACACATAACACATAGTATAGTGCACCTTTCCTTAGGGCTGTAAGGCTTGATGTAGGGATAACTTACCTGTAGTACTTGAATCATCTGCTGACATGGCACACAATAAGTGTGCTATGTTGTGTCTTCACTTTTTTCTGCACCATGGCATGCAGCCTGCAATGACAGCTTGCATGTTGGTACTGAGGGGTCTCTTCGGGTGGCACAATACATGCCGCAGCCCACAGATACCTTCTTTAGCCTCCTTGCCCTAGATACCAGGGATACCATTTACTAGGGTCTTGCAATGGTGCTAATGGTAATGCTGATTGGGGGAACAATTGCACAGTTTTACGGAAAGAGATCTGGCAGTGGGAACCAAGATAGCAGGAACCCAGTGCACTTCTATCAAAATAGCTTCAAACACCAGGAAAAACTTGGGGAGACCATGTCAAAAAGGAACACTTTCCTACAGGAAGTACACCAAATTTTCCATGACGCAAAATTTAGTTTTTGGGATTTGGTGTAAACCCATTCACTCTCAGACTCACTGCGGGAAACATGAGAAAAGTGTTGCTGGCAGCCATTATAGGACTCAGTGACTTAGTCACCAGACCTAAACATGTTTATGAAAAATATAAGGTGGCAGAGTAGGAACTGCCTGATCACCTAGGCCCCTTGGGGGGGGGGGGGCGTTGGACCCCCCGGGGCCAAAAACAAACAAACAAAAAAATTATGGCCAGGGCTGATCTGTTTTTATTAATGGAAGGGGTGCACAACCCCTCTCCCCTACCCTTTACCGGCCCCAGGGATCAAACCCAGTGGCATAAATTAATACAAATGGGAAGGAGGGATGGCCAGCCCCCCTCCATGAGCCATCCAAGGCCCCAGGGAGCCCTCCCCTGGGGCTGAAGAAATGTGTTTATGGGGGGACAGGAGGCCCTCTCCCTGAGACATCCGAGGCCCCAAGGAGCCCATCCCCAGGGCCAAAAATATTGAATGCGGCTCCACTGCCCGAGCCATGACAGCCCCATTGAACCCACCCTGGGCCAAAATTACTGCAAATGGGGAGCATGGCCCCCTTTCTGAGCCATTAATGGCCCCATTGACCCCCTACTCCCTGGGCCAGCTCAGATGCTAAATCCCAGGGAGCCGACCCCTGTGACATAGCTGTTTCCCTGCCCTCACTGGCGTGGGCAGGGAACCTTGTGTTTGCTCCAACTTGGCAAGAGCATTTTTCAATCTCCTGCCATGCAGACAGGGAGAGAGATCAAAATATTGCTCCCACCCAGAGGGAGCAGGATTATTAGCTGCTCCATCCAGGCAGAAGCAATGTTGGCTTCTCCTGCATGCAGAGAGCAGGCTAAAGCTGCAGGGGCCATGGGGATCCAAAAGGGGGCCCCAACTAGCATATGGTGGGATGCCTGGAGTGGACACCATGGCACCCACCTTTAACAGTGCGGGTAAGCTGGGAAGTGGTTTTCGAGGCAGGAAAATGATCAGTGAAGCGGGCTGCATGGCCCCTCCTATTTCATTTTAGTAGTGGCCCTGGGGATTGGGGTCCCTAGGTCCTAACAAGAATTGGGGAGGAGGACCTTGTGCCTCCCCTCTCCATTAGTTTAAAAAAGGGCCCTGTGGAATGGGGTCCCCAGACCCTACCAAGGCTGACGGAGGTGTGCTGCACAGGGCCTTTCCTTTCAGAAAAAAATGACTCTGATGAATGGGGTCATCATGGCCTAGAAACATCAGGGAGGGGGGTAAAGTGGGCCCATGCACTTTCATTAAAATAAACAGCCCTCGCGGTTGGGGTCCACAGGGCCTAACAATTCTCAGCGAGTTTGGCTGTCTGGTCCCTATTCCCTTTATTTTAAGTAGAGTCCACAGAGTAGCATGTCTTGGAGAGGGGGGCCATGTGGCCCCTCCCCTTTAAATAAAACAACAACCTTGTGGGTTGGGAGTCGAGAGGGCCTAGCAAGAACTTGCCTGCCGCCCTCCAGCAATGTGCTCTTCTGCTCCTCTCCTCTTCACTGCAGGCAGGCACAGGCTCCAACTCTTCCCTGAGGCCTGAACGATGTGAATTTGCCCTCCCAGACAGACGGGGGGGCCTGTGCCTTCTCTCTCCCCCGGCAACACAGCTTGGGTTGGAGAAAGCTTCAGTTTACATGACTGTTTGTCCGCCCTAAGAGGGCTGGCCAAAATGTCATGCACATGAATAACAGTGCCCAGCAGTCCCACACAGTACTGTCACTCTCCTGCTCTGACCCCTAGAATCTGCACCAGTCGCGGCCGGCAGTGGGAGTACCTGCAGGGCGGTGACGTGGGGCGGGGGAGGGGCAGTAATTTATGGATTACGGAGTTTTACAGGTAAGTAACATTTAAATAAATAAAACGAATTTTGTTGCGCGCACTGCATCGCATTTGGTGATGCAGTGCATGCAACTAAATTAGTTTTAATTATTTAAATGTTTACTTACCTGTGAAACTCCGTAATCCATAAATTACTACCCCCACCACCTTGCCCCTCCCCCCCCCCACGTCATTGGCCTGCAGGTACTCCCACTGCCGGCCGCGGCTGCTCAGCACAAGAAAAATAAAACAATAGCAAAATGGATTTTAACCCGTTTTATTATCATTTTATTTTTCATCTTTTTGAGGATGCTGGCAGGGGATGGGGGCGACGCTCCTCTGCCATAGCTGAGGAGCCGCTGCTTCATGCAAGTGTTTAAATATTGAACGTATTGGGGTTACTTGAAGAGAAAGATGCTGTTCACATTCTTTGTACCCTGCTTTGATGGCATATTGCAGCCTAGGAGGACCTACCATAATTTTTATTTCGCAAAAACGTTACCATAATTATCAGAAGCTGTGAGGATTAGTTCTGCATCTTTTTCTTGTGTTGAGTGATATTCTTGGCATCCGCAGCAGGCTAGAGGAGTCACTCTCAGTGTCTGTGTTGCTGCTCCATTCGACAGAGTTCACACATTATCTCCTTCCATCACTACCTGAGAATCTTCCCTGGCCAGAAATAGAGCAGCACTGCACGCTCCTGATTGAAGTGTTGACAATCACACAACAGCTTGCTAGTGTTAACTTCAGGAGCATTCAGATCTGATCTTCAGCACTGACCATGAATCACCTCAATGCTTCTGATGCTCTAAGTGCTTCTTAAATCTAGCAATGAGTGTGTTAGCTCAGTCAATCAGGTAGTACTATGTTTTTTTACATTTCTACTTCCAGGATTTGTGCTCGACACTAATATTCAGTGCTTAAACAAGCCCAGCTTATGCTTACCTTTAACCCAGTGAGCCCCACTCAGAAGTGTTTTCGGTATTCCTATAACTCGGAAATCAAAATGCACTGCACTGGTGTTCCTATCACATTAGAGCCTCTTGCAGAAAATGAAGACGTTTGGAACGGAGGAAATTAAACCATTTGGAACAGAGGACAACAAACTATTTGGAACAGAGGAAATTAAACTTATTAATATTATTCGAATATATTATATTAATATTGACTGAGATGTATGTGATGTACCTATGCACAAGAGGAGTCAATAAACTAACCATTAAGGAAGGCTTCCCTTACTGCTACTACTACTAAACTACTACACCTACTACTACTACTACTACTACTATTAATAATAGGACAAATAATAAAAATAACACTAATTATAGTAAATCAAATCAAATCAAAAACAAGCTTTATTCGATTTTCAAGTTAAAAATCATAAAAGCATAATATAATCATCCGATACATTTTTAAAATTTGTTCCATAGTATTCAAATTAAGCTTGATCAGACAATTATTATAAAAAGCGTCCTAATTTTACGCATACAATCTTATAAGATAAAAAATCATTAATACTTCATCGAGCATGGGTGTATTGCAAAGACATTACATGGTATTCCTGAATTTAATAACAAGTTTTAAAAAACTGGAAACTAAAAAAATAACATCATTGTCTTCTAACTGTTGTAGTTTCACGTAAGCTGATGTTCAAGTGCGAATCCCCCATGCCTTAAGGACAGGTAACAAGAAAGCCCTTCATGGTCCCTGATAGAATTTACAGAACAACACGCAGTGTATATTTGATTGTGATGAGGTGTCGTCACAGGGGCATAATATATTTTCCATAGACCAATTATTACAAACAGGGAAGGTGACCAGGCGGAAAAAGGTGCCTAATCTAAGGCGAGTCAACAGCATACAGGCGTAGGGACTTAAGGGCAAGGTAAGATAATATTGTAACCCCTCATGGTGAGTGATTTCCTGGTATCTGAGAACTGTGTTTTTCTTCTTTTCGAGATCCCATCTAACGCTTGCTAAATGGTCAGAAACCATCTTTTTCAGTGAGCCTCTCGATATCCCTTCCATGCTAGTTGGCCTGTCGAAGAATTCTGGATGGCCTATCTCGATGAACATGTTTCTAACATAGGATAACCATCTAATGTTTGCTACACCATCGAGTGCAAGGCAGTAAATTGTTAGGTCTCTATTTAATGTAGTCTTCTTGGTGACCCAGACCTTGTGCCACAGCAATGTGGGGGAGATCCTTATGGTGTCAGAGATATATGGGATTCCTGCTTCAAAGTGTGTCATGTAAGTTGATGCAGATTTAGAAACACCCAATAGATGGCAAATAAACTAATTCTCACAACATTGAATCATATGAGCATTCTGTACCCCCCATAACCCGGCACCATATGTAGCTGTAGATACACATTTAGCTTTATAAATGTGTATCAATTCCTTCACCAGTATCCCACCTAATTTTGCAGAGAAATTACTCAGGGCACCGATGGTCCGTGTGAAGACTAGTTTCTTGGCAATCACTGCTGGATACCAACTTCCCCTCCTATCAAAGGTTACGCCTAAATAGCAAAACCTATCTGTTGTTTCAATTTTCTTGCCTTCTAAGAAAATTGGGCAAGGCACCCTCTTAGTCCCTAACCCACAGGACATTGAGTAGGTTTTAGAAATATTCACTTTTAGGCCTCTGTCCCTCATGAAGCTGATATATTTAACCACGGCCCTCTGTAATCCTAGCCTAGTCCGCGACATAATCGCTGCGTAGTTGGCGTATAATAATATTGGTACAGGTGTCCCAATTATAGTAATAATAATAGCAATACAAATACCAATAATAATATTAATAATAATAATGATAATAATAATAATAATAATAATAACAGCAATAATATTATTATTATTATTAATAATAATAATACTAATAATAGCAATAATAAAAATTGTATCAATACTAATTGTGATAATATGCATGATGATAATAATAATTATAATAATAATAATAATAATAATAATAATAATAATAATAATAATAATAATAATAATAATAATATTAATACTTTATTTTAGGTTATATTTAATTGATTTTCCAAACCAGTTACAAACAGTGGTTTCAAAGTGTTCTACACTCATGACAATTATTATATAATTATCATTTCCAGTATTTTCTTCGGAGAGGCGCGCTGAGCCTAATTTGTCTCATCTGCATTTCCCACTGATTCCACATCAGCACACAAAACGGAAGTGGCCGCTGTGACATGTTTAAATGGTGGGACAACATTAGATGACAGGTATTGTATTAAGGGAGCAATGCCAGCACTTCTGAATAGGCCTGGGAGGATCACCAAGAGGCTCTGCCTCAGGACGTTTTTGAAACAAGAAATGAGCATAGATCATGTGCAATGATTTCTACGCTTCCAACACCCTTTCCTTCTTGGTACAAAAGGGGGGTGGTGATGGACGGAGCATCTGAATCAATCAAACACTCACACCCAGTCAAAAGATCTGGGTTTAATCCATCACCGTTCTTTAGACCACTCTGCCACCCCAGTTCAGACATGGCTATATGCAAATCAGTCTGACCCTGTGCCACATGGGAACAGTCCAGCCCGAACTGCCAAGCCATGTCTTCCCTGGACCAGAAACAAGCTTCCGAGGACCGGTTTCTGGCATTCCAGCCATCTTCAGCCCGGCTTGCTTGAATCCAGTGGCAAAGTGAGCAAGGGACTCACGTCTGAGCATACCCTGCCACACTTATGGTGGGCAAAAGCGGTAAAAAAGCGGGTGGTGATGGATGAAGCATCTGAATCAATCAAACACTCACACCCAGTCTAAAGATCTGGGTTTAATCCATCACCGTTCTTTAGCCCACTCTGCCACCCCAGTTCAGACATGTCTATATGCAAATCAGGCTGACCCTGTGCCTCATGGGAACAGTCCAGCCCGAACTGCCAAGCCATGTCTTCCATGGACCGGAAACAAGCTTCTTTTGACTGGGTTTGAGTGTTTGATTGATTCAGATGCTTCGTCCATCACCACCCCCTTTTGTACCACTTTTGGCTGCCATAAGTGTGGCAGGGTATGCTCAGACGTGAGTCCCTTACTCACTTTGCCACTGGATTCAAGCAAGCCGGGCTGAAGACGGCTGGAATGCCAGAAACCGGTCCTCAGAAGCTTGTTTCCGGTCCATGGAAGACATGGCTTGGCAGTTCGGGCTGGACTGTTCCCATGAGGCACAGGGTCAGCCTGATTTGCATATAGACATGTCTGAACTGGGGTGGCAGAGTGGGCTAAAGAACGGTGATGGATTAAACCCAGATCTTTAGACTGGGTGTGAGTGTTTGATTGATTCAGATGCTTCGTCCATCACCACCCCCTTTTGTACCGCTTTTGGCCGCCATAAGTGTGGCAGGGTATGCTCAGACGTGAGTCCCTTGCTCACTTTGCCACTGGATTCAAGCAAGCCGGGCTGAAGATGGCTGGAATGCCATAAACCGGTCCTCGGAAGCTTGTTTCTGGTCCAGGGAAGACATGGCTTGGCAGTTCGTGCTGGACTGTTCCCATGTGGCACAGGGTCAGACTAATTTGCATATAGCCATG
Organism: Lissotriton vulgaris; assembly: GCF_964263255.1. Taxonomy (NCBI): domain Eukaryota; kingdom Metazoa; phylum Chordata; class Amphibia; order Caudata; family Salamandridae; genus Lissotriton; species Lissotriton vulgaris. The sequence goes on along the minus strand of NC_141694.1, from coordinate 1,570,868,090 downwards.
TCTGAACTGGGGTGGCAGAGTGGGCTAAAGAACGGTGATGGATTAAACCCAGATCTTTTGACTGGGTGTGAGTGTTTGATTGATTCAGATGCTTCGTCCATCACCACCCCCTTTTGTACCGCTTTCCTTCTTGGCACAAAAGGTCAACAGTTTGTATCTGCTGTGTGTCTTTGATGGTGAATTACGGACAATCTGCGTAAATTACGAGATCCACTCAATTGTTTTGTATTAGCTCAGATGACTTTGAAGATGCTGGTAACAGGAACGGATAGACGTGCCACGCATTACCAAGCTGGCAGGATGAAGGCTGGCTGCTTCCCCACGCACATCAGAGCCGCCTTCCTGCTGATAGCTTTGCCAGGCAATGCAAGGGGGCAAGGTCGAGTCCGGTCAGGAGGAGCGCAAGGGAGGGGAGAGACTCGTGGTTTAGGAAAGTTGCGGTTAAGGAAAATCGTGGTTTAGAATAGTCGTTGTTCAAGTAAGACGTTATAAAACCTTTGTTGTTAAGGATGTTTCCCCTTTTGAAAGAGTACTTTTGATTTTGCCCCATGAAGCATTATATATTTGCAATAGTAAATAATTCCCCGATGCAATACATTATGACGAAAAATGGAGCGTGGTCGCAGTATCATAAAAACGCTGGTACAAGAGTTTTTTTTACCATCTTCGTTCAAGGCATGTGTGATGCTTTTCTTTTGCATGTCACACCAGGTCTTTCTAGAGCTGTTCTACAAAACAGATGCTACGGATACCAAATTAAACTGCATATGGATGAAAGGTTGATTTGTCCTCACAGGAATTGCAGCTTATGCCCTGCAGAACACAACAGATGTCAGCAGTAAATGTGTACCTCACTGAGCTATTAAAGATAACATTTTCTGCAGAAGTAAAATATATGGACGTGACTTTTTAAACTGTGCTTCCGCTGTCAATTATTCAGCTATCAGTTGTATTTTCAGGAGCACCCTGACACCCATGTGGCTAACAGGAACCTTTTCTGCCATCTACGTGATCAAAACATTCTAAATACAATGGTGCCTAGTGTACAAAATCCATAAAATATCGTGCAAAGCGAACGTGCACGTCTGAAAAGAGCGAGTGGCAAATGAGAAGTTTCACACGAGACAACGTTTACTTGTGAATCCTGACATGGTCTTTCTTCTGTTCCAAACAATAACCATTTAGGGACTATGGAATGGAGAAGGGGCTCTTTTTAATGAAAGTGATGTCTCGTCTATTTTTACACCCTCACTCAGTGTATGATGTGCATTTCATCCTTCTCTTGCTGACTGCAAGCATGAATGAGATATAATTGGCTGCTTGTTAAAGTATATGTTTAGTGGATAGCTTCCTCAATTACTTTCAATTAAATCAACATATAATCACTTTGCCTCTGAATTAGAAATGGGTGCGATTTTGGAGGTAACGTTCTTGCAAGCGCCTCAAGTTCAGATAGTGCAATTAAAAACTCTGGGGCATATTCGCAAGAAGCTATCATCAGGTTATCAGCACTTTTTCACAGCCAAAGTCGCAATAAATGTATCGCCTCATTCACAAGCTGGTGCTAACAGCCAATATCACCAGTTTTCCTGAGATAGCAGCCGCAAAAAAAATCGCAACAGATGACCCCGGCAACTATCTCTAATAAGATGCAGAATAGGCGTTCCCGAGCAAAGAGCTGCAACAACACTACATCACAATATTTTCAAGGACCAGCCAGATTGGCGATAAGATCACAAAACAGGTGATAAGGCGCCTTAGCAGCAGGAAAGTATCACCTGCTCTGACCTGTGTAAAGTCGGCCTAGAACCTGCACCAGAAAAGGGAGCCCAGCCTAGAGCTACACCTGAAGAACAAGAGCTGCCATGGAGCCACTGATCATGCAGTGCCAATACCCAAGAGGGCCTCATCACCACCCGCCGCCACCCCCGGACCAACCCCCACTCCCCCGTCCCCTGGGCTCTACACCAGGCAACCCCCACCTCCCCGGACCAAGAAATTGCACATCGTCACAAAATCATGAACAAAAGCATTCACCTGATGACGCACCTTTAACATACATGTGAGGACAGAAAATATGATTAATTCATTCACCATTGAAAGTCCAAACAAAATATCACAATCAAATTTGTCGCCAAACAACTATTTTGAAGAGTCATGGCGGGGCATCCCTGGACAGTCTGTAAGTCAAAGCATGCAAGACAATATCGGAGATAAGAAGGTGTGCCAGGCACTCATCAAAGGTGAGAGAGAGAGAGAGAGAAAGAAAGAGAGAGAGATCAAAAGAAAGAGAGAGAAAGAGACAGACTGAACAAGGAGCGCAAGGACAGCCGTGCCCTTGGCTCATTCATACATGTCAACTGGTGCGTGTGTTTCCCAATTTGTGCACCCCATATCTAAGATCTGGCATCAATGTCAGAGCGAAGGCCATATCACATTCAAGAAATACAAGCAGTAGTCAGACTAAAATCAGGTAGGAAAGCTCCTTTGTCTCAATACACAAGGCGGAAGGACACCCGAACCTCCAACCTTGGTCTTGAATGTGGCTGGCACAACCTGCATGAAATACCATACCAGACTCCAATGACTCCCACACCACGAACTGCACTAATGAAAGACCAATATGTCCACAGCCCACAGACTTGTCCATGCTCGAGCAACACCTGCAAGGGCTGCCATCGACACATTGGTAAAAAAACAACCCATATGTCCAAATGTTGAACACACATACGACTCATTGCCCAGAGCTGTGGCATACCATTCACAGAACTGCCGCCGGCCTGGACCAGACTAACAAACGCAATAGCAGCCCATCCCGGGCACATGCTCAACCTGGGCACATGCACAATCCCTGTCGCGTGGAACTGTACCGTGCACAAATGCTCCATCTGTTGGGATCACTGCCAATGGCAGTGTTGTGAATCAGTTTCCCCCTGAATTTCCGTCTTGCTCACGTCACATGCGTCTAACCCTGGTTCCACTGTCAATCATGCACATTCGAGTGTCCCATGGAGGTCTGCCTATCCAACTCAATGGTAGCTGAATCGTATTATGACTTGACTGTGCGCCCCCTGTTGGCCCACGAACCGGAGTGGCACTGGGATACCCGTGCATGGGATGCCTTGATCTTTGGCGTATGTGCTAGCAGTTGTGCATGGGAGATTGCACTCCCCTATTGGTTTGTGTGGCGGATTGGTGAAACTGAGTGGATGGAGCACATCTGCCCGGACCAGTTTATGGATTGGCTCTCCCTCATGTTCCTTGAACTCGACGACGTCATATTCTTGGAACAGATTGCCCTTGAAGCTGTGCTCGCATTCATGGATGAGTAACTACGTTCCCGCAGTCACATCTGATTGTCACCCACAGCACAGGTACCCACACCTTGTTGGATCTTAGGGAATGCTTACTTATTCCACAACAACAGTGGACATGTCTGCCTTCGCCTGGACTCAGAATGCATGTGTGTGGAACTACGCGTTTGTACCCACACCTGTGCAAGGTGATGCAGTCCCATGGGCGGAGCTGCAAAGCGTCGTCTGGCAACGTTCCCAGTTCGGACATACTGCTGAGGGGAGAGTACACATATGGCAATATAGCACAACATGTGACCTTGTTGGACCCTTTTACCTGCTCACTGTCAGCAGAGCAGAGAGTTGGCACAGTCCGGTGGTACAGCACTATGCAGATCCTATGGGCTGTGAGTCATTTCCCCTGACACTGGAGACTGAGCATACACCAAACAGCACATGACTCGCCCAGCAAGGCAGGGTGGGCTGAGATTGTTGCCATCCATAATGATTTGTGTTAATTTTTGCCTCCCCATTTCTTGCACTTCGACATGTTCCTATGCTGCCTGTAAGTGTCTTAAGCATTTCTCTGCATGTTGTGGCCCTTGCCTTGCCCATACTGACACGCACATGCTAATAAAGCCTACGCAACTTCACTATTGTTCAACTGTGATGAGTGTTGATTAGAATGACAAATCATGTGCCTCAATGAGCATGGAAGGGACTGACTGATGCCTGTACAATCGGGGTGGATCCCTTTTGGCAGCTCCACCTCTGTGCGGCAGACATTCGGTTTGGGATAGTTGCTGGCAGACCTGTGCACTTAGGTGTCTTCAGCAATGTGAGTATGGTGTCCAACTTCTGGCCATGTAGAGCAATGTTATCCATCAAAACAGACTCTGTCCATAAAGATGTGTGTGAGTAGGTATGCAAAGAGATGTTCTGCTGTCACATGTGATGGAGACACCACTTCTGGCCTTCTACCGATTTTGTCATGTGTACACACAGCCCTATTCAATACATGGACATGAGGCTACGTTGGGGCATTGGTAAATTGTTGTTCATGTGAAATGAGGCCACAGCTAGTTTACACCTTCACGGTGATATAATTGGCCATGTGGCTCAGGGTCAAACATGTGCATTGATATCATTTACCAGGGTGTGCCTTTCAGTGCATCCAATGTCCCTACATTAATCCATACTCTTATACTTGAGTGAACGTAGACATTGCACATCTGTGTGATTTCAAATGTTTAATTCACATTCTGGGGAATTCTGGAGATGGAGCAGTACATGGCCATGCCAAGCCCACATTACATGGTTGCCCAGTGGTGAGCCAACCAGATTCCTTTGGGGAATGAAAAGGTAATCTGAAGAGGAAGAGTTCAGTCCGCAGCCGGATTGCTGTGTAATGGGTCCTGGTGAATGTCGCAGAGTGTTCTGGCGGACAGTGGGAGGTGTTGCATGATGCATAGTGCTGAACCAGGCAGGGCGAGGCCACATGGAGGGGATGGTTGCATCTACCTCCTTCCTCACACAGTTATTACCCTCCAAATCTAACTCCTCTGATACGTCTTCTGTGTCCAGTGTGTCAGGTTTGTGTGGTGGTGTTATGGCTGCATCTCTGTGTGCAGCTGACACATCAGGGGTCGGAGACGTGTGTGTCGAAGTTACTGCAGCAGTTATCTGGGACAGGCTCAGTGGCAGCAATGGCAAGATGAGGAACAGCAAGGCATGGAAGATCCCAGCTACATCTCGCTGGCGCACTGCTGTGGCAGCCATACATCCAGCCGGCGTTGGCTCCATGGTCTCCATTGTCCTGCGCATCTGGGCCAACACACGGCGTTGGAATTCCATGTGTTGGTCATGGGGTCCTGGTAGACAGCCATTGTGGTGTGTGCTTCCTGCTGTGTGTCTGTGCAGGGAGTTGAGTCACCTTGAGGCAGCTGGGCTGCCCTGGTCCGGGGGTGGTGTGCAGACGCTGCCCATTAGCCGTTGGAGGGTGTCTAAGCATATGAGCAGGGTGTCCTCTTCATCATCACTGATGAGATGTGTGGCCTGCTCTGCAGGAGGTGTGGATTGTCCCTCTGCAATGTAAAGGGGAGATGCAGGTTAACAGAGTGTCCCATGTATGTTGATGCTTTTGTAGTTGTTTACATACAGACTGCATGACAATGATCATTGTGACTGTTTCGTGGAGCTGGTTATTTGATAGGAGACAGTGGACATTTTGACTACATGACAGATGTGTGGTTGTACTCGTACATTATCATTTCACAGTGTCATGTAATGCCAGATATGAGTGGCCAGTTACTACGCATCAGCAGCACCAGTTGTGTCCTCAGTCCTGTGGTGTAAGTGTTGGAATTTATACCACATTGCCATCAATGTTGGTATGCTGTGATTGCTATGTGTGTGTACTGCATTGTGGGAGAGTTGAACCTGCAGCTCTAATTTGGTGGCCCCTTGTCCCTTTGAGGCGGTGTGCCTTTGACTTGTGTGCTTTTCGGGTGCTGGGATGTTTGCGACTTGGGTACTTTGTGCTCTTGGACAGATTTTTTGCTCTTGTGCATTGTTTGTCTGCAGATGTGTTATTGACATCATGGGTTTTAGGTGCACGTGGAAGTGTCCGTGTGTCACCTGCTCCTTTACGGATGTGTTCAGCACTGGGCCACCTCAATGTCGACTCTTGCACCATGTCAATTATTTTGACTGCAGCCATGCTATCAGTCATGCAGTGTCACTTGCATTGTCAGTGTGGCTCATTGAGCCGATGCTTGTCTGGATTCTACACATGTGCATGGGTAGGTTGTGGCATTGGTGATATGGTGGGGGCCCCCTCTGTGCTCATTGTGGACGGTGGCCTACTTGGTGTGCTGCAGTGTGCCAAGGGTACCGGGGACATTTTCTACTATCTCAGTGCATGTGCAGTGTGCTACACATAATTGTGCATGTATGCCATTGTGCCCATCTTCCTCCGACCACCCAGTCCCTGGAGGTTAGTCACCCTGTTGCTGTGGGTAAGGTCATTTCAAGCTGTGTCCAGGCCCCCCACTCCTTGCACTGTCTCCACACTGATGATTGTGGTCACCATTTCCTCCAGCTCATCTAGCTCCTCCTGTGGCTCAAGGCTCCCGCCTCCAGTCACCTTTGATGCCTTCCTGTTGGTGGCGAGTTTCTGTTTGGTCTGGCTTTGCACATCATGCCAGCGCCTCTTGACCTCCTTGACACTCCGAATGCATTGACGTTGTTGATGATGGAGTGCCATATTTCTGTTTGTGTTGACAATGAAGGCAGTGGAGGTGACAAACAGTTGGTAGTGTTCTATCACCTTCATGACGATTATACAGTCATCCTGCGGACTGAACCCGTCTTCCTCCTCCTCTTCTCCTTGCCTTTCCCCATACACGGGGTTCCTGGCTGGTCCTGCATGAGGCTTGTGGGGTTCTGGTTGTCCTCTGCACTCGGTCCGGGTGCTTCCTTGGTGCTACGCAGTTAGCTTTTGTTTTGGTGTGTTTTTTTTAATAGTGCATTTTCCCACATGACGCATGGGAATTGCAGGCCTGTTGCTGGTTGTCGCTGATTTTTGTTTAGCGATTTGGGGCATGGCATCTTTTTTCGCTTTCGGGCGTTCGTGTTTCTCATTTTTTCGGGGTCGCGTTAATTTTTACGCAGTTATTTGGTGTGTTATCCTGCTACTATCGCATGGTGCTGCCGGGTTAAGAATACTACTTTATCACAGTGTTATTTTGTCGCAATAGACTGCGATGTGAAGAGTTGCTTTAAGTTAATTTGGCAATTGTTATCACACGTTCTTGAGAATATCCCCCATTGACTATTCTGCAGTAAAAAAGCTGTTTCCAATCTGCATGTATAATTGCAGAAGAGGTAGGAAGGGAATAGATATTAAAACAAGATGATGTTTAACATATATTTTTGCAACCAGATTTATAAATTAAACTGCATCCTTAAAATCAATCAACAAAGGTTTAATCAAGAATTCTATTGAAGCCAAGGAGTGTCTTTTTTAGCAGGAGCATTAACTCATGAATTGGTGTTCATCAACAGTTACTGCTGCGATTGTGATTCTAGCGCTCTGCCAAAGCAATAAAAGCAGTACCTGATATAGCGCCGGAGTGTGCAGGCAGCCAAACAATAGGGCTTTGCAGCAGCTGGAAAAATAATGTAGAAGAAAGTCGCATTCACAAGGACAATTTATGTACTGGTTAGGTGAGGCTAATGTTGTTGAAATGTACTCCCAATCACTGCTGCTCTGCAGGATAACAAAAGTATTAAAAGTACAATAGAGCTTATCTGTCAATGGGCCCAGAGCGCTAATCCACCAGCCACCCCTGACACAAAATATCATACAACACTCTCCAATATGTGCATTATTGTCATCAGACTCACCTTGTTTAAGCTACGTTCCTTGTATTCTGACATGATCTTCTGGGAACATTTTCTAGATTTCTGAGAGTCCTTAGGGCTATAGGAATGTTAAACAGCTGGCAATACCACTCAATTAAAAAAAACTCACTACTGCGACCTGCCGGTGAAATGCACGTCAGATATTTGAATACGGAAAGGTCACGCATCTTTTTATTGCTCTCAGAGCAGTACAAATAATATGAGTAATAGTAACACCTGTGGTTTACACCTAAGCATTTTGGCAGACTGGATTACAACATGAAATCCCAGCTGTATCACGGAGACGACCATCCGGACGGTTGGCAGAGTACGCCCTAAGCCCCTCCCCCCACATTGGGACGATGCGCTTTTGGCCTAAAATAGCCATGGTTGAGGATCGAGGAGCCGAGCCTAAGTCTGAAGGACTATAATGTTTTTGCACCGGGGTGCCAGACAGTGCTAACATGTTCTTTATTTTTGGGTGGGGGGGCGGTAATTTATCAGTCCTCCAAGTTGACGTTTGCCCTCACAATTGAAAGCTAAAGAAATGATTAGGGTGAATGCTGAGGGAAGCCTGAACTGGCTGAGCAGCCTCTCAGAACCACAGCAGACCACACCACACCAGCTACATAAGAGCTGTGTCTCCCTGTCGTCATGGACCACCAGGTTTCTCGTCAGCGGGTACGTGCACACGCTTTTTCCGCTGGCCCTTGTAAAGTGCTTTGGAGCTACCTGGCAAAGGGGCACTGGTGGGAGTTCTATGCACGATCAAATCAACCTTTGGTCTTCTGAAGGATTGCAACCTTTGCCAGTGCAGTAAATAGCATGCAACTTAGCAGTAATTTGGATGAATGACTAATGACCAATCCATAAGCTGAGTGCGAGAAAGGAGTAGAGGCGAGGAAGATTAGAGAGAGCAAAAGTAAAGGTTGGATGAACTTTCAATATGCAAAATATTTCTAAAATCATGACCGCAACCCATCTCAATTACCCGGTCCTGGTTCAGAGGGTCAAAAAGAGAGTAGGGCAAGCAGCAGTCGGGCAAATCGTGCCTCATCCTTGCAGAAAGATTTGGTAATATCAACGGAAAATCTGGAGCACAGGTTGGCAGCCTCAGAGCTCTCCCAGAAAGACCCTCAGGGAGGTTCCTCAGCAGACGTGGATATGAGCTTTAGTCCTGCTATTGATGGTCATGGATGGGGGGAGCCCAGCCATACAAACATCTGCAGCAAAATCAGAGGAGCTTAATTCAATATATGACGATAAAATACCCCTTAATCTTTAAGGCAAAATCTGGCTTAACGTCTGGCATAGATGTATTGGAGAGTGTTCGATCAGTTGCTGCACATTCCCCTGCTCAATGGAGAACATGTCTCCCAGGGGGGATAGTAATGTGACCTCTGTCCCTCCGGGCAGGTCACCCCCCGAGCACACTCCCCGTGAGTGAGCCCGTCCCCTGGTGCCGCCTCTGCCCTGAGCTGTGCCCTGTGCATCTCTGCTGTGCCCCGCCCGCCGGATTCGCTTGGTCCACGGATCTCCTGCGCCTCCTGCCACCAGCTGTGCCCTCTGCTGTGCCCCGACCGCCGGATCCGCTTGGTCCGCGGATGTCCTGTGCCCCCTGCCACCAGCTTGCTTCGCCGCCTTTTTCGTCTTTTTTTTTTTTTTGCCCTAGCCCCCTGTGCTCCCCCCCTCTCTCGCCCAGCCCCGGGCGCGTGTTCCGCCACCTCCCCGCAGCTGCCCCCCTGCGGCCCCGCCCCCTTCCCTCGCTCGCCCTCCCCATTTGCCACCCCGCTCCCCCTCCCAGCTGCCCCTCCGTCGCTCCGCCCCCTCACTCTCCTCATATGGCAGAGTGGCCAACGCGCAGCGTGCATGCGCAGTGGGCGCGCCGATTGTGCGCCGAAGGCGCGCCAAAGGTAAGCCCGTCTGCGCCCGTCCGTGCCTGGACCGCGCCCAGCGCCCGAACCCCTGGCCCCCGAGGACCCCAGCCCACCCGCCAGACGTACGACGCCACCACCCTCAACGCACTCAACACTGGCCGAATCCCGGGATGCTACCGAGCCACCCCGAGACGCACCCACGGACCCTTCAGCTGCCACGCCTGCAAGTTCACCTGCATCCGGACCTGCCCCGCACCAGCACCCGCCAAGCCGAACACCAGCAGCAACCACCTCAAGTGCATCCTGCTCAACACCCGCTTCGTCCACAGACACGCCATCGAACTCTGGAACCTCCTCGACACCACATCTCCAGACGTTGCCTTCCTCACGGAATCCTGGATGAACGACTCCTCAGCGCCCGACATCGCCATCGCCATCCCAGAGGGATACAAGATCACCCGGAGAGATCGCGACAACCAGACTGGAGGAGGCATCGCCATCATCCACAGGGACACCATCCGCATCACGACCAACAGCGACGACACCCTGACTACCGCCGAACACCTACACTTCCAGATCCACACCGACCCTAAGACCACCCTCAGAGGCACCCTGATCTACCGACCCCCGGGACCACGCACACCATTCAGCGAAGACATCGCCAACTTTATCAGCCCGCACGCCCTCTCCTCCACTGACTACATCCTCCTGGGGGACATCAACTTTCACCTGGAGAACAACAACGACCGCAACACCACCACCCTGCTTGACAACCTCGCCAACCTCGGACTCAAGCAGCTGGGGTCCACCCCCACCCACCTTGCCGGACACACACTTGACGCCGTCTTCTCATCCAGCAAAGACATCGCCTTCAGCCACGCCACTGGACTCCACTGGACGGACCACAGCTGCGTCCACTTCACCTTCAGAAGAACCACGATCCACCACCACCAGCAACAGGTTGCTTGAAGAAGCTGGAACAAGATCACAGCCGACCAGCTCGCCGCTTCCCTGAGCCAGCACCCTCCCACCAGCTCAGCGAACCCCAGCCAGGCCGCCGACAACCTCACGAAGTGGATCAGCACCTGCGCGGCCGAACTCGCCCCACTGAGGACCCCGCCCAGCAGACCCGGCAGCAAGAAGGCCCCATGGTTCACCGACGAACTCAAGAGCTCCAAGAAGAACTGCCGAGCCCTCGAGAAAGCCTGGAGAAGGGAGCCAACACCGGACAACATGACCACCCTCAAGCTCGCCACCCGGAAGCCCCATCAACTGATCCACGCCACCAAGAAAACAGCATTCAAGGACCGGCTGGACAACAACGCACACAACTGCAAGGAACTCTTCAACATCGTGAAAGAGCTTTCCAACCCCAACGCCGGAAACAATGACATCACCCCATCGCAAGACCTCTGCAACTCCCTCGCCTCCTACTTCCACAACAAGATCGCTGACATACACAACAGCTTCATCCCAAAAACAACGCTCCCCACCACCGCACCAACGCCCCCCACCACCACCCTCAGCGCCTGGACCCCCGATCAACACAGAAGACACCATCCGCACAATGAACTCTATCCACTCCGGATCTCCGACCGACCCCTGCCCTCACCACGTATTCAACAAGGCCGACGCTGTCATCGCACCCCACCTGCGGGACATCATCAACACCTCCTTCGACACCGCCACCTTCCCTGAGAGCTGGAAGCACGCCGAACTCAGCGCTCTACTAAAGAAACCAACAGCGGACCCCACCGAACTCAAGAATTACCGCCCCATCTCGCTCCTCCCGTTTCCAGCCAAAGTCATCGAGAAGACCGTCAACAAGCAGCTGGCCGCCTTCCTCCAGACGAATGGATCCCTCGACCCCTCACAGTCTGGCTTCCGAGCCAACCACAGCACCGAGACCGCCCTCATTGCTGCCACCGATGACATCCGAGCCCTGCTGGACAACGGAGAAACAGCGGCCCTCATCCTCCTAGACCTCTCCACAGCATTCGACACTGTCTGCCACCGCACCCTAGTGCAGCGCCTCAGCAACGTCGGAATCCAGGAGAAGGCACTGGAATGGATCATCTCCTTCCTCGATGGAAGGACACAGAGAGTCCGCCTACCACCGTACAAGTCAGAGGCCACCGAAGTCATCTGCGGCGTCCCTCAAGGATCCTCGGTCAGCCCCACCCTCTTCAACGTCTACATTAGCCCCCTTGCGGCCATCGCACGCCAACACAACCTCAACATCATCTCCTACGCCAACGACACCCAGCTGATCCTCTCCCTGACCAACGACCCCGCCGACGCCAGAGCCAACCTCCACGAAGGGATGAAAGACGTAGCCGAGTGGATGACGACCAGCCGCCTGAAACTGAACTCAGACAAGACGGAAGTCCTCATACTTGGCTCCTCGCCCTCTGCCTGGGACGACTCCTGGTGGCCCCCCGCCCTGGGCACCGCACCCAAACCGACAGACCACGCACACAACCTGGGCTTCATCCTGGACACCTCCCTCTCCATGACCAGACAAGTCAACGCCATCTCCTCGTCCTGTTTCAACATCCTGCACATGCTACGGAAGATCTTCTGGTGGATCCCCACCGAGACCAGGAAGACGGTCACCCAGGCCCTCGTCACCAGCCGACTGGACTACGGCAAAGCCCTCTATGCCAGAACCACCGCCAAGCTCCAGAAGAGACTCCAGCGGATACGGAACGCCTCAGCCAGACTCATTCTCGACATCCCCCGAAGCAGCCACATCTCCGGACATCTGAGAAACCTGCACTGGCTCCCCGTCAACAAGAGAATCACCTTCCGTCTCCTCACCCACGCACACAAAGCCCTACACGACCAAGGCCCGAGCTACCTCAACAACCGCCTCAACTTCTACGCTCCCAAACGCCATCTCCGATCAACCAGTCACGCCCTCGCCGCCGTCCCCCGCAACCGAAGAGCGACAACAGGAGGAAGGTCCTTCTCCTACCTGGCCGCCAAGACCTGGAACTCCCTCCCGACCGACCTGCGCCTGACCCAAGACCACCTCTCCTTCAGGAAGAAGCTCAAGACCTGGCTGTTCGAGCAGTGAGTAGTGCGCTTTATAAATGTCTTTGATTGTTTGATTGATCACAACGATTATCACAATCTCCGCTGTCTCTCTCACTGAGGCCATTGGGCACAGCCATGTCTGTAATCACAGGGCAGGCAGTAACCGAAAATGTCGAAGCACTAGCAGTACAAACTAAATCGGGGTCTGAAGTAATTCAGGAGATCCCCACTAAGTTTGAATCATCTTTTTCTCTGCAATGTGACACTAAGAGCCTGCTCAATCTAATTCTGGAGGAGATTAGGGAACTTAAAACCTCTCTAACTGTGGAAATTGCTGCTATACATGCCAGACTCATAAATGTCGATGACACTCTGGCCTGGATGATGCAGAGCAAGAATATCGCAACTGGAGGACCAGGTCATTACTATGAAAGACAAGGTCGCTGCTTTTCATAGGCAAAAATCAATAAAGGAATGTAAATTGGAGGAATTGGAGAATCACTCTAGATGCTCTAATCTTCTTATCCTTGGTATTTCGGAGCTCCTTGAGGGCCAGCAGACACTTCAATTGGTCAACTCTAATATTTAAAAAAGCATCCTCCCGGATGACAATGAGGATCTTAATCTCACAAGGGCCCATCGCGTGCCTTCACATCTCACTCCTAACGCCAAATTCCCTCGGACGAGCCTGGTCAACATTGGAAATCACCTAGTGAATTAGCAAATTATATCCAAGGCGGTAAAGCAATGACAGTTCACTTCACTGGAAGTTTCATTTTGTCTTATCTTCCCAGACATGTCTGCAGCCAAAAGACGGAAAGAATTTGTCAAAATGCTGCATCTGTTTAAGGAACAGGGGGCTCAGACAATGATTGCACAGCCAAGTAAACTAAAAGTGCTTGTAAAAGAAAGATTTAATGTATTCTGCAATGTTCCTGAAGTCCGGGAACTGCTGCAGCAAATTTCTAACAAGCTTAGGACTCTCAAATTGACTCTATGTTTATTTGTTTTCTTTTTTTCTCACTTCTATACTTCTTCCTCTTTTCTAATTTCCCTCAGGCATCACTCGGGTCTTTTTCTTTTCTTCGTGACCTGGGGTGGGGGGAGATGGGGTGGGTAGGCCAATAGCTTCTGGCACAAGGTCAAAGTGCAGTCTTGGGGAATGGGGTAAGCCTGTCAGGTATGAGCAGGGATGGTGGATTGCTCACAGCGGATTTTGGGTGGAGGCGGGGACACAGGGTGGTAGGGTGGATTTGGTGTGTTGTAATGTGAAGTAAAAGGGGCAAAGAGGTCTATCTCGAAAATCCAAAGGCAGATTTAAATTGCACTTTCAGAACTTTATTGGTGAATATGTACCTACTAAGTGTCAGCACTTCACCAGATGTCATATCTTTGAGGGGTTCATTGGTGTTGTCCAGGTATACTGGAAGTCTTATTTTACCCAAGTTTTCACTCTATATTGAAGACCTTTTTAGTATATTGTGCTAATAGACAAAAGGGAATTCCTAAATGTGGTCCCCACGTTAACAGCCTTAATAACAAAAGAAAATGCAGGCTATTGAATCCTAGATTAAGATGGAAAACCCTTCTGTAATTTTAATTTAGGAAAGTTAGCAGACAACCCTATGTTTAGTTCATGGGCAACACATCGGGGCACTGCAATTTTTTTAGGTAAAAAATTCCAAGCAGAGGTGTTAAATTTCATAAGTGACTAAAATGGAGGTGGTGCTGGGCGACCTTCAAGCTAGGGGTTAGATTTCTTACCCTTGTTAGTATTTATGCCCCAGTTGAAGATAATGCTGAGCCATACACAGAATTTTTTCAATCACTGATACTAATTTCCGGTGAAATAATCATAGGAAGGGCCTTCAATTTTTTACTAAACTCAAAGACTGATTCTTCAGTTATAGCTAAAAGGCATTTAAAACCTAAAACTTTCAAAATGATTCACAATCACAGGAGAACTTTGCAGTTAATTGATCCCTGGAGGGAAAAGCATTTCCTACTAAAATTAAAAATACCTGGTTTTCTAGTAGATTCTGCACTTCTTCATGCATAGATTTTTTTCTTATATCCAAGTCTTTTTACAGGAAGGCTTCTTGCATGGCAGGCTCTGGAGCAGACCACAAGTAACCGGATAAGCACTTTGAAATGTCCTGCTACCGGTACCCGAAGTGAGATGCATCTTACAAAGGGGATATAATGCTGGGACATTATAGGTGCATTTATGGTCAAAAAGTATCAATTGATAATACCTCCCTGGAGAGGTCCTTCAGGAACAAAACATCCCCGTACTCTCTGAGACCGAAAAAGTTAATATGATGCCTCCCTTTTCCAAAGAAGATATTAGGAACTTCCTGATTGGTTAAACCTGTGGACCGGATGGTCTACTGGCGGAATTTTTAAAGCATTCTCTGGGGCTTTATTAGAATATTTTTTATTGGTTGCCAATGTATTGCTAGAGGGGGTCCTAATACCAGAGTCATTTTGAAAAGGGAATGTAGTTAGCTTTTTAAAAAAGGGATAGGAAGGCAAAGATCCGAACTCGTATTTTCCGATCATACTTTTGAATTCGGACTACAAAATCATTACAACATTTTTAGCCAACAGATTTAACAGAATAGCATAAAATCTGATCCACTCTGATCAAAATATTTTTATTTTAGGGAGACTGCTCAGGACAAATATGCATTATCTAGTGGAAGCACTAGATTACTTTGAGACTAAGAAAATTTTGGCCCTGGTCCTACTGTTGGACGCTGAGAAAGCGTTTGATCTCATGGTCTGGGAGACTCTAATTCGTATCTTGTCCATGTTCAGTATTCCCGCAAGATCACGGGTTTGTTTAAGAGGGTGTATCGTAATGCAGAAGCCAGCATTATTGTTAATACCGCCAAGATTCAACAAGTTAGTGTTCAACAAGGGACCAGACAAGGATGCCCGCTGTCTCCTGTCTTATTTGCCTTTTTTATTGAGCCTCTGGCTATCGCTATTCGAGATAATGTAGATATTCGTCACCCCCACCAACTATGTGGAAACAAAAATTGTACGCCGACAATATTATGCTCATTCTTAACTGTGATAAGGGGATTAAAGCAAATGACTTTCAGATCTTTGCACAGTTTGAATCCCTCGACGTGTATAAAATTAATAAACCAAATGGAAATAATTTAATGCGGTTGCAAGTCAGATGTCTTTAAAGCAAAGGACTTTCAGATCTTTGCACAGTTTGAATCCCTCGACGTATATAAAATTAATAAAACAAATGGAAATAATTTAATACGGATGCAAGTCAGACGTCCTGCATTTGGATATCATCTCATGCATAAATTCTCAACCCAAAAAATATTTTGGTATCAATTTTTCATCACAAATTGCTGACTTGTATGATCGAAAATTTCTCTCCACTGCTTTTAAAAGTACAGTATTTATTGGTCCGCGGGAACTTCTTCCCGTTAACTATTATGAGGAAAGTTTTGCTGATTAAGATATCTGTTCTCCCGCTGTTCAATTTCTTATTCTCTGCTATTCCCTGTGTTTTAACAGCACCCCTTTTTGGTAAGGTGGAGTCCATGTTTACATCTTTCCTTTGGGGAAAAAAAGCCCCTTGAATTGCACTTGGCACTTTATATGAGGATCTAGAGAAGGGATTCGCACTCCCTAACATCAGGGATTCATATTTTGCATTCTTTGCACAGTACATGTCCAGGATCAAGTCAGAATCGCATACATGAATATCTGTTAACTATTTTATGAGCCTAATTTGTATAGAGCACCAGATACGAAATCAAGAAAATGAGTTTGTTATAAGTGTATGTAGTGGTTCTTTTGCAAGTGCCAGGATTTTTGTAGAAGATACGCAAACCCAATTATTAACACTTCAATTCCCTTATCCGAACTAACTTTGGTATTCGGGATTCAAGAATCATCCAAAATAATACAAAAATAGACCAATGGGAAAAACTCAGACTTTATTGTAATGGATAGGTTGCACAATATTCCCGATCTAGATGATTTAAATCAAAATGGTTTCCGTCTTCTTGAGTCCTATAGAAAGATCTACATATTTCTTGTTAATTTGCATCTGACGCAGGATAACGACTGTAAAAATCTGATGCACGTGCTATTTGATGAAGGTGCGGATAGGAAATCTGGGGAGTGGAAAACACTTTTGGCCCCTACCAATGGCCCGGATCTTGTCCAGAAGGCAATAATAACATGGGGAAAACTTGAACGTTTGAAGGTTACTGTGGGAATGTAGACCTAAGTGAAGTAACTTAATTTTAGTACATTACGGGAAGCCAATTGGTGCACAATGATATGTTTTAGCAAATGGCTACTATATAGAACCCCACAGTTCCCATCCCAGGTTTATCCTAATCAATATAGTCAATGTTTTCACTAAATAAATCAGACGACAGCCAATTGGACGCACATTATTGCACAGTGCACTTTAATTCAAGGGTTTTTGTAATGATATTTTTGGACATTTGGAGGGAGAATGTCTAATTAAGTTGGATTCTAACAGTTGGTTAAAAGTTTTGGGGTATGATCATTCCCTGCGTCTACCTGAAAATGGGTTAAACTAAGAGATATCGCAATGGCGGTCACCAGGTCGCTGCTGCTTCAAAGTTGGTGATCATGTCAGGTACCAACAAAGTGCAAGTGGGTTAGGAAAATGAAGCAGGTTAGAAATAGTGAATGGTTGTTTGCAATACAAAATAGGGGATTAAGAATTTTGAAAAACATTGGGAATAATTTTTCGACTAAATACTAAAAGGGGCTTAAAAATGTCAAGGCTCTGGTAATATGATGAAATATTATTAGAAGCTTCTTATGTTGGTATATTTGTATACATTATTCCACTTTATTGCACTATAAGACACTTTAGTCACTTTTAAAAGGGGAAAAAAAGGAAAGTTGGCACTGTATGTGGTTCTTGAGGATGATATATTAGTAGCATCTCTTTCTGCTGATGAATTTGAATACTCTATTTCGATTGGCACTTTAATGCACTATGGACACTTTATTTGTTCCGAAAATGAAAAGCTGGTGATGTATTGGGTCTCTTACGATGTATAGCTCAAAGTTACTTTGGTTTTTATTTGGATCATGTGCTCTTTTACTACAGAATATGTATGCTGTATTTATTGTTTGGAAGTGCATTACTTGTTATTGAAACAGTGATATATATATATAGATACATTTGTAAATTTGAATGGATCTCAATAAAAAATGAAAAAACATTTTGACAAAATTCCCTTGGCACAATGTTAATACTCAAATTAATTTTAATCTTCATTTCCGCCCAAGTTCCTCCCACTGAGGTAGTCATATACTTACTACCTAAACTACCGTTCTGCGAAAGGAGCCTGCTTTGTAACAAGAAATAAGGCTTCCAAAAGCCCAATTTAAAACAGGATAAACCTCACACTAACTCAAAGATGGCTCTGATCTCCAGAGCGGGAACATGGAATAGCAAAATATGATGGTTTCAGTGCTTTATTCCTAAACTGAACCCTCATTGGGAAAGCTGGTTTCTTTTTTCTACTGTCACAATTAGAACGGTATCAAAGCGCTGCACTTCCAAGTCCACAATGATGGGAGGGAGCCTCACTTGGGGTCTACCGGATAAGGTCCCACAGGAACAACTGCAGGATCAAGTATCCAGTGCTGACTTGCACCATGGAAAACCTTTCCTTTAAGGGTCCTGGGGGCATATGTATGAAAACAAATTTTTAGTCGCAAACACTGCGAATCGCAAAAAACAGCTTTGCAACAACAAATTCGCAAATCGTGATGTATGAGACACAATTGCACAGCAAAATAAGAATTAGCAAAAATAGGGATTTCTTATACTGCGAAAATAAAAATCTGCGAATAACCTTGCAATTTCTTAAATTGCGATTTTCTATGTTTGAGAAAATGGCATAATGGAATTGCAATATAAGAAATTGCAAGTAAATGTATGAAAAATTCACAAATAGTGAAAATGGCAAATTCGCTAATTAATACATCGCAATTAACACCAAGTACATGAAGGCAGTAACCAGGTGGAAGGTACTTAAAGCAGACCACAATGCAACAGACCTTTCCACAATAGCACTATGGGGTCGATTCCGATTCGGGAAACGAATCCGTACGACAATTCATATTCATAGCCGTTTCCGTACTAATCGTAGTAATCCGTCCGAATCGCGTAGTATGATCCATTGCCTCGAAATACGTATGAATTGTCGCGAACCGTACGAAAGTCAAGGGTGAGTCCGTACGACATAGACCCGCACAGTAAACCGTACAAATCGTAAACATGCCGTACGACCCGGCAAGTACGATCCGGACTGGGTGAATGGGGACGCGATTCGTACGGATACGTCGGGTATGAGCAATTCGTACGGAGATCTACGCTATTGCATGAGCATCGTACCCCTAAATTCAAGGGGAGTACGCAGGGGGTGTACGCACCGTACACGTATGACCTTGGGGGGTACGGACCGTACACGAACATTTAGGGGGGTACGCACTGGAGTTCTGGACTTTTTGGTTCCGTCCAGAGGTGTCAGGGATAACACCCGAAGACCCCGGAGTTCTACCTGTCTCGGTGCACAAATAAACAGAAACACGGGCTTCTCGATGGTGGCGTCAAAGACCAAAGGTTTATTACTGCAGGGACACAGAAGTCACAGAAACTACACACGGGCAGTATCTAGGAGCCTGTTCGATTTGTACAAAGTGGGTTGCTCCTTAAATACTAAATTTTAGGCTTGGGGCAAATTCTTTACATGCTAGTACATTTCTAAACCTTTGTGTCCTAAACAATAAATATTTGGCGTTACACAGGAATTGTCAACAATATCTGATGTCAAAACATTACGAACGAGGGGTTCCCACTGTTCCATCATAATCCCATGTCAACTTTTTATTCAAGAGCCGGACCGCCTCATCGTAAATTTCGTTACCTCCCCCTAATAAAGGCCCAGAAGGAAAGGAGCAGGGCCAGGTGCAGAAGATAGAAAAGCAGGATAAGAGATGTTTGTGGGTCGTAAATGGGCAAGGCTACCAGCTTCGGCCGCCTAATCATGATCAGGCCAACGAACACGAGAACCAGTATAGCAGGACTGGCCTCAGGCAGAGGAGGCAGCTTCTGCCGAGTCATGCAGCCATGGCGTGTTCTGTCCTAAGGTGCACGTGTCACTAGCAAGGTGAATCGCCGGCTAAAGCTTACGTGTCCTTAAGTGAAAGAGGTCACTGCGTGTCAATTGACTATGTGAGGGCAAGAAATACAAAATGGCTGCCGTAATCTAAGATGGATGCCATGGGTAGATCAGAAATGTGTTCATAACAGGAGTGCTCTTGCTCGTAGCATAGCGAAAACACCAGGATATGCTAAATGGATCATTTGCGGTTCACTGATACCAAAATGATGAGTTTACGACGATGTTGAAAACACGGGTTCAAATCGTCACGGAACCTCAGCACGGGGACATACGCACCGTACCCCTGTAATCCAGGGGTGTACGCACCGTACCCCAATGCACCGTACCCATGTAATGATGGGGTGTACGCACCGTACACAGGGGGGTCCATTCCGTACGCATTTCAAGCCAAAATCTGGTATTCCGGATGTTTTAAACTCCCGTTGCAAAAGCTTTGTACGGAGTGCTGTCTACACGAATTGCACTTGCTGGGTCGGAAAAAGCTGCTTCGAACCGTACGGACGTCGCGTACTGCGTGTTCTGAATACGATTCGTACAGAACATTGAGCCGTACAGTCTTTGATACGAATCGTACGGAGAACTTCATTGGGTACACATTGTACTACATTGTACGTACGGGTACGGTTCTCAGTTCGATTCGTATGGGAAAACGGTTTCGTACAACAATTCGGACGCGTTTTTACTGAATCGGAATTGGCCCCCTATATGTGATAGCAAGGAGCCTGCATATTCAGGCTCTTGCACATAAGAGAATGAGACAAGAAAGTATCTCCAGGCTGCGCGTCACTCTGTTCCAGCAGACTGAAGAGGAGATCCATGACAAGTACAGGCTGTACCCACAGACTTTCTTGGACCTTATTGAGGAGCTGAAACCCTAATTGGAACATCCAACACGCTGGACCCAAACAATTCCCACTCATGTGCAGGTCCTGTGCTCCCTGCACCTCCTGGCCTCAGGGAGTTTTCAAGGGGTTATAACAGAGGTTGGCGGGGTCTCACAGAGTGCCCTGTCGTGCTGCTTCCATGCCTTTTTTATAGATGCAATGCTACAGAGGCTATCACATCACATATACTTCCCCAGCACCCAAAAGGGATTACAGCAAACAAAACTTACTTCTACCAGATTGCATGTTTCAACGAACGTCATTGGCTGCATTGATGAGACCCATGAGGACATCACACCCCCATCTGCAACTGAATATGTCTACAGAAACCGTAAATGCTACCATTCCCTGACTATACAGATTGTAATTAATGCTAAGTATATCATCAATGACATTGTACCTAAATACCCTGGCAGTACACACAACTCTTTCATTTTTAGACATAGTGGGATACACAGACGTCTGAGTGCTGGAAAGTTTGGCGAGGGATACCTTCTAGGTAAATGCATGGCACACATCCATCCTTCCACTACATCTCCTGAGGGGGGGGGACAGTGACTCACCTATTGTGTCTATTCCTGCAGGTGACAGTGCCTATGCAGTGTGGGACTTCATTCTGACCCCGTATCTGGGTCCAGCCAATGCAAGGGAGAAGAGATGCAACAGGGCACACAGATCTACGCAATGCATCATTGAGCGTACATTTGGAATCCGAAAGAGCTGGTTCCGGTACCTGCATAAAATTGGAGGAACACAGAAATACAGCCCTAACACCTGCTGTAAGATAGTGGCAAGCTGTGCAATGCTCCATAACATGGCTATGAGGAATGGCACCACAATTGACGTGACCGATACAGATACATTGGATGACGATTGCCCTGCTTCCCCTGGCAGACCAGCATCAGGAGTTGGAGCAGCTGCCAGACGTCAGAGATGGACTGAGATCACATAGAACTACTTCTAGATGAAAATGATGACATGAGGTAAAATGATGATTTAAATCAATGCTTTGTTTATTCATATTTCAAACACATTGACTGTTGTTGTACCCAGCACATGTCATGTCCACAGTGCATGTAGTTAAAAAAACATGTTCCATTTGTATTAAAGGGTTACATCACCCATTGACACAACTGTTTTACTGTACAGTTCACCTCCTTCAGGGATGGATAGGTGCAGGTCGGTCTCCAGGCTGAGTGCCCTCCGTTGTGTGCCTAGGTACTGCACCCTGTTTGCCACTGCACCTTCTTGCATCTGGCAATGTTGGTGTGTTGCTACTACAACTTGATGTCTCCTCACTCTCCCCAGAGACCATGAGTGCTGTGCCACTTGAGTTTGCCGTCTGTATCTGCTCAACTGCACTAGTGACATGCACCAGGCCTCTTGCAATATCGTAGCAGCAGTGTGACATTTCCACCAGCATGGTGATGCTGTCACGGGTCAAGTTGCTGGTGGTGGTGCACAGGCTGTTCACCGCCTTTGTGTAGTTATGCAGACGTGCATTGCCAAGTTGGGCTGCCCTGTCCCTGGCTACTTGGTCATGCTTCAAAGTGATACAGAGGTCACGTGTGGCACCTGCCATGGCCATGATGCCCTCCCCCATGTAGCGCTGATTCTTGTTGAGTCTGCTGAACTGCCTAATAATAGAATGCAAGGCTTTCTGTTGCAGGCGCTGTACCTGCAGCATGCGGTTTTCAAGACCAGCAAGGACTGTGTGTTCTTCATTGGTGGCAGTGCTGGACCTGGGGCTTGACCTGCGTGTTTCTGTTCCTGGCACACTCATTTGTGGGGTTTCCTGCCCACGCATGTGTGACACACCCTGCATTGCCTCTCTATGCTCATTCTCCTCCCCTGAGGACTCTATGTCATCCTCCAATGGTGGCAGTGGGGGCACATATGTGCGCTTCGTGCACATGATGGTTGTGTATTCTGTCTCTTCACTTGAGTCCCCATCATCTGCTTGTTCCTCAGCATTTCCAAACTCATTTATCTCTGCTCTGTCATCAAGTGTCCTGGATTGTGCTGTGGATGTTAAGGGGAATATATGAGTTTGTGTGATTGTCTGCATTTTGCACTCAATAAAGTTTCAACAGTTTGTCTTGGCTAACTTCTGACACTGTCTTATTCCCTTATCACTGATGCACATGTTACATTTCATTTCCTATGTCTCATGGTCACACTATCATACATCTGACTACGTCTCCTATGATGCATTGCTGGGTGTGCTGTAAGAAATGGACATGAGTGACATGCGTTGTTTGTATTTTGTGCATTCCTGAATGTGTGCATGGGATGGGGATCTGTGCAGATATATTTGGCATGCATCTTACAAAGGCTGATGGTTGCAGGGTCAGAGCTGTCTACGTCAGCCACACCACTGACGCTCTTAGGCAGGAGGGTTGACTCCACCAGCTCCTCATGGTGTGTTGGATCTGCTGCTGTGGATGATCCTCCCCCGGTCTTGTTTGACTCCTTCAGTCTTGCTGCCACTCTCTAATTTGGCCTTTGCAGCATGTCATACCACCTGTTTAGCAGTTCTTCCACAGTGCGATGTGTCCCAACCATAGCATTTACTTTTTCTTGAATGTCCAGCCAGATCTTTCTTTTCCTGGACTCAGGGACCTGGAGTGCTTTTTTCCCAAAGAGGAGCTCATGGCTGCACACCATCTCCTCTATGAGCACCTCCTGCTCCTTGTCAGAGAACTTGTCTTTCTTCTTTCTTTTTTCTCCCTCCTTACCCTCATGTTACCCTCATGTTACCCTCATGTTGCATTGGCCAGGTTGGCGCATGCAAGGAGCATGCCATTGAACATTTCCACAGAAGAGTAAACAGCACCATTGTGCAATCTCACAGAGCAGAGGGGCCTTGGGTAAAGAAAGCGTGGCCCCATTAATGCAAGCACCACAGGGTACTTTTGATATGGACGGGTATACCTGACTGAGGTTGACAGGGACTTGGTCAGGCAAGAAGGACTTGGAATTTTCCAGTTGCAGGAGAATATGAAACCTGTCATGGTGGCAGGGCCTCGGGTGTAACAGTAGGCACATCCAGGGCATTGGTAGAAGTACAGGGCGATCCAGTCATTTTGGAAAATAGGGGTATCATCTGAGGGAACACAGCAGGATCTTTATGGCAGGACCCTGGGATGTAAGCAACGGCACCCCATTAGTCCTGAGCAACCGGGGGCTTGCCTTTGTCCGCTCCACCGCTAAAAAGGTGTGAGTAATAATCCAGGACTGGATGTCATGTATTTAAGGGAGAAAACTACCCAAATAAAAAATGGTAGCACCGAATGGGTTAACCCACAGTGCTGTTTGGCCCATGAGGCAGGTGGGCAGCTTTGGTTACTCAACGCTGCCTGCTCTTGGCTCGCCTGTAAGTTAACCCACTACGTTGGCATATTTCACGCATGAAATAAACCTGCAGTAAACTGTTTTCCCATCAAACCATGTTTTGTCTGATTTATTTCCTTTCTTGAGTATGAAGCAGCTATTTGCTAACCCTGGGCAAAGCACTACGCTACGCTCGCGTAGTCTGCAAAGTTAAGCAAACTGCACGTAGCACAGTACAAACATGCGTAGCGTAGTGCAGCCGTCATTTTTTGCTGCTCGCAGTCCTCAAGGTCAAGTTGGCGACCGCAAGCCAAACTGACATCCCGGCGAAACTTTTTCCTTGTTCGCGATCAGCAACATCAAATTGCCAATCACGAGCGTGGAAAATAAGCCTCCCGGCGAGATTCTCAACGCGGGGAGGTCAGGTTTCTCATTGCAAGTGGGCGTGTATGCTCGCGACCGCTCGCGATAAGAAACTACCAGTCCACGTTGAGAAAGCTGCCGCTCGAGTAAAAATCGACTTGAGCGGCAGAAAACTACAGCTGGAGTACATCTAGGTGCAAATCTCTTGTCATATATATATGCTTTGCCTATATGCTGTGTTAAGTTAGCATGAGCTTATTAGGAGTTTAAACACCATTTTACCTTTCTGCTGCTTCTGCACACAACACATATCTGTTGCTTTAGCTTTGAGCCTAGTAGAGTGTTTTGATTCAAGTGGGAATAATATGTTGTTACTCTGATATCAGCCTTGCTTGGTGAGCTGTGTCTGTACTGTGAGTGCTGAAACCTTCAAGGATATCTAAACACAGTGATTGTTGTGAGGTCTGATCTTCGCACGTTCCTAGACATAACATACATGCAGCTGTGGCCAAATTCTGGCTTTAGGCGCGTTTTATATTGCTGTGCACAGAGCATACAAACACACTTGATGGTGCTTCGCATGCAGAGAGCTGGTGGAAGATGATGTGATCCCTTACCACTAGGATCTTGAGGTATGGGGCCGCCCTGCTAAGAACCCAAAGAGACCTTCTTAGATATAATATAATATACTAGCAAGGGAGGGTGAGAATTAGGTGTTGTTTAGCCTTCTTCGCTCTAGCATTTTAACATGCTTTCACCGTTTGTATTCTATGGGTTAGTAACTATGCTGATTAATTTGTTTCTTATAATATGGTTGCTTGTATTAGCCTAGATACTGTGCTTGTGAACACTGCATTAGTAAATAAACATTTCAAATGTGCACGCGTCCTCAATTACTCCTTGTTCTGGATTGAAATGATTGTATAATGAAAGAGTGTTCATGTGTTCCACGTTACCTGAGGTGTACTAAGTCCATGTTCTGGTTTGTCTAAACATTGGGAGTTTGTAATAACCAATGAGACACTGTAGCTAGTCTGGTAGGGGATTTTGGGTACTAAGGTGAGTTTTGGCGGGGAACATCACTTACAACGCATTTTTTACAACGCACTACCATTACATCGCAACCATTATAACGCATACCATTACAACGCATTGCGCTGGGGGGCGCTCTAGGATAAGGAATATATTTAATTTACTATCCAACACCTTCCCTGCTATCCACGGGGACTGGAGTTGGAATAGTAAATTAAATAATTCACTATCCAGCGCCTAAAAGCATTATGCGTTGTAATGGACTGCGTGGTAAAAACCGCGTTGTAAAGGCATGCGATGTAAAAGCATGCGTTGTAGTGACACCAATCCGTTTGGCACACCCTAATTCACTGAGGTTCCAAGTCTCTATGCACAGTTCTGTATGAGAACGGAATCCCTGCAACACTCTCGCTTACTACACATGCAAAAAAAAGTTGCCCTCTACCTGCGTGGAGTAGCACCGATAACAGCATCTCTCCCCTACAAACATGGAAAATAGTAGGGCTGGGCGTAGTTTGCGAAGTAGCACTATGCGTAGCACTACGCGAACTGCATAGTACACTGTTCGCACTGTGCAAGATGCCGTTTTCAATGATTGCACAGTGCCGGATGCTTGTCCACACTGGACACACATAGGACACCGACCGTATACATACTCCCCAAGGTTCATAAAAATCCAGAAAAACCTCTGGGCCGCCCAATAATATCGGGGGTGTGGTTCAATCCTTGAACCACTGTGTAAATATGTGGATATATTTCTCAAACCACTTGCAGAAACCACATCTACCTACGTAAGAGACACTATGCAAGTCATCAATCTAGTGGACCAAAGACCATTCGACAAGGATAAGCAATTACTAGTCACAATGGAAATCGTTTCATTGTATACGAGTATCCCGCAAGCACAATCCCTTCAGTCTATGAGGAGAGCACTGCAGAGGGGACCCCAACCTGCAGGAGTACCTACTGAATTTATAATAGATCTATTGGAGATTGCAATGCTAAAAAACTTTTTTATATTTCAGAATGACTATTTTATCCAGTGTAAGGGTGTGGCGATGGGGGCAGCCTTCGCCCCGGATTTAGCAATTCTGTTCATGGACGACTACGAACAGCAGTGTATTCTCTTGCAACATAACCCATATCGTGACCACATCACGGATTGGCAAAGGTATATAGACGATGTCATTATCATATGGACAGGGGACGTAGAGGAGCTCACTTCCTTTACATCATGGCTTAATACTCAATCTGAGGACATTAAATTCACAATGCATTTTGATATGGAATCTATTGACTTCCTCGACATCAGTATCAAAGTGAAGAATGGCCTACTCTACACCACGTTGTTCAGGAAACCGGCGGAACAAAATACTCTTCTGAGATATTCAAGCCACCACACTCGCGGATTCAGGGACAACTTACCATTCGGACAGTTCCTCCGGATCCAGAGGAACTGCACCCTGAAAGATGATTACTTTATAGAGGCTGATGACCTGATGTTGTGCCTCCTCGAAAGGGCCTACCCCAAGAGACTATTAAAAAGGGCGAGGAAAAGAGCTTGGTACAATGACAGGAACACATTGTTGACACCCAAAGAACGCAGTCCAATGGATGAAGGAATGATATGTGTCACAACCTATTGCACGAAAAGCAATGATATAAGGAAAATAATAAACAAAAATTGGGACATAATTGCAGACGTAATAGAGATGCCCAAACCCCCAATGCATGCTTTTAGGAAAGCTAAAAACATCAAAAATGTTGTGGTCTGCTCACTTTTGGACACGCCACCCACGCCGTCAATTCAACAACTATGGAACATGCCTGCGGTGGTGGGACATTTCAGATGCACAAAGTGCAAAGCATGCTCAACATGCTAAGAGACTAAAATATGGACACATAACAACAAGACAATAACTCTCAAGTCACTCACTAACTGTAATATAAGTGAAGTCATCTACGCTATCATCTGCCCTTGCGACCTTGTCTATGTGGGCCAAACCAAGCAAAAGGCAAAGAATCGAATCTTACAACATCACAGTAGGATCAGGTGCCACACTGTAGGTGCATCGTTAGTGGAACATTACACGATACATAATCATACACCTGAATCCAAGAAATGGCTGAGAATTGAAAAAATCACCTTGGGACCACGGGGTGGGAATTTAAACTACATCCTGAATGTGAGGCAGTGTAAATGGACGCAGTATTTTGACAAAGTCCCCAATGGACTTAATGAATTGGACGCTACCCATGCACAGCTGGCAATTCCTAACCCAGAATAATGAATAGTCTGTCTCTTTCTGATGCTGTCTTCCAGACCGGCCAACATATATTCTATGTCACTATTGAGATTATGATATTTCAGGGTCATCTTTTAAATGTACCTTTATAATTGGCTATATCTTGATCATCAAGGGACTGTACCAGAAACATACTGTCGTTTGTATTATATTTGTACTATGCAACAGTGTTTGTTTGTCTACTCTGAATAATCTATTGTCTATAGATGTATGCTTATGTAGCCACAGGATACCATCTCAATACTTCTACAGAAATATTACATTGATAACCGGTTTCCATTTCCACATGGTTAACAAACACGGTGCTGGAATGTGTTCTACACTTTCCTCACAAAGGACGAAATATCAAAAATAAACACTCTTATTGTTTGGTATTATTGATACTATGATTTTTAAGTGTTCCCCCCCTTTTTTCAAATATATCTGAATAACCGATGTTATTGTTTCTTGCCAAAAGGTTTATACCAAAAACATGCTGGGTTTGGTACTGTTTATGCAGTTCAACAAGTTCATGGTCGATTAATGGCAGTTTCTGCCTCCGAAGCCCAACTCTAAAATATCACAATCAATCTCTAGATGTAATGTAAATTATAGATAGATTTTAGTGTTAACCTGTTGCCTTAACCACCAGTTTCATCAATGCAGTAAAGAAGTTTTTCTATCCCTTCCCCTACAAGGGACTAAATATTATTCGTCTTTATCGACGTTCCCCTGAAGCTCCACTCTACGTGCAACATGATTGGGCACAGCTGAACGAGCCCCTCAAGCAACATCCAGCGCCTGCACCTCGTGTATCGCTATTAAGACAAACGCGATCTGCATGGCTCACTTGCATTCAAGCGATGACGATGGCAGCCCGCAGGTAGGAAATGCCTCAGGCGTTTTAGGCTCAGTTTAGATCCCATTAGCTAGCCTGGTGGATCGTTACAAATTAGATGTTTAAAGAAAAAATGCCTTCTGCATTCTGATCGTGTGTAATATTAACTTTAAATCCGCTTTCATTTCCATGTTCCTAACGCGGGGTATGTTAGGCATTCCGCCTATCTCCAGGGACAACCCACTTAATAAGGCTTCGGGAGCAATGAAATATTATATAGTAGCCCTACGGATTGGTTGCTCAACGGGGGATCCTTCAGTTGTTAATTGACACGCCCTACAAATCCCAAAGCGGGAAGTAGGCTGTTCACCATGCAGCATGCTAAGGTTTAATCGTGTTTGAATTATGACAATCTGTGACTGCTTGTAAAGCATAGAGAATAGGGATATATACTTTCCCGGGTCTCGACTATGCACATTGCTACCTGATCAGACAGGATTCGCACCCAATCAGTTGGGTGTATTGTTGAATACCAACGTATGTAAGGCACAAGAGTGGCATTTGATGCTACCATATTTTCCATCGAGTCTCCATCCAAACAATTGTACCCCAGGACGGTCTATATGCATTTAAAAACACTGGGGCTATTTAAAGTAGCAGAGTGGCAATTCATGCACACTCTTTTTCATTTTAGATCCACCATTAGGGCCTGATTAACACAGCGACCCGCACAGGCAGATTAATAATGTCTACCACTTAATTTGATACCTTGAATGATATATTGAATAACCAGAGGATTGACACCCAGGTGCTTCCAAGACCAAGTTCAGTAAGTCTTCAGTAACTGCCACACAAGGTTCTTAATGAGACAACAACAATATGTCCTAGAACTTAACCAAGGGACCCCCTCCCCTTTCTTTCTCTATGCATTCCGACAGATTAATCAAGTAATGGAGGGACTTTCCTAAGTCCAGCCCAGACAGTCATGGTGTGGCCGCTCATGAAGTAGGTATCATATAACTGGATACCCCTTCACTATATACTAGTTCACCTTAGAATGTCTGATTATGACAAAGTACATATGCTCTTAATTTTAGGTGCTCCTATGTCGTTTTGTCCTGATGAAGACTCCAGAATGAGGCGAAAATAGCCCTTTTTACCCAGCGGAGTCGAAACGTAGACCAACCACATCATTTCCTCACAGTATAGGATCCAGTCATTTTGAGAAACCCAACCTATATGTGAAGGGACATAGGGAACGCTGGATCGTATTAGACTGTAAAGGTCTTCTGTTAAATTAACTTGTGATTGTGTTCTTGTCACATCACCTTTACCCAGTCCCCACACTTACCTTATCACTCCCACCCTACCCCAAAATACACTTTCTTCTCCTTTCTCACTGTGAGCACTTTCAAATTTGATTATGAGATAGATAACTGATATACAAAAGTTACCGATGAACTTTGGCATTTACCTATTCGAAACTGCTTTGATTTATCTATTCACTTTTTTGAAAAAATTTAAAATCTTGTGATTGTTGTTCTAGAATTGTTTATTAAAAATGAAATGTGATATATCATTGTGGTGAACTATTGCTCTTTTGAATTCAGTATACATTTATGATGATGCTTAAACACTGACATACATTCAACATACTTGTCCACACTGTGCAATCATTGAATATAGCATCTTGCACAGTGCGAACAGGGTACTACGCACTTTGCGTAGTGCTACCCGTAGCTCGTGAAGTGCACTTTGTGTAGCTACGTATAGCGCTACTACGCAAACTACGCCCAGCCCTGCTATTTACCATGTTTGCGGGGGAGAATTGCTGATATCGGTTTTATACCAAGCAGGTGGTGGGCAACTTTTTGTGCATGTGTAGTAATTGAGAGATTTGCACCCAGATGTTCTCCAGCATTCTGAATGGCAGAAGACACAACAAGAATAGGATTACGGGGTAATGGTCAGATGTCTGTGGGCAATATGGTGGTTAAACTGCAAGTGGAAAAGCAGATAATCTCTGTCTTCTCACCTTTAAATTCTGAGGGAGTTACAGTCTTACCAAAATGAGATGTCAGCAAGCACATGTGGAAGGTTTCAAAATGGAAAGGGGTGAAGTGATCAGCTGACAAGATCATTTACCTGTCATCGACGTAGTTCATTACATTAATTTCATAACTACTTATCAGCTGTGTTAGTGGCCACAGATTGGTAGTAAATAATCTATGACTTAACAAAGAGCCCAGTGGAACGTGTTGCCTTACCAGTCAAGGGGTCGGCATTTCTGGTTGGAGATGGATTACTTGCATATGGCCTTCCAAGTAAGATCTACACTAATCAAGTGCTACTTCATGAAAAGAAATTTGTAAAACAGCAATTTCTCGTAGCCCAGAAATTAAGATGTTGTGACTCACAGTGTCAAATAGGCTACCAAATCCAAGGGGATCAATTCCACAAACTTTCCCCTGCTGCTGTCATTCTAAAATCATCTAAAATCGTGGCCATGCTTACTCAGGGGCATATGTACAAGCCCACATCGCCAAGGGAATGTCACTTTTTGTAACGTTCCTGCTGCGATAGGGGATTTGCCTTATTTACAAAGCAGTGTTAAGCTACTTTATGTGGCTTAACACTACCTTATAAATAAGGGCACCTTTCATGCAATGCTTAGCGTGAAAGGGGTGGGCAGTGGGTGTTGCAGTGGGCGTTTCCACCGCAACACCCATTGATTTTGAAGCTGCCCCCTATTTACAAGGGCAGCGTAAATAGGAAGCAGCGCCAAAATTAAGACCAGGGAACATCTGGTCTTAAGCTGGCAAAGTAGGGTAAATGCTTTATTTCTCCTCGTTTTTTCTTTTTCCATGTGTGCTGCCTTTTGCAGCACACATCGAAAAAGCAAAAAGCCTTGGATTGTGTACATGTAGGAAGGTGATCCTTCCTGCACAAAAAAAATCCTTAAAAAAAAGGAAATTTTGTAACTTCCATGTGTGCTGCATTAAGCAGCACACATAGAAGTGACAAATTGGCATTTGAGGATTGTTTATGTGCAGGAAGGGACACTTTCCTAGACATAAACAATCCTCCCTTACATGCAGACGCCCTTGCACTATGGTGCAAGAGTGCCTGTGTTGGGGCTACACTTCTAAGTGTAGTGCCAGCTCCGGGGAGAACGCAATGTTGCACCATATCCTTGTAAATAAGGTGCAGCCTTGTGTTCTGGAAGTGGCTGAGTAAGGCGTTAAGCCATGACGGCTACCGCCTCACTCCGCCACATCCTTATGCATATGTCCCTCAGAGTCGTAAACTGAGCAAAACCCTGATTGAAATGAATCTGACCCAGATTTTCAAGGATGGGTAAAGGACTGTGATACTGCTATCCTTCGGTCATGCCCCAAGATGTCAGCCGAGCTGGAACTCGAAAGTCCAACTGGCAAGAATATTATCAACTTTATGCTCAGAGTGCAGGGAAATATCGATCACAAAATCTGTTTGTGTGCACTAATGAGTTTGAGGTGCAAATAGGGTTTATAAGAGACTGTGATGGATTTTTTCTTTGTTGTGTAGGAGAATTGAGAATTATCTTGGCATAATACTCCAATTTTGCTTTCAGAATAGGTTTCTGGTAGATTTTTAAAGCAGTTTTTAATTGCATTTTTAGCTATAAAGAATAAGTCATTTTCCAATTTCTTGCACTCTAATTTTGCTGTCCTCAATGAATCACTGTACTAAGGGGCTGCAGGTTGTGTGCGTGGACGGATTACTGTGGCTGGCCAAACCTTATCTTAGCATGTATTAGAGGACACACATGCACATAAGCGCATGAGTGTATCTACCGTGTATCTGAATACAGACTGTCAACCAAGGAAGAAATCAATATTAATTCTATTTCTGAAATTAGGTATAAGGCAGGTTCATACAATAGTTCAAACTGAAGGTTTCAAATGACACTTGCAATCTTAAAATGTACACAGTGTGAAAGCTAGATTGATGGACAGTGTATAAAAACAAAGGTTGCACTATCCATCATGAATCTGAGGTAATCAAGAATTGTTTATAAAAGCTCAAGAGATTAGTTTGGTGAACTTTCAGTAGAAATTGATACAACATACTAAGTTGGTAATGAAAAAAGAAATGTGAATTTGCCAGTAGATTTGCAACACTTTTCACAATGCGTGGACAATCAAGTGTCTTCATACATCAAATTAATGAAATTCCTTAGGTATGCTTAAAAACTAAGGGGCAGATTTATCAAGGTTTTACGTCACCCTTGGCCATGCAGCGGCAAAACAAAACATAAGCGAGATTTATCAAGCCTGCAAGGGCTTGCCCTGCCTGGCTTGATAAATATGGAGTAAAGGAAGACGGTGCATATTGCTGCTTTGTGTTACTCCGTCGAAAGGAGGCGTGCTATGGGTGAAACCTGGGTGTTCCCGTTCATCCACCTATGGATTTTGTTGCATTCCCAGATTTACCATGAGGTGGTAGACCTGGTAATGCATCAAAATGCTATGCCCCCCCAGGTGAAGATTGACGAAAGGGAATATCTTCACGCCTCCTTGTTTGTTCCTCTTTCTACATGTGCTGCATTCCGCAGCACACATAGAAAGAGGAAAATGCCTTTGAGGATTGTTTTAGTGCAGGAAGGTGTCCCTTCCTGCAATACATAATCATGCGTACAATGCAGGCACTCTTACGCAAGGGAGCTTGCATTGGTGTTAGGCAGACACAAATGCTCCAGTGCTAAGAAAGTACATATATGTGCCGTATAAAATTAATTACTGTGCATTGCTGCCCTTTCCTTTAAATTCAGCGCAGCAAGATGGCTTGCTGTGTTGTGTTGTGTGAAAAAAAAGATAAATATGGGCCTTAATCTATGGGGATAAAACATCTTGGGTCAAACCCAGCAAAGTATGAAAAGATTTGTTTGGCTAATGATTATTGCCACTGCACAGAATTAAAAAAAATCACCTGTGCATTCAGAGCAGAGGTATTATTGAAAGAAGTGAGTGTGAAGTGCAATAAAATACACATCTGGCACAGCAAACTTCCTTTTTTTTCCCAATTTTTATTCAAGTTTTTTACAACACAGTTTTAACCTGCAACCCTCCCACCCCCTCTCTCCCCATGAGGACAGGTCCACTTTTTGTTACATACATAGGTATTTAAGTACACGATAACGGACACCTTAAAGAGGGAATAAGAGAAAAAACACAAAAACATCAAAGCTCTATGCACTCTTAATCATACATTTCCTCCTGTAATGTCTCTATGATACCACATTATTGTGCTGTCAAAACTGGATTGGGCTATTTAGTAATTTAAAATTTTTGAATTTAGCACTGGCTGTTCCCATTATCCGCTCAGTGCTCCTGAATCCAGTCTAGCAGAGGTGGCCATATTTTCATGCCCCTCCGCCGAGTATTATGCCCATTCTGCTTATAGATTGCGACCTCAAGGCTGCATGTCTCAAGTAATCTAGCCCTCCATTGAGGAAAGGATGGTGGAGTAGGATCTAGCCAGGCTGATGCAACGCACAGCAGAAAAATGGCCATTGCAACGAATATCAGCCCTTGTAACTGTTTAGGACGATCATTACTAGAAATGCCCAACATGACCTCTTCAGTTGTAATGTTAACCCTAACATGGGTTAATCCGAAAGATAGCCAGATATTTCATTTATTACATTTGTTAGGATATTACAGGTGGCGAACATATGGACAATGTCTGCAGCGGGGAGTGCGCATCGTGGACATTTAGTGCCTTTATCAGTCCCCCACTTAGCTATTTTATACGGGGTATAGTATAATGAAAAATATGTATTGTAAAATTGCGCCTGCAGTTTTATGGACATTAAGCAAGTGAGTGACAAATCATATGCAATGAGAGGGATACTGGATGGAACTTCAAGTTTAGTCTGCCATGCCGCCCCATGTTTGTCCATATCATCTGGGCGTAAAGCATTAACGTTTTCATAGATCTCACCAATTCTAGGGGGCGTATTACTGCATAGATTTTCAATAACTTGGCAAGTTTAGAATTTAATACGCCTCCCCCTTTCTTTAGTAGGAAATCTCTCACCTGAAGGTATTTAAAAAAGTTCCTATTGGAATTATTAAAATCTGTCTTTAGTTCATCAAATGATTTAATTCCCCGGACTGTAAAGAAGCACCCGAGCTGCCCTATCCCTAATGCACACCATCTCCGTATACAGGAGTCATGAAATATTTATGGAAGGTCCGTATTCTGTGACACCGGTGTATAATGTGAATATCGGCCTAGACTAAGTAGCTTTTTAACCATCCCCCAAACTTTGACGACACTAGAGATGGTTTTGAATTTCACTTTTTTCAGATGATCATCATTAACATGTCGCCAGTGACATCCTGTACTCCCATTCCCCAGGATGAGTTCTTGTGGGGTGGGAATATTCGAATCATCTGGGTTAGTAATTAATAGTCTTATGCTATAGTTCATTACCGAAGCCCAGTAGTAAAGCATGAAATTAGGTAGGGCCCACCCCCCACTCTCTCTCGGTAATGTAATCCATTTGAGTGCTCTACGTGGCCTGCTATAACCCCATATAAACCGTGAGAACAATCTGTCTATATTCTTGAATACTTGTGTTGGAAATTCTAAACATATCGCCCTAAAAAAATATAAAAACGTAGGAAAAAAAACATCTTCACTAGATTAGTTCTACCTCCAATAGATAGGTGCAAGTTATCTAGATATGACAGTTCTCTCTTAGTGTGCAGCATAAGTGGCTCCAAATTATTATTAACAATGTTCCCGATATCAGCACTGATACTAACACCTAGGTATGTCGCCTTATCTGTTATTCTCGGATCTCTCATCACGATCTTAGTGTTAAGCACAATCTGTGTGTTGCTGGAATTTAGCTTATACTCGAGACTCTACCGAAATCCTGTGCTTCGTTTTCTATCTGATTCATAGCGTTTATAGGATCCCCTGTGACAATGGCGATCTTGTCAGCATATACTAAACATTTTGTTTCTAAACAACGCATGCATATAGGGGAGATTAGCACATTCTTTTCGAGCCTGTGTATAAACCCATCAATATAAATGGCAAAAAGGAGGGGTGAACAGGGGCACCCCTGTCGCGTTCCCCTGTTGATGTTAAAATTGTTGGATAAATCCCCATTGATCAGTACCCTAGCTCTGGGATTGACATAGAGCTGTTGGATTGCTGTGATAAATTTCATTCCTATGCCACAGTTTAACATGGCGGCCCACAGGAACTTCCAGGAGACCCTATCAACCGCCTTCTCTGCGTCAAGCAGTATAAGCGCCATAGGGTCTCCTGTTGTTCCCGTGTAATCAAAAAGGGATATGGCTCTTTGCACATGGTCAGTCGTGGATCTACCTGGTACAAACCCATGTTGTCTTTCAGTAACTATTTTGTGGATCTGAGGGGCTAGCCGAGCTGCTAATAATTTGGAGTATATTTTGGAATCCCCATTAATCAGTGTGATTGGTCGATACGACCCCATTTCCTGGGGGTCTTTGTTTTTCTTAGGGAAAACTATTATTTTGGCAAACGACCAGGATTTCGGTGGATTCCCAACCTGGAAGATGTATTTAAAGAGTTCTGTCATGATAATCCTGAGTTGTGGTGCAAATTTGATATAGAACTCAGTTGGGATCCCGTCCAGGCCTGCAGCTTTCCCAGTAGCTAGGGAGTTCATGGAGAGTAGAATTTCCTCCCAACAGAGTGCACTATCTAAAATCTCCTGATCTTCTGTTCCCAAACCCTCTGTAACGGATGAATCTATATAGCTCTTGGGATCCTCGCATTCATGCGCATCTTCATAGTACAGCTTCTGATAAAATCCTTGAAAAGCCTTTCTAATATCTGCCGGATCCGACTTCAAACCCAGCACAGGATCCTTAATTTCTTTAATTAAAGTACTGGATGTCTCTTCCCGGGTTCTAACAGCTAAGTGGTGTCCCACTTTCTCGCTCAGTTCAAATGTTCTTTCCGAATGTCTGACAAATTATTGAAATTCAGATTATCGACATACAATAATATCGGAACAAATATATCACTATTATCGACTTCCTATACTTAACTAGATATGTACAAAAATATCGATATCTTAATATCGATATACACAAACATCGTTTACATTGATATCGACTACTTTTACATCGGTAAACAAAAATATCGCTTTCTAAAAAATATATAGACATGAAATATAATATCGACATCAAAAATATCGTGCACTAACATATCGGATTTTCTACAATATCGACATTTTTTATACATCTCTGTGCACACTTATTTAACTTTTTATATATTTTAACATCTAAATAAACACACACTACTTAAATTAACACTATTGTACCACTATTACATCTTCAAAACTATGCTATTTGTATCATTATATCACCTACACATATAAAAATATTCTATGCTATTTTTATAATTTTATAATGTTTTTGATTTTTCACTTCTATTACAAAGTAATCACAACTGAAATTCAAATATACTAACGAACCAATCACAACCCTGATTTTTAAAATAAACCAATAGCAAACTACTTACTAATGACACTCCCCTATATAAACAATTAAACTCTAAACACAAACTACTTGCTAAAAGTCACTGAAGGAGATTCATCTCTCTCTGAATTGCTGCACAACAACAAGAAAATAAAGAATATCAACCTACAATTACATCTTCAAAGTAAGTAAATAAAATTGAAACTGCATTAATTGCTAATACTACTTACTTACCTGCTAAATACCCAGTGCTCCTTTTCTATTCGTACTACTTGACATGCAAATAAATTATATATAACAATTTTTTATAGATACTACGACTACAGAATATTCTACACAAAATAACTGTGAACAAAAGCATAGGAATACAGATTATAATAACTATGTAAGTAAATTGACAGTTTTTAATTATTTGTAAATAAATCTAAACACACTGAAAGTATGACATTTTTCCCACATATTTCATTTTATTCTCCAGATTCTACTACTGAAAACTACACTACTAAAGAACTAAGGACATCATTACTATTTATACATTACATTTTACTAAGCAAGCATTTGTAAACTGAAATAAAGGTGGAAAAAACCTACAAACATCTTCACTTGTTCTAATCAGTTTGTATTATATATTGTTTTTTTACAGAGCTAACACTACAAATAGATACACAGAAATTATACAGATCTCTAAATTGGGATAAATAAATATACAACTCACTAAGGAAGTATATTAAAGCACATAATTACCAGATAATCTGTTAAAAACCTACCAACATGGTGAATATTCTAACAGATATGTTCCTTATTTTTTTAAGATAAGACTACAAACTACTCTCCAAAAGCCGAAGAAACAACTATACAGGCAAAGACCAACAAAAATAAAAATGTAAGTATCTTCACAATGTAAATCATAAATCTACACTTATTAGTATCCACTTTTGTAGTAGAAATTAGCTGTAACATTGTAAATATACACAATTTTGTTTTAGTAATATACTATTTTCATGTTTTTCATAACAGCTACATCAACATCACAAAGAAGTATCCCCAACAAAAGAATAAAGCAGATCCTAATTTTGCAGTGAATTATAAAACATGTAAGTATATACATTCCTACTTATCACTAATTTAGATTAATTATCACATTTTATTTGACATTAACTATTATGTATATATTTTTTAGATATACAAAGTACAAAATGACAGAAGGTGCTGAATTTGTTACCAGCCAGAAAGGAAAACTATTACTGTGCTACATGGGTTACACTTATACACAAGAAAAGCAATATGGCATGAAAGTTAATTGGAAATGTTGTAAATATTATTCTAACAAGTGCTATGGAAGAGCAACAACTAGAGAAGCTACAGTACTGTATACTAGGGAACACAATCATCCACCAAATGTTACAGAAATAGAAGTTAGAACACCTTTGGAAAATATAAAAGAGGCAAGTACAGGTTCCCAAAAGCAAACAAATGTCATATTAAACGAAGCCATTCCTAAAATCCCTAAAACTGCCACAACCCAAATGCCAAATATTCTCTCTTTAAAAAGAACTATAGCACGAACTAAAAAAGCTACTACTACTACCACACCACCTCCCAGAACATATCATGATATAAACTTAAATGCTAACCAAATTATAACTTTAAACAAACAACCATTTATAGTTTACGACAACGAAAACAATGACAAAAGACTTATAATATTTGGTACAAATATGAATTTAGTTAAACTTCAGCAAAGCCAATATTGGATGATGGATGGAACATTTAACATCGGTCCCAAACCATTTTTCCAATTATACACAATACATGGCCTCTACCACAACTGCAACATACCACTACTATATGCACTATTACCAAACAAAAATAATTCCACATATATGGAATTATTAAATATTATTAAACAAAAAACAAATGATTTTTCTCCTGAAAAAATCATTCTAGATTTTGAGCAAGCAATGCTCTCAACAAATGTAAACCAGTGTATATGGAGACATCTACAAAAAACTACCCTAAGTGTAGAATTTGCTACTAACTCATCTTTTGCTTTCCAAATTAAAAAACTCATTGCACTTGCTTATGTCCCAGAAACAGACGTAGCTGAACACTACAACATTCTTATAGACAGCCCCTTCTACAAACAAAATGAAGCTAAGTTAAGTCCATTTCTCGACTACTTTGAAGACACCTGGGTAGGCAGACTCCACAGATCTGGCCACAGAAGAAACCCCAAATTCCTAATACCCTGGTGGAACGTTTACAGAAGCACCCTAAATGGAGAATCTAAAACTAACAACGCAGTAGAAGGTTGGCACAATGCATTTGTACAATCAACTGGCAGAACAAAACCTACTCTAGAACATTTTATTAAATGCCTACAGAAAGAACAAAGCTACCAGGAATTCAGACCAATCTATAACTGAACTAGTCCCTAAAACGTCAAAACAAAATAAGCAAATGCACAAATACCTAGAAGAACAAGTAAAACTGTACCCTAGTACAAAAGGCATAGAATACTTAAACATCATTGCCAAAACGCTACTCTGAATAATTACCAAAAATTCATAAAGCCCTAAAACTATCACCTAACTATGCAAAACATATCAAACGTGAGCTTCAAAAGTATTTAATGTATGCAATATATAGAGATATTATTCACATATATGCACACATTTAAAACAAAATCACAACTAGAAAACAATTAGATATTAATAATCACATTACCCACCCACAAAAGATAACAAAGAAATGACTTACCAATCATGTTGTAAATCCAATGACGTCCTTCTCCACCAAAGTAATCCAGGTAGTGCAAAAGTAACCCAAAAAAAATGTAAAAATACAACTGTTCCGTAAATAAGAAATCCACGTTGTGAAGAGCCATCGAATATCCATAAAAAACCTGAAAAAGTAGAAAAAATAAAGAATCGCTCCAGGAGAACCAAAAAATGTAAAGAAGTGTTTGTAAAGCAGTGGTGAATAAAACAAACAAACACTTCCTTAAAAAAAAACGGAACTTCCGATGTAGCGTACACCTATGACAAAAACATAGAAAACAGACATTCCCACCCAGAGAAAGTAACACATAATTAAGTACTAACATTGTAAAAAACATGATTTAGCTAGTACATATACTGTAAACTGACAAAAATTAACTCTATAAACAATCAGTTAACTAAGTAAAACTACGTGTATGTACCACACGGAAATATTTGTTTTCTAAATCTAAAACTCAACTCCCTCACATTTAACAACACTAAATATAAGGTCACTACTCTCAAAACATCATTAAAAGACATATAAAACATATAAAATAAACCTTACCTGAAGCGACGTGAAGTGTCTCCCAACCGCGATCAGCTCTTCATCCAAATCACCCAAAACAACCTAACCCGGTTACAAAATAAACAACCCAAAAGCATTAAAATAGTCCCAAGTATAAAATATAATATCAATACTTTACTAAATTGCCTAAAATAAATAAAAAATAGCTATAATTGCGAAAAAATATTTACTTTTGTCCTACTCTGATTTGATTTACAAATATGTATAGAAACGTTATATATAAATATTATGAAAAGAATAATATTTATTTAAACAATGTATAAAAATATTACTAGATTGTCACTAAATATAAAAATGTTAAAAATGTGTTAACAAAATTTGTGACTTATATTATAAACGTTTTATGTTTAGAAATGAAGCTGAAAATAATATTTTTAAATAAAAAATTTGTTATTACTACATTTTTGTTTTAATGTAAAATATGTAAAAGTATAGTAAATAATATTACATATTAATAAAAA
This sequence comes from Lissotriton vulgaris, assembly GCF_964263255.1. Taxonomy (NCBI): domain Eukaryota; kingdom Metazoa; phylum Chordata; class Amphibia; order Caudata; family Salamandridae; genus Lissotriton; species Lissotriton vulgaris. The sequence continues at coordinate 1,570,827,188 of NC_141694.1, read as the reverse complement.
GATTTTAAAAATATATAATGCTTCTGTAAATTTGCTTGTCATTGTGTTTAGAAAATATGTTCATAAAAACGTTTCATAAATGTGAATTTGTTATGATTAAAATTGTTATCTCAGAAAAAATAAAAAACATAATAAAAATTATTTTGTACAATCATGTTGAACTATTTTTATTATTGTCTTACTATAATCTAACAATCTTATTATATAAAAAATGTCCAATTTATATAAAATTTGAGTAGATGTTGGACACTAATTATTTAATAATTAATATTCCAACTCCAGTCTACATTAAATTGGAGTAGGTGCTGGACACTAATTAATTATTAATTAATATTCCAACTCCAGTCTACATTAAATTGGAGTAGGTGCTGGACACTAATTAATTATTAATTATTATTCCAACTCCAGTCTACATTAAATTGGAGTAGGTTCTGGACACTAATTATTTAATAATTAATATTCCAACTCCAGTCTACATTAAATTGGAGTAGGTGCTGGACACTAATTATGTGTTAATTAATACTCCAACTCCAGTCAACATTAAATTGGAGTAGGTGCTGGACACTAAATAAATATTAATTAATATTCCAACTCCAGTCTACATTAAATTGGAGTAGGTGCTGGACACTAATTAATTAATAATTAATATTCCAACTCCAGTCTACATTAAATTGGAGTAGGTGCTGGACAATAATTATTTAATCATTAATATTCCAACTCCAGTCTACATTAAACTGGAGTAGGTGCTGGACACTAATTATTTAATAATTAATATTCCAACTCCAGTCTACATGAAATTGGAGTAGGTGCAGGACACTAATTAATTAATAATTCATATTCCAACTCCAGTCTACATTAAATTGGAGTAGGTGCTGGACACTAATTATTTAATAATTAATATTCCAACTCCAGTCTACATTAAATTGGAGTAGGTGCTGGACACTAATTATTTATTAATTAATATTCCAACTCCAGTCTACATTAAATTTCAGTAGGTGCTGGACACTTATTATTTATTAATTAATATTCCAACTCCAGTCTACATTAAATTGGAGTAGGTGCTGGACACTAATTATTTAATAATTAATATTCCAACTCCAGTCTACATTAAATTGGAGTAGGTGCTGGACACTAATTAATTAATATTTAATATTCCAACTCCAGTCTACATTAAATTGGAGTAGGTGCTGGACACTAATTAATTAATAATTCATATTCCAACTCCAGTCTACATTAAATTGGAGTAGGTGCTGGACACTAATTAATTATTAATTAATATTCCAACTCCAGTCTACATTAAATTGGAGTAGGTGCTGGACACTATTTAATTATTAATTAATATTCCAACTCCAATCTACATTAAATATGAGTAGGTGCTGGGCACTAATTATTTAATAATTAATAATCCAACTCCAGTCTAAATTAAATTGGAGTAGGTGCTGGACACTAATTAATTATTAATTAATATTCCAACTCCAGTCTACATTAAATTGGAGTAGGTGCTGGACACTAGTTAATTATTAATTAATATTTCAACTCCAATCTACATTAAATTGGTGTAGGTGTTGGACACTAATTAATTTTGAATTAATATTCCAACTCCATTCTACATTAAATTGGAGTGGGTGCTGGACACTAATTATTTAATAATTAATATCCCTACTCCAGTGTACATTAAATTGGAGTAGGTGCTGGACACTAATGAATTATTAATTAATATTCCAACTCCAGTCTAAATTAAATTGGAGTAGGTCCTGGACACTAATTAATTAATAATTAATATTCCAACTCCTGTCTACATTAAATTGGAGTAGGTGCTGGACACTAATTAATTAATAATTAATATCCCAACTCCAGTCTACATTAAATTGGAGTAGGTGCTGGACACTAATTAATTATTAATTAATATTCCAACTCCAGTTTTCATTAAATTGGAGTAGGTGCTGGACACTAATTAATTATTAATTAATATTCCAACTCCAACCTACATTAAATTAGAGTAGGTGCTGGACACTAATTAATTATTAATTAATATTCCAACTCCAGTCTACATTAAATTGGAGTAGGTGCTGGACACTAATTAATTATAAAGTTATATTCCAACTCCAGTCTACATTAAATTGGAGTAGGTGCTGGACACTAATTAATTAATAATTAATATTCCAAATCCAGTCTACATTAAATTGGAGTAGGTGCTGGACACTAATTAATTAAGAATTAATATTCCAACTCCAATCTACATTAAATTGGAGTAGGTGCTGGACACTAATTATTTAATAATTATTATTCCAACTCCAGTCTACATTAAATTGGAGTAGGTGCTGGACACTAATTAATTATTAATTAATATTCCAACTCCAGTCTACATTAAATTGTAGTAGGTGCTGGACACTAATTATTTAATAATTAATATTACAACTCCACTCTACATTAAATTGGAGTAGGTTATGGACACTAATTAATTATTAATTAATATTCCAACTCCAGTCTACATTAAATTGGAGTAGGTGCTGGACACTAATTAATTATTAATTAATATTCCAACTCCAGTCTACATTAAATTGGAGTAGATGTTGGACACTAATTAATTAATAATTACTATTCCAACTCCAGTCTACATTACATTGTAGTAGGTGCTGTAGACTAATTAATTAATAATTACTAATCCTACTCCAATTTAAATTAATTTGATGTAGGTGCTGGACACTAATTAATTATTAATTATATTCCTACACCAATTAAAGATAATTAGATGAAGTGCAGAACACTAATTAATAATTTACTACTATTCCTACTCCAATTAACTAAAAATTGATGTAGGTGCTGGGCACTAATTAATTCCATTTTATTACATATTAATAATTCTTTTTATATAAATATATTATTTTGTACATACATTTTAATACACTCCCCACCCTTATCCCCTATAAATCCAATAACCCGCTCCTAAAACTAGATATCTATTATTAAATTTTATATTTTTTAAAAATATATATATTTTTTTCTTTTTAAATTTTATTGTCATTTTTTATTTTTTTAATTTTTGTTACATACATTTTAATACACTCCCCACCCTTATCCCCTATAAACCCAATAACCCGCTCCTAAAACTAGATATGCATTTTTATAATTTATATTAAATAGATATTTTTTTCTAATTGTATTTTGACATTTTATCATAACTTTTTATACTAATTTCTGTAATTTTTTTAACTATTTTTTTTTTCAATCAAAAATGATATTTTGTCTTGTCGATATTTTGTCATACGATATTATTGATTTCGATATTTTATTATACTTAGCTATTACGATATTTTTGTATCCGAAATGTATGTTTCCCAATATTATTGTCCTTCGATATATTATCTTCGATATTTTGTCTTTCCGATATTTTTTTGTTCGATATTATGTCTGATTACCGTTCTTTCCCTAGGGTGGGGGAGCACAAGGACCTGGATCTCCACAAGGGTCACAGGGTGTTTTCAGGGGGAAAAAAGGGATGGAGACTAAGGAGAAAAGGCTGTATTCAGGGATCGCATATTATTCATCCGGGGACTCAGAAAGATCTACATGGCTAAATTAAAAATACTTTCTTTGAACATATGTGGCCTGAACGATATAAAGAAAAGGCAGAAAGTGGCGGAAGGACTTAAGCTGTATGGCGCAAACATTATATGTCTCCAGGAGACTCACATTGAGGGGTCACAGCAATACCTATTGAAAACCCTCGTAGACTTATTTCAGCCACATCGCAAGGGTCACGTACAAGGGGGTGGCCATTCTGGCAAAAGGAGGGGGGTGCAGTTCTCGCACTCAATTGCGGATAAATGTGGGCGTTGTGTGATAACCGAGTGCTGTTATAATAAAGGGAAAAACAAATTGACATTTTGCACAGTGTATGGCAGTATTAGTGATGACCCGGACGTTTTGATTAAGATATCCAATGAACTGGTACACTGGCCCCCGTGATTGTTTGTGGAGATCTTAACATTCATTTACCTGGCGATTGGTCATCCGACCCAGGATTTCAATTTCAGGGTAGGAAAAGAAAGGTATATCAATCTCTGAAAGGTATGTTTTTGCTTCATGGCGTAATAGACGGGTGGTCGGAGAAATACCCGGGAGATCCTGGATATACATTTTACTCGCATCCACACTCTAGACATGTAAGACTTGATTACATGCTCATGTCCAATACTCTAAAATCAATCTGCCAAATAGGGTTCACAACCCACTTGAACTTACCATTGCAGTGGGGGCTGATAGACCCACAGGTGCTATTTGGACGTTTGAAAGAGCGCTATTGAATAACGAAGAATATTGTTTGTATATGAGAACATGGATTCCGGCCTTTTTGGAGGATAATCTGGGGTCCACCTAAAAAAAACAGTATGGGATACCCTGAAGGCCTGTGTCAGGAGTGAAACTATGCGGTTTTCATTCCGACATAAAAAAGCAGAAAGACAAAAAATGATATCCTTAGAGCAAAATCTGCGGAGAGCAGAAAAAGATCTGATCAAGTCAGTACAGGATGGCGAGGTAACAGACAGGGAGATAAACAATTTGGCAATTGTTAAAAACTACATTTCTGAAATTCTAATCGAGAAAGCAATTGTCAGAGCAACTACCCGCAGGGAAAGAACATATGAACTGGCACAGAAAACTTCCAATGTATATGCCAAAATAAAATGTACCTATAGCCACACCAACAATATATTGTTAACGTCATGTCAACCCATGCAAAATAGGGACCTCATTATCATGCAATGATGACAAAAACCATGGACGCACTACAAAATATTTCACTGGAAAGCACACTAACAATATATATTCAAATTATGGAACAAATTGCAGAAACAGGCAGGGAAAATGTGAAATGGGCCTCACTGAGCTGGGATTCCTATATCTCAATTGTCCAGTATAATCATCAAATAACCATTGCTATTGGTTGTCTGGACATTTGTTTGTCAACAAAGAGAGGTAATAAGGAGCTATCATTTACATCAATTACCATGAACAGTGAAGTCAAATTGGTGCTTCACAGATATCGACAAAGAGATTTGATGTGAGTGTAAAGGGTTTATTAAACGATTAATTGAAAATCATTTGTAATTCAGTAAGTTTTTATATTTCAGTCTTCATTGTTACAGAGTCAAATAATATAAAAGTCGATATTTCAGAACAAGATAAAACACTGTATTAGTAAGACTTACAATAATATTTAGAAAATGCAGCAAGTGTGTTTCTATTAATACAGATTGAGAATAAAGGATACTTAACTTCAGCAAACAAGCAAGGTAAGGTGTCAGTTTTAGAAACCCAAAAGAAGAAATCTGATAAGAGAAAAAGAATGCATAGGCATGAAGCCTTAGCACTCGGGTAGTGGAGTTACCAAATACTGAAGTGGCATCCTCAGCCCAAAGTAAATAGACATCCTTAAGATTTGCCTCCTAAGTTCTACAGTTCTAAAGCTAATCTAACATTTCTGGAGGAAGAGCTCTCAGAGAAGGGAACCTCTCTAGTCTAAGAAACACATGGTAATGTAATGCTACAAAACATAATTTGCAACATCTCTCCCATCTCTCACTCCCATAAGCCACTCAGTCTTCAGCAAACTCTGGAAGAAGGTATAAACTCCCCAGTTTCTCACATCTTCACTATGAGCTATGCAACCTTGTCCTTAGGTTGTCACTTTTAATAGATCGTGTGGTTGAAACAGTTCTTCCCAAGAGTTGTGTTTCCTGCCATCTCCTCTCATCCCGGTGAGTACATCACTATCCGTTGTCTAACATGTAACAAATGCCTTGACTAGCTAACAAAAGAGTTCTGGGAAATTGCAGCATCTGAAGTTGGTAGAAAGCAGGAGCAGCCCGTGTAAGTAAGGAGGGTGGTGCGGGGAGGGCAGGGGGGGTCGACAAATGACGATGAAGGAAAAAACAACAAAAAACAGAAAACCACTTACCTTGCGCCTGTCGCATCACCAACTTCTTTTTTATTTTTATTTTCCCTCATCGTTGTCTGTTGACTGACCCCACCCTGCCCACCCAGCCCACCCCTCTTACCTGCATGGGCCACTCCTGGAAGAAACAGAAAACCATCCTGTGCAGAGTTATAACGTGAAAGCAGGCCTCTTAGCTGTAACATGTAAAGTCGACATTTAAATTGACATCAGAATTTTGCTAATTTAATTAATTAAAATAGGTTAATGCAAGTGTTTGCTAACAGTGCCTAAATATGATTACCTAGTACAAATATTTTCATTTATAATGCATGTTTTATTCAGCATTGTAATTAGCATTTTACAGTCAAATGCGTTTAAAGTTACAAAATGAGAAAACTTGCTGTATTAAGTTCCCCCCTCTGATGGGTAGAATCAATTAATCAATCAATCTATCAGAGGTTTGTAAAGCACAGCTGCTCACCAATGATAAATATTACTCTTTCTTTCCTCCATTTCTATTTCTTCTTTCCTTTGCTATTTCTCTTTCTTGCTACATAACATCTAAATCCCTTATATAAACAAATAAACATATAAGGCAAATTCCAATAATCAATATAGGTTTTTGGATAACACCTACAAATCCAGGGAAAGATTTACAAGAAACTGATGCATCTGTACAGATGCGTAAGTTTGCCTGCATCTGCCTTCAAAACCTTGCACCACCATGGATGCGCCGTAATTGCAATATGGTGCACCATGGCACAAGGATTGACAGATGCGTCAGAAATTCTGACGCATCTGTTGGCGCAAACTTGACACATTTCTGGAAATGCTCATGAAAATGATTCAACTTCAGCAATGCGCCACAACAGAATGGTGAGTCCCATTCAAAAAGCCCTGCGTCATTCCTTATGCCTGGTCTGAGAAGGCGTTGGAATTTTGACCAAGTGAAGGCTTAGAGTGACGCAGTGAAATGTTGTAAATTTCACTACTTCAGTTTTACATGGCTTTTCGCGTGGGAACACCGACCCTGTATATATTATACCTGACGCAGGTATTATGTGGCACAGGACTTTACAAGATGAAGCATCTCCCTTGACATGTCACATTGTAAATTGGCCGCAATGTGGAGCATTCTTTTTGCCGCCGCAGCGTCACAAAAAGTGGCGCGGCGGCGCAAAACTGTTGCAAGGCGCTTGCAAATCTGCCCCCTAGTACCTATACTTTCAAGCCAATTTCCTATAACAGAGCTCCTTTACATATGGTTCCTAAAGCATTATTGCTTCTAAATGTTCTAATTCAGGTTTTAAGTCAGAATTGTTCTTTGTAAATTCTTCTATTGTCTTACTTTTGTTTAGTATGTACAAACAGCAACGTTGTGCCTTCAACATCTTTTCTGCCAACAATATGTCCATAGCTAATTGATCTTGCAAAACCAATGATCTACTAGCTACTAATTGTGTATTTTCTGCCAACGAAGTAGCAGATGTACTTGTGGCTAATTTATCCACTTTTTTTAGAAAACTTTCAGAATTTCTTGTCCTTTAGGACTACTACTGAGTGAATAACCACTCAAAAAATGTCTCCCACTAATTGCACCCCATCATTAGCACTATGTCTATGTCTGTGAGTTGGATTCATTCTTAAAACCTCTATGCTACTCACAAGATAAATTGTGGGAATCAATAAAGCCAAATAACAAACCCCCTCCCAATCAGCGAGCAATTAAAAAATGGATCTTGCCCACGTATAAAATAAACTCCAGGGATAACTGGATATTCCCAAGTTAATATTTGAACAGGCCTTCTAAGAACTTCAAATGTATGTTCACAGATACTTATCCCCATGTGATTTCTTCGTTTATAAAATCATAGTTCCCCTTTCTACCATCCGTCCAACATCAATCTGTGATATACCATTTTCTTTCATACTCCTCTCCCTTCTGTTTCCACACTCTTTAAACCATCTTCTTTCTTTGTTGTATTATGAAACACAATAAAACATGTGAGCTCTCATTTCCGCTAAAGGGTTGGACACATTTAATTTCTAATGCACTCATTGAGCATGTCAAATTTCATTCATATGCCTTAACTGCATCCTTTTTTGTAGGGGACCTAAAGAAAAAACAAGCTGTTTCCATCGTCTTAGCCTTTGGAGGAGGATGCCTACTTTCGTGAAGATAAACTAAGCAATATACTACATGTAACTGCGTATGAAAGTGTTATATGATCATAGGACACATCCTCAGCAGGTGAAACAGGCAAGTGTGCACGAACATATCAAATCCTTAGCATCTAAAGCATGTGTCTACTCTTGGACTGCACTAGGATAATCATTGAAAGTGAAACCCATACTGAAGTATCTATAAATGAAGCTTTTAATTTTTCTGATTTATCGTATGTGCTGGTGATGTAGGCGAAGGAGTAGATCTAAGGGTTTCTGTCATAGGTGCAATGGTCATACCAAATAAAAGAGTTATACATACTAACACCACAACTGCTAATGTTACTGCAATCACTGCTTTTAATCTGGTCTTGGTTAGGAAACATGTTTGTCCACAGTCAGACCTTTTGTAGAATATAGAGGCAGCCTGACTTAATATTCTACTTATGCAAAATAAGCAAATCATTTTAATGGCTATTTTGCTACTATTTCATTCAGCTTACATAAATCAGTCTTTGTGAGGCATCCTCAGCTCTACTCTGTGTTCTTCAAAATGTGGTATGCCTACCCTTCTGCTGCAGCCTTTGACCTAGGGAATTATTCTTATTTTTTTTAATTTTCTTATGCAATCATGGTTATGTTAATATATCAGTCATTACAGTCTAATCAATAGCTTGGTTCAGACACAGTTCATAGTATAGCTCAAAGAATCAATTATTGTTGAACTGAATCAATAAGATATCAAATGAGTCAAGCTTAATTATGAATTAGTTTCAAGGGTTTATGCAGTGATAATATGGCATATCATTGCATTTAATTTTCTTGCTCTCAGTTTATTCAGATCATAGGCTCAAGAATTAGGCACATTGTCTGTATAATAAGTCCATTTCGGTGCTAAATACCTGCAAAAAGGTACTCTGACTCCCTTTGATCGCTGAGGTGTCTGTTGATCTTCTTCTATGTTAATTTTACCACTAGCTTCTCTGTTCTTTTGATGGTATGTGGTATACGTTCAACTGACAAACTAAATTTAATTTCACTTTTTATTCTTTGGCGATTCCACTTACCTAAGAAGTCTCCCACTTTTCACACTTGTTCCTTCACCAGAATCATTTGTTTGCAACGGTGATGGTTCTAAAGTGTCCCCTCTTTCAGTTCTCGTATTTTCATCTTCAGTGGATGCTTCCATATCACTCTGTTAGATTTCAGGAACCTGGATAGGTGATGAACTCTGATGGATGTCTATCCCCTCTGGTATTTTAGGACTAATGAGAACAGGAAGACACAGTCCTGGTTCAAATGTCACCACCTCCTCATGTGGGCACCCCCTCTGGTTCTTCAGGATGTATGGATGCAGGAGGCGCCAACCTTGTTCAAATGTCACCACCTCCTCATGTGGGCACCCCCTCTGGTTCTTCAGGATGTATGGATGCAGGAGGCGCCGACCTGGTTCAAATGTCACCAGCTCATCAAGTGGACACCTCACCATCCTTGCTCTGACCTGGGTATGTGAGGCATGAATCCAGTTACTTTCCCACCACACTTTACTGCCATGATAATGATCAGGATAACCTTAAAGGGACCCCTTCCACCCTAGCACCAAACAGGATTTGCAAACATGCTTTTTTATTATGACTTAAGCACAGGGACTAATATCATGGCATTGCTCCTAACTTAGGATGTCAGTTGCGGTGAACGGACATAATATCGAAATCAAAATATCGAAATGACAATATATCGAATTTTAAATATCGAATGTACTAAAATATCGAATGTCAGTATATAGAAGGCCAAAATATATTTTTTCTTTTTATTTAATGAATATTGAATGTTAAAATATCGAGTATAAAATATTGTTATGACAAAATATAGTTATTTTGTAAAGGTAAGTAATATCGGAAATGATAATATAGATTGTTAAAAATATCGAATATTATAAATATCGAAATGTAATGAATGTAATAATAATAATGTAAACATATTATAAATAGTAGTTGTTTAAAATGCGTTTTCATGGAGCGTTTTGTAAATTTTCTACATTTTCAGGATTGTTATGGTATTTGACAGTTGGATTCATCTATAGAGGAATTATTTTGGAAATATTTGCATTTTTGCATTTTGTTTGGGTTTATTTAATGCCGTTTGGAGAACTCGACACCTGGATGGACTTAGAACTTGTGTTCAATTAGCTTTGGAGCTACAACAAATGTAAGTAGTTTTTAAATTGGTATGTGGGAGGGAAATGTAATTTATTTCTATTTTAATATGTGTTGTATTTTGTAAAATATTATTATTTTGTCAATATATATTTGCTATTTTATGACTTGTATATATTTGGCAAATGAATAATGTTTTATAATAATGAAAATATTTTATATATATATATATGTTCTGTTGTATATGAAAATGTTTTAATTAATGTTTAGATTGGAAGTAATTGATGGTTTTTGCAATTAGGGATTAGTAATTTAAGCCTCTAGTTGTAGGAGACTTAGCTTTGTAAAAGCTCATACATTTTGTTTGTCTGTTTAGTTAGTTTTGGTCCAATTAGTGTAATGGATTGTTCCATCCGTAGTTTTTGGTAACTTTGCTCATTTTGGATACTTCCTAGTAATTTTTGCAGTGTGGATGTACCTCTGCCTGTTGTTGCCTGGAAGGCGTTATGCCACCCTTCCACAGCGTTGGTACTTTTGGCTTCTTTGTTCAGGGTACTAATGTAAACGTTCCACCATGGTATGTGGAACTCTGGAAATCTTCGTTGACCTGAACGGTGTAGTTGCCCTACCCATGTGTCCTCAAAGTAATCAAGTAGTGGGCTTAGTTTCTCCCCATGTCTCTTGTTGTATGGACTCTCTATTAGCAGGTTATAGTGTTTTACTACGTCTGTCATAGGCACATAGGCTAGGGCTACAAGTTTTTTTATGTGGTATGTTAAGGTGCTATCTGTTACCACAGGTGCCCCCAGGCTGCCATCCGGCAGCCTCACACCCATGGGGGCCCTGCTGGGGGCCCTCAAAGACAGCTTCTGACTGCCTTGCTGTGCCGGACACAGAGGCACGAAAAGGCAGTGAAAAGCGGCCACCGTACTCCCTCGTCGTAAATAAGCGACTGGGGGAGTACTGAGGGATTTCCGGTCTGCAGACATGTTCTCCGAGCCTGTCCTCCGCAATCTCAAAATCCAAGTCGGATTCCTTTCCAACCGAGCCAAACGGAATGGCTTGGTCGGAAACAAATTCGGCACTGACCAATTCGGTCGGAAGGGCTCCGAACATGGGGGTCGATTATGATGGCGGTGAATCCGCATCCTACGGGCGAGTGGAAGCCAAAGCCGGCCCGAAGGATGCGGATTTTCCGTCGCGGTCCATGAAACACCCACCGCTAGATTATGATGGCGGTGGGATCAGCGGTATACAGCAGGTCCGTCCGCAGCTGATCCGCAGGGTGTCGACCCCAATATGGTGGCTGTGTCTGCAAGACACCGCCAGCCATATTGTGATGGGTGCGGAGACATGCTTTTCCGCGGCGGATGTTCTGCCATGGAAAAGCATGTGAACCTTTACTTCTGGGGGCCCCTTGCGGGCCCCCAGGATGTTGGAGGGTGGGGCAGTGCACATGGGGGGTACCTATGGTACCCCCCTGCATATGCATATATAAAGTGGCAGGCACCGAGCGGTGCATGCCGCTTTGTGCATGCACATGCAAAGCATGCATTTTTTACTTTGAGGCTGGGTGCTGCTTTAAGCAGCACCCGCCGCAATGTTAAATATACAGGATGTGACTGCCAGGGTGGCGGTCACATCCTAATTCCTATGGAGGGAACGCGGCTGCCCCTGCGGACGGTCCCTCTACCTCGGGGTGGCGGACAGACGCTGGTCCGTCCGCCATCCTAATAGGCCTCATGGTTTGGAGCCCTACCGACCGAAATCGGAATCGGCCCCTCTCTGTTGACTTTTTGGAGAAATCTCCACAGGCACTGATTAAAATGATAGTAGCATCCTTGGATAGCTGTATTGCAGTATGTTTTTAAAATTGCATTAATCATTGCAACTTTAAAATCCATGATTAGTTTATGTGGGAAGTAATTAGGATTTTCTGACTTCAATTTGTTGAGAATTTCTAGATTAGTAGTATGCGTTTTATTTGGGAGTAGGCAGTAGATGAAGGGTATATTAGTATTTTGGTATATAGCATGTATTGTATTCAGTTGATAAAATGGCTTTGGACATACTTTAAAAGTGTCATCTATCATCCAGGTGTTGCATTGTTGGAGTTTAGTCAAGTTATTTGCAGTGGCAAACATTATTATACGTTTTTCACTGTTGTTATTGTCTAAGAAAATAAATGACTCTTTGTTATGGGTAATGCTAAATTCTGGTGGGATGTTTACTTTTTGGAAAGTTTTAGGGCTAGGCATGGTCGTTGTTGTTTTTGTTTTGTCTAATTATAACCTTTTTTAATGCATCAATGGATGGTAGTTGTCCAGATGCATGTTGGGGTATTTGCAGTAGCTATTCTTTTAAAATTTCAATAGTGGGCCTGTCTGTGCTACTGCCCTACCATGCCCTTGTGAATTCCAATAGAATGCCCAGGTTCTGGTGTTAACCTGGGCTTCTATGGGAATTCACAAGTCCATAGTATCAAGCCCAATATCGCCTCTTTAGCTGCAGTTTTCTGTCGATAAAAGCAGCAATAATGTATCGCCCTTTCTTGATAACAGGCCCCATGTTCTCTAAAAAAAATATATACATTCTACAGATAACTACTAAACAACAATAGCATATCTGAGGATATCAGTCTGGTCGGTGTGAAAAAAGACCTTTTGTTGAAGGACGAGAACCCTCACTCACCCGGAGATGATGTGCTGCATTATGGGGCTCCCTCCTCACACCCGGGCAGCAAGGTCCCAGGTGTGGGATGCAACTCTTCAAAAAATGATGTGAAGAGAGGATGTAGCCTTACGGCTAGAGCGGTTGACTTTGAGGCTGGGGACACTGGTTCGAGTCTCTTCGGCAATGACGCTCAACAGCCTGTGATTCTGGGCAAATCACTTAATCTCCCCCTGCCTGATAAAAATGAGTGTGTCCTTCTGAAACGAAACTGGTGCTCATGTAAAGCGCTCTGATACCAGATATCTCGAGTCTAGTTTGCACTGCATAAAACCCATTAAAAAAAACAGAGGAGATGAGGTCTTTTGAATAAGGGAGGCCTAAGAAATCAGTGAGAAAGGGGCAGAGTGCAAATGAAATCATTTATGAAAATATTAAAACTGTATTTAAGGGACCTAATACCTTTGAACAATTATTTTCTAGAAAAAGAAATTGTTTAAAAATGTATTTTATTTCATATGATTTCATAGTGGTTGCAATAAAAAATAATAGAATTGAGTCTGTATCCTAGGGTCTCTGCGGGAACTCTCATATGACGGGAATTGGTAGCAACCACATTCACACCTATCTTACAATTCTGTATTTCCCTGATGGGACTGTGAAAATCAAACTCAAGCCCAAGTCATGGAAACTACATTGTCCGTGATTCCATGAGGCACATGATGCACGTAACGAGCTCTGTCACTTCCTTTCTTTCTTCAATTTTTACACTGCTTGCACAGTGTCCCTCCCTCTTGCGGGGACCCTGCCACAGAAGAGTCACTCGGACCGCACCACAAGTGAGTGTGGGCCATTGAATGTAGTAAAGGAGTATGCGAGATTGGAAACAAGCTTGTCCATTTTGCTTGAGGGTTGGGCCGAAGTTTCTGTCTCTTTCACAATGACGGTCCGAACCCGACAAAATTGCATGTAGATGTTGGAGTATCATCCTGTGACGTATCGGTAGGTTTTCATACCTCCATAGCTGTTTAGATAGATATATTGGAATATGAAGCATGGCTATCATCTTTATTTTCGGTTGACTTTAACTGCACACTATGCATACCATCATGCTGTTTGAATTTCATATAATTGACTTGTTCCACACGACTATCATGTGTCCCTTTGTTTTTTTCCCTTTAGCCGAGTCCCAAGTTGGGTACCTTATGGCTGAAGAGAGGTAATAGAATCCCTCTAACCAGGTAACCACCATTCAATTTAATTTTTTTTGACATATATATATTGTATTTTGTTGGGGGCTGTTTCTTTATTGTGCATAAATGTTGGCCAAATGACAATTGACTTATGATTTTTGTTTATTTTACAGATGAGATGATGTATTTATCACCCGCAATATATACAGGCTACAAACCTTTGACGGCAAGTATAAACATCTGTGTTGAGCAATTTTTGCATTATTATATTTCACATTTGCTGAGTGACTAGTTTTCTATTTGGTCCTGAGGAATGCCCATGAACTCCTTTGGAGGTCGGGCCTGGGCAGAAACATGTTGAGCACGAATAGGCGTATATTTGTTGATAACTCCTAGTCCTCTTTGTTTTTTATTCCTGTACTAGGGTATCATTGAATAAAAGTATTTGGTCCCCAAATACGGTTTTAATATCTTCACCCATTTTTTAATTTGCACTCTGCCCCTTACTCACCAATTTCTTAGTTCTCCCTTATTGAAAACACCTCTGCTCCTCTTCACATACCTTTTTGGAAGAGTTGTAGCCCGCACCTGGGACCTGCCAGCCTGGGTGTGAGGAGGGAGCCCCATTATGAAGCATGTCAACTTCGGATAAGTGAGCATTCTCGTCCTTTAAGACAATGTATGCTTTCACTCCCGACTAGACGGATATTCTCAGATACTTTATTGTTGTCTAGTAGTTATCTCTAGGACGTGTAATTTTTTTTTGAGAACATACCCTTTGTGAGTTTCTATATTGACAGGGAGTAGTACGCTCTCCTTTTGGGGCTTCTCCCTTAGATCTTTAGTGTGTATATCTACATTTTAGTTTTCCCCTCTAACTTAGCATCTATTTGAAATGGTAGTTTGAACATGATTTTTACTAACATAATAAAATGCCATACACACATTTATTATGGATGGACATTGTTGGTCTAAAGTCTGCACTGTTAGTTTAAGGGACACAGTAGAATGCAATGTCCTGGCTTTGTTTTGCACTCGCTGAGACAACTCTTTTCCCCCAACTAAGTAAAGCTATTTTTCTGCTTCTCATGCAGACTGAGATAAGGCTGGTGTTTTATTGTTGCCCATTTTGAATTTGGTGAGAGTCACTTCACACTGAAGTAATCATGTATACTGCGGAGAGCTGGTAATGTGAGGCAGCTCTGCAGGTCTTACACACATTTAAAGAATTAAGATAGCTACCTGCACAGATGTGTGTGGGCTTGCACACTGAGACAAAGAACCTTCATTACCCTCAGACTTGACACCAAGGTATCGGGTTAGATCATTCTGACTGGGTCTGGCAGAAGGGTACCTCCACCATCCTCTTGCTAGTGTAGGGCCATTCGTGACAGATGGGAATAATATTAGGAATAATCAACATGTTGAATTATTGGTATTTTTCACCATTCTAATAATCAATCAATCAATCAGTGACACTTGTATAGCGCGCTACCTACCCGTAGGGTCTCAAGTCGCTGGGGGGGGGGGGGGGAGGGGGGGGTGCCGCTACTGCTCGAACAGCCAGGTCTTCAGCTTCTTCCTGAAGGAGAGGTGGTCTTGGGTCAGGCGCAGGTCGGTTGGGAGGGAGTTCCAGGTCTTGGCGGCCAGGTAGGAGAAGGACCTTCCTACCGTAGTCGCTCTTCGGATGCGGGGGACGGCGGCGAGGGCGTGGTTGGCTGATCGGAGGTGGCATTTGGGAGCGTAGAAGTTGATTTGGCTGTTGAGGTAGCTCGGGCCCTGGTCGTGTAGGGCTTTGTGTGCGTGGGTGAGGAGGCGGAAGGTGATTCTTTTGTTGACGGGGAGCCAGTGAAGGTCTCTCAGATGTCCGGTGATGTGGCTGGTTCGTGGGATGTCGAGGATGAGTCTGGCTGAGGCGTTCTGGATCCGCTGGAGTCTCTTCTGGAGCTTGGCGGTGGTACCGGCGTAGAGGGCGTTGCCGTAGTCCAGTCGGCTGGTGACGAGGGCCTGGGTGGCGGTCTTCCTGGTCTCGGTGGGGATCCACCAGAAGATCTTCCGTAGCATGCGTAGGATGTTGAAGCACGCCGAGGAGACGTTGTTGACTTGCCTGGTCATGGAGAGGGAGGAGTCCAGGATGAAGCCCAGGTTGCGTGCATGGTCTGTCGGTTTGGGTGCGGTGCCCAGGGCGGGGGGCCACCAGGAGTCGTCCCAGGCGGAGGGTGAAGAGCCCAGGATGAGGACCTCCGTCTTGTCAGAGTTCAGTTTCAGGCGGCTGGTCGTCATCCACTCGGCTACCTCTTTCATCCCTTCGTGCAGGTTGGCTCTGGCGGAGGCGGGGTCGTTGGTCAGGGAGAGGATCAGCTGGGTGTCGTCGGCGTAGGAGATTATGCTGAGGTTGTGTTTGCGTACGATGGCCGCGAGGGGGCTCATGTAGACGTTGAAGAGGGTGGGGCTCAGAGATGACCCTTGAGGGACGCCGCAGATGACTTCGGAGGCCTCTGACTTGTACGGTGGTAGGCGGACTCTCTGTGTTCTTCCGTCGAGGAAGGAGATGATCCATTCCAGCGCCTTGTCCTGGATTCCAACGTTGCTGAGGCGCTGTACTAGGGTGCAGTGGCAGACAGTGTCGAATGCCGCGGAGAGGTCTAGGAGGATGAGGGCCGCTGTTTCTCCATTGTCCATCAGGGCTCGGATGTCATCGGTGGTGGCGATGAGGGCGGTCTCGGTGCTGTGATTGGCTCGGAAGCCGGACTGTGAGGGGTCGAGGGATCCGTTCGTCTCGAGGAAGGCGGCCATCTGCTTGTTGACGGTCTTCTCGATGACTTTGGCTGGAAACGGGAGGAGCGAGATGGGGCGGTAGTTCTTGAGTTCGGTGGGGTCCGCTGTTGGTTTCTTGAGGAGAGCGCTGAGTTCGGCGTGTTTCCAGCTCTCAGGGAAGGTGGCGGTGTCGAAGGAATAATGCTCATAACACTGATATGTTTCATCTATCTAATAATTGCAGTTCATGTTTTACTTCCAAATATTAGATCTTTTCAATAAACATTTGAAAATGTATTATTGTCTCTTCTCATTGTGAAATCCTGGGCATCCAAAAGTGACAAATGAAAATCGTTAGCTCTGTTGCACAAATTCCTTGGAAATAAGCATGGTCCTGGTCAAAGGTGCTGACAGTATCTATAATGCTTGAGGTTTAGGATTTTAGATGTGGTACTAAAAGCTAGCTGATTCAACATGTACTGCAGATATATCTTGAAGTTTTGTTGATTCATTTCACAGACATACTAAATGTATAGGAACTGTGTAACAGTATGAGTTCTCGCAACAGCAGTTTGGCAACAGTGAGACTGTCATTTCTCCATGATGGGTCAGGGTCCCATACTTTGACTAGGATATATCACAGCTGTTACAAACAGACATTTTGAAAAAAATCTAATTGCTTTCTGTTAAAGGGTCCTCCTGGTCTACCTATATGGCTCATGGTTACAGGGGTTCTTCTACCTACTTTTAACAGCTAACAGGTCTCACATATGTGGCACAATTCCTCAGCTAGAGCGTAAATTGAACCAATTCTGCCTAAATATTCTCACCAAAGCATTCTGTTCAATGTGTGTAGGTCCATGAAAATGTCTTGCTACAGAAAATACCAGGATATCATTAAGCATGGGCGAATTTTGCTAATCTGGCGTTCGCGAATTTGCGTATTTGCGAACTCGCAATTCGTAAAATCTGCAAATTCACGTGAATTTGCGGATTTTTTTGTTTTTATAGTGTTCGCAAGGGTTTCTGCCAGTTCGCGAGGATTGTGTACCAGTTCGCAATTGCGAACTTACTTGTCGGCACGCAACGGTCGCGACTATGTTGTTTCTACGTCTGATTCATCATCACAGGTTCACAGCACCCTCTGTTTCAACACTGCCACCCTCTGTTTCACCCATGCCACCCTCTGGTACATCAATGCCACCCTCTGGTTCATCATCATCACTGTAGATTATCGGGGGGAAAAAGCAAGCACACCTGCCCTGCTTCATCTGACATGAATTAATTTGGGATTGATTTATTAATGTGTCACTGTTTTAAAATTCCAGTCTGGCACCTGCTTCCTTATCTGTAATTTGCTTTCTGTTGCAGTGCAATTTTTTTTTCTAGGACCTTTGTGGCCTACTCGTAGCTATTCTATGATCCGGCTGTGAGGGTCAGAGCAGGGTCATACAATTGTTGCAACTAGCAACTGAACTCTGGAAGGCCCCAGTCAAGAAGCACTACAGGGAATGGATACTAATGATGAATTTGAACTTTTGCACCTGCTGAGTGCTTTCAGTTGATGAAAAACTTGTTTTTCTGCAGAACAGCAAATGTAATGCCCCAAACAAACTTACTTGTGAAAGTTGATTTCTAATCCAAAAGTGATCCAAAGAAAGTCAAAAGGCCTCAAATCCAAAAAAGGGCAGGCAAATGTCAACCTGAGGAGTTATTCTGATAAAAATCATCATTTTCAGAAGGTCTATGCTGCTTGCTAGTGGATTTCTTGTGCAGAATTGCAAATTTTGTAATTTCGCAAGTGCGAGATTGTTGCTGCCTGCCGCATCTACATGTTCGCTATTGCGAACTTACGCCGCACGCCGCAAAATTGTATCACCAAGAAAAAAAAATCCCCTGCGTGCGAATTTGCGGATTTTCGGTAAATTCGCGAGCTTTTGCGGATCGCGAATTTACTGAAAATCCGCAAAATCCGCGAGCGGAACAGATTTTACGCCCATGCATAGATATCATGCAATACAGGTCTTCTATAAGATGAGATCTGGATCTTATTTGCATTGTTAATACATCCTGATTTGTTCCATCCTTGCTGCTCTGCCTCTGGCACTTCTTCCTGCAATCTTTTCTGAACTGTAGCGCTCTCTTTTTTGCCTGTAAGCAGAGGAGTCAAATTGTGGGTGTATATAAGTTCCAGAAAGATTGAAATGTAGACCCCAAAATATTTAATACTTAGATAATGGATTGGATTAGTGTTCTACCAGATCACTACTTCCATATGCCCTTTAGTGAGACCAGGAGAGATTTTGCCAATTCAGCCAGGCTGCAGGCCTCTTTGAAGACCAGCGGATCTGAAAAGAAGAACAGCATGTCGTCTGCATATATAGCAATCTTGCCCACAGTCCCCAAACCTCCACCCTTACACCTATGCATTGTGTCGCAACATTTGGGCCAAAGAGTCCATCACCAAGGCAAAGAGAAGGGGAGAATGCAGGCATCCTAGCAGTGTGCCCCTGTGAATCAGAAAGGGGCAGACAGAGCTCTTTTGATGATAACCTGAGCAGAGAGCTCCTTGAACAGAAATTGAAACAGTTTGCGATATCTCTGGTCAAAATCCTTGGAATGCAGGACCTGGTCAGAATAGGGCCAATCCAACATGTCAAATGCTGTTTCCAAATCAATCAAGAAGAGTGGACAGGGATCAGTCATTTAGTGGTCAAGAGTGATTGCCACATTGACACGTCAGTCTATGACGAGTGCTTGGGTTGGGCATAAAGCTGCATTGATCGACATGAATGAGACCGGATAGTTTGTGCTGCAGCCTTAATGCCAGAATTTTGGTGAACGAAACTCCGCAGTTCAGCTTCAGCATCAATGTTTTTCTGATAGGACATAAGCAGGGATTGAAAACCCCAATAGTATTCCATTGGGAAGCCATCAGATCCCAGTGTTCTATCGGTGTTCAAGACTTGTATGACCACCTCCATCTCATCTGTCATAATGGCAGTCTCTAGTCAGCTCTCTAGAGTTCTGTGATTCTAGACAGGGGTGTGTCCTGAAGAAGTGGGGTGGTGTAGTCTTACTCGGGTCGAGGATGATGGACATTCAGTGTGTGATAGTAGACAGTGAATAACTCCACTTTATCCTCCTTGCAGGTGGCATACTGACCGGTCCTACCAATGATGCAGTATATTGTCCTTGACCACATCCCCCCAAAGTTAACCAATGAAGAAGTTTTTTTTTTTTATTACCATATTTGTACACCTGCTGGGGGGAAGGCCTTACCCAATTCCTGCTGACCCAGAGAGGCTTTGTCAATTTCAAGTTCCCTCTGGTACCCCCTCAGGGGCACCTGCAGAACAATGTTTCTCTAGGTTGAATATTTGGGTTTCCAGGCAGACCAGCTCCTCACTTTATAGGCCTAGCAGCCCTATGTAGATAATATTTGGTGAACCCCTGAATTGCAGCCATACCGGCCACCCAAAACATCCCAGGGGTGGCCACCAATCTGAAGTTGGTCTCAAAGTACATTTTGAGTTCAGTCAGAATGTGCACCTGGAAGAGCTCATCCATGAGACACCAGGCGTTAAGCCACCAGATTGGGTGCCTAGAGGGAACCGGCACCCCAAAATTGACGCCCACTGGGAATTGCTCACAAATCTCTCTAGGAAGAATCTGTGCTGCCATTGTGTGCAGCTGGAAGGAAAAGGAGATTAATCCGTGATTGGGTTTTAGGTGGTCACTGTCAAAGGGAACATTTTGTGTGCAGGAGTATAGCCACCCCCTAGAGCCCCTTTTTTACATGCTAATTGGCTTGGTCATATCCAAATATGCATAAGACAGAACACTGAGTTCCCAACATGTGGTTCTCTTGCAGCATCAGGACTGTGTGTAGCTGAGGACCACTGTATGCTTGATCCTGTCCAACAGGTCATTGTCATTACAGATTAGGACTTGAAAACTAGCCATTAAGAAAGGTTGGAGAGCCTAAGTTAAAGGTTCTCCGAAGGTACGTCCCACTGAAGTGTGTGTAGATGCGTGGTAGTATTGGAAAGATGTGCTACCTGGTGCGTATGCCTAACTCCCAAACCAAGAATCAAAGGAAAACCATAAAACAGTCCATTGCCCCCAACTCCCCCTCACCATACTTCTACCCCAGAAGCATCTGTCATCCCAACAAGTTCTCATAAAACCCAATAGTCCAGTCACTTGAACAGACCTTAGAAGAGGACCTCCTCCTATCAAGGATCTTCCACCCCAGGTACAAAGAGGGTTTCCCTCAGACCCAGCAATGTAACAGCTCCAACCTCCTAGCCGGTATCCACACCCCTCAGGGAGGGAAACAAATAAACAACTTTGGCTAACCAGAACCATAAAGGTGGGGGAGTAAGGACCCCTCCAACATTTCTACCAGAGGCAAGCTCTTGTAAGTCATCTGGGGTAACAGAGCCTGGTGGTGAGTCCCACCACAGGAGTTCACGCCACTCAAAGGCCTACTCCCATGCCTCACCGGGATTTGAAAGGAAGTAAATTTGGGAGTCATGGACCGGCTTTACCAGGTGTAACAAAACAGGCCTTTAAGCAGGTGTTCCCTCCCTTTTTGCCCCATTTGGACTCCTATTTGCTGTTTTTTTTACTCTGACAGTGCACTGAAGCATGCTAACCAGACCTAAGTGCCAGTGCTCTCTCCCTAAAACTGAAATATGTGAATTGTAACACCAATTGGATAGGACTTTAACTCCCGTATTTGTCCCTAGTATATGGGACCTTTGGTACTCAGGGTTTTAAAGGGATCGTCAGGGCCTGAAGCACTATTTGTGCCTCCCCGAGTGACCCAAGTAAACTGATGACAGCAGTCCCTAGACTCTCTTTACCACCACAACCACATTCAGCAATGTATTAAAGGTGCTCCTCTAACTTGATTGTGCAGTGTTTCTTCATATGGGTCATTTGGCCTCCAGTACCACAAGGGGTACCAGGCTTACCTTGATGAACATTTGTCTTGCAAATGCTGCATACTGCAACGTGCTCCCCTTTTTTGATAACCGTAAAAAGTGCCAAATTGGGGAGAAGTACTTTTTTACTGATTGTCTCTGTTCTTTTCCTGAGGTAGTGTTGGGTGCAGGTCTCAGCTAGGGCTTCACAAATATGGGAGCTGTAGTTCTATCTGTGCCACATACAGAGGAGCACGTTGAATAGAAATGTCAGACTCCTCTGTGTCACCTTCCACAATGAATGCCTCGGCATCCTCCTTGTCATTATCTTCCATAAGTATAAGTCTTTCAGGTACTTGTATTCTCCCTTTTCTCTCCTGTTGTCTCCTGGATTATGCAAGGTTTGACTCCACATTCCTCTCATCATCATCAGAAGTGGTGCTTGGAGAAGATGGTGGAGTATTTACCCTTTCCAGAGATCTGGGAACCAATGATTCTAAAAGAGGAGGTTCTTTCTCAGAAGGATGCTCAACCTACTGTTCTGCTCCAACATCAGGAAAATGTACTATTGCTGGCTGTGGCTGCTGTCCACTTTACTCTGTTTCCTGAAACAATTTTGTACTACTTTGCGAAAGGGGCACATCCAAATCAACGTTACTACTCTTTGCATCAACATGATTGCAGGAGCAGCCCTACTGACAGACATGGTCCTGGTCTCAGCTTGCTCCTCGGCTGCTGGAGCAACAGGCACAAGACATGGTTATCCAAAAAGGTTTGGGGCGACATGCCACTGGTGGGAAGCTGCTTCTTCTCACCAACCGCTTTCTTGGAAGCATCTTTCTTTGAAGCCACCTTAAAGCTCTTATTTGGCAGTTGCACCAAGCTGCACAAGCGGATGTGATTAAACGGGTAGCCAGGGCCTGAAGCACTATTTGTGCCTCCCTGAGTGACCCAAGTAAACTAATGACAGCAGTCTCTAGACTCTCTTCACCACCACGACCACATTCAGCAATGTATTAAAGGTGCTCCTCTAACTTGATTGTGTAGTGTTTCTTCATGTTGGTCATTAGGCCTCCAGTACCATCATGGGTACCAGGCATACCTCGATGAACATTTGTGTTGCATGTGCTGCATACTCCAACGTGCTCCCCTTCTTTGATAACCGTAACAAAGTGCCACATTGGGGAGAAGTACTTTTTTACTGATTGTCTCTGTTCTTTTCCTGAGGTAGGGTTTAGTGCAGGTCCCAGATGGGGCTTTACAAATATGGGAGCTGCAGTGCTACCTGTGCCAGATACTAAGGAGCAGGTTGAATAGAAATGTCAGACTCCTCTGTGTCACCTTCCACAATGACTGCTTCGTCATCCTCCTTGTCATTATGTTCCATTATGTTCCATAAGTATAAGACTATAAGTCTATTGTTGAATTGGCCCAAATGGTTATCTTTGATGGCTTGTAATTAGGCATGAGCGGATTTTGCGGATTGGCAATCCGCGAATTTGCGGATTTGCAAACTCGCAATCCGCAAAATCCGCGAATTCCCGCGAATTTGCGGATTTTTTTTTTTTTGTGTTCGCCCGTGTTTCTGCCAGTTCGCGAGGGTTTTTACAATTTCGCAATTTGCGAACTTACCTGTCGGGTCGCAAGTTTTGCGAACTTGTTGTTTCTACGTGTCCAACCTGTTTGGGACACTCTTCTTCATCACTGCCACTCTCTGTCACCACTGCCACTCTCTGACTACTCATGCCACCCTCTGGCCCACCCATGCCACCCTCTGTTTCATCACCACACCCTCTGGTTGTCCAGTGTACATTATTTTCGGCAAAGCAAAGCACACCTTCCCTGCCTCAAGTGACCTGAATTAATTTGGGGCTGATTAATGTGTCACAGAATATTTTTTTAGCTGGCACCTGCTTCCTTAGTGCGCCCTGATTAGTGATATTTTGCACTTGCTAAGTGCTTTCATTGTTGCAAAATTAGTTACAACACCTGCCCTGCCCCAACTGACAATAATGAATTAGGGGCTGATTAATGGATTTTAACTTCCAGCCTGGCTCCTGCTTGTCTCCCTTAGCTGTAATTCAGGACCTTTGTGGCATATGTGTAACTATTCTGAGGTTCAGAGCAGGGTCACATAATAGTTGCAACTGGCAACTGAACTCTGGAGGGGCCCCTCAGGAAGCACTACAGGAAATGGCTACTAATGATGTGCCTGAACTTTTGAACCTGGTAAGTAGTTACTTTCAGTTTTGCTTAGATCGTATTTCTGCAATTTCGCACTTATTCGCGGGGCGCGAACTCACGCGAACAGTGCGAGCAGTGCGAGCAAAATCCGCTGCTCGCGGATTTGCGGATTTTTCAGGAAATTCGCAAATCTCGCGGATTGCGGATTTCCCGAAAATCCGCAAAATCCGCGAGCGGAACGGATTTTCCGCCCATGCCTACTTGTAATGCAATGTCTTGAAACATTCATGTATTAAGTGTGGTTGAACTTATAAGCCAATAAGTTTTGCAATAATTGTAAGAATCGGGTCATATTGACCAGCACTATCTCACCATCTTTTCCCATAAACCCACACACCCTCCTAGCACTTTTACCTCTCCCTCCCTGGGGCACTGTTGCTGTTTGGTCATTTGTAAATTAATTAACCTTTTTGTGATTTCATTAAATTGTGAACCATATATTGTTTATGGGTTCATTGTGAGTATATAACACTGAATCCTTATTGCCTTTCCTTCCTATTTTAAAAGTCTCCACTGTGTTTCTCTGTCTTCCTAAATGGTTCCACACTGGGACCCCCTATATCTGTACCAATTCTTTCCCAGATCCCAGTGACTATTTCGGGTATAGCCCTTTTTTTGTACCAGTAAACAAAAGGCCTCTAAAAGAGGGAGAAGAGGGCAAGACACTGAATAGGATATAGTGCTGAAGCACTAGGAGACATAACTTTGTTTTAACAGCCAAGTTTAAGATTTTTCTTTTGTAGAGTACCAATGTACAGGACTCTGCCCACACTTTGACTTAGGGATAATGGCACTCTGGATCCCCTGGTTCCCCATTATATAAATGGATACAATTATTGGCTGGGACAAGGAGCTAGAGGGTGTCCTAGATGAGAGCATCTTCTCAATGCTTTAGTTTTGAGCGGAGCCCATAGATTAATATTTTCCCCACAGACCCATCCCTTCAGGTCTTAGATCATATTGGCAGTGGGCACCTCAGCCGGTACAAACAGAAGGATAGAATCACTGACTTTTGCTGTCCAAGGAATGAGTAGTCACCCATTCTTTTGCTGATATGTGTGCATACAGTGAAGAGTTACATACTTCTTTAAAATAGGAGGCATTCATTGCTTTTAAATGTGTTGGTGCCCTTGCCTTGATTGGCTACTTTTAATGACTTTCATGCTACCCTTCTAATGCAGTCTTTCGTCTCCACTGAAGCCCTTTTATATATAAGTCTGCAAAGCATAACTTCACTAACTTGAGCGCACTTAGAAGGCTTTGGTGTGCCCAGAGATATAACTCATTGAACCGTCTTACATGTGTATTACTAATTTGCTGAGAGGGGAAAATCATCATGTGTAGTAAAGCATAACAAAAAATGTGAAACACACAAAAGGTATTGGGAGTGTTGCTTCAATTGTGTTTAACAACTGGCAATTGCTCTGAGTTGCATCCCAACCCATCACTCTTTTGCTTACTATGTCACCTCAGATTAGACCCAGTCATATGTATATCATTCTTGACCCTGCTCCTCATGGGAACACTCAAGGCCAGACTGGCATTCCAGGTTCTGTTTGATCTAGAACACAAGAAACTCCGGACCACGTTTATCTTAATTATGGGCTTATCAGCTGGTTACAGCTTTATGACAGTGACACCGTGAGGATGGGACTCACATCTGGGCATACCATGCCACTTAGGACAGTACATGAAATGTTAAAAAGGAGATATGAGGAATGTTTGCAATTTCTCTAACCACTGGCAATAGTAAGGGGTAGAATTCCTACCCATTGCTTCTTTGCTCAGCATGCCACCTCAGTTTGGACCCAGTCATATGCAAATGGTCCACCCCAAACTGCCAGGTTAGAACAGAGAATAGCATCCATGTCAGCATCGAACCCCAACCATACATGAAAACCATCTACATTCTCTTTTCCTAGATTTAAGCAAGAACTGGCCAGAATTTACCTTGCACTGCTATTTCTTACTTAGAAATATTTTACTGATCTTCCACTCACCCGCTGCCTAAATATCGCTGGGTCATAGCGGTTTACTTCTCCCTGTTGACGGATCGGTGCAGAGTTAATTCGGCCCTCTTTGCTCTGAATCATCCCCAGACCGCCCCACCGCAGCCGAGTAGGTGCTGCTTGGGGTCCCGCCATCTTGGGTGAGGAGCAGGAGCAGGGCTAGCAGACTAGTGCTAGGCCCCTCCCACCCTCCCGCCCTTGCCAGTACAAAATGATGCCCCCACC
This sequence comes from Lissotriton vulgaris, assembly GCF_964263255.1. Taxonomy (NCBI): domain Eukaryota; kingdom Metazoa; phylum Chordata; class Amphibia; order Caudata; family Salamandridae; genus Lissotriton; species Lissotriton vulgaris. The sequence continues at coordinate 1,570,800,899 of NC_141694.1, read as the reverse complement.
CCGGAAGCGCAGCGGATGGGCACAGCGGGTGCGCCAGCGACACGCCGAAGGCAAGCCTGTCAGCGCCCGTCCGCGCCTGGCCCGTGCCTAGGGCCATAACCCCTGGCCATTCGGAGCCTAACTCAAACTCAGGAAGCCGTCTCTCCTACAACGGCAGTATGCTGTGGGCTTTGGGGGGTGAAGACAGAGCATCAGGATGTACCAGGCTGTAAATGTGCATAGACACACAGACAACTCCACATCAATGCGCAAGCTGTAAGCAAATTCTGCCCCTGGTTCTATGGCAATCCAGTAAGATATTATGGACTCAGACAAAGTCACTCAAAGAAAAGAGCAGGTGACAGTAAAAAGCATGCTGCTTAACGCCAGGTCCCTAGTGAAACATAGCACCAAACTGGCTGACCTGATACTGGAGTCAAATATAATGGTGGCATTTATAACTGAATCCTGGACAGATGCAGCCTCTGGCCCAGACATTGTCAAAGCCACCTCCCCTGATTATGATTGTTTTGTACAGAACAGAAAATGGAAGAAAGGTGGTGGACTGGCTGTAATTCACCATAACTCAGTAAGAAGACGTTTTAAACCTGCCGCAAAGAGCTCGGATGAAGCACTTGCATTTAATCTTACTTTATCAGACCACCAAACCCAAAAAAGCTGCCTAATCTATAGCCCCCCGGGGGCTAGGGCCCCTTTTTCTTGACTCTGGGGAGCCTCCTAGAAGAAGCAATATGCGCCAAAACATTCACCCTGCTGGGTGATTTTAATTTTCACCTGGAATGTATATCTGACACTGACACGCGAGAACTCCTCGATTTATTGCAGGGGGTGGAGCTATGTCAAAAAGTCACGGCCCGACTCATAAGGCTGGACACACCCTAGATGGCATTTTTTCCAACCATCCTAACTTGCTGGTCACGGCGGTTGACCCTGTCCCCTGGTCGGACCATGCTGCTATCCATTTTAGTATTACTCTAGTCCCCTTCCTAAGGTCCAGTAAGGTCATGAACCCACCTAGAATGATTAGGAAATGGAAAAGTATAGACGGCGGTGCCCTCGGGACCCTACTGAGCTGCTCGATGACGCACTCCCTAGGATCTGTTGAGGAAGCGGCAACGACCTACACAAATTGGATAGACTCGGCATGCTTGTAATTAGCACCCCCAAAAACGTACCACTCTACGTGCTCTAGTCCATCAGCCCCATGGCTCTCTGACCAAATCAGGGATCATAAAGTGAAATGTAAGAAATTGGTGGAAGAATTACCGACAAAAAGGTACTGAATGCAGAGTTGGGAGTTTACAAAGAGATGATCAGATCGGCCAAAAAGGCCTTCCTTACCAATTGCATTCAGGAAGCTAGTAATTCCTCCAAAGAATTATTCCGCACAGTGTCATCTCTAGAGGTCCCTAAAACAATGGAAGCTCCCCTTAGTCGGGAGCTATGTGCAGATCTGGCCAAATTCTTCCAGGGTATGGTCGAGAAGATTTGTGTATTCCCTGGATCACCTAGTTAAGGTCAATCCTCCAGTGACTAACCCAGAGATCTCAGAGACTGATAAGCACATGAAAAGGTTACTTAACTTCTCTCCTATTATGGAGGAGGAGGTTGAGAACCGGATACAGAGGATTAAATCAGGCTCCCCTGGTGATCCCTGCCCAGCCACCATCGTAAAAACTGTCTCATCCATCATAGCAGCGGGACTCACCCCACTTTTCAATAACATGCTGGAAAGTGGTGAGTTCCCTATACGCTGGAAACAAGCATCGATTCTACCCCTTCTAAAAAAATCTAACCTAGATGTGGCCGATTTGAACAACTATTGGCCCATCGCCAGATTACCACTACCAGCTAAAATCATAGAGGGTATGTTGAACACGCAGCTGAGCGCGTTTCTGGGGACTGAACAATGTCTTGATCCGTCTCAGCATGGATTCCGGGCAGGGCACAGTACAGAATCAGCTCTGATAAAATCTGCTGAAGATATAAGACTTGTGATGAATGCAGGAGGCAGAGCCGCCCTGATCCTGTTGGACCTGTCCGCTGCCTTCGATACGGTCCACCACAGGTTGTTGGTGGACCGGTTGGGGGCCTGCGGAATTCAAGGTAAGGCCCTTAAGATCTTGCAGGACTTTCTTTCCAGCAGGACCCAAGTGGTGGCTCTGGGAGACTTTGAATCAGCCCCTTTTGCACTACCCTGTGGAGTCCCTCAGGGTTCATCCTTGAGTCCGACTCTTTTTAATGTGTACGTCTCCACGCTGGCGCCAGTTATAAGATCGTTCGGCTTTAACTTAACATCATATGCAGACGACACGCAGATCGTAGTGTCGCTGCTGCCGGGTGAAGTGGAAGACACAGCCGACAGGTTTAGGGACTGCATGCGCGAGGTTAGCAACTGGATGACAGAAAACTGTCTTACATTGAATTCAACAAAGACTGAAGCCTGCTGTTTGGGGCCAAAGACAATTTCTGGTCCCCAAGATGGTGGCCTGAATAAATGGGGATAGTCCCCTCTCCAGTCACTAAAGTCAAAAACCTGGGGGTTCTGATGGACGATACTCTCTCCTTTAGACCTCAAGTTAACGCCCTGTCCTCATCCATCCACAAAACAATACGAAAAGTTTTGCCTTTTCTCCCCGATGAACATAGAAAGACAGTGGTAACGGGATTAGTAATATGTCGTCTAGACTCCTGTAACAGCCTGCTCTTAAATGCCCAACAGGGGCTGCTAAACAAACTTGAAATTTTACAGAACGCGGCTGCCCGTCTGATTACGGGCACTCCCAAATTTTCTTCAGTAGCACAAGATCTGGTAAAGCTACACTGGCTGCCAGTACGCAAAAGAATAGCTTTGTAGACACTTTGTGTAGTTTTCAAAGCACTAAAAGGGCTGGGCCCTCACTGTATGACCCCGCTCTTCCAGTGGTATAACCAACAAGATAACTAAGGTCTGCCGATCAAGGAATGATCGTAGTCCCCAGAGTTAGAAAGGCTCTCTGGAGGGGAAGGAGTTTCTCTCTCGGAGCAGCTAAGGCCTGGAACGTTCTGCCATTGGCCCTTAGGCAGACCTCAGACCTGCTGCCCTTTATGAGAGCCCTGAAGACATGGCTATTCACACACTAATCTTTCTGTCATGCACACCAGTGGTCATTCAGTGCCAGGACACCGCTTGGTAACAGTGCGCTTTACAAATGTGAAAAATAATTAAATAAATATCCAGTTTCAGTCGAATGCCTTTATTTTAATGAACCTTGGGAGTGAATGCCATTATTGCTGGTCGAATCGTTATGCCTTTTGCATCTAAAGTGAGGGTCAAAGCTGGGTTGTGACTGCTAATTCAATTGACTCTAAGTAAAAATTATTTCAATCAACACTATTATGTCTTCAGACATGATGATATAATCAATCATACTGTTTGTGCCCCTACCATGAAAAGGGTTTCTGCTGTGGGAAGACACGGGTAACTTCAAAAGCAAAAGTTCTATTATGCCAAATCAACAGCCTATTTAGCGCTTAATTGCAAAGAACCTGTGCAATGTGCAAAAAGTCCACCCTAGAACAACCTCAAACACAATACACAGCTTTGGATTGGGTTTCCCAAACAAGCGTTAAAGAAAACAAAATAGTACTGTTGAATGTGAACTTGATCATTTTAACAGTGGCCAAATTATACTTTTTATAATTGTTGTTATAAAGTTGATCAACAGGATTTTTGGGAGTCCTCTCAATATACAGAATATTAAAATACGGAGAGTTTCCACAAAACCATAAGATTTTCTGGGAAATAAAACTGAGATCAACATTAGAAAGTCACCTTTTTGGTTTCCTGCTCTAGATGCAACAACAGGGTGGCATAATAATATACCCACCCTTGTGATGCGTGTCAAAGGCCAATGGCCAATGGCTCCAGAAGGCATATAACATTAAAATTCTTGATGATCGAGGCTGAGTCCGGATTATCAATCTTGATACTTAATCCGGTCACATTCCTTGAAACCAAATAATATTGTCTATGCATTACAAAGCTAGTAAAGTGGTAGAGGGGTAATACCAGAGGTAGAGGGTGAAGGGGGATGATAGACTAGGGGCTGATTATGTATCAGGGGCACTGTTCATGTTTGTGCCATGATGCACCTTTAAACAGGTACACCAGGTGCAAACATAATCAGTGAGTGTGCCACATTACAATGAATGTGCTGCCCTCACAGCAGCCAGGAACACGGGACTGCTCTGGAGGCCGCATAATTGCAGCAAATGCTTTAATCAGCCACTCCTTGTTTCACTGTGCAGGCAGCACCTGCCTGCATTTTAGTGAGGGAACAGAGTTCTCCCTGTAGAGGGGTTTAGTGATTGACTCAATCTGTGAGTAGAAGAATGTATGGCAAGTCCATGGGATCCAATTTGTCCCATCCAGAGGGCTGCCTGAGTGGGCGCACTGACAGTGTGCCACCTTTTTATGGTGTACCATCAGTGCACTTCCTCAATGCTTCTTTACCTTTGTGCCCCTGACTATAACACGGTGTGAGTGCAGAAGCAAATAGATTTCCTCATTTGTGTGGGCCTATTCCCCCGTGAAAATACCGGAATGGCCCTGCGAGATAATGCTGGGACTATTTGGAAGCCAACGCTATCAGTATTATAGTAGGGGCCACGCAAGCATCTCCTGGCCCATATGTAATACCAAAGTTTCTCAGGGGCATACAAAGTGGGCACGCTCTCCAGTTCTGTCCTTAGGGCACTTTGTGTAATACAGCCCCAGGTAATATAAATTTGGACAGGACTGTCTGCATTGGTTTTACCAGAATCTGCTGGCATACCACTAGCCGACCGAATGTTATTATCAGGATGTAAATCACAATAAAGACAGTCAGACATCATAGGAGAGGCAGACCTCAAACGAGAAATGCCAGAAGCTTAAATGAGCCAGTCAATATTCTCCAATGTATCCATTTGTGCAAATCTAAATAGTATATATATGTGAGCTTAAGGGTGTAAAAGCTCACTAAAAACCAAGAACTTCATTATAACTGCAGAAATGTGTTCCCAAATGTCAACTGAACAAGGTCTTTAACTAACCATTGTTTCTCTATTTGAAATTATAGAGATTTTTGACAGGAACCATCAAGCACAATCTATTCCAGAAAAATGGCAATATTGTTTATTGACCTGTGAGATTGATAAATACGATAGTAATGTAACCCTTATGTAAGCATGCATAGCAGCAGCAGTACCAATAAATACAATATTGATGTACACTGTAATCTACGTATGCCTAAATATGTAAATTTCTGTAAATGCAATGCCAATGCACTCTGTAACCTATGCACACACAGTGATGTTAATACCGGTAAACCCAATTTCGATGTAAAAAGTAACTTATGCCCTCATAATGACATCAATCTCAGTGAATGGAATGTTGATGTACAGTTTAAAAACTGTACGTGTAATAATGAGAATATCGGTAGATATGATATCAATGACCGCCATGTTACATGTGCTCACGCTTATTAGCTCGTATCATTGCTTTCAAATTTATCCAAGATGACCTCTACATCAACTCCAAGTGGGAGATATGTGGCCAGACAGGCCCTACAATCCAAACCCAAGCTTACCGATTGAAAGGTCACAGGTGGGGTTACACTTAGCCCAAAGACAAATGCACACCCAGGTAAAATCCTGATCAACCCACAGAAAGGTAGTTGCACCCCAAAAAGGCCCCAGGATATTGGCCCCAATAAAACACATTTGGCCAAAGGTGCCTGTGCCCAAAATACCATGAAGTTAGATGCCACATGTAGTTAGGAACACTCAGAGAATCAGGACACGACATGCAGACTGCACAAGGTGATCACGCGCTCACCACACAGACATCTGGACACTCACACATTGGCCCATACTAGCTTTTCCTGCGCTCCAGAGCTATCTGTGTCCTTATCAGTTGCTTTTTCTTGTTATTTATGACTAGGATGATTTTTAAAGAATCTTAAAGTGTTTATTGTACCCACAACATGTATATTTGTACGTCTGTTTTTTTAAAACTGTCTTTTGACTCGTCTCTGTCAATATTTTTCCTGCCACTGCATTTAATTACACCAACTTGTTCCTGTTTTGCCAAATTTCTCTTGTCATTTATTTAAGCCAAAATCATATTTGAGTGTTACTCTGGCAAACCAGCCAGGAGAGATTGGTTCATCAAGCCTAACTGCTGTCAAAGGATTGGCTCCTGCCCGAATGGATTCATAACTGCACAATGAGAACGCTGAGCAGACATCATACGTGATTAGAAGTTCTGCTGAATCCAAGCGGAGGAGTTATGTCCAGATACAGCCATCACAGGGTCATAGACTACATCTGATCCTTAGTCCCAGTATGTGACGTGTGGCAAACTAGGACTAGCGTGCAGATCACTTTGGCCTTTCTCCTAGTCAGCATGCTAGAGAAGGCAAAGGAGTCTACCGTTTTGTTGCTTGGACCACTGTATGTGATACAGGATATGCTTGTCTCTGGGTGTCAGATAGGGACTGGCTGGACAACTGGACATGATACAGAAGTATGCTTGTCACTGGATATCAGATAGGGACCACTTGGACCACTGGGTAAAGCACAGAATGGTACACAGAGGTTTGGATGTGATATAGGGTCAGCATCTTGATCTTATTCTTTAGTCTTAAAGAGTTTTCTTAGTGTTATTTTTTTTTTTACACTGGTAGTATCTGAAAGAAGTGAGATGTATTACTCACTTGGACTGCTGGAGTTAAGTAGTCTGTACACACAACCCTGGGTGTGATTTTGGGAGTAATTCGGACATTAAGGAAAAAGTCAGTTCTTGGTGAATATGTTACAGCTTGTGTCTGGCCACAGAGTGCTGATAGTTGTCAGCTGCCCTTTTTTCTCCACACGAATCCTTGCTATTTTTGTCAGCCAAGCTGATATTGACAGACGATCGAGCTCCCTTAGCTCCATGTGTTACATAAAGCATCCCTCAAGCTGGAGGCACTAGGAGGGGATTAAGGTTTTTTGGACAAAGTAATCATTTTTCCTGTGAAATCTTTTATCGTCTAGTCTCTTTTAGATGTTTCAGTTTTATGCATTACAGATGTTGTGGTCCTGTAGAAATGTTGCAAATTGTCTTTCATGTTAACTGTTGAGTGATGTTAGTAATTTTATCTATTTCATGAAGTAGTAACTATTTTCTTCACAAATCCCAATTTCATATTTGCTATTTACCTACTAAAAATCAACTTGTATTGTCCTGAACTAATTATTACACTTTATTGTAGGTTGTAATTATTTCATTGCATTTGTCATTGCCAAACTGTGAAAAGTCTGTCAATGCATCAGATGTTTAACACTCGTAACCAGTAGACTGTTTTTGGTACAACTATTTGTAAACAGTTCTCCCCACAAGCTCTGGTCCCTACACAGCCTTGAAAATTAGGGAAACATTGCTGTGAGCGGCACGCCCATATCGAATTGTATGCTTTCCCCTGGCCTGAGGGGGGAACATTCGATACCAATATCCTAGAACACTCAAAGATACACATACAGACAAGATATACAGGTCAGAAGAGGGCTGAACGAGAAGTATTACTTACCCTTTGGGACAATGGCAGGGTGGCCCTAACATACAATCCACATGTCCCCACAGTTTGTGACATCTGAGAAACAGGCTCTAGCTTCTTGGGGTCTGACAGCGAGGGTGAAAGGACAAAATGAGACCGCCAACCAGGAGGGAAACTAGGGGACACATGCCAGAGACCACCCAGGCACTCAAAACTGTGCTCACCCCATTGTTAACCCAAGCTGCACTGAGGGCCTGTAGTCACGATGCTAATGGGAGAAACACAGTACAACTTTCAAGTGGATACAGGGGTGGCAAGGTCATGCTTGTGGGAAGAAGCCAGCCAAATATCAAAAACTACTGCCAAAATATATGGAATCTCCAGTTCTGTGGCAAGGTCCCCCTCACAGAGCCCTTCGAGTTGGAAATTAGGGGAACATAGGCTGCGGAAGCAATTGCTATAACTTCCTTCCTCCCCACTCAATATAGTAGGATGGGATCTATTGTCTAAACTAAGAATGTCTATTTAGTTCACAGAGAATGAGACTCTAGCCTTCTACTTCCCTGGAAACGTTCCCCTAGTGCACAAGCCAACAGGTGGCTCCCAAATTTCTATCCAGGGTGACCCAGGTCCGTCAAGCCCCTTTCAAGGGGACAGTCCTGGGTTATACAGGAAGCTTCATATATCTGTATGAGTTAGCTCAGCAGCGGACAGGGCATGCACACTACCTCTTGGTGGGAGCAGTCAACAGGCTTGCATGCAAGGTGCACAAGGATCAACAGACACAGAACCATGAAACATGGATGCCCTCTAAGTTCCCCAAGGCTATGTGGGAGGCGCATAGGGACAATGGCAGTAGCAACAACACTGTGCACACTCCCAAGGTTGCCCAGTTCAGCGTTTAGCACCAACCAACACTTTCCCGAGCGGGTAAGTGGGACAAACAAGGTTGCCGATGCCCAGTGATATATGCCCCACATCAGAAGCCCCCTACCTGCTAGCTAATGTGTTATCCTGGCAAAAACCCCTGGAAGAAGTGCAGCTCACCTGACTGGCAAGGTGACACCCCAAGGAGGTATCCTTACCTACCACATGGAGAAGGCTTCAAGGCCTAAAGCAGGCAGTCTACATGCTCTACTTCCCAACAATTCCCCCATTGAGGTAATCAAGTAGCAGATGAGATTGCCCTCCAAAAGACCAATGTGACTACAGGCTTGAAAATGGCACCTAGCTGGAAAAGGGCTCAGCCAGTTCACAGAGAAAGAAACTCTAGCTGCTTCTCAGCTGGAAACTCTCCCCTAGTGCACAAACCAACAGACAGCTCCCACATTTCACAGATGCCAGCCAGGGTGGTCCCTGTCCGATGAGACCCTTTTAAGGGGACAGTCCTGGGTTATAAAGGAAGCTTCTTAGAAGTATACGAGTTAGCTCAGCAGTGGGCAGGCCGCCCACACCACCTCTTGTTTGGAGCAGCCAATAGGCTAGCTTGCAAGGTCACAAGGATCAAGAGACACAGAACTATAACACATGCATGCCCACCTAGTCCCCTGAGGCTAGGTGAGGAGCCGGTCTACGGCACATAGGGACATTGGCAGTGGCAACAAGCCTGCGCACACACCCAGGGTTGCCCAGTTGAGCCTTTGGCACCACCCAACACTTTCCAGAGTAGGGAAGTGGCGCAAACATGGTGGCTCTGTGCCCAGTAAACTTTACTGGCATTGGTAGCCCCTACCTGCTAGCTAATGTGGTATCCTGGCAAACAGCCCCTGAAGGAAGTCCGGCTCACTGGACTGGCAAGGCAATACCCCAAGGAGGTCTCCTTACCTGCCACACTGGGAAGGGTCCAGGACCTAAAGCAGGCACTCTACATGCTCCAATCCCCAAAAAGGGCCCTCCTTGGGGTAACTAAGTAGCAGGTGAGATCACCCTCCCAATTACCACGGTGACCACAGGCTTTAAAATGGCCCCTAGGTAAAAGAGGGCTCAGCCATGTTAATTCAGAGGGATCCGACAGAGGGCCTACACCAGAGTGCAACAAGTCCGGCAGCCCCCTGGTCCCACAGAATGTCACCACAGGGGAGACTATTGTCATCTGAAAGCATACCATGACAAAAAAGGCATACTCCAAGGACAGCCCACACAGAATACCCTTCCACAAATCAAGTCTAGAGTTCTGCAATTGCAGCTTCCAATCAGCCCTGGGGTAATCAGGCAGATGGTGCCATGCGACAGCAGGAACTGGGAAGTTGGCCGAGTGCATGGCAACACATACCGCAGCAGGCAGGGAATCCAGTCCAACAATCAACAATGCCACAGACATGGCAGGGAGGCAAGAATGTCTAGGGAGGTAATACCTTTACATAACCTCACAAAGAGGAAATGTAAACCCTGATATGACACATCTGAACTTGTGACTTTTTCCCGGTCTGATGAGGCCAGGTAACCACAGTTGGCGCTTTGTTCTTTTAAACACTAGTTTTACTTAAATCATTAAAATTGCATTTCCATGGTCCTACTGTTTTGGATTTTTACCATTTTACTGCCACATAATTTTCTCTACTTTTCAAAATTTGTGTGGGAATTTTCTTTTGCTTTTCACTTTATTACAGTTTGAGTTGCTGCTCAAATACTTTACACTCTGCTTCTAAGTTAGACCTGACTGCATTGTGCGAAGCTACCAGAGGGTTAAAAACATGTTTATTTGGGGTTAGCTTGTATTACACCCTGACAAGAATTGTGGTTGCTGCTTGTGGAGGGATTGTTGGTTAGATCTTAATTGAAGTAGAAAAACAAGCAAGAGTAGGTGATAAAGTACAAAGGTTTTATTTTACATTAGTGGCTAGGAGAGGGATGAACCGTGGTAGGATTGCCACCCAACTCTCCAATCTCCAACACATGCCGCGTGGGCGCAAGTGGCAGGCATCACATCTCCTGCAGTTTCCGCAGGATCGCTTGGGAACTTAGGATTCTCCCCAATAAAAACAAGCCAACAGGGAAGCACTCAGAGGATTCTGACTGCAGAACATAAGCACTAAAAAACAGCTGCGTCACTACTATGACTTGATGTCAGGGATGGGGACAGGGCCACCAAAAAAACCAAGGATGAGAGCAATGCCAATGAAGACTCAAGAAGGGTAGATGGGGAACAAATCAGTGTAATCAACTCAAGCCCCTTAATCAATATGATGACAAGAAGCTACAGCACCCCCATCTAAATAACTGATTTAACAAGCACAAAATCACCACCAACTCCACCATTCCTGGCTCAAGGGAGTCCGCTTACCCAACAAGGAGGAGCATGTGCAGGGATACCAGACCCAAACCAGAAAGAGGAGGGAAGGGCGACCATATCCTATTTAAACGCACAAGAATGGGAAGACATGCTTGCCACCTATAAACTAAATCAGTAACAGGGTGCACTCTCCCCAGGAGCTTTCTCAGGACTCACTTACTACAGACCAGACCACAAAAAGTACAAAGGAGAGTGCACAAAGAAAGGAACAAAACACGGGCACTTGGACTTCCCTATTAAATGCAATACATTTTGGCCATTGAAGCACTGCAACATCAGTCAGAAAAGATGGAGCTCCAATTTAAACTACTGAACACATTGGCAGTCTTCACCGCAGGCATTGACGAAAAGCTGGGAAATCTGAACGGCCTCATAAAAAGAGCTCAATCGAAGACCCACTTTAGCTGCAACTGTGACCAGGTTGTCGACAAACTATCCACCCTGCCCTCAATGCTAAGCGGCCTGATAAAGGACATAAAAAGCCCAACAGCAGGCAACACATTTCCAACAGTATGGAGGGAATAATCAGTAGCCAACCAATCAGCAACACACATATAGGCAGCATTAATGTGGACATTGAGAAGATGGGAGGGTCCGGTGATGGAGGGCTACTAAAACTCAATGCCAAGCAAAGCCGCCAACAAAAAAGGAAAGGGCGCAACCAAAAGCTCCACACAAATGCAACAGCTTACTTCCCTATCTTCTCAGGTTCACATAACCAACAAGATACCGACTCAGGAGATGCAAGTTTCTCAAATCAAGTACAATCGCTTCCAAACATCTCCAAACATTCACCGGAAAAGGGAGCTGTCCCAAAACATCGTAACCAGGGCACACGCGGAAATCGGAGAAGAAAATGGACAAGGACCCTCACCTAGGGCCAACACAGAACACAAAGAAGGGAAAAGACAAGATATCACAACCACTCCCCTAATAACAAAACATGACAGAGGTCACAGCCAACAGTTAACATATTGCCAAGACCTGAGGGGAGAAACAAGGGTCTCCTCCAATAAACTTGCACTCTTACAACAGTCAAGTGGAGAGGCGTGCAACTTTGGCACCCCAAGGCTGACCAGAATAAAGCAAAAAGTCACCCACACAATAAAGAGCCTAGAAGCGAAGCTTGCAGAACAACAGACAGGCCAAATCAGGAGCCATCGCCCAGAGAGCTAAAAAGGCCTATCATATCAACCAATGTCAGCCCCAGTTATAGGTTATTGGAAAAAGGGGCACAGGACAGGAGCAAGATCTAAAACAAACATCCCCCATATTAATAACACCTAAAGCAAACTCAAGGAACACTATGGCAGAAGTAGCAAGCAACCAAGCGGAAACACAGCTCGAAGAAGCAACTAACTCCCTACTTCCAACTGAACCGATGACCACAGCAAATCCACAGCTGCCAGCATCACAAACAGCAAGAAACAGAGATTTTGTTTTTTTTATCCTCTATATACTTCAAAGGGCCATCAGGATTTGTTAAATCGAGGTAACATCCTAAGACTAATGAAATCAATTCCAAACCTTGCCGTCATAAGTACAAAGGATCTACTCTCCATAGAGTTCATACACACTGCCAACCCTCAAAGCCCAGAGGCAACAAACACAATGTGCACCACAATTAAAATTGCAAGGAGAATCCTCTCTGAACTGGGAATATTCTGAAACTGGGGCATTGACATTGCCCCTTTTCAAAAACCAGCCTACCCGTTTCCACTACTAAGCAACGCAGCGCTGGACCAAAAAAACAGCAAGCACACTTAAACTGTGTACTTAAAGGCGCCCGGGGGAGATCACGACAAAAGAGTGTCAGCAGCCAGAGGTACCAACTAGAACTACCATCAAAGGCAGTCGCCTACTCAAACCAAGGTTTCACCAGGGAAGCAATATCCCATACCATAAGCATACGCACAGAGGAGGATTGACGCTACTTACAACACAGAGCCTAGAGCAGGGTAAAGGGGGGGTCCTGTCTTAGACTATGCTTGTGGAACATCAATGACTTAGCAACAAAAATAGTGGACCTTGATTTCTTGATTTCTTGAAGTTTGCAAAGGTGTGTTCTGTGTCTGCTGTCCCTACCCCTGTATCTACATTGCTGTGCCTGCATGCCTGCTTTCTTGTATTTTCCCATGTTACAACAGTAGAAGCATTCTAGCGTCTTTCTGTTGCCCATATTTCCTCTAAGACTTCCTCTTTCCCTTCCAGTACTTGACTGGTTCCCTCTGTAATTTTGCTGCTGCAGTTGTAACATTACCTTTTGGGGTGCCACTGCAGCCAATATTGCCCCTTCCGTTACTGAATTTTTTAAATTATGAAGTACTGCACTGGCAGCTGCTCTTTCATTTTCCATCTGTTTTTCTTTCTACTGTTCTACCTTCTCTTCGTAAAAGTACAATATGCGTCAGGATTTCCATTGAGTGCTTTGCTTCCAACCTCACTATATTCTCTAAATTGGCCTGTACATCTGCCAGTACCCCTCTTTTTTACTATGTTATAAAAGAATATGGTGTTACTTCCTTAATTCTCTTATTCTTTTAATGTCTCTTGTCTCCACCTTTCTTTCATTCTACTGACATAATCTGTTACATTTTAATCTCATTGTCTCTGACATCATGTCTTCTGTATCTGTTTTATTGGAATAGCTTTTCCTTAGTACGTCTCTTTAGAGCATGTATTTATGTATTTCAATATACTTGCATATTTAGTCCAAACTACATCTGATATGAACTATATCTGCAGAATGACTGTGTCCAAACAACAAGGATGGAGTTTGAGGTTGCTAACCTGTAAACCCACACTATGGTTGAGTTCATAGAGTCCTGAAAGGAGAGGGGGCTTCCAGCCAAGAGGAACACCAGGAAGCCAGAGCTCCAGAGGGCCCTGAGGGCCTGAGTGGAAGTTCATCAATCGGGGGGCGCTAGGTGGCGCCAGACCAAGATGGCCGCACTGATGTGAGGCTCCCGACAGACTGAGCGTTTAATCACATCCTACAGTGATCCTGTTGTCTCTCCTCCGCTGCTACAAAGCTCCATTGCCTGCCTCTTGATGGGCTGATTACCGCGATACCTAACTCGCTCTGACCAACTGCTCCTGGTCGTGACTGGCGACCTGTTTTGGCCTGGGAGGCTCCTGGTGCTTTTGTTGCTGCCCTCCGTTTCGGCCTCCCTCCGTCAGGACAGCCCGGTGCTTTGAGGCCTGGTCAACGAAGCCTAAGATCCTTCCTGGGGAGGAGTGCTGACCTGCTGACGGCGGTGGGCTGCCTCCGTGGTCTAGGGGGGGGGACTCCGACCCTTGCAGGTGAGAGCTACCTGCTTCCTTTGGGCCCCGCTTGTCGTAGCCTGCCAATCCCCCCCCCCCGGCCTGTACTGTGCTCCGCAGCGCTGCGCTGCTTCTTCGGCGCCTGGATCCCCGCCATTCTGTCACATCGCCTACGGGGCCGGGGCGGCCCGGAACAACTGCGCTGCTACAGAGGCCTATGCGTGCCCCCTCCCCGGGGGCACAGGACTGCCTGCATCTGTTACTCCTTTGCCGTTCCCGCTTACCTCTGTAGGGGCGGGACCGGCTGCCTGCTCCTTCCCGGCCGGCCCGCGGAGCTGCTGCGACACTTCGGAGCGGCTCCCCCTCTGCTGAGACTGCCTGGGTCCTTGTGGTACGGCCGGCGCGGCTCTTGTCTCCACACAGCTGCGGAGCATCGGGAGGCGGGTCACTCACTACTGCCTCGGACGCCTGGGGAGGCACCTGCCCAGTGGTTGGGAATCGCCGCTGCCCGCCCGGCCCGCACCTCCGCTCTCCTGCATGCCCGGCTGGGCCCTACATCGTGCTGCTGCGCCCGTGGCGCTCGTAACCCCCCCCGCCCGCCATCTCGGACCATCCCCTGCGGGGTTGGGGAGGCTGGGGGGTAGCGCTGCTGGGGCGGCCTCTTCGCTCTTTTTCTTCTAGGTGCTGCCTGTCTGCTCATGCTGTCTGGTGGGCCCTTCTCCAGGCCGGATCTCCCACGCAGCCTGCACAACCTTTGTCTGCGCCTTGCAGGGACCTTGCTCAATTGCACCTGGCTGCTGTGATCCTACTGTGCTAATCTGACTCTCCTGCTCTGCATACTCGGCCCCAGTGCAGCCCCTCCCCCCCCCTACTTACCTGCCTTACCACACCTGCTGCTCTCCAGGGGGGCCAATAGAACCTACGGCCTCATTTCCAACCCTGTGCTCTGCTCTCTCTACCTACCCTCCCTCCCCCCCTGCAGCTGCACTAACTATAGCATTACTGCCTGAATCCTCACCTGTGGTACCAGCGCACTGGATGGACTTGCTGGACAGTCTTCCGGAACGGGGACACTGCGTGGGACGTCGGTCCGTGGTGCCGCCTGCCCATTGGTGCTGAACTCCTCGCCGCCTTCCAGTGGCGGTATCACCTGGCTGTCTATCTGTGGCCTCCTCGCAAGTCGCCTCTCCTCTGCCAGCGGGCTCTCGGACGGTGGGGCACTGTCTGTGCTTTCGCCCAGGCCCCCCTTGCGTCCTGGCGTCTGTCTCCCCTTCATTAACGCGGGCGCCCAGAGGTGTCATGGGTCGCAACGACGCCAGGCAGTCCAAGATACCCTTTGAATCCAAAAAGACTCCCAAATCGATTCCGGAGCCTGAAGGGGGTCCGACCTCCCAGGAGCCTCCGGATGAAGACTGGAAGACGCTGTTGCTGGGTCTGAAGCAGAGCCTCTCCACGATCGATGCCAAGATTGACAACATCAACACTCGCATGGACAGCGTCGTATCTAAGCCTGAGCAGCATGATACCCGTATCAAGGAAACGGAGGATAGAATTTCCGTCCTGGAGGATGGCGCCACCTCAACAAGTAAGCAGGTCACCCAAATGGACAGGCTGCTCAAACTCATCGCTGACAAGAACGAGGACTTGGAGGCGCGGTCTCGGCGCAATAATGTCCGTATCCTGGGCCTTGCCGAAACCACCAACACAGGTAAAATGGAGACCTTCGTGGAGAACATGCTCGTTGAACTCTTCGGTGGGGAATCCTTCTCGTCACATTTCATTGTTGAGCGGGCCCACAGATCCCTGGCAGCTCGCCCGCCTCCTGGAGCAACTCCGCGCCCCATCATTGTGCGCTTCCTGAATTATAGGGACAGAGACTCTGTGTTGCGACGAGCGAGGGAGGTGGGAACTGTAAACTACTGCAACACCACCCTGTCCTTCTTCCCGGACTTCACCTCCACTGTTCAGGAAGCAAGACGTAAATACGCAACGGTTAAAAAGAAGCTCCAGGCGCAGGAGATTCCCTATGCTATGCTCTACCCCGCCAGATTGAAAGTGACTTTCCGAGGTAAAGCTCATCTCTTTCAGAATCCCCATCAGGTAGAGGACTTCCTTAAGGGCTGCAGGGCAGAGCGGAATGATGATGGTACTGCACTGCGCAGATCTAGGTCGCGATCGCCGCTGTCGCAACAGGACTGAGAGACTCTGAGATGGTACGGTCCTCCTTTTCTGTCATGACATGAGCGTGCTATATTGATCTGGACACACTAGATTTAGTGTACTTTGCCATGTTGTTAGCTCCGCTCGGGGCAGAACTGTTTGAGACTCCCATATGCGCTCGGTCACCCACCTCCGCCCCACGCTAGACGACAGGTTCCTGTGGTTAGTGGGTGTAAGTAAGGAGGTGGTTCGGTACGTCTGGGGCCCCTAGTTCCGGTCCCCCCTATGGGCGAACCCCTGAGACCCTCCTCCCTCCTGGGAGGTGGTATTTTTGTTCTACTCTGTTTAAGGAGTACTGGGTGTGAGTTTTGGGGAACCGGGTGGGGGTTGAATTTCCGGCCAGTTGGGGTTGCCGGTGTGGGTGGGATTCGGTTTTGTTCCACTACTAATGACCTAGTCATTTTAGATTTGTTGTCCCTGGGTGGCCCGAGGGGGTGTAGTCTGCGTGAAATGTGTGCTATGTTCGAAGTCGAAATTGCTTTGGTCCTTAACTGTGTGATTTTATGCTACAAGATGATACATCTGTATGGATGGGTGACGTAGGGTCTGAGCCGCCTATGCTTCAATTCCAGCTGGTGTCATGGAATGTTAGGGGACTGAATAACCCCAGAAAGAAGAGACAAATCTTGGGATATCTGGACAGACAGGGGGTCTCAATTGCTATGCTCCAAGAAACACACCTGTTGTCTGATAACACCTCTCACTTTGCATCTCGTTGGGCTTCCTGCAGGGCTTTTTCCTCCTACTCTAACTACGCCAGGGGTGTTACGATCTTGGTCAGGCGGGGTTTGAGGTTTGTTCCTGCGGGGACGGAGTCGGACGCCGGGGGGAGGTACTGCATGGTTTGGGGGACTCTGCACTCCCATTCGGTCCTTTTTGCCTGCTACTATGGCCCCAACGTTGATGACACCTCATCGCTGCTCACATTATGGGGTAAAATTCAGACTCTAGGTATAGGTCATGTGATACTAGGCGGCGACTTTAATGCCGTCGTCAGGCCATGCATGGACCGCTCTCACCCACAAGCGGCGCACTACTCTCGTACCCAGCGCGCCCTCTCTTCCTTGCTTACCGATCACTCCCTCATAGATTCTTGGCGACACCTGCACCCTTCCTTCAAGCAAGGCACTCACCACTCGGCGATACACTCCACATGGGCGCGGTTAGACTATGTGTTCTTGTCATCGGGTCTTTCCCCCTGGCTGATCAAGGCCATACACCTCTCCAGGACATTCTCCGACCATTCCCCGGTCCTCATTTCACTGCGCATCCCCCTTGAGACCTCCCCGTATCTCAGCTGGCGCCTTAACCCCTCACATCTTACGGATTCTGCTTTCAGGGCTGACCTTGAACAAGATATTCAGGATTTTTTCGACCGGAAGGTAGGGTCGGTGTCTGACCTCACTGTGGTGTGGGAGGCCTTCAAGGTCACAGTCCGTGGGTGGTGTATCTCTAAAGGGGGTGGTGTACTCAAATCCTTACAGGGCGAACTTCGCAAACTCGAATCCGAATTGCGGGAGCTTGAGCGCACCAGTGCGAGCGAGTCCCGGGGCCATTCCTCTAATGCTCTCCTTCGTGAAAAACTGAACGAATATACCGAGGCGGCGGATAGGGAGTGCAGATTCCTCGGCAAACAACATACGGCGCGGGTCTTTGGGGAGGGAGACAGGCCTGGTAGGGCACTTGCCTCTGCTGTACGCCCCCCTAGGTACAATGGCTATGTCACCACTCTTTTGGATGAGCACCGAACTCCGCAACGAGACCTGCCTTAGCAACTCCGCATTCTTACCAAACATTATTCCTCTCTCTACACCTCTCATAGGTCGGTTCCTATTGACCTGAGTCCCTACCTAGATGATACTGCTATAGCCTGGCTTGGCCCTTCCCAACAAAAATTCCTACACCACATACTGGAAGTGGATGAAATTAAGGACGCCATCATGTCCATGAAGTCGGGCAAATCGCTGGGTTCTGATGGCCTGCCGGTCGATTTCTACAAAGCATATATTCATATCCTTGCCCCTATACTCCAGCAGGTTTATTATGCCTCACTTGAGGATGGCCTTTTGCCCTCGTCCATGCGTGAAGCACTCATCACTTCCCTATTGAAGCCAGGCAAACCTCCGGAACACTGCGACCCCTATAGACCCCTCTCGCTGCTCAATACGGATGTCAAAATCCTTGCGAAGGTACTATCATCCCGCCTCAACCTGCTAATGGAGCGTCTGGTCCTTCCTGACCAGGCGGGTTTTGTTCCCAATAGGGCGACCTCGCATAACTTACGCACCCTTCAGGCCGTCCTACAAGACATTAACCCCAGATGCGAGGCTGCGGCGGTATTTCTCGACGCCACCAAGGCGTTAGACTCCCTTGAGTGGGATTACCTATTTGCCCTACTTGAACGCATGGGGATCCCTTACAGCTTCCTTGACTGGATTAAGTTGCTTTACGGCGAGCCGCATGCTTCTGTCCTCCTCAATGGAGCACGATCTGCCCCCTTTCCTATCCATAGAGGCACCAGACAAGGTTGCCCCCTCTCCCCCGTCCTATTCGCGATAGCCATTGAGCCGCTTGCTGCCAAACTCCGACAGCATCATAACCACCGCTCTCTGATATACCCGGAACGGCAGCTCCTAGTTGCACTATATGCAGATGACATCACCCTCTATATTGACAAGCCACGTGACAACCTTAACCCCCTGCTACGGGAAATAACTAAGTTCGGTGCTATCTCGGGAGTTCAGATTAACTGGTCGAAGTCTGCCCTCTTCCGCTTAACGGATAAGACCACACAATTCCCTCTGGACTATCCTCTGATATGGGAATCCGAGGAACTCAAGTACCTCGGTGTAGTGGTCTCCCGTAATCGCGAGGTCCTCATTAGGGCTAACTATGGCACTGGCCTTGACAAAATCACTGACAACTTTACTAAATGGATCCATCTCCCACTCTCAATGGCAGGACGCATTTCCCTCATAAAAATGGTTGTCCTTCCTAAGTTGCTCTACCTATTCATCAACATACCCTATAGCCCAGGCTCCCACTTCTTTCGTGCACTTGATTCCCAACTGTCGAGACTGATATGGGGGGGCAAACAGGCTAGGATCAGTTTAAAGACGCTGAAGTTACCCTATTACCAAGGCGGGTTT
Organism: Lissotriton vulgaris; assembly: GCF_964263255.1. Classification (NCBI taxonomy): domain Eukaryota; kingdom Metazoa; phylum Chordata; class Amphibia; order Caudata; family Salamandridae; genus Lissotriton; species Lissotriton vulgaris. The sequence goes on along the minus strand of NC_141694.1, from coordinate 1,570,781,412 downwards.
GATGTTCCTGACTTTCGGAGGTACTATGACTGTGCCCAGGCTCACTTTGTGGCATACTGGCTACATCCCCCTCCCTTTATGGCCCATCTAGCGGTGGAGGATGGTTATATGCGTCCCGTTCAACCATCAGGTTACCTTTATACTGACTCGAGTGCGACGGACCGTGACCCTACTACTGTGGACTGTACTGTCCAGGCCTGGCGCCGTATTGCGGCCCATATGGAAGTTCCCTTTCTATACTCACCATGCCTGCCCCTAGCTCACGACCCCAGACTGAGCATAGCCGGGGAGGAGATAGGGCGCAAGTTCCTCAAACGGCTAGCGATTCACACCTGGGGGGATCTCTTCCTCCCAGGGCAGTTCCGCTCCTCGGCGCAGTTTTTTGGGGACACCCACCCCACGGTTATGGACACATTCCTTTATGTCTGTTTAAGGCAGAATGTCAAAGCAGTCCTCCCGAACTTTCCTGAAGAGCCGGAAACCCTCCCCCCTTACATTCGCTTTTACAAACCGAAACCCCTAAGCACGTGGTATCCATGCTTTATAAACATGCTCAGCCTGCCCCATCGCCTCCCCCGCTCAAGGCCCGCAGCGAGTGGGACGGGGACCTTGACGCACCGCTCTCTGACGACCAGTGGGAGGAAAGCTGCACACACACCACCGCAGTGACCGGTAATACCCGCTTGTGCTTAATCCACTTTAAATTCTTGCACCAAACCTATTTCACTCCTTCCAAACTGTTCCGTCTTGGCCTCCGAAATAACGATCGTTGCCTCCGTTGCGGTGCGGAAGAGGCTGACTTCTTCCACCTGGCGTGGACATGCCCGGATTGGCGGTATACTGGCGTGCCATTTTCAGAGCGTTATCTGATATGGTCGGGATCGGTATGGAGCCCTGTCCAAAAACTGCCCTGCTGGGGCACGCGGTCCCTGCACTGAAGGCACACAAAACATTTTTTGCACTAGGACTTCTGTTGGCTAAACACCAGGTTGCCTGTAGATGGGGAAGAGGACGAGCTCCCAAATTTAAGGTCTGGCTCCATACAATGTCTACCTGGCAAGACCATCTGCACAACTATTCTGAACTCTTACCGCACACATCGCGCCCCAAGGACATATGGGGGCCTCTCACTGCCTATCTGCTCCGACACCAGAGCGAAGACCAACCTGATACTTGAAGTGCTCTTCCCCTTTCCCCTGTCCCTGGCCTGCTCCTTGCCCCTACTGTACTCCTCCTGCACCGCCCTCTCCCCTGCTTTCCACCCTCGTGGGAGTGCGCTCCGGAGTCTGAGCCTGCCTGTTCTCTGCGCCTTGTCCCGTTTCCTCCCCCCCCCTCCTCCTTGTCCCACGGCACTTCTATGCCTCCTCTTCATAGAAAGTCCTCCTGTACTCAATGCCCAGCTCCGCAGCCTGCCTCCACCAATGCGGCGCCCTGATACTCGCGACACCACCATGTTACACGTAGCGTTACACACATGACCTTAGCAATCTACTGAAATCGCAGACTTAGAGATGTTATGTTTCCCTCCCCCCTCCCCACTCCTCCTCTCTTCCCCTCCTACCCCGTGTTAGCCAATAGCATTCCCAGGGAGAGGACCACACTTATCCTGGCGGAGACAACCTCTGTATTCTTTTTCTGCATTCTGTGGTGCCCCACTCCTGCATCCTCTGATCCACATACAAGGTATGGTGGTACATAACGGGTGGGATTGTTCCTAGTTCTATGTTTTTGGGGGAAAAATGACAAAAGAAGCCTCATTTGCACTCTCCTTGTATACGTTTTGCCCTCTCCTACTGCTATGTTTTATGCTCTCCAGACTGTGCTTCATTTCTAACGCGGCCGGCCCTGAAGTTTGTAGGCGACATGCTGTGTCTAACCATTCTGCCATGTTGTGTTCAGTATGTGCCTTTACCCTCCCTCCCCCTATCTTTACGAGGCTGCCGGCCTGCAAGCACAGGTTGTAGGCGAAGGCTGTGTGTAGTGTATATTGCTTTAACATCTAATAAAGGCTTCAAAAAAAAAAAGTTCATCAATCACTGGCATCAGCAGAAGGCAACCAGAAGGGGGAGGATGATTTGGGGGACCAAGTGGAAGACCTGGATGCAGGTCCTGGAGTGCAGCACACAGGAAAAGGGGATAACGTGTCCCCTGGATTTGTACTTCCTGCCAGGGAGATGTGTGTTCTCCCAAGGCCTATTTTCAGAGTTTCTGGCAGCCAGGAAAGCTGAAAGGGAGATTAGTCTGCAGAAGGAGGCCAAACCGAAGATGAAGGAAAAGAAACTGTCCAATTAAACTGAGAGAGCCTTGGAGGAAAAGAAACTAGCCATGGAGGAGAAGAGAATGGTCCATGAGCTAAGTCTCAAAAAGGTTGATTTCAGAGCTAAGCAAGTAGAGTCCAGCAGTAATGCTGGCAGCATACCCGCAGGGCTCTCTGAAGACAAGAGTGTCCTCATTCCCAAGAATCTGCCTATGATGTTGCTGTGGAGATGCAAAGGTTTCATGAAGCTCATTGCTGGGCCAGCCTCTGGAGGTACATACCTAGTGAAGAAAGGGACACCCTACTGGCCCTGGAAAGGGGGACAGGATGAGGACCCTCCAAGAAAGACACCCTTATCAGGGAGCATAGCCTCATCCGAGAGAAGTGCATGCAGAAGTTTAAGGACAGCCAGAATCTGCCCCACAGGCCTGGGTGAATTGTGTGGATTACTTTTCCAAGGCACTGAATGGTTGTGTGAAGGCACTGAAGTGAAGGATTGCAAAGAGCTGTACAATTTGATGGCAAGAGAGTACATATTCAATCTTTGTTTTACAAAGCTGCACCAACAACTGGTCAACAGTAACATCACTGGCCCCAGTGAGCTTGCTAAGGAAGAAGACTTCTGTCTCAGCACCAGGGTCCATTTAAAAAACCTGGGAGTAACCCCAAGAAGGATGGTGCAGGTACTTCCCAATCAGAGAAATCCCAGAGTATTGGAGGAGAAAGAGTTTCCATGCCCCTTCTAAGAAACAGGGAGGAGGATCTGATAGGTGGTGACCTAGGGCTCCACATTTCCAACCCAGTGCTTTTATTCTTCTCGCTAGGACACAAGCAGGTGTACTGTCATAAGAAAGCCCACACTAGTGGGGCATCTACTGGATTGGTCAATGTGGCCTCAGGGATAAGTAGTTCCCAGGGGCAGGTGCTAGACTAGGCGCCTTGACGCCCGTTGGGCAAAGTTGCGCGATATAAGTTAGGTTTCATTCATTCCTTCACTAGTCTCCCTTAGTTGGGAGGTAGATTCAGAGGGTACAATGGTGTTCTCTGAGGGTGGGAGTTGTCACTTCCACCAAGTTGCAATGAATGGGATCCCTAAAATGTCTCTTAGGAACTCCGGGGGCAGCCGGACCATGGTGGTATATCGATTGGTTTCCCAAGAGCAGTACACTGGACACGAATGTAGAGTAACTCGCACTCAAGGGCAGGAAATTTTCCACTCTATGGCCCTGGTATGCTTGGCGTGGAGTGCAGAGATGATCTTGAGAATGGTCATTGTTGGTCAACAGATAGCCATAGACCGCATTCTGTGGAATCAGTTTATTGTGATGTCAATAGAATTGGGCGGCCACCAAGGCACCCTAACAGTTCAGTTTTCTGGGGTACCACTCCCAAGCAGAGGGTACGGTAGCCCAAATGAAAGTGTGGGGTGTGGGAGGACTCATCCCTGTTCCCTGCTCGGCCTCAGGATACAGACCCTTGGCTGAAAAGCCAATCTCAGGATACCACCCTTGGACTAGTGGGAGGATGTAAAATGGAAGGAGGGTCTGTAACACCCAGGGTTTTTTCCCCACCACTATGATAGGCCTCAGATGTAAAAGAACCTGGATTGACATTGACAGCTGTCAGCGGCCTCTGTTGGTTGCTGTCTTTATGGTTTGGGGAGAAGTGTGATCCAAGTGGTGGAATGGGACACATCACTTTATTCGCCAGGGTGGTCGGCCTACCGGAATGAATCTGTGAGCAAGTTATGGTTAAGTGCTGCATAGATGAGGGTCTCCAAGTGTGGAGAAGAGTTCCCATTGGGTCGGTTCAGTGGTTCAGGAGAGTGTAGACATAGGGATCCAAGTGTTGAGTGGTACATCTTTAAAACCTGTTCACCTGGAGTAATGTTGTTTTTTGTTGTACTTTCTAAACTTTGGAAATGATCATGTGTTGGATGGAATTCTGAGGTGTGTGGTACTTGACACACCCTGCAATCACAGGGTGATTTAAATACATGACCCTTTGTTAAAATATGGCATGTCAAACCTGTTGAAAGGTAATAGGGGAAATGGTACGGTATTTAAAATATAAAGCAATAAGAACCAAATCACACAAGTAATTCCCTAAAAACTCTGAATCAGTGATATTTATTACACTGAATAAAATCTGAACTGAAGGGAGTCAGATTGCATCCAAGGCAAAATCTAGCACCTACGCCTACGATACACATATATTCAGGGTCTATGACTATGTATTACATTACAATTTCATAAAAATATGTAACAATTACTGCAGATTTCGGAGACTGTAAGAGGCTCATCTCAGACCTGACAATGGATGGTTTCTCAAAGACAGGTTTCCGTAAGCATGTTTTTTTCTCCAGAATCACATGCAACTTTGCACTCACATTAAGTACTGAGCAGATCAGAGAAGAACATTTTTACTAGGCTCAATGGCCATAAAACATGTACAACATGGATATTACAATAGATAAAACCAAGTTAATAAAATACATTTTATTATAAACTGATACATTACAGTGCACAATTTAACAAATCAACAATTATAACATTAAATCAAATTGTCCCCTAACACATTTGTAAGTGCTTCCTATTCTCAATGCATCTGGTATGAACTTTACAGTTGTAACAAAAACAACTTTTAATTAGGGTAATTGTAGATAAAAGAGTACCAATCTGCTTTTTATAATATTTAACAACTCCAATGCATGCAAGGTTAGTTGAAAAGAAAGTATGCCACATTGACAAAGAGATACATTTGCCACTCGAAATCCATCCTTTTAACATCACACTAGGTAGGTACAGGATTGAACCTAGATTGTTTAAGACAGAACCTCTGTTGGGTCCTTTTTACAATTTACAGATAAGGCTCTGCATCCTCAGTTGAAGAGAGATACTTAACTTCTCCAAGTGCTCTCTGGTGGCGATTCTTTCATTTTAAAAAGAGACTTTTTATAATCTATTTGGCTGATAAAGCCTGGGTTCACAAAACATTAGTTTGAGACATTGTGCTTTGACATAGTGTAACCACTGTATCAATCATATGGCTAAATCATGTTTCCTATTTTGGAAACTCAAAGGTGCAGTGAGGGCAACTTAGGGGCAAATGTACAAGTCTCATCTGCCACCGTAGCGTCACTTTTTTGACGCTCGGGTGAAGCAAAAAGTTGAACCATATTTACAAGGCCACACAAAACAACCCTACATGGCTTTGGACTTGTAAATATGGCCCCCTTTCATACATTACTCTGTGTGAAAGGGGAGGTCCATGGGTGTTGATGTGGGTGTTCCAGAGGAGGTGTGAATATGGCACAACATGGAGAAATACCATTATTTCTACTTGTGTTTTGCTATTTGTTTGCTTTTTCGATGCTTCACATAGAATGAGGAAAACACCATCACTGATTGTTTTAGTGCAGGATGGTGTCCCTTCCTGCACAAAACGATTATCCATGCAACTGATTGCCTATTGCCAATGCATACAACCTTGCACCATGCTTCAAGGGTGCCTGCATTGGCACTAGACAGGGAATTGTGTGCCAGCACAGAGGAAAGCACAGGGATGCATTGTATTGCTGTAAATACGATGCATCCTTGCACTTTCCTAATGATGTAGCTCGGCGCAGCAAGATGGCTTGCAGCGCTGCGCTGCGTCATTTTCTCATAAATATACCCCACATTTAGAAAAGAAAAATGAAACTTTTTAGTTTCATTCTTTTAAGGGCAGGCAATGGTCCCGGGGACCACTGCATGTTCTTAAAAACATTTTTTCACACTCTCACAAAGGGGAAGGGGTTCCCTGGATTCCCCTTCCTGTTTGCTAGTTGCTCTCCACCTACTTGAAGTAGGTGGTAAAGTGATAGTGTTTTGCAAAACAATTGTACATGGCATGGTGACTCGTTATTAGGAAGGGACGTCCCTTTCTAATAGTGGGAGTCGCAAATGCTAAATGGCGAGTCAGTGACACACAAAACAGCATATGTACATGCCATTACCCTTTTATATGGTTGCAAACGGAAGGATCCCCCATTTGCCACCATAAAAAAGGGTCATACATCTTGCCCCAAGCCCCAAGTTTAGCTGCAAAACTTAAAGAAGTATTGGAAAAGCTAATAGGTCTTGCTTATCCGAGATCTATTGGGTTTGTCAATGTTTTGCAGCATTTGGATGTTCCCTCCTGGTTACGTTTAGCTTGTTTTCCTGCCTTCATGACTCTGAAACTCTTCTGAATAGTTTCTCCTGAGAAGTCTGAATCTGGTCTTGTAAAATTGTGTTTAGGGTTTTCTGACTGCTTAGCTCCTTTTTCGGTCCCCCGGAATGCGATCTTCAAGAGGTGCCATCTGGAGGTTTTTGTGCAAAAATAGCAATCCTTCCCTTAGGAACTTTCGACCTTATTTATGAGGCATTGTGACACTTTTGAACTGCCTTTGTGTCACTTTTTGTGAAGTTCCGACGGCGTAAAAAAATGTGCCATGTTGCGCACTGTTTACAACGCAGACACATTTAACATGGGACTTGCCAATGTGTAAAGATACATTGTTGGGGTTGCGTCACTTTTGCAACACACTCCAACTAACCCTGTAACACGCCAGTCAGCACCACATCGTGGTAGGCCGGTGTCAGCTGCAATGCCTCGGGTGCCACCAACGCTCTGCGCAGCAAATCATGGGCCCTTTAAGATTAAGCAACGCGGAGCGTCTGCCATCCAGTCACCACCGGCAGAGAGAAATGTGATGTTGTCTGCCCCTCAAATCAGCAGGGTCACATGGCCTGTGACGCTTGTGCCGGATGGGTGTGGTGTGTGTGCAGACCTGCCCTCAGGGAGTGGCCGTGACATGCTAACAACTAGACCAGTGAGCTGCACACCAGCAGCGAGTATGTCTGCGACAGGTAGCTATGTGGGCCCCCCTCAGAGCGTCAGCGGAGTGGTCTGGCCTGGCGTATTCCAGACCAGTGCAGGGCTTGCAACAATGACTCTGGGCATGGTTCAGTCCCTGTTTGGACAAGGAAGTGACAAACGTGTGTCCCTGTTATAGTGTCCACGGCACATGGGACACAATAGGCAATGTAGCAAATGGTGACAGGCATCCCACTAGACGAGCATCATTGACGTAAGGGAAATCACTGTCCCTACATTCATCAACACATTCACACATGAATGATGAAAGACATGACACAGCAGTCCATTACTAGATGTTTATTTCACATCAAGTGGAGTGTTGCAGCTGGAGTGGTACAGGGCCATGCCAAGCACACCACACAATATGGGCCCATAAAGGGCCAGCCAGAGTCCATCCGGGGATGACAGATACTGCGGAAGAGGAAGGGAACAGTCCGCAGTCTGGTCACCGTGTCATTGGTCATCAAACAGGATATGGCACTCCATGTCACGGTCCAAGGTGAGTGCCGCGGAGTGTATCGGGAGTCAGTGGGAGGTCATGAGGCCATGTGCGACACCAAGCAGAAACAGGCCAGGTGGCAGAGATGAAAGCTACTACCTCCTTTTGACAACAATCCCATCCACGTCCTCGACCCTGTATGTGTGCTCTGCCCCACCTGTGGGTGTTGGAGCACTGGCTGTGGCACTGTGTGCCTTTGACACATCAGGGGCCGGAGGTGGAATGTCTGCCACACTGTGTGGCAGTGGCACATCAGGTGCTGGAGTGGATCTTCCTGCTGCACTGTGAGGCAATGACACACCAGGGACAGAGATGTGGATGGTGTGGGGGCAGCAGCATTCATGAGCACCACGCCTTGTGGCAGCTATGCCATGATGAGGTTCTGCAGGGCATGGGAGATCCCAGCTACATCTCGCTGATGTGCAGCGGTGGCTGCCATCCTTTCCGCCTCCATACGCACCATGTCCTCCATGAGCCGTCCATGTGTGCCAGCTCACGGCTGGAAACGCTGGAGCCAATCTGAGCGGACAGGTGTTCTTCCCTTCACGTTATGACTCAAGCGATGTCAGTCAGGGCTCCTTGGGGAGCATGGAGCGGGCCGTGGGTGTCCGTTAGGGACTGGAGCTGGTCACTGATGGGACCTAGACACCCATGGATGGCATCCATTTTGGCAGCCAAGAGGCCGAACCCCACCCGCACCTGCTCAGCCATCTCCCTCTGGCCCTACAGCACACAGCGTTGGAAGGCCATGGTTTTTTTTCTGGGGTCTTGGGGCAGCACCAGGGTTGTGGATGCCTCCTGCTGGGTGCTTTGGGTAGTGGGTGGGGTCTCCTTGAAGTTGCTGGGCTGCCCTGATCCTGGAGGTGCGTTGCAGATGATGTCCATGATGTTTTGGAGGGTTTGGCTGTCGAAGCTGGCCTTGTCCTCCTCGTCATCAGTGAAGAGTGGCTGGGACTGCTCTGCAGGGGGTCTTGATGGTGCCCCTGTAATGTGAAGGGAAGATGGTGTATAATAATGTGTCCACCTGTATGTAGCCGCATGGTACAAGTTGACATTCAAACAGCATGACATTTTACATTGTGACAGTGTGTGAATCAGGGCCATGACCCAGAGTCATTGTGGGTGTGCAGTCCTTGATTGTGCATGTGTGCCATTGTGGCCCACTCCACCTGTAGCCCCAAGTGCCTAGTGGTTACTCACCTTGTTGTGGTTGTGTTGTGTCCTGTCGAGCAGATTCCGGTCCCCCGACTACGGCCACAGTCTCCACACTGATGACTGTCGACACTAGCTCCTCCATGTCATCCAGCATGAGCTGTGGCTCTGAGCCTCCACCTCCAGTCTGCATTGCTGCCTTCTGGTTGGCTGCGAGTTTCTCCTTGGTATTTCGCTTGATGTCAATCCATCACCTCTTGGCCTCGTCCATTGACCTCCTGTTATGTTATGTTAATTTATACTTATTAGGCGCACAGCTACCCAAGGGTTTCCCAGCGCCGCCTGAAAGGTCAAGAAGGGAAAGACGACCTTACACATTAAATACCCAGGTCTTGAGGCCCTTGCAATAGTTCACATAATTAGTTTCATTCCGTAGTGTACTGGGGAAGGAGTGGGACAGACAAGGGCCAAGATAAGAAAACGATCGGCCACCCAAACGGGACAGTCTAAACCTTGGCACAACAAAATTAGCCTGTGAGGCTGAGCGAAGCGTACGTACAGGAAGATAACGCTGGACCATAAGCTTCAGATATTGTGGTACTTTACCACAATTGATTCTAAACATATAGCTCAAGGCTTTAAACTTTATACGGTTCTCAATTCTTAGTCAATGTAAATCACGAAGAATTCCTGAGACTGTGCTCTCCGACGGCATTCATTTTGTCCACGATGTTCCACCATATCCCATTTTTTGTTCCCAATGACACGTTGGAGATGACGAACAGTTGTTGATGGTGTTCCATCACCTCCGTGACTAGGATCCAGTTTTCCTGCGGACTGAACTTTGTCTTCCTCTTCTTCTTGTCCTTGCCCTTCCCTGTCCCCGAGGCCCAGGATGGTCGTCCGGGGTGCTTGTGGGGTTGCGCTCGTCCTCTATGCCTGCTCCGTCTTCCTCCATGGTGCTTGAGTGTTGGGCAGTTTGTGTTTGGGTATTTTTTCTACTTTTATAGTGATTTTCCCACCTGCCATATGTGCATTGCAGGCCTGGCGCTGCTTATCGCTGATTTCCTCATCGCGCTTTGGCCAATCGCATGTTTTTTTGGGTTGGAGTATGTGTTTTTATCGCCGTCGAGGTAGTTGTATGGCAGACATTGCCACGGTTTCGGCAGACTATTGCATGCTACCGCCTTGTTGTGAATTGCACGTCAACGCATGGTTATTTTCCCGCGATCGGCTGTGATGTGTAAAGGTGCGTTAGCTTTTATTGGTGATGTTTAGCACACGTTCTTGTGAATATACCCCTTTGCTCTTTTAAGTTTAAACAACAGTGGTGGCTCAAATATGCACGTGAAAAACGTATCAGACTGTAGAGTCTCATATGATGTAAGAGCAAGGGTGTGACAAGAACTTTGTTGGCTCGGATTGTTCCTAGTTTCTATTTAAAATCTGTTGAAGCAAAGTAATTTTGATGGTAGGGCAACTCTGGTGTCCCAGTGTCTACTGGCACTGTATGTACTACGCGGACACCTCTTATCCCAGTATATTTTCTGATTTTGTGGTCAAATGGCATGGTCTAGGGTTGAATTAAAGTAACTTTCAGGGTAGGGCACCTCTGGTGTCCCAGTGTCTAGAGGCACTTTAGTGGCGAATTAAGCATTGTGTGGACGTCCGTTATCTGCATATATTTTATGAGTTTGTGGCATCCGGTAACGAAAACGTGCAAAAAAGCAATGTATCAACTTGTTTCTTCTTTTATATATGTGAGGTATAATCAAAGCAATTCACTCTACGCTTTTTGTGGTATTAAGTTTTAGTGTTATCTGAAAGCGTCTCATATAAGAAATTATATCTTTTTTTCAATTATAGGGTGGGCTTTCCCCTGAAATTTACAAATCGTAGGGAAAATTAAATGGAATAAACAAGCTCCGAATACCAACTTTCCAGAACGAAAGACTTTATAATGCAACGTTTGAATCTGCTTTAATATAAATCAAAGAGTTAAGATCATTTAGAAAGTATGGTGAAACTTAGAAAAACGAATTTTAATATGCAAAACCCACCTTAAATAAATCAAACTGAGGTAATAGCGTTTCTGTTTGTGTTACTGAAGAATTGTTTATCTGAGTACAATTCTCAAACACAGAGACACTATTCATCAGAAAATTTCACCATAAACACAGACCTGAGAAAACCTTTTGCAGAAAATGGCCACATTAATCATCTCCCCTTTATTAAGTTTTCCATAAAAGGTGCTGCTTGACTGGATTGTGCTTTTGCTATTCATTACACAGGTAGAGTTGATTAAAATAAAGGAATATCAGGCCATTTAGCTGGAAGTGTGCATGATAATGTGACATGGTAAAAGTGCCTGCAATTAAAAAACTGTAATACCAAGAGACAAGGATATGCAAACAATTAAGCTTGACTGCAAGGCAGCACATCCTCAAATCTAATAGCTGGCGAATTTTGTTATGTATATTAATGCTTGTCCCTGGACAGCTTTGTAATCAACAAATCGTTTACTCTATTTTTGAACATGTAAAGGCAGTTCCAATGTCCTGACTGCATGTCATGTAACACTTAATTACACTGTTAACCAACATTATTTCGTGTATTATTTGCTTGTCCTTGTCAGGGCTGAAGCCTGGATTAAATAACTGCTATAATATTACAGCATTAGTTGTAAAAAGATTATTTATAAGTGACATTTGAATTATGCCTCAAAGTTTAATGTTAAAAATGATGATTAATCAGGTATTAGGCATGGACATTTACAACGTGCCATTACTTTAAATTGGAAATCATTTATACCCAGGGTACGATTGAATAGCAAAATGAATAATTTTCACCTCAGGAATTACATATTGAAATTCGGAACGTAACAATGGTTTTGTACAAAAATAACTAAACTACAGTATTGCCGTATGGTCCTTAATTATTCATGCACTAGGCTAAGTACGATGTTTAATTGTGTGCCAACATGCTGGGCTTTAAGCATTTCACAACGCTATGTTGTAGATGTTAAGTATAGTGTAGCGGTGGACAAAACAGAATTTCTTTCCACCTTTAACATGTAGTTACTGCAAACGTTATGCAAATTATGTGACATATATTTGTAAGGTTGTCTGTGTAAACACTGAATGCACTTTTGCCCTGATGTCAAAACGTTATGCAGGAGGATACATGTACAATGTTATGCAGAACGTTGCTTAGTCACCTCAAGGAGTGCGGCACATATCTTAAAACGTTTTGGTGCAGATATTTTCTTCTCGAACCAGTCTCCCTGTGAGCAAACGCTATGCAAAATAATATGAGGAAAAAAGTATATGAAATATACACAATCTAATATTAGGATATACGTGAGATTATAATCATGTAAAAAAAATGACCAAAACCTGCATATGGGGCTAGTTTCGAAACATGTAATATTTAGACCCTAATTTGGATGTCGGTGGGAAAGCCGACCAATATCCACCAGCCAGTCGGAAGAGCAACATAATCCCTTACGGATGGCGTTTCTACCGTCAGGATTCTGATGTCAGCTTCCAACAGGCTTTCCATGTCGGGCTTTCCAACATGGAAAGCCTGTTAGAAAGCATTTTTAGGGGTCCCTAGTAGGAACACCTCTTCTTCCATGGCCTCTGGTTGGATGGTCAAGGGGGAACCTATGGTGGCCCCTGTAAATACCTTTACCGTGTGGCAGGTACCATGAAAGAAGAAAGACTAGTAGATATACAAATTTGGATTTACATCACATAACTGAAAGTGTAATCTGTGAACCAAAGCTACTTTTCTGTTGTGGAACACCATCCAGCAATTAGGGTCTGCAGGCGTGTCTAAAAAATATAGAGGAATTAACATGGGAAAAGCATTGTTATGCCCCCCTTTTACCCTGCTTGACGGATTACCCCAAAACTTTCCATGCACAACTAGAATTACTGGGGCAGAAGATTTGGAAAATTTCTTGAAGATTCTTCAAACAATACCAAAGACATATCAAGTCACAAAACGCTTATCCTACATATCCATATATATATCTTTTTTTTTGTGATCATGGCAAGATCACTCAAAGACCACTTATTTGCAAGTAATCAGAGAACACAGCGGTCGCCAGTAGGTAGTTATAGTTAGGACCTTGTTTCTATTCAAAAAGCGTTTTTTCTTTTGCCAATATCTTTGGCGCCATTTGATGAATCTTCACAAAATTTTCCAATCTAATGACCAGTTCAGGTCAGCTCTTGTTTTGAAAGTTTGGGGGTGATTCGTCAAACAATGGCGGTGAAAAAAGGAGGGTCACAAAACGCGTTTTCCCCAAGTTAATTTCCATAGGAAACTTTAGACAAAGCAACAGCCCAAACTGCTGAACGGAATTACACCAAATTTGCCAAAAAGGTAGGACTTGGTTCTAAAAGCGTCTTTTTTTGAAACAATGTAAATTTGTGCAGTAGTTACTGCGAAATTCAAAACATAAAAATATCGATAGCTGAGCACCGAGAAGGATTTGCGAACACTCCAGAGCACGAGCTTCATTCTGATTGGCTGCCAACACTCCAAACCAGGAAGTGTTGGCAGCCATCTATTGACTTGGTAAACGTCACAAGAAAACAGTAGAAAAAAGGATACAAATCTAAAAAAGGGGGCAGGGTAGGAATACCCTGATCCCCTAGGTCTGCTCAGGGTGTCCCATAAGGAACCCAGGGGCTAAAAAAAGCATCAGAAATTGGTTGAGTGTGCGAATCCGGTGAAAAAAAAACCAAAGCATGGGCTCCCATGCTTCATTTCATTAAGCTCTCGGGTGGGCCAGGTCAATGGGGCAATGTTTTATTAATGTGTGGGGGCCGCGTGGGTCCCTGCAGCACCGGGGACAACCACCTCCCCAGAGATGTCTTTATTATTGGGGTAGCCTCTTGGTGTCCCCAAGCCCCAGGGACAACCACCTGCCAGGGGCTTTGATTAATTATTGATGGGGTGGCCTTGCAGGCCCTCCAAACCCAGGGGCCACCACTGCCCTGGGGCTTTCTTCATCAACAAGTGGGGGCCTTGCGGGCCCTGAAGCCCTGGAGACCACTACTGACCTGTGGCTTTATACTGTAAGGGAGGGGGGCCGCCCGGCTCCCTCCTGAAGCCCTAGATGGCCCTGGGGCCCGCCACCCCCAGGGCTGGCTCCTGCAATGTCCCGGGGTGCCCACCTCTGGGGCATTACGGTTTGCTATGGTAAGGCTTGAGCACGGCTCCACCCCTGACATAGCAAACACTGCTTTGCTTCTTGAAAGCAAGAGCAGAACCTGCTCTCGCTTCCAAGAAGCAAAGCAGTATTGTTTTTGGGCAAGGGGAGCTGCATGTTAGCAGCTCCCCTTGCCCAAAAGCAATGCCGGCTCCTGCAGGAGGCGGGGAGCCGGCAGGGAACGTGGGGGCATTGGGGCACCCCCCACAGTCCCCAACTAGAGGGCCGGCCCCAGGGAATGGGGTCCCCAGGGTCAGAAGTGGCCCGGAAGGGGGCCACTAGGCCCTCTTCTTTGTGTAATTTAAAACATATAACAAATAAGGCCAAGCCTGGGGGATGGGGTCCCGGGGCCAAAATTAGTCTCAGGATGAGGGCCATGTGGCCCTCATCCAAAATGTTAAAAAAAGAAAGGCTGGCTAGGCTCTGGGGGATGGGGTCCCCAGGGACAAAAGTGGCCAAGGGAAGGGGGACTATGCTGCTGCCGTCCCTTATTTAAAAAAATAAGTAAATAACAGAGGTAATGCCCCAGGGTGAATACTGAATAATGGAAGTGGAGCATTTTTTTTCTATTTTGGAGTCATTGGATTCGTGATTCCACCTTAAATAAATAATTTAATAGTATATAATTTAGAAGGTACTGTTGGATTTGTGAGGTTGTTTTACAGAGGTAGTGCGATTGAAGTTAATGACACAATTACAATTATATAATATTATAAAAAATGTAAAATAATAGTTAAACTTGAAAAGTGTGTTGTGTTGTAGTTCATTGAATTCATGGTTTTGTTTTGTGGATTGACTGAATGGTTCATGAATCCAGAGAATATTAAAAAAGAGTATGTATGTTAAAAAATAATAATATTCACTTTTGGGTTACAGTGTGACTCTAAAAAGAGCCCTTGTTTTATTATGATTTTGTTTGAGCTACATGTAAGTGGGGATGCACAGCTTTAGGTTGTTGAGAAAGACTCTGTTTCCTTGATCTGTAAAGTGTACTCCATCACTTCTGTAGATGATATCCATATCAAAACATAGATTGTTGTTATATATGGAGCCCACCCTATAGTCTCTAAGGTAAGGAGAAACTGTTTTATTGAAATTCTTCCTAGCTTTCTCAATATGTGGACAGAATTGATTTGACCACTTCCATTTCTGTCTTTGGCATATATTAGAGTATGCAAAGACCGTTTGAGGTAAAAGCAACATCAATTGTGCAAATGTGTCCGTCATCAGCATTTCCAGACCTACCCCAGTCAATGTACCTAGGTCATTGCCACCACTGCACAATCATGAGGTTAGGGGTTTGAAGATGCAAAAAGGTTTTAACCAAAGGCATCCAATTGGTGCACTTTAATCCTCTCTGCGCAATCCATTTAATATCCACATTTTGCAAAGATAGGTCTTTGTCAATACCTCTCTGTGCATCATACCTTTTGCACCAGAAAACATAGCTGTGTCCAACAATTCATACTGTAAGCATCTTTAAGGGATGTCTGGAAGTAATGAAAAGATGTCTGTGGCTGAGGAAGTCAGTTGGTAGAATGAGAGGTATCTAAAATGATGGACAATATGCTGTTTTTTTAAAAAGTAGACAATTGATTGGTTGTTCATGAACATTGAGCACTCAAAAATAGGGTTCATGTTACTTTCTTTAAAAAGCATGTTTCTCTTGGTAAGTAAAAATTGTTTGAATAGGTACAGTAAATAGGATAAGGTTATATTTTGCAAACGTCATCCACACCTGCTATTTGCATTTGTAACCTTGTGTGCTGAACTTGAAAATACGGTGAACTTGTGACCTGTCAGTTCAGTTGAATGTTCCATGAACTGTTACTATGGAAACTTGCATGAAGCAGAATGGGGGAAGGGTTGAATGCTATCTGTGGTTCTAAAATATGGAATTGGAATTTATATGTAAGTGATATGTTACTAAAGTAAGATTTCCCAAGACAGTTTTATGTTTAGAAGTGCTGTGTTCTTAAAAATAGTGGTATTTTTATCTGTAACATATTTTTGAACTCCAGTATGGATTTGCAACTCAATCGCATTGGTGCATGGTAGAGTCGCAACTCTAAAAAAATTCCAAAACCGGTTAGTGTAGTTTTAGAAGTCAGTTGGCATGGGCTAATAACCAATATAAAAATGTTTTACAATTTGAAATTATGTAGGAGGCAATGTGATACATTACTTACATGTATTTGTGTGGAAAACGAGAGGGAAAGATTGTCATTACTGGTATTTCCTTGCTGAGAGTGGTGCATTACATTGATTGTGTGTATAAGAAAATCTTTTATGAGTGTCTGATATTTCATATTCTACAAATCAATTTGGAAGGTGAGTTATAAATTTGTGAGGTGTATTATGTATTAGCTTTATTTTTTAACCATTAAAATTATTCAAGAACTGTGATGTTTGAAATATATTATTTATGTAGAGATGTGTATCGTAGTTTGTTTTATTGAAATGTTGTTTGAAATAAATTCTGCATAGTTATATGTGTATATTGGAAGATGGATTAGTGATTATGGTAGTTTGTTTTAGTGTGTGGCTATGTACATTTGAAGTATACTGCATAATTTTAGGTGTTGCTTTCAAATTGGAAGCGCAGTCTGTCAAGTTTTAAGGTGTGCATGGAGTTGTGTCTGAAGCATATCTCTACTTGTATATGTATTTTCAAATGTCATACATTTGAAGGTTTAACAAATAGGTGTTGTTGCATTTTATGTGATAAGCTCAAGACTGTGAGTAATAGTGGAATGGTAAAGATGCAGCAAAAAATTGGGGTTTACATGAGGTTGACATAAGGTATTAGTGATTAGGGTACTTTTTATAAGTCTCGATGCCACATAATCTTGTTGAAGTGTAGTCTGTGAAGTTTTAAGCTGTGGATGGTGTTGTGACTGTGGTATGTGTCTACTTGCACATGTATTATGGTATGTGTTATGCATGTGAAGATGATAGATATATAAAATACAGCTGTACATCTATCTGTATATTACTTAAATATATGATGATGCTAGCAAAAGGTACAGAATCAAGCATGCATGCTTTTAGGAATATGGTGAGACTTACAGCAGAGACTTGTGAAGGGTTGCTATTTTATATTTGTGTAGGTCCAATAGCATATGTAGTTGCAGAATGGTGAAGCTGCGGCTCAAAACTGTGGTTTAAAACATGCCAGCAGAGGAATTAGTAATCAGGGTATGTTGTATGAGTGTGTTGAAAGGTATGGTTGAAATATATCACATTATTTTAGGTGTGTATTTGAAATGAGAAGTGCATCTTTTTAAGTTTTAATATCTGCATATTTTTGTGACTGTGGTATGTCCATACTTGTAGATGTAGTTTCATATGTGTTATGCATCTGAAGATGCTAGATTTGTAAAACAGAGGTATAGATCTATTTGTATGTTTCCTTTAAATATGATGATACTAAGAAAAGGTATAGATATATGCATACATTGGTTTAGAAATATGGGGAGAATTTCAACAAAGATAAGTGAAGGGTTGCTTTGCTGTTAGCTATGCTCAATACCTGATTAGTAGTAGAATAGTGAAGCAGTAATAGAGAAATTATGTTTACGGTATTTTAGGAGATGAATTATTGAGTGCGGTACTTTATAAGAGTCTGTATAAAAGTTCATTTGAAATATGCTGCATAAATCTAGGTGTGTGTTTGAAATATTAAGTGTACTCTGTGATGTTTTAAGGCCTATATGGTTTGTGAGTGTGGTTATATTTCTACTTGCACATGTATTCTGAGATGTGTTATTCTTTTGGCAATAGGTACAGAAAGAAGCATGCATGCTTTTAGGAATATGTTTAGAGTTATGGTAGAGTCACGTGATGGGTTGCTACTTTATGTTTGGCTAGGCCCAATATTCATAGAAAGGTGAAGCTGCAGATAAAAAGTGAGTTTTAAGACATGTTGGCAGAGGGATTACTGATTAGGCTACTTTCTATGAGTCCGGGGAAAGGTACACTTGAAATACACTACATACATGTAGGTGTGTCTTTCAAATGTAAAGTGCAGTCTATTTGTTTATTTCTTTTATATTTGATGATGATTTTAAAAGGTACACACATGTGCATGCATGCTTTCAGGAATATGGTGAGATTTATAACAGACTCATGTGTAGGTTTGATACTTGGGTATGCCCAACACCCTAAGTAGTTACAGAATGGTGAAGCTGCAGTAAATAAGTGTACACCATGTCATAAATCTAAATTTTGAGCTAAAATTTCAGTATTCTGCTACTACTCAAGATGTTGGGTGTAGTCAAATATAAAACTACAATCCATCATATATCTCACCTGTAGCTCTGCAATCACATAGCTACTACTGATGCACTCATCCATCACTGAGGCACTTTTTATTGAGTCCAGGCTCTAACCTTGTGCAATCATGCATGCTGTACGCAGGCAGTCCTTCAATAACCCAGGCACTATTCATGCAGGTATAAAATTCCCCAGACACTACCTATGCACTCCTCCAATCACCCAGACACTACCAATGCGCTCATGCAATCACCCAGGCACTACCTATGCAGTCATGCAATAACCCAGGCAGTATCCTTGCACTCCTCTAATCACTAGGCAGTACCCATGCACACCTTCAATCACCGAGTCGGTACACATGCACTTACAAAATCACCCTGCACTACCTATGCAGTCCTCCAATCACACAGGTACTATCCCTGCACTCATGCGGCCAATTACCCAGGCATTAGCCATGCACTCCTTCAATCACTCAGGCAGTACTCATGCACTTATAAATTCATCCAGGCTCTACCCATGCACTCCTCTAATCACCCTGAAACTACCCCTGTACTCATAAAATCACCCATGCATTACTCATGCACTCCTCCGATCATCCATCCAGTACCCATACATTTATAAAATCACCAAGAAACTGCCGAATGCACTCATGGTACTACCTCTGCACACATGCAATCAACCAGAGACTATCTATCACTCATACAATAATCCAGGCACTGCCCATGCACTCCTCTAATCACCCAAACACTATGCATGCAGTCATGCAATCGCTAAGGCACTATCATTGCACTTTTCCAATCACTCAGCACTACCTCTGCACTCATACAATCACTCAGGGATTTTGCATTTACTTCACTCAGGTAGTACCCATCCACTCTTCAATCACCCAGATATTACCTCTGCACTAATGTAGTCACTCAGGCATTAGCCGTACACTCCTTCAATCATCTGTGGAAAGGTATGCTTGAAATAGGCCATATGATTTTTAACCCTGGGCAAAGCGCTATGCTATGCTCGCATAGTTTGCAAAGTTTTGCGCTACTTCGCACTACGCAAACTGCACGTAGCACAGTGCAAACACGCGTAGCGTAGTGCAGCGGTAATTTTTTGCTTGCTCGCAGTCCTCAACGTCAAGTTGGTGACCACGAACAAGCAAAATGACATCTGGGCGAGATTTTTTCCATGTTCGCGATCAGCAACATCAAGTTGCTGATCGCGGGTGTGGAAAATAAACCTCCTAGCAAGATTCTCAACAAGAGGAGGTCAGGTTTCTCATTGCGAGTGGTCGCGTATGTTCGCGGCCGTTTGCAATGAGAAACTACCAGTCCACGTAGTAAAAATCTACTCGAGCGGCAGAAAACTACAGCTCGCACTGTGCAAGATACCGTTGTCAATGATTGCACAGTGCCGGATGCTTGTCTGCACTGTGCAATCATTGAAAACGGAATCTTGCACAGTGCGAAGAGGGTACTACGCTGTTTGCGTAGTGCTACACGTAGCTTGCGTAGTGTGAAGTGCACTTTGCGTAGCTTCGCGTAGCGCTACTTCGCAAACTGCATCCAGCCCTAATGATTTTAGTTCTCTACTTGAAATAAGAACTGCTTGAAATATACTATGTGATTTTAGGTCTCTACTTGAAATGAAAAGTGCAGTTTCTTAAGTTTTACGGTGTGCATCATCTTGTGGCTGCGGTGTGTCTGTTCTTGCAGATCTATTTTCCTATGTGTTATGTGTCTAAAGATGCTAGATTTATAAAATAGAGGTATATATCTATTTGTATGTTTCTTTTATATATGACGGCACTACAGAAAGGTACAGACTCATGTATTCATGCTTTTTGAAATATGGGGAGACTTACACCAGAGATATGCGTAGGTGTGTTGCTTTCTATTTTGGTAGGCTGTACATCTGATTAGTACTAGAATGGTAAAGCAGCATGAGAAGTAAAGTGATGTTTAAGGTATGTTGGGTGAGCAATTACTGATCATGGAGCTTTAAAACAATCTATGTAAAACTTAACTTGAATTATGCCACATAAATCTAGGTGTCTGTTTGAAATGTTAAGTGTAGTCTGTCAAGTTTTAAGGTCTGCATGGTCGGGTGATTGATGTATTGTCTACTTGCATATACATTCGCATATATGTTATGCATCTGAAGATGCTACATATATAAAATAGAGATATATCTCTATTTGTATGTTTCTAATATATATGGTAGTACTAGTAAAAGGTGCAGACACATGCAGTTATGCTTTCAGGAATATGGTGAGATTTATAACAGAGTCATGTGTAGGTTTGAGGCTTTATATTAGAATCGGCCCAATACCCTGAGCAGTTACAAAATGGTGAAGCTATAGTATGAAAGTGTACACCATGTCATAAGCCACACTTTTATGTTGCAGTTTCACTATTCTTCTACTACTCAGGATGTTGGGTGTAGTGAAATATAAATCAACTACCTCAACACATGTCTCAGCTGTAAGTCTGTAATGACTGAGGCATTACCCATGCACTCATCCATGCACTAACCACTATATATACAGTCATTCAATCAGTAAGGCACTACCTCTGCACTTATACAAACACTCATAAACTACCTATGCACTTTTTCAGTAATGTAGGCACTACCCCTATACTCATGCAATCACCCATGTACTATCAATGCATTCCTCCAATCACCCAGGCGCTACCTGTGCACTTATAAAATCACCCAGGCAGTATCTATGCACTCCTCCAATCACCCAGGCAGTACAGATGTACTGATGCAATCACTGAGACACTACTGATGCACGCATACATGCACTAAGCCACTTCCCCTGCGCTCATGCAATCACTGAAGCACTACCTATGCAGCTTTCCAATCATCCAGGCACAACCCTTGCACTCATACAATCACCCCAGTACTACCTATGCATTGTTCAAATCAGTCAGGCACTACCGATGCGTTCCTCCATGTACCGAAGTGTTATATTTCATATTGGTACCCTGATATAGGTGCAGAGAAAATATTACACTTTCCCCACATCATCTCCCCGTCATTTCATATGAACGAGCCTTATAAGGACATAACTCCAAATAAGGATTGAACGCCTTGTATGGACATAACGGCTAATAAGGACTCCAGCCTTTTATGGACTAAACCTTTCACCTAGTTCCATGCCGAGGGTGGGTTTTTCCCAATCAATATTGCTAAGACATCATCCTTAGCACATATGAATAATTTATGAGTACACGCTCCAGGAGGTACACTTCACCTCTCCCATCGACGCACAAGATTTAATCCCCAACATCATCCTCATACTGAACAATGGGGAACTCATGCACATAGACTGTATAAATCCAGCCCCTCTTGTTATCAGTAGGCAGGAGGGAACCGAGACTTCAAGGCCAACACTCTGACCAGAGACGCTGCGGCTCCGGCTTTGGCAGGTTAATCCAGGATAGCGTGACTTAACTGGATCTCACCAGGTTCTGTTACCCAGAATCCCTGGCAACCCTAAAAAAAATTCTAAAAAACATAATTTACTCACATTTCTGAGGTGGAAAGTTCTGGAATCTGTGTGGATCCACAAATCTCCACCCAACCCGCGTTTCCCAACTTCCCAAAAAAATGGAACCTCACTTGCATGGGTAAGCCTGGAGCCCACGACAGGAAACGGTGCAAAAAGCAACGCGGACACACCACAATTTCACAGTGAAGAATGACCCTTTTTTTGCATAGAACCTAGCTGTCGTTTTTTAACCCTAGTTCGCTGTCACCTAGGGAAACCTAGCAAACCTATACATTTTTTAAAACTAGACGCACCGTGGAATCAAGGATGGGGTGACTTGACTGACTCCCGACAGGTTCTGTTACCCAGAATCCCTTACAAACCTAAAACATTTTTTAACCCCTTCACCGCGGAGCTAATCCCCCTGCGGTGCTGAGGGGGATGGGGCTCGCGCAGCACCATGGTGCTTGTGACGAGCTCAGCTAATCTCGCTGCACGGTGGCGCTGTGCTCAAGGCGAGCTGAGCTCGTCATGACCAAGCCCGTTTTTCAGAATGTTCAGCACAGTGTGGAAGTTAGCCACGCGTGTGAGTGCCGTGCGTGTCATGACGAGCTTAGCTTGTCATCAGCACAGCGCAACCGTGCCTCATGACGAGCTGAGCTCATCATGAGCATCGGAGGGGTTAAAAAAAACTAATTTTCTGCATATTTCTGTGGTGGAAAGTTCCGGAATATGCGTGGAACTACAGATTTCCACCCACCCCGCGTTCCCGAAAGTCTTCTGAGAAAAATGGTACCTCACTTGGATTGGTAGGTCTAGTGCCCGCGACATGAAACGGCGCAAAAAGCAAAGTGGACACCACAAAATTTCCCAGTGAAAAATGGCCCATTTTTGGAAAAGTGCCTAGCCGTAGGTTTTGAACCCTAGCTCTGCCGGCACCAAGGGAAACCTAGAAAACCTATACATTTTTGAAAACTAGACATCTAGGGGAATCCAGGATGCGGTGACTTGACTGGCTCCCACCAGGTTCTATTACCCAGAATCCCTTGGAAACCTAAAAAAGTGTAAGAAAAAACACATGTTCCACACATTTCTGTGGTGGAAAGTTCTAGAATTTGCGTGGATCCACAAATTTCCACCTACCCCGCATTCCCCAAAGTCTTACAAGACAAAATGGTACCTCACTTGTGTGGGTAGGCCTAGTGCCCGCAACAGGAAATGGTGTAAAACTCAGCGTGGACAAACCACAATTTCACAATGAGAAATGACCCTTTTTTGGCAAAGTGCTTAGCTGCAGTTTCTGAACCCTAGCTCTGCCGACCCCTGGGAAAACCTAGCCAACCTTTACATTTTTTTAAACTAGACACCCATAGAAATTCAATATGGGGTGAATTGACTGCCTCTCACCAGGTACTGTTACCCAGAATCCCTTGCAAACCTAAGAAATTATTTGAAGAACACATTTTCCTCGCTTTTCTGTGGTCGAAAGTTCTGAAATCTGCATGGATCCACACATTTCGACCCACCCCGCGTCCCCCAAAGTCTTCTGAGAAAAATAGCACCTCACTTGCATTGATAGGCCTAATGCCTGCGACAGGAAACAGCGCAAAATGCAACACGGACATACCTCAATTTCACAGGGAAAAATTACCTTTTTTTGGCAAAGTGCCTAGCTGTAGATTTAGAACCCTAGCTCTGCCGGCATCTAGGGAAACCTAGAAACCTATAAATTTTTTAAAACCAGACATCCGGAGGATAACAGGGTTGTATGGCTTGCGTGGATCCACCAACGTTTCCTTACCCAGAATCCTCTGCAAACCTCAAATTTAGCTTAAAAAAATAACTTTTTCAATACATTTTTGTGTGGGTAATTTTGTGAGCCAGGTGATGCCACAACTTCCCCACACAAAAATGTGCAAAAAAGTGATTTTTCCAACTAAATTTGAGGTTATCAGGGGATTCTGGGTAAGGAAACCTTGGGGGATCCATGCAAGCCGCACACACCTCCCTGGAATCCCCGGGTGTCTAGTTTTCAGAAATGTGTGGGTTTGGTAGGTTTCCCTAGATGGCCGCCGAGCACGGGGCCAAAAACCCAGGTGACCCCCCTTGCAAAATCAGGTTGTTTTGTGATAGGCAATTTTGATGTTGTCTCACTAAGTTTGGGACCCTTGCCTGTCACGGGTACTTGGGCCTCCCACGCGCGTGAGGTTCCATTTCGATTGGGATACTTGGAGAAAGGCAGGGGGTAGGACATTTGTTATTTCTTTCTGCAGCGTAAAGATTTTGGCACAAAAATGCAAGGAAAATGTGACAGACATTTTGAGGTTTGCAGGACATTGTGTGTAAGATAACGTGTTGGTATCCACAAGAGAGACAGCGCCATGTACTCCCATGGGTGTTTAATTTGTGACAATACCTACAGTTGGTAGCTTATTCTTAGAAGGAATGTACACCTTGGCAGGGAGACTAAAACGACAAAGATTACTGCGCAGCCATCTATTCCTCAAGCGCACACACATACTGGTTGGATTTGGCATGAGGGCAAGTGATGGTTGAGTATATAACATTTTATTAACAAGAGATTTCACAAAAATGAAATGCACTGTCAATAATTAAAAGGACAAAAAACGGAACCAGTGACTCGCAGCTCATGAGCTGTGAAGCCACGGCAAGGCACCAAGTGCTTTACAGGCCATTTATACACCTTTCTTATGTGATACACATAAGACCATTCACACCACCAGGCACGAAACCGACACATTACAACATTCACAAAAAGGGACAAGGTACACTCTGCTTGAGAAACACAGAAAAGACAAATATTTCTGCACAACCACCTATTTTTCAAGCACACATACATACTGGTTGGATTTGGCATGAGGGTGAGTGATGGTTCAGTATATGCAGTTGTATTAACCTGAGATTTCACAAAACTGAAATGCACTGTTAATAATTGAAGGGACAAGAAACTGAACAATTGACTCACAGCTTGTGAACTGTAACGCCACGACAAGGCACCAACCGCTTTACAGGCCATTCATACACCTTTCATATGTGTGACACATACAAAACCATTCACACCGCCAGCTGCGGGCTCAGCACATTACAAGACTTACACCAGCAGACAGCGCCATTCAAGGGCCCATCACTTTCACACGCCCACATTCCTGACACAGCAGCCACACCAGCTCACGGATTGCATGGAGTGGCATTTGGCTAGCAGTGTTTGTAGTGACCAGCAGCAAGTCACTACTCACACACCACCAGCCAAGACCCCATCCACACACATGGCCAGCCAAGCACCAGTCCAAGCACAATGCCAACGAAGCGCCAATCCACGCACACTGCCAGCCAAGGGCACGTACACTGCCGGCCAAGCGGCAGCCTACACACCGCCAGCCAAGCACCATTCCACGCACACTGCCACCCAAGCGCCAGTCCACGCATACCGCCAGCCAAGCCCCAGTCCATATACACCGCCAGCCAAGCACTAGTCCACTCACCGCCAGCCAAGCACCAGTCCACGCACACTGCCAGCCAAGCACCAGTCCACCCACGCCACCAGACAAGCAGCAGCCCATGCATTCCACCAGCCAAGCACCAGCCCACGCCCACCGCAGCCAAGCATCAGCCCATGCATACTGCCAGCTAAGCACTAGCCCACAGATACCACCAGCCAAGCACCAGCCAAGCACCAGTCCACACACACTGCCAGTTCACGCGCCCAGTCAGCCAAGCGCCAATTCTTTTATCAAACATCTCTTTATTTGATGACAACATATACAGGAATACAAGAGCAACTTGTAGGGGATGAGGAGCCCATTGCAGATAAACTGCCACATCATACAAAAAGCTAATGAAACCAAGACAGTGTGTGGACTACTAAGTGGTAATCTGCATGAGGTCATTTTGTCTATTTCCCGCTACCCCCGCTACCTCCCTAACCCTTTCCCACATCCCTCCCCAACCATCGAACAGTAGGAGAACAAAGACAAAAAGGGGAAAAACTAAAAAATAGTAAGGTGTCACGGTCTAGCAAAAAAAAAAGGATAAAGAATGCGCTATCAGGGCAGTTGTATCGGAGGGATGCAAAAGGCCTATTGAGAAGTGGGCCCCGGAGACGTTTTACATAAGTTTATGGGGGATTGTTGGAGCTCTAAATGTGAAAAAGTTGAAGGGCACGCAGCCTTGGACCACAGGCAAACAGGGGTAGTCCCTCGGAGAGACACTCAACCAGTGGTCCCCAAATATAGTCAAACACTTTGCGGGAGTCCTCCACAATGTCTGCCATTTGTTACATCACCAGGGCACCCCATAGTCTGGCGTGCCGCTGTGTGAGGAAGGGAGAGTCTGTCTTTTTCCAGGCTGCAGCCACTGCCATCTTAGCTGCACCTAGGCAAAGCCACCTTACGGAGCGATCCCCATGTGTTTGGTGCTTTAACTTGGTGTCCCTGAGACCCAATAATGTGTGTTCTATCGTATTGGAGAATGGGTAACACAGAATCTGTCTGATTTGGATGAGGACCTCCATCCAGAATGGTTTGATGTACGTACAGTCCCACCAAATATGCCTAAGGTTTCCCAATTGCCCGCAGCCCCTCAAGCACCTGCCTGAGGTATTAGGGAAGATAGTGTGGAGTCGGTGTGGGTATAGATACCAGTCATATACAATTTTATATTGTGCCTCCCAGAGGTGCATGGATCGATTACATTTGGGGATCTCCCTGTAAAGTGAGGTCCATTGTTTTTTTCTTTGGTGGAGTGTCCAGTATGGTGTCCCAAAAGAGTTGATGCTGTGGGGTATTTGTGGATGTTTGAGAGCAGAGGAGTGAGTAAAGGAAGGAGATAGTGCCCTGTGAGGAGGATCCCGACCGAGCAAAAACTTCTATGTGGAGCAGCTCCCGGGGTGCGGCCTGCCGCACCTGTGGCTGCACAGCCCAGTGTTTAAGTTGCAAGTATCAGAATTCTTCGGATGGTGGAAGTCCAAAATCCCTTGCACACTCCACGAAGGAGCGCAGTCTCCTTCTCTTAAAAAGATGGGAGAGTATAAGGCATCCCCCCTCTCACCACACATCGAATGGGCCATCCTATAAGGCTGGGGGAAACTAGGGGTTGTAGTGTATGAGCGTGTATGGAGAAGGAAAGGAGGTAAGTGGGGCAGCTCTATTTACTTCATCCCATACCCTCAGTGTGGTCGCCGTGGGCATACTTATGTAGGCTTTTCATGGGCGATGTTGTTTGCTTTCCCAGAGGAAGTCCCATATCATTCTACCCGTGATTTGCCAATCTATGTGTAGTCAGTGCTTGTCGGACTCCCGCAAAGACCATTCAGTTATGACCCTCAATTGAGCTGCTCTGAAGTAGCCCCGGAAGTCCGAAGAGCCAGTCCCCCCTCATCCCTTGACCTAGTCATCATGTGATTGGGGAGCCAGGCCCGCTGTCCCTGCCAGATACATTTGGTAAGCATCAATTTAAGTGAAGAGAGAGTGTCTTCTCCACCAAGATTGGGAGGCCCTGGATAAGATAAAGAAGTTGCGGCAGGACATTTATTTTAACAGCATTTATGCACGCTATCCATGAGAGGTAGGCCGTCCTCAATATGGCAAAGTTTGCCTAAAGTTGCAGCAGTGCTGACGCAACAGTGGGGGGAAATTTGCCCTGTAGAGGTGTTCCAATTTTGGAGTGAGATTTATGCCTAAATAGGTGATCTCTTTCTGCCCTCCTCGGAAGGGGGAAGCCACTTCAATGGCCTACATCACCGCTTTGGGTACAGTGAGGTTCAAAAGATAGGATTTCGATAGGTTTACCTTGAAACCCAAGGTCCTTTCGTATAGGGCAAGCTTCGTCTGGATCTCCAGGAGGGACATCTGTGGGCTTGTAAGAGCACATCCTCGACGAAGAGCGCGATCTTATGATCGTGTGAGCCAAATGGGACTCCCCAGATATCAGGATTGGTGCATATGGGCTCTGCGAACTGTTTGATGCTCAACGAAAATAGAAGGGGCAATGGGGGGCACCCCTGGTGTGTGCCCCGAGTGAGAGCAAATGGAGCCAAGGCCACTCTATTTAGTAGGACCGTGAAACGCAGCGTGTGATAGTTTGCTTTGATCATACCGATAAAGGGTTCCTCAGAGCCAAAGCTCTGGAGAGTGCGGGACAGGAAGGCCCACTCAACCCAATCAAAGGCCTTCTCCTCGTCCAGCGTAAGGAGGACCGTGGATATTGCCTGCTGTTGTGCTGTTGTGCCTTTTCAATCAGGTGGACTATTCGTCTCAAGTTGTCATGGGTTTGCCTCCCTTTGATGAAACCTGCTTGGTCAGCTTGTACCATGAACGGCATAATATGTTCCAGACTGGTGGCCAAAATCTTGGAGTACAGCTTTAGCGTCCAGGTTGAGAAGTGCAATCGGTCTATAAGAAGCGCAGTGGAGGGAATCCTTCCCCGGTCTCGGGAGAATGGAAATCAGGGCATCACACATTGAGGATGTTACTTGGCATGTAGAGGCGATATGATTAAAAAGAGTGACAAGATGGGAATGAGGTCTGGAGCGAAGGTACGATAGAAGTGGGCATTCAGTCCATCCGGGCCCGGTGCTTTGGAGACCTTAAGCAAGTCAATTGCCTTTTGGATCTCTTCAGCGGATGTGGGGCTGTTTAGCGCATCGTCGGTGGAGGCTGGTACTTGCGGAAGGGAGACACC
The DNA here is from genome assembly GCF_964263255.1 of Lissotriton vulgaris. Classification (NCBI taxonomy): domain Eukaryota; kingdom Metazoa; phylum Chordata; class Amphibia; order Caudata; family Salamandridae; genus Lissotriton; species Lissotriton vulgaris. Next base: position 1,570,752,914 of record NC_141694.1, on the reverse strand, counting down.
ATCAAGGTATTGGTCCTGTGCTTGCAGATCAGGTTGATCTGCTGTGTATAAGTTGCGATAGAAGTCTCCACAGCCTTTTGCCTTGTCTGCCTCACTCTGGTGTGGGGATCCCCCACCCTGCTCCACACTTTGAATGTAGTTCTTTTCTTGCCTGATACATAATTGGTGCGCCAGTAAGGCCCCTACCTTAGTTCCCCCTTCATAGTTGCGCGCTTGTAGGAGCAAGAGAGTCTTTTTGGCCTGTTCGTGTATATTGCTTGGAGTTTCCCCCTCACTTGTTTGACCTTGCGTAGTGTTTGAACTGAGGGGGAGGTTTTGTGGTCCTCTTCAGCTGAGTGAAGCTCGCTCTCCAGAAGAAAGCGTACTCCGATTTGTTGCTTTTTGAGCGCCGCATCTAACTCCGTGCTCTTCCCCCTGATGACTGCCTTGAAGGCATCTAAATTGTTGGCGAGCAAGGTCTGGGTTGGGTCATTGAAGTCCAAAAAGTCTGTGAAGGCTTGCCTGAGCTTGTCTCGAAGGAGCATATCCCGAGTCAGGTAATTAGGGAAATTACCATCTGTCGAATTTGGAGAGGGGAGCAGGCCAGTCAAGGGTCAGCTCCAAGGGCGCATGATCTGAGAGGCAAATCGGGTGGAAACGAGTTCCCACCACCTTCGGAAGAAGGGACTGGGTCAAGAAGGCATGGTCTTTGAGGGAGTACAACCTGTGTGAGTGGGAAAAAGTAATAACCTAGAGTCGTGGAATGTGCAGACCTCCATGTGTCCACTAGTCCCAGGCCCTGTATCATTGCTTGGAGCGGTTGACTGAGGAACCCCTCAGCCCTATGACTATGAGCCGTGCCCATCGTTGAGTCCCATATTAAGTAGAAGTCCCCCAGCCGGATGACATCCCCACTGGCAAAGCCTCCCAAGGTAGAGTAGAAGGTATTGAGAAAATCGTGTTGGCCTGTGTTAGGGGAGTAAAGTGTGGTAAAGGTATAAGTTCTTCCTTGCAGCTCCCCCTTGACCATCACATATCTCCCTTCCTTGTCCGTGCTGGTAGTCTGGTGTAGGAATGGGGTCGAGGAGTGAAAGAGAAGCGGCACTCCCTTGTGTTTGGTATGTGCCAAGGAACTGTAAATCTGAGGGTATGCCCTATGTTTTAATTGGTGTTCCTCTTTGCAGTGAAGATGTCTCTTTGAGGACAGCGATTGTGATCTGATGATCCCTGAGGAACTTCCATATCCTTTGCCACTTGTTAGGAGAATTCAGCCCCTTTACATTCCATGATAAGCAATTTAAACCTGCCATGGGACATCCTTATCTGGTTAATTATGCTCAGCCCCCCTCCCTCCACTCCCCTGGCTAACTGGCTCCCCTCCCCTCCACCCCGTCATGGAGGCTCCAAAGTTTAGAAAGTGGCTGATAAAAACAGGGACTGTGACACCATAAAGCAAAAAAAAGGGCAAAAAAAACTGACAAAGTCCAATACAAAAATGTAGATTCAGTCCAACTTGGTTCAATATCATGCCCTTGGGAATCCTCAATCACAGTGGAGGACCCCATTATGGGCAAAAAAATCGGGGTGAACCAAAATTTCACCACCATGGCCAGATAGTTATCTCGTAGACTCAGACATCAGTGGAATTCAGTTAAATGTTCGGCAGGCTGTGTGTGCGCCTGTGAGCCACTGCAACAGGGATGGCCCAGGAGGCCTGTAGAGACATCATGTCAATTCAGAATTGTCCACTTTCCGGGGGTTTGCCTGATCTCCTCTGTTGAAGACAGGGGTCTTCTCCTTTCTGCTTTGGACCCCCTCTCTCCTCCGGCCTTCTGTCGGATGTCACACTCGATACTGTTGGCACCTCGATGCCCAGGAAAGCCGCTGCTTCATCCAGGGTTGTACAGTGGTGATTTGTGTTGTCCCAGGAGAAGACTAGGCAGAAAGGGTAAGTCCAGCGGTAGCGCACCTGTCTATCCCTCAAGGTGGACGTGATCGGGCGAAATTGGTGGTATCTGGCTAGTGTGGCTTGAGCTACATCTTGGTAGAGCAAGCATTCTGTATTTTGAAAGAAGATTATGTCCATTGAGCAGGCTTCCATGAGGATTCTTTCTATGAACTTGAAGGGGCTAAATTTGGCGAGCATATCACAAGGTTTTCTGGTGTCTCCTAGAGCCAGAGGTCCCACTCTGTGGACCCTTTCGATGCGTACCTCCGGCTCAGAGTCACCCAAAATCGTTGAAAAGAGGCCCACCATAAAGGCCTCCAGGTCCCGACCCTCGCATCCTTCCTTCAGGCCTCTCACACAGATATTCTCCCGCTGGGAGCGATATTACAAATCTTCACACCGAAGCTGTGTGGCCTGTAGCTGCTTGTGAAGGTCACCAGACTGCGTTTCCAGTGGCCGCATACATTTCTCCAGGTCCTGTTGTTTAGTTTCGAGATCAAGGGTGCGGGATCTGACTGAATATACGTCTGCCTGAAGCACAATTATGCAGCCACCCATCTCGGACTTGAATGAATAGAAGGAGGCCCCAATGTACGCCTTGATGTCATCCCGTAGTTCTTGCTTGAACTCCCTGAGAGTGTCCAGCAGTTCCTCCTTGGAGATCGCCATGGCTCTATGGGAGACTTTAGGATCGTCACTCGGTGGCCTCTTGGATGTTGGGGAGAAGAAGGTGGAGACTCTAGAAGGCTGTTTTTTTAGAGGCATACCGCCCGTCTGGCACCACTGTCAGGGGTGTCTTGAACTCATGGAGACCTAGGAGTCTCCCCTCCATGCAGTACTGCCTGTCTCTCACGGCAGGGGCCTTTCCAGATGGCGTCTGGAAGAACAAGTAAGTTGCTTGTGTCAGATCGGGCGGGAAAGTTCTGGCCCCACGGAATCTGGAGGCACGATCAGTCCTCTTCTTTATCTGAGTGTGGTGCGTGGGTAATCATGGGGCCCGTGTCAAGCGCAAGATCCGGCCATGCGACTACTCTCTTCTTTAGGGACGGCTGCACGAGCAGCAAATCCCCAGTCACTGCATAGCGTGAGAGGTCGTTGTCCCCGGTGAGCCTACTGTCGGTGCTAGTGGGTTCACACCCCATAGCGAAGACTCACTGTGGGCTTCAGGGCCCCCATCAGGGCTCCCATGCTGTGGCAAGAGTGTCTAAAGTCAGCCCCCATGTATTGCTATGGTGCCACAGGCAGGGGGTGAAGGGCCGCCATTTTAGGGTCAGGCATCAGAAGGTGCTAGTGCACTTCAAATCACAAAGAAAGGGGAGACCCACCGCTCCTTACCGGTGGTCCCGGTGGGCCATTGCTGCTATTTCCCTCTGCTGCACCCCATCCGGCGACACTGCAGTGGCAGACGCTCACTGAGAGTCACGAGCCCCCTGTTCACTCATCTTCGTCATCCCCTGATGGCCGCCATTTTAGAGTCAGGCGGAGAAGGCGTGCACCAGCAGACAGGGGACCCCCCATCGATCCTCTGCACTCAAATTCCTCAGCCAGGGGGGGGCTCACCTACATCACAAGTCATCAGGGCCCGGCTCTATTAATCAGGTGGGTAAGCAGGCGGGCTTCATGTGTCGCGGGTGCTCTTTCAGCTGTCTATTCCACCAGCTTCAAGACCCCTGCTCCACGGTGTCTTCTATCCTCAGCGGCGCACTGCCCCTTACTGACCGCCAGCTGATTAACTTGGGGCGCCGCAGGTCTCAGTCAAGGATCGGGATGGCGGCTGCCATGTTGCATCCCCTGGGCCCAGGGGGTTGGGCTCTTGCCACAGCTGTGGGGCTTCCTGGCAATTTTCCCACTGGCTGGAAACCTTCACTCAAGGCACCGTAGTGGCGTGCTAGCTCCCCTGGTGCACACAGGCCATTTAGTGCTCTATGATCCACTGATTTGGACGGGCCTGGCGGGGAACTGATAGGATTCATGTCCGGTCAACCATGATAGTTGGCCACGCCCCCATCAATTTTTTATAACAAGAATTGCAACTAGATACAAAACTATTACTACAAAAACAACAGCAGTAACTAAAGACATCATTCTAATGCCAACAGTGAAACTCAACAACAACTATATAAAACCCTACATACCAGGCAGTACACTATTAGACTCACGGTTGCTCCTAAAAACTCTTTCAAATGTGATACAATCTGAAACATGTGGGCACATACAGCCCAGGATTGAAAAGACTATTGGCACAGTGCATACGACTCTGCCTCCGAATACCTCTTTGCAAACAGACTCTATATCTCTTACAGTGATTGGTTTTTTTTGGGTGTGGGAGGAATTAAATCAGTAAAGTGGTGCTCTTTCAATCTAGCCACATCCTCCACCACTCCAACTCTAGGAACACTTGCCTGTTCCACAACAACAAGGCTGCCTATCACAGACTCCTGAAAACTGAACAAAAGTCATCTTTGATGCAGGGGAACACTCCTTGAACACAACAAAAGCATTAAATGTTGCTAAATTGAAGAGATGGATGGCCAATTTCTTATACCAAATGTAAGCCTTACGAACAGCAGTGTAAGGCTCCAACCTATGATCTACTCTAACGACACCACCCATGTGCTTATTGTAGTCTACAATGCACACAGGTTTGCGCACTTCAGCAACCTGACACCAAAAATTCACAGGTGATAGTCAGCATGTACACATCCCTCCTGAACACACATTTAACTGCTAGCAGTTCCTCACTACTCAAGGCACTGCACTGTCCCCTCTGAAGCTTTTTGAAAACAAGCTCTTTTGCGTAACCTTTACGGTTAGAGCGGATTGTGCCACAAGCAAAAGTGTCCACTTGTAATAATTCCTCATAAAATGGCATAGCAGTGTCGAAGTGATCAAGGTACAAATGGTGATCTCTGTTAAACAGTCCTCTAGCAAATTCCCACTCATTTTTCTCAGATACTCCTAAAGTAGAGGGACAACCAGATGGGTCAATAGTGGAATCCTTACCACTGTACACCCGGAACCTAAAGACATATACTGTCCTACTCTCAGACCCTCTTTTCTCCTATCAGCATGGCAGAAATATTGCTAGCCACCTCGTGCATGCCATCACCTGGCCCCAACCACCCGCTGACAGACACACCATAACCGCAGCCTGGGGACTCGATCCTGTCATTGGACATTACGAATGCCAAAATTGTAGTGTCTGCGATCTTACAATTAACACCAAAGAGTTCACCGACAATGGCCGCACGCACAAATTGAAAAACCATACCAACTGTAGATCACAGAACATAATCTATGCAATCAAATGCCCATGTATCCTCACATACATTGGACAAACAACACAAATGATCAAGCAACACATCACACAACAAAAGAGTAGAATCAACTGCAAAGTGTTGACCGCACCATTGGTCACTCATTTCCTCGAAATGAACCACCTCGACTCAGATATCAGATGGCAAGTAATTGAGAAACCAACACTCCCAACCCGCGGGGGCGACATCAAAGCCCTCCTGAACAGGGTGGAGTGCAAATGGATGACTCCGTCCATCAAGGTTTGAACACTATCCATGAGTGGAACAGTACAGTCACTACATAATCCACCTGTTCCATTCCTGATATCCCTCAGTGATCTAATTACATCTATTCCATGTATGTCCTATTTCTACACTCTACGAATAGCCCCCTGCTGAACCCTCCTATCATCACTTGGGACATTCGCCATCCCTTTTTTACACTGCTAGCTCATGATATCACTATTGTGTTCGTTGACAGGAACCTTTATCTGTCAAATCGAATTTTATATCTTTCTTGAATCTAACTGTAAATACTTGAACTGTTGTCCCTGCAGCCCATTTATTGGTTGACAGACCGCCGTTACCCTTATTGCTGTGATTCTCATCATTGTTGTTCTTTATCTGTCAGACCATGTACCTTATCGTGTCTGAACTTGACCGCATTATACAAATGTTTGAACTCTTGTTCCTGCAGCCCCTCCTTCCACTGAGAGGCACTTTTAAATTCAGGGGTTTGTTTGTTCTACTCATTGTTTAATACAGTTTTTTCCTTTCCCTGCGTTCCTAATGTAGCTTACACTGCCCCTGGGCCTCAATCCTTCGGCTTAGACGTCATCCGACCCACCTACTCAGCGCATCCCCTCCCCCCCACGCCCATTCCCACACGTCATAACCCGCCACTACCACTCCCATCACTGTGACTAATGCGGAAGTCTTTTCCAGTTTGCCTTGCAGCTGGAATCACATTCAGTCCCCCAGCCACAGCGACCGTGATTTGTCCAGGTACTCTTTCTTTCTCCCCCTCTTCGTCCATACCCACCCTGCCTCTGTTCTCCCTTGTAACCCCCGTCCCCCGTCTTTTCCGGTAGGTCCTGTTTACAAGACAAACCACTCGACCACCCAGGCTTTCAGAGACGTCCAACACCGGCGCTCCAATCTGCTCTATCTAAGTTAGTAACCCTTCCTCCATTCTCTCGTACCACCCCCGACTTACCACGAATAAGTTCCATTCTGATACAAACACCATTAACTTTCCAGATTGGCCCGGGAAGACGCCTGCTCGCTTCCCCACCTCAAGGATCTTCTTCGTTGATCCTCTTTCTTGCTCCATTTACAGGTACCTTTATTCCTGCTTCCCATTCCCATCCTTTCGTCCCCTCCACCCGACCAGTCACTCACGTCACACACCCCCGGACCCCCTCTACCACTATCTCGCTTGCCGCACTTTCATTCTCACCCGCATCACAGCCCGCTAACCTTCCTGCCCACGTGACAGTCCTCGCACCCGTTTGCTTCACCATAACAGACGCGACACAGTCCTCGCTCCTGCTTCTTTGGCCAAATAGATGCACTTCTTCTCTGCCAACCACAATTGAGCATCTGACCCTCCATTCACTCCTGACCCAGGCGCAAACGCTCACTCCATCCCTTCCCTCCACATCCCCTGGTCCTCCCTTGCCATGTCAGCTCTCCCGTCCCTCACCAACTCACCGTGAGCGACACCTGGTCCCAAGAGCTTCTTCCCCTTTAGACCTTTAAACTTCCAAGCCTACCTTGGTCCTCCGCCAAGTCTTACAGCATACCTCCCACCGGATTCATATGTAGTCGCACCACGCCCCCGCCCGCCTAGATGCGCTTCTCCCTCCATCTGCTTTCCTGACCTGTCCTTTTCGCCCCGCAGCACTACAACTAAAGACAACCAAGTCCTGATGACGATCCCAAACAATTGAGGATCGAAACGCCGTAAACTCCACAGTGCAATAATTGGAGCATTCTCTACTGTGTCTGTTGCTTAATAGTGAATTGAACACATAAGTCACTCGATTTGTTCCCTTCACCCAGCCACCCACTGTATGATACTTTCACCTATGTTCACATTGCGCCGTTCACGCTGTCCACCCTACCACTTGCGTCACCACTTTTCACTTGTACACCTTTGAGCACCAAGTGCATATCTGGTTGTCATAGGATTTGTCTAATACAGTGCTGCTCCAACTGTATAATTATGACCCTACACAACAATTCTTTTCAAAATACAATATGAATGACAACATGAGATCAATTGAGTAACAGTCTCCTTTATTTTCATTCTTGTAATGCTTGCAGCATGCATATGTAATTGTCTACCAAGTATTACCTATTGGGATATTGTTCTTTGTTTTACCTTCCTACACTGATACCGACTAGGTCCATGGGTCACACTCCTGTACCACTTTACTCTCCTTTTAAACAGGTGCTTCATCCGCACGGAGAGTAGCTTCATCCACACCGAGAGTAGCTTCATCTGCACTGAGAGTAGCTTCATCATTCGATGTTTCCACTTGGAGAGAAAGCTCACTGCCTGAATCTTCCCCTCCCTCCCCTCCTTCAGACTCACTGTCAGTCATGGTCAGAGGAAGATTCAAAAAGCATACCCACTACCTGCTGAGCAGTAATGCTACGGCTAGCCATAATCCTTACTAATAAAGTTGACTGGTCAAACAAGTCAACAACAACAAACACTTTCTAAAATAGGTAATAAACTAAAAGCGTCTTTATCACAAAGACCTATATACTCCAAAACTATACCACTCCATTGCCAGAAGCAGCTAGACTCACCAACACCTACTCTGCACAGACACAGTAAGGATCAACAATATCCCACTAAAAATGAAAAAGAAAAAAGAAAATTACACATAAGACAATGCAAAACACATCTCAAAGAATTTCATGTTCAAAACACTAACTAAACATGCTGCCATTTTCACACCACTTACAAAAAAATTAATTCATGCATGCCAATAATATTCAGTTGGAGTAAACTCAGCAAAAATGTTTTTCTTACCAAATAAATGCATCTACACAAAACTGCAGAACAACCACTGCTGAAACCGCAAACAAGAATCAAAAGCTTTACACTAGAATAAAAAGGAGAAAAAAACATTATAATCACCACTCCCCACAGTTAGTCCCTGGTGGTCTAGTAGGCTTTTAAATTTTAATTTATTGGCAAGATCATGCCCCCCTGGTGGGCAGACCGCCAAAACATATGGGCCCCAAAAGGGGAGCGACCCTTGCCTAAGGGGCCGCTCCCCGCACACTGTATTGGCATTTAAATACAATTTAAAAAATAATCCCCGGCGCCAGTGGGCATTCCGGCTGCACAATTGCATGATTGTGCAGCAGGAATGCAGAAAAGAGGCATTGGGGGAACGGAAAACCCTTTCCTTTCCACTGATGCCTCTTTTCTTTAAATCCCCTTCCCCAGAGCCAAAACTCACCTTTGTTCCCCTAAGCGATGGAAGCAAATGGCTTCCAGCGTTTCGGGAACAAAAGGGAAACTTCCAATGACATCAGCGTGCGAGCGTCATTTATGACGAGGAGGGGGGTGGGAGGAGGCAGGGTAGAGGCACGTAGGAGGGCAGCCACCGGGGGGAGCGCCCGCGCTTCCCCCGTGGGTGGGAGCTAGGATGGCTGGAAGCTGTCTGACGCACAAGCACATCTTGACATCGGATAGCTCCAGCTGTCTGATGCACGGAAGGGGTTAAAAGCATGCATGCATATGTCTGTACCTTTTGTTAGTAGCATCATATATCAAGTAAACATACAATGCTTCAATCACCCAGGCACTACCCTTGCATTCTTCAATCATGCAGTCCGTACTCTTGTACTGATGTAATCACTCAGCCAGTAATCCTGCACTTATAAAATTACCCAAATACTACCTTTGCACTCCTCCAATCACACAGTCACTACCTCATTCCGCCTGCAATCACACAGGCAGTACCCATGCACATATGAAATCACCCAGTCATTTCCTGTATACTCCTGCTATCCCCCAGATATTAGCCCTACACCCTGCAATCACCCAGGCATTACCTATGTACTCCTTTAATCCCCCAGACTCCTCTAATCACTCACACATTACCTCTGCACTCATGCAATCACCTAGGCTTTACCCAAGCACTCCTTTAATCATCAACCCATTACCAATATACAAGCATAATGAACTAGGAACTACCCTTGCAGTTCTCCAATGACTGAGGCAATATTCTTGTACTCATGCAATTATCCATGCAGTTCCCATACTCTTATAAAATCAGCCAGACACTATTTAAGTACTACCTCTGAAGTCGTGCAATAACGCAGCCTCTACCTATACACTCAAGATTCAAGATTCAAAAATACTTTATTCGGTTAAAAAGACAAGATAACCATAAAAGTAGCATGTAAGGTGCAATTTACAAAAGGTAGAGTAAGTATTTTTCCTTTAAAATCACAAAATGAGAGAAACAACAAAATTAAATCCATATCAGCAGTATTAAGTTCATATATACAATAAAAGAGATCAATCCATTTGCATTGATTTACGACATTTAAAAACCAATTTTAAAAATTCTGCAATTGAGGCGACCATAAAAACAGTATCCATTTTCTGGCACTCTGTAAACGCTAGGCGGCATCTGTAAACATTTAGATCTTTAAGGATAGGGATGATAAGTTTCTTTCGGGGAAAGGTATAAAATTTACAAAAAAATAAGATATGTATATCCGATTGTTGGGAAACATCATCGCATGGACAAAAACATAAATCCTTCAACCAACAATTCATCACGGGGAATGATAGTGTCCTGAAAACTATATTAAATCTAAATCGGGTCAAAAGGTACCGTTCATGATTGGACATATACAGTGAAAGATATGGCTGCAAATTCTCTCCACTTATAATATCCTGGTGGGCAGAAACAGTCTTTTTTCTTGCCTCCTCTATATTTCTCTTTTCCTTGAGGTGGGTCATACACAAATGTTTCAAATCTCTTCTGGATATGTATTCCATAGATTGTGGATCCTCAAAGTATTGGGGGCAACTTATTTTTTCAAGAAAGTCTCTGACATAGCCTATCCATTTGTAATCCCTGATGTTGTCCAATACCATGATGTCCTTTAAAATGGCCCGATTGACAACACATTCTTCATTTGTCCAGACCCTATGCAAAGAAGAACTGGCTGAATTCTGATAGTGTCAGTGACATAAGATATTCCCAATTCAGCATGGCATATCATTGTTGCAGTACTTTGGGGTACAGACAGAATGTGACATAAAAACTTATTTTCCAGGATTTGGATTGAAGTGATGTTTGAATAACCCCATAATCCTGCCCCGTAGATGGCTACAGATATACAGGTCGCATTATAAACAGTTAAAATCTCTTTTATGGGTTTTTTACCTAATTTTTTCATAAAACATTTTAGGGCCATAATGGTCTTAGAGAATAACAGAGATCTAGCATGAATTGCTGTGGTCCATGAGCCACTTTCATGGAACAATATCCCCAGATAAGGGAAGGTGGGGGTCCTTTCTAAGGGATTGGAGTTTACAAAGATTTGCTTCACATGCTTGTTTGTTCTGGACCCGCAGTACATAGATAAAGTTTTAGAACAGTTAATTTTCAAATCTAAGTCAAGCATGAAGGTGTTGAAGGCTGTAACCAAACTTTGTAGAGCCATTGGGGAGCGCGTCATTAGGACAGCATCGTCAGCGTACATCAGTGCAGGGACAGGCCTACCTCTCACCATGGGCATGTCCCTGCCCTCCTGCACGAGATGCTTCTCCATTCCATTTATGTACAACAGAAATAGGAAGGGGGCTAAGACGCACCCTTGGCGCACACCCCGACCGATCCCAAATTGTCTGCTGCATTCACCATTTTTCCCAAATCTGACACTGGCAGTGGCCCCAGAATACAGCTCTCTCAGAAAACATATAATGGCATTGTCTACCCCCAAGTCAGCCATGATTGACCATAACTTAATGTGTGACACACAGTCAAAAGCTGATGATAGATCAACAAATGTGAGGTATAGACGTTGTTTTTTGACCTTTATATACTTCTGTTGCAAGGTGAAGAGATTCAAACCTTGCTCTATGGTCCCTAGGCCCTTTTGGAACCCAAATTGAAAGTCACTTAACACCCCATTTTCATCGGCCCAGCTTTGCAGTTTAGCTAAAATCACTCTTCCCAGAATTTTTATAGAAGAGTCCAATAAGGAGATTGGCCTATAGCATGTACAACTTAGCCTGTCCCCTTTCTTAAATATTGGGACTATTGTTGATGTAAACCAGGTAGGTATTGGGCTATTTGCCAGAACGGCATTAAAGACCTGAACTAACAGTGGCCCCCATAATTCTATGTTAGCCTTATAGAGGTCGGCTGGTATACTGTCTGGTCCTGCTGCTTTGCCCCCCTTAGTCGCCTTTAGGCTTGCTGTAACTTCAGGAAGGGTTACAGTCAAGGTTCTAGATGTGTCTAGATTTAGCAACCCCATCTCCTGGCCTGTTTCAGAGGTTAGTTCCACAGCCATATAAAGGGAGGAAAAATGGGCCACCCACTCATCTTCTGAGATGGCAATTTCCATGCGTGCTTTTTGTTCATAAAGGAGGGGGGTGTTAATAACCCTCCAAAAAGCAGCCGGATCCTTCGATTTTGATGCATCGCATAGGTTATCCCATGCCTCCCTTTTTATCGAGGTCTTCCTGTCCCTCAATGCTAGGTTATAGTCCTTCCTTGCAATTCTAATTTGGTTTACGTCCTTTGGTCTATTATGGATTGCATATCTAAGCTTTGTTAAGGCTCTAGTGCACTTCCTATCAAACCATTTCCTATTGGACTTTAGGGAATTTTTCCTATTAACCCACAGTGCTTCCTTAATTTTACTAGAAATAATGCTAAAATGGGTTATTATTTCACATTTCTCTGCGTATTCATCTAAACAGATGGAAAAGCTACTCATGCAGTTAGTCAATATTTTATGCAGGAAATCATCTGGGACCAGTCTGCTCCATTTAAGGTTGTAACCATTTTGAGCACCCACCCTCACGTCCTGGACCATTTGGTTCTGACATTCTCTAATATCAGCTACGGCAAATAGGTTTTCCATTTTTAATACCTGTGGCAGATGATCACTCAATGGTAGATCCATGATGTTTGCTCTAATCAATCTGTTTGCAGAGCTAAGTGTGCATAAGCTAAAATCAATAATGGTTGAAGCACCCCGCCCGACAAAGGTTGGGACAAACGTCGTTGTGTGGTGTGCTAATTCGTTTACAAAGCCAAGATTAAAGTTAAAAATCATTTCATTCAGTGAGTCGCCTAGTAGGGTGTGTTCGAAATGCGTCAAATTGACGTCTTGTTCCAGCATTAGACCACAAATACCCTTTTGACCCTTTTTGCAGAGAGTACAATTAAAATCACCCCCCCATAATAACATAACTTCAGCCCTCTTACTCTTGTCAAATTCATCTTGCATTTCTAGGGCTAGTGTATCAAGTACATCCTTAATCATGCTATCTGAACAGTTATTATAGAAATTAAAAAGAACCATCTTTGGACCCTTCCTTGTATATATCACAATTTTTTGGTAGTAGCTGGATCCAGGAGAAAAAACAATTTTATCATATACTAAAAGATTAGATATGTATACAATCAACCCCCCCTTGGGTCTTCCGTATACTCCGCCCACCGCAGGGGTAAAGTACGTCTTGTAGCCATTAAGGTGTATCGGCGTGGTGGCCCAAGTTTCTTGAAGGGCTAGTATTCCCACGTCGGTAATGGCCTCATCCCAGCTTGGATTTGTAATCTTTTGTTTTAACCCAGCCACGTTCCAAAATAATACCGTACAGGAATCTTTATCTACAGAAGACATATCTACAGTATCCCCTAATCTGTTGGCCTGGCTCCCTTGTATGTGCTCATTCCCCCCCTGTATTTCTGTGGTTTCCTCATACCCCAGACAACTTGTAGAATCTAGGTCTACGTGATTAATAGGTAGCCAGTCATCTTCCTTAATCTTGGGGAGTCAGTCCACTGCTTCCAAGCAGTCAAACCGATTATAACATGGGAAAAACGGGGGAATTTGCACATTGCCTATCCATCCTGGATCATAACCCTGTGGATGAAAATAAGGAGGCCTGCCTTTGTGTTTCACAGTGTTCCAGCCATCATCATGCCTCCCATTCCACAGTGTATTGTGGTAGTTGTTATCAGAGAACTGGCCAGTATTTCCACCATGGCGTCGATTTTCCCTGGTCCAACTCCACCTATTATCCGGTTGTTCACCCTCCGGGTAAAAATAGGATAATGGCCTAGCCACAACAGACAAACCGTAATTTCTTGGGGGCCTTGATGTAATAAATTCTGCGGTGTGGGGATTCTCAAATGTTATTACCACGCAGTCACCTTGTGTCCTTTTTTTATTATTATTGTACCCCACCCAGGGAGCCCTTTCAACCATAAGGATATTGCTTTTGAAGGCCGGGGGGAGAGGGTAGTTATCATTTAGCCAATGTATTGTTTTATTTACTAGTCCCCCATTATTTTCATATGATTTATCAGCAGGTTGGGGTACTCCAGTAAGGACCACAACATATGTTGAGGCTTCTGGTGGTAAATGTATATTTCTACGTGTCTCCCTCTTTTCTTCATTAACTTTATCCTTAGGAATTTGCGTGGGTGGCGCTGTTTGGTCAATTACGGTAGGATTTTTAGGTGTTCGTATAACTTTTGGAGGTGGGTTAGTGGTGGGTTCTGGAGGTGGATTAGAGGTAGTTTTTAAAGATAGATTGGTATTACCATCGCTTTTAGCGGCTGTGGGTGGTCTATTCGTAGTTGGTTTCTTTTCAGGAACTTTATTGTTCAAATTAAAGCTAGGGGCACTGATATCTTTATGGATATTAGTCAATATTGTTTCCAGACATCGTAGCCTAACCTCAATAGGTTCTAAGAGAATTTTTAGCATTGCAAAGATGTTGTTATTAACCATGCGCAGGCTACTGCTGTCTTCGTTCCCTCCAGCTTGATTATCAACTACCCCACTTAGTTCCAATATCCCCTCCAAGCTGCTATCCAAGATAGTTTCATCTGGCAAACTTAATGTTATGCCAACACTTACCCGGGGGCCACCCGCGGCACCATTAATATTAGTGTGAGCGTCTGGGTTTGTGCATACATTTAATAGGGTGGGATCCGGCTGGATTGGGTCATGGGTCTTACCAGTCTGGGCTTTTTTCCCTTTGCGAGTAGTGGTTTTAATCGGCTTTTGTTTACTACTCTTTAGTTTAGGGATTGCCCCCTCCTTCCTCCCCCTTTCTATTAGGGTACTATCTGTGGTTTCATTTTCTGTTGCCACCGGGCCATTTTCCAGTAGCAAGGAGAGATTTGGGGTTGCCTCCAGGCCTTCCTGTGAGGCAGGTAAGTCGCTGCCCTGGTCTTTGTGAACCATTACGAGTGACTTTGGGACAGATACATTATTAGGTGTACAAGCTTGTGCAATGTGACCCAGAGAGGAACGCTTTGCCATGGCTAGGTCTTGGGACACCCTTCTGTCCATCAGTATGATCCCTTCATCAATAAGGGCATGCGTACGCACTATAAAATCATCTAGGGTACCAGTTAGTTTCTTTGCCCCAGCTAAAGCCATACTTCTAGTCTCTGGGTGATTCATGGCAGGTCCAGTATATGGCACGCTAAGCAGATGTATATAGCTTATAATGAATTACCGGACCAAACCCCGTGCAACAGGAGTTCAATTATGTGTGGCAGCCAACTTACAGTTATGCAGTCTCGGTGTCCTTTGGCTGGTCGCAACCGAGCAGGGTGTCTGGCACAGGCCAGGCTCCTCGGGCCTCTGAGGGCCTAAGAGGGCCCGCCCTTTGCCCGGGGTTCGCCCCGGGCGTCCCGCTCGCGTCCCGCAACGCGGGGTTTGCCGATCTTTATTCCCTCGTTGGCGCTCTCTGGGCGCGAGGCGCGTCACTCTGCACGCGCCGCCGCGTTGCCTGCCGGGATTTGTGGTCTCCCGGAGCGGCGGCGCGGAGTCCGGTGCCTTGGGACTCTTGGCGGTGGCGGCGGTAGCTGTTGGAGCTCCCTGGTGCTCCCTGCTGCTGATACAGACTGACTCTCGGCGGTGGCGGCAAAGGTAGGTGTGTCCCCCCGCTCGGCCGGGCTTGCCGGTCTTTATTCCCTCGTTGGCGCTCTCTGGGCACGAGGCGCGTCACTCTGCACGCGCCGCCGCGTTGCCTGCCGGGATTTGTGGTCTCCCGGAGCGGCGGCGCGGAGTCCGGTGCCTTGGGACTCTTGGCGGTGGCGGCGGTAGCTGTTGGAGCTCCCTGGTGCTCCCTGCTGCTGATACAGACTGACTCTCGGCGGTGGCGGCAAAGGTAGGTGTGTCCCCCCGCTCGGCCGGGCTTGCCGGTCTTTATTCCCTCGTTGGCGCTCTCTGGGCGCGAGGCGCATCACTCTGCACGCGCCGCCGCGTTGCCTGCCGGGATTTGTGGTCTCCCGGAGCGGCGGCGCGGAGTCCGGTGCCTTGGGACTCTTGGCGGTGGCGGCGGTAGCTGTTGGAGCTCCCTGGTGCTCCCTGCTGCTGATACAGACTGACTCTCGGCGGTGGCGGCAAAGGTAGGTGTGTCCCCTATACACTCATAAACTAACCCAGACACTACCCTTGTAGTTGTAGAATCACCAAGGCCCTACTGTTGCACTCATCTAGTCCCCTAGGCAGTACTCAATAAGTCATCTATGCCCTCAGGAAGTATTTATGTACTTATCCATGCACTCAACCTCTATGTGTGCAGTCATAAAATTAGCCAGTCAGTATCCATCCTCTCATCCAATTACCCAGCAACTACCCTTGGACATATACAATCACCCAAGCACTACTCATGGAGTTATGTAATCACCCAGGGAGATCTATTACATATCTTAGTTGTAGGTTTCACTATATTCCTGAAATATTGCATACATATGTCTTTACCTTTTCCTAGCAAATTCATATATAAAAGTAATATACAAATAGATATATACCTGTGTTGTTTATGTCTATCAACTTCACATGTATGATATGTATAGAAATGGACATGCAAGGAGAGATATGTCTCAGTTACAAGACTATAAAGGGTTTAAAATTTGAGAGATTGCACTTTACATTTTAAAGAAACATGTAGATGTATGTGCCATACTTCAAGTGAACTTTCCCACAGATTCTTACAAAGTACCATAATCAGTACATAGTCACCAAACGAATCTTAAACAATACTTTTCTACTGCTACTGTTTCACCATTCCACTACTAGTTAGGTATTGAGCATAGCTAAGGGCAAAGCAGCAATCATTGACATGTCTTTGCTGTTAGTCATATCATCTTCCTCAAACTGTGCATGCATATGTCTGTACCTTTTGGTAGTGTACCATATATAAAAGAAGAATAGAAATTGATGTATACTTGTGTTTTACACATGTAGCATCTTCAGATGGATAACACATATCTAAGTATATGAGTAAGTAGAGACATATGTTCATACACATCTACATTTATGTGGCGTACACACATATGCATGGATTCTTTCAGGAAGGTAGTGAAACTTACAGCATACATATGTGATAGGTTGCAGCTTTATATTTGTCTGTGAAAGGTTTGCATGAAATACACCACATGGTTTTAGGTCTCTACTTGAAATGAAAAGTGCCCCTTGTGCCTCTTTCACACCTTCTTACCTCTGTCTGCACCCCTCCTGCCTCTTTCTGCACCTCTTTTACTTCTTTCGGCACATATTAAAACTAAAGAAGCTGCTCTTCCTATGTAGGTGATTGGAGGAGTAAAAGGGTAGTGCCCATGTGATTGGAGGAGTGCTAGGGTAGTGCCTGACGGATTGCAAATCGCCATCGTCCACAAATCCAGCCTCCGCCTGAGCACACTCCCTGACGAGTCCACAGAACTGATGGAACACCTTCACTTCAAGATACTGGCCAGCCTCACCGCCACCCTCCAAGGAACCCTCATCTACCGACCCCCCGGACCCCGCGACCCTTCGCCAACTCCATCACGGACATTATCTCCCCGCAGGCCATCGCATCCACCAACTACACCCTGCTGGGAGACCTCAACTTCCACCTCGACAATCAACTGGACCCCCACACCACATCCCTCCTGGACAACCTCCACAACATTGGACTCCGCCAGATCCTGACTGAGCCCACGCTCTCAGCAGGACACACCCTCGACCCCCTCTTCACTACAGGAAACTCACCTTCAGCCACACCACCAAACTCCCATGGACCGACCATCGTTGCGTCCACTTCACCTTCAGAACACCCACCATCCACAGACAACAGCACCTGCTTCCACAAAGAAACTGGACCAAAATCACCGATGACCAGCTCACCTCCTCACTCAACAACTCCACCCCAACCATCGCCGAAAACGACGACCCCAACACCGCAGCCCGAACCCTGCATAGATGGATCTCTAAAGCACAAACACCATAGTCCCCCTCAAGAAAAACAATACCCGTGCCAAGAAAGCCAGATGGTTTACCACCGAACTTCGAGAATCCAGGCGCACATGCCGCCGCCTTGAAAAGGCCTGGAGAAACACTAAATCCACAGAAGCCCACAACAACTTCAGAGCCGCCACCAACGCCCACCATCAACTCATCAAAGAAACGAGGAAAAAAGCGATTGAAGACAGAATCTCCACCCACGCACACAACAGCAAGGAACTCTTCAGCATCATCAAGGAGTTCGCCCAACCCACCAGCGAGTCTACCGACATCCCTCCCTTACAAGACCTCTGCGACAAACTCAGCATCTTTTTCCACCACAAAATCAAGAGCATCTACGACAACTTCGACGAAGACAACCAACACACTGAACCCTCACCAACCACCCCCGACACCCGGAAACCAGCGATTGATGACTGGACAGCCCTCACCACCGAAGACACACTGAAGACAATGAAGTCAATCCACTCAGGGGCCCCCACGGACCACTGCCCCCACCACATCTTCAACAGAGCCGCCAACACCATCGCACCCATGCTCCGCCAAACCATCAACCGCTCCCTGGCGACCGCTTCGTTCCCCGACGACTGGAAACACGCCGAGGTCAACCCCCTCCTAAAGAAACCCTCAGCGGACCCCACCGACCTCAAAAACTACAGACCCATCTCCCTGCTCCCGTTCCCAGCGAACGTCATCGAGAAAGCCATCAACAGCCAACTAGCAACATTCATTGAAGAACACAACATCCTCGACTCCTCCCAATCCGGCTTCAGAAAAAACCACAGTACGGAAACCGCCCTCCTCGCCGCAACAGACAACATCTGCACCTTACTGGACAAAGGAGAAACAGTAGCCCTCATCCTCCTCGACCTATCAGCGGCGTTCGACACAGTCTCCCACCGCACCCTAATACGCAGACTCTACAATGCAGGAATCCAGGACAAGGCCCTTGACTGGATCTGCTCCTTCCTCTCCTGCAGGACGCAGCGGGTCAGACTCCCCCCTTTCCTCTCGGACCCCACACCGATCACCTGCGGAGTCCCCCAGGGCTCCTCCCTCAGCCCGACGCTCTTCAACGTCTACATGGCTCCACTTGCCCCCATCGTCAGAACCTACGGACTCAACATCGTGTCATATGCAGATGACACCCAGCTCATCCTCTCCCTATCCAACGAGCCCAACACCGCCAGACGCAACTTTCGAGAAGGCATGGAAGCCGTCGCCAAATGGATGAAAAACAGCTGCCTTCAACTAAACACCAACAAAACAGAAGTACTCATCATGGGCCCAAACCCCGACGCCTGGAGCGACACCTGGTGGCCCACCGTCCTCGGAAACCCGCCAACCCCCACAGACCACGCACGCAACCTGGGAATCATTCCTGGACTCCGAGCTCAAAATGGACCGCCAGATCAACTCTGTCTCATCTTCCTGCTTCCACACCCTCCGCCTCCTTCGTAAGACCTTCAAATGGATCCCCCTCGAACACCAAAAGACAGTCACTCACGCCCTGGTCACCAGCAGACTCGACTACGGCAACGCACTCTACGCCGGAATAAACAAAAACCTCATCTGCAAGCTACAGAACATCCAGAACGCCGCCGCAAGACTGGTCCTCAACCTGCCAAAACACTGCCACATCTCACAGCACCTGTGCACACTCCACTGGCTCCCCGTCGAGGCGAGAATCACCTTTAAGATGCTCACCCACGCACACAAGGCCCTCCACGGCACCGGACCAGCATACCTGAACAGCCGACTCAAATTCCACGCACCCCAAAGGACCCTACGATCAGCCCAGCTTTCCTACGCTGTGGTCCCCCGCACCAGAAAGACCAGATCGGGAGGCCGCTCCTTCTCCTTCCTCGCGGCCAAAGCATGGAACGCCCTTCCGCTCCACCTCAGACAGACAACATCGCTCCCCATCTTCGCAAGAAACCTCAAAACCTGGCTCTTCGACAGACCCCCTCCTTGATGGAATGGAACCTGCACCCCCCTAACCCCCCCACCCCTAGCGCCTTGAGACCCTTACGGGTGAGTAGTCGCGCTTTAACAAACTCCTGATTGATTGATTGATTGATTGCATAGGAGCATGGGTACAAGCTAAGTGATTGAAGGGGTGCAGAAAAAAGCAAGAGGGGTGTAAAAAACATGAGGGGTTTAGAAAGAAGCACCAGAGGTACAAAAAGAAGCAAGAGGGGAGCAGAAAGGGTGAAGAGGGTTGCAGAAAGAGGCACAGGGGTTACAGAAAGAAGGGACAAAGGTGCAGAAAGAGACACGAGGAGTGCAACAAGTAGAAACAGATGTAGAAAGGAGAAGGAGGGATGGAGAAAGAGGCACGAGGGATGCAGAAAGTAGCAGGAGAGGTACAGAAAGGAATACAAGAAGTACAGAAGGAAGCAACAGAGATGTAGTAAGGGGGAAGTGGGACGGTCACACACCTATATTTATGTGCATATTTCAAGTGAACTTTTGTACAGACTCATACAAAGTAGTGTAATAATTAATCCATCTCCTAACATGTTTAAACCTCACTTTTGTGTTGCTGTTTCACCATTCTAGTAATGTTCACGGTGTTGAGCCTAGGCAAATAAATGTGTCATCTGTAAGGCTCACTATATTTTTATACTTATATAGGCATTTGTCTGTACCTTTTAAATTGAATGTACTTTTTAAACTGTAGATGGGAATATTTGTAAATAATTATTTTAATAATACTAAATAATATTTGGAAAGTTTTTAAACTTTTCATTTTTTCAGATACTCTCCATAATTCAGTATGACAAACACAGCACAAAAGAAAAGCCAACAAAAAAGCAGTACTATTTCAAAGAGAGGGAAAAGCAGAAATTAGATGAAGTACAACATGTGACGTTGAAGAAAAGGTCTTTTGGTAAGAGAACTAAAGAATTTGTTAAAAGACTTTTAAAGAATGTAATGAATTTTCAAATTGGGGAAAAGAGAAAGAAAAGTTGTACAGAAGGAAACCAAAAATTGACAAATTAATGGAAAAACAGGTTATGGGAAAACAATCTATGTTGAAAGAAGGATCAAATGTACAAACATTACAGTATACATCCTCTACATTTAAAAGAAGTTATTGGGAACACTATTGAATTATTCCAAATGAAGAAAGCAAAGGGATCTCCCATGAGTGTTTGGGAAAAAAGTTTAGAAACGCATTGTTTTCCACAGCTTTTCCCCACTGGAGAAGGTAGACGATATCATGAACGGCCGGTTAGGCATGAGCGGATTTTGCGGATTGGCAATCCGCGAATTTGCGGATTTGCGAACTCGCAATCCGCAAAATCCGCGAATTCCCGCGAATTTGCGGATTTTTTTTTTTTTTTGTGTTCGCCCGTGTTTCTGCCAGTTCGCGAGGGTTTTTACAATTTCGCAATTTGCGAACTTACCTGTCGGGTCGCAAGTTTTGCGAACTTGTTGTTTCTACGTGTCCAACCTGTTTGGGACACTCTTCTTCATCACTGCCACTCTCTGTCACCACTGCCACTCTCTGACTACTCATGCCACCCTCTGGCCCACCCATGCCACCCTCTGTTTCATCACCACACCCTCTGGTTGTCCAGTGTACATTATTTTCGGCAAAGCAAAGCACACCTTCCCTGCCTCAAGTGACCTGAATTAATTTGGGGCTGATTAATGTGTCACAGAATATTTTTTTAGCTGGCACCTGCTTCCTTAGTGCGCCCTGATTAGTGATCTTTTGCACTTGCTAAGTGCTTTCATTGTTGCAAAATTAGTTACAACACCTGCCCTGCCCCAACTGACAATAATGAATTAGGGGCTGATTAATGGATTTTAACTTCCAGCCTGGCTCCTGCTTGTCTCCCTTAGCTGTAATTCATGACCTTTGTGGCATATGTGTAACTATTCTGAGGTTCAGAGCAGGGTCACATAATAGTTTCAACTGGCAACTGAACTCTGGAGGGG
The DNA here is from genome assembly GCF_964263255.1 of Lissotriton vulgaris. Lineage (NCBI taxonomy): Eukaryota > Metazoa > Chordata > Amphibia > Caudata > Salamandridae > Lissotriton > Lissotriton vulgaris. The sequence goes on along the minus strand of NC_141694.1, from coordinate 1,570,731,206 downwards.
CCCCTCAGGAAGCACTACAGGAAATGGCTACTAATGATGTGCCTGAACTTTTGAACCTGGTAAGTAGTTACTTTCAGTTTTGCTTAGATCATATTTCTGCAATTTCGCACTTATTCGCGGGGCGCGAACTCACGCGAACAGTGCGAGCAGTGCGAGCAAAATCCGCTGCTCGCGGATTTGCGGATTTTGCAGGACATTCGCAAATCTCGCGGATTGCGGATTTCCCGAAAATCCGCAAAATCCGCGAGCGGAACGGATTTTCCGCCCATGCCTACGGCCGGTACAGATTCCAGCTTCAGAATATCATACAAGATTGTACTCAGAAGATCCAAGATTTTGACAGTGTGTTCCATATTTATTTTATCTTCTGTTTGAAAGTGACTTTTCTGGACTTTCATATGCAGGGAATCACATGTTAAAAATGGGAGTTCATCTTACACATGTTTCTCAAAGGAATATTTGGACAAAGTTCAACAAAGACAATCATTTAGAATCTCAGTTAATTAATTTGATGGCGTGTCACTTTGGTACTAATGAGTATTAGTATTGTTATCACGAAGAACTTAAATGTATGTTAAGAAACCAAGGAACCCCTACGTGGTTTGTTACTCTTAGCTGTGCTGAATACGTATGGGATGACTTACTTGAACTTCTACGACAAGCAAATTAAAATGTAAAAAACATTGAATTAAAGACAACTGGAGAAGTTCCTTGCATCCTGTAAATGTGTGCAGTTATTTAAATCATAGGTTTCAAACTATGATGTCTTTTATCTGTAATATAAATAATCCACCTCTTGGCAAAGTTATTGATTTCATTTGGAGTAAGGAGTACCACCCCAAAGATGCTACTCATATACGTATGCTATTATTGATCAAGAATGCACCTACATTTAGAACCAATTCTGATGAAACTGTTTTGTCTTTACATTGTTACCTGTACCATTCCAAAAACAATGAGGCGAAAACTGCTTAAGACAACAACATTTACAGTTTTAAAGTCATCAATGTAGAAAAAATTGTTGACGAAAATACACTTCAAAGGGAAATATTTATACAAAATTTCTATTCCCACGTCCAGTAATTTCCAAAGGAATAGTCAACAGTTTCATGTCAGCAGTAAGACATACTATAACTCGATAATCTCCGAAGAATACTTACAACATAAAAACAAGTGATGATTCACAGTATATTAATGACTACAATCCAGTGATTTTGAATATGTTACATCATATACAACCGAATCGGAAAAGATGGAGTTGAAAGAAATGTGGGAAGAAATTTCACAAGAGAAGACTCTTAGTAATAAATTGTCCAGCTTTAGTTTGAAGATGCTTTCCCATCGAGAGATTGGATCCTACGAATGTTCGGATGGTTTGACCTCTACAAATTTTTTTTTCAAAATCAAGAGGAATCATTTAGGTAAGTCTAGGTCTTGCTGCATAACAAAATCGAGTTTTGAAATCTCTACAAGAAATTGAATACTTAGCTTTGAATGTGCTGGAAAGTACAGATATTGTTAAAACAAATATGTTAGATACGTACTATCCCAAAAGGAGTCCACATCTGGAAAACATATGTCACTATGAAGTGCTGCAACAATATAGTTTTAAGCAAAATGTTGCAGAAAATGTAAATGAAGAAAAATATGCAGTAATTGGATGTGATGGATGTTTGGTAAAACATGTCAAAGGAAATCTTATTAATCATAGGAAATTCAGTTGTGATACTCCAGATAAAGGGGAATTTTTCTATTTAGCACTTCTGCAACTCTTCAAGCCTTGGTGTAGTGAAACGGAATTACTTGGAGATTTTGACTGCTATGAAGAATCTTTTAATTCATGTAAAGATAGCATTGAATGTACAGTTTTTCCAAATTATATACAAATTTTGAATGAAGAATTTGAACAAGAAACTACTACTGCAGCTGAAATAGCAATAGACAGTTCTCAAGATAGTCAAAGTTCTGCTCCACTAAGTCAAGATCCACTAGGACAACAAATTCTTGAAAATGAAGCAGCAATAGCCATGTGTGAAGTAGAAACAGCAATGCAACAAGCACAAAAGGATACTATTGTGTTGGGAAACTAAATATTGAACTATTGAACAAGAAGAAATATATGGAAAGGGGCGACCACTCGGTCCCCCCGAATGTATGGCGAAGTACCACGATCCCCCCGGGAAGCCATCTTGGGCGGGAGGCGAGTCTCGGCTGGTATGCCCGAAGCGGCGTAGCCGGGGCGCGCCTTTTCCCGCCCTAGAGTGGGTTGGCCTAGACACTGACGCGGCTGGCCACGCCCTTGGGGCAGGCAGGGGCGGGTTTACGCCCGCCCTGAAGACGGATAAAAGGAGAAGCAAGATCAGAAGGCATCCTCTTGTTCCTGTGCTCTGAAGCTGCACCTCCTCGCTGCACGTGAGCTCGAGACGGAACGAAGAGCCAATTTTGAGCGTTGTAATCGTTCTTGTTTGTTTTTCAGATACTCTGTTGGAGAATGCCGAGGAAGGCGGGAAAGCGCATGACTACTGACCAGATGCTGCGCGTTCTCATGAAGGAGGTGACCGAACTAAAGAGGCGAATGGATAAAGACGAGGAAGGGGGACCGAAACGTCCTTTGGCGGGAGCAGCCCCGGGAGGGAAAAACAAGAGGCCCAGGAGGGGAGCAGCTGGGGAAGACATCCCGGGTCCCAGTACCCCGCTCGAGGCACCCACTCCCGTGCCGGAGGAAGGGAATCCGATTCCCGTTGTGGTCACCCCCGCGTCCGGGGAAGATATGCCGCCCGAGCTGGCAGCACAATTAGCAGCGTGGTTGGGTAAAGGTAGCGAGGGCGCCACGGCTGTCGACGCGCAGGTGCTGACGAAGCATCTGCGTGAGTCACGGGAAGCAGCGAAGGTGTCCACGCCGGCTGCAGCAGTAGAGAAGCCACAGGGGACGGGTTCAGTCGCAGAGGCAGCGTCCGGTTCAGGTAAGCGGCCATTGCCGATTGCGAGGGATGAGTCAGCACCCTCTCGTAGGGAAAAGTTGGGCCAGCATGTTCCTTTGGCTATTAAAGAGAAGATATGGGCAGGGGAGTATGTAAACATCTTCTCGTTGCTTACTGATCACTATGAGATGGAGCATGTTAAGGGCCAGAAAGATCTCATGCATCCGAGTGTTTGGCGCGCTAAAATGGCCGCCTTTAAGGTAAATGAAAACATTGGCAATTGGGGCAAAGCGTGGGGGGTTTTTACATCGATCTTGGGGGAACGAAGGCCCGATTTGCTACCCGAATTGCCGATTTATCAGTCACGAATCATGGGGTACTCGGTATCACACGAGGGTAATCATTGGTTCTGCTATGATAATCTGTTTAGAAAGGCTAAAGAACATGATAAAAACTTAACTTGGGATTGTTATGATTCTGTGTCATGGTCCAAAATGGAGGATACTGGTATGTTAAAATTGCCATTAGTAGGGAGTAACGTTGGCGAATCCTCCCGCCAGTATGCGGGGACGCCCTTTCGATCAAGGGCGGGTACCGACAATTACTCGAGGCCTGCAGGCAATACAGGAAAAAGGGGGGTTTGTTGGAACTTCAACAGGGGTAAATGTACTAGGCCCCAGGGATCGTGCAAATTTAGACACGAATGTAGTGGGTGTGGGCAATCATCCCATCCTGAGTCCACGTGCAGAGCCAAAACGGGTGATAACGGGGGTAGAGGAGGCGCCAAACAGGTCTAACATAGTCCGAGGGGCGCCTTTACCTACCCCGATTGATACCTTGGCAATGATTCCCTGGCTCAGTGAATACCCGGATCGTACTTCTGCTGGGGTGTTGCGGAACGGGTTTTCTTATGGTTTCCGCATCCCAGTGGGGGATTTTCAAGGTGTAGAGAAATGTAAAAATCAGCTATCGGTCTTGCAGCATACGACCGTGGTACAGGATAAGATCCGGAAGGAGGTTACTCGAGGTCGAGTCGCCGGTCCATTTAGTGTACCCCCGGTTCTTAACTTTGTTTGTTCCCCTTTAGGTGTGGTCCCAAAGAAGGACCCGGGTGAGTTTCGGCTGATACATAATTTATCAGCCCCACGTGGTCTTTCCGTAAACGAAGCGATAGACCCGGAAGTGTGTTCGGTGCGGTACGCATCCTTCGATGAGGCCGTAGCCATTTTGAATCGCCTGGGGCCCGGGGCGCTGATGGCAAAATCTGATATCGAGTCAGCGTTCCGGTTGCTCCCGGTACATCCAGACGATCAGCGTCTCCTAGGTTTCATGTTTCAGGGTCATTATTACATGGATAGGTGTATGCCGATGGGGTGCTCTATATCTTGTGCCTATTTCGAAAAATTCAGTAGTTTTCTACAATGGGTCTTCACAAAGAAGACGGGTTTCTAACATGTGATGCATTACCTTGATGATTTTTTGTTCCTGGGGGCAGCCGGGGATCCGGAATGTGGGCAGGCTTTGGCTGAATTTTGTGTCTTAATGAATCAGTTTGGCGTGCCATTGGCACCAGGTAAGACTGTGGGGCCTTCCACTTGCCTCGAGTTTCTGGGGATCGAGTTAGACTCCAGAGAAGGTTGTTTTCGTTTACCAGCTGACAAAGTGTCGAAGTTCAGGACATCCCTGCAAATGTGTATAAGTGGATCTAAGGTTAAGCTGCATCAATTACAGCAGTTAGTTGGCCAGTTGAATTTTGCCCTGAGGGTTATACCAATGGCCCGCCCCTTTTCCCGTTCGATTGCTCAAGCCATGGTCGGCCTGAAGGAGGGCCATCATCGCACAAGGCTCTCGGCAGAGGTCCGCCAGGACATGCGCATTTGGTTGGCATTTCTGGCGGATTTCAATGGTCGAGTCGTCTGGAACAAACCGGCCGTGTCCTCTGAGGAGCTGGGGCTGTGGACAGATTCGGCAGGGAGCATAGGTTTTGGTGCCATCTTCGGCACAAGATGGTCTGCACAAAAGTGGCCGGCATGGTGGCATGACAGTGGACTGACAAGTAACATTGCTTTCCTGGAACTTTTCCCCATTTTGGTGGCCCTGAGAACTTGTCCCGAAGGGTTCAAAGATCACTCTGTGGTATTTTGGTCTGACAATATGACCGTGGTCGAGTGTATCAATAGCCAGGCAGCACGATGCAAATGGATTTTGAGACTGCTCAAGGAAATTGTTTTACTGTGTATGCAATTGAATGTGCTATTCAAAGCAAGACATGTCCCAGGGGTAATGAACCAGGCGGCTGATGCACTGTCTCGTTTTCGTATGCAGGCTTTCTGGGGTTTTCTTCCCACAGCGGACCCGGAGCCGGCACCCTTTCCCGAAGCTCTCTGGTCTCTCGGTGCCCTGAACTTCGTAACCTCGTGGGAGAGAGTTTAGCACCCAGGACGAGGAAGGCATATGAAGGGGCGTTCCAGTCCTATTTAGCCTTTTTGGGGACTGATAGAGAGGAGCTTTGGGGCCAGGAGGAGTGGGTGGTAAATTTTCTGATGTCTTTACATCTGGTTGGGAAATCGGTGGCCACGGCTCAGAGGCATCGGGCTGCCATTTCCTTTGTTGCTAGGGCTCATGGGATCCATGACCCGACAGCGTCTTTCGTTGTACAGAAAGCGCTACGGGGGTGGCAAAGCCTTGAGGGTCGCAGAGTAGACGAGAGGCGCCCGATAGGTTTGGATAGGCTGGCCCAGTTATTATCCAGACTCCCTGCTACATGTTCATCTCAGTTTGAGACAGTGTTATTCCGAGCCGCTTTTACGCTGGCATTTCATGGGGCTATGCGGGTAAGCGAACTAGTGGCGAGGAACAAGCAGGATGTGACAGGAGGTTTGTGCCAGGAGCACGTCCAGATCAGAGGGGAGACAATGACTGTCTCATTTGTCAGGTCCAAGACCGATCAAGGTGGGATGGGTGACTGCGTAATCATACGCAGGATTCCCGGGTCCTCCATGTGCCCGGTAAAGTGTTTAGAAGATTATTTAGCACGAAGGGTGGCATCATGGGGGGGGACCTTGTTGAGACACGCTGACGCCACCCCACTGACAAAGTTTCAGTTTCAGCGGGTGCTTGCGATGTCGATTGCCGCTGCAGGCTTGAACCCGGGCGAGTTTGGGACCCATTCCTTTCGGATAGGGGCTGCTACAGAAGCTACAGCCAGGGGTCTGAATGTGGAAAAAGTTAAACGGGTGGGGCGTTGGTCCTCCAATTGTTATAAAAGGTATGTGCGGTTGCACATGTTGTGAAGCTGTAACGATGTACTCACGCTTCTTGTTTTTGTTTGGTTTTCAGTTGCGCAAGCCTACGAGGCGGGGCGGACTTTGCAGTCGACCCAACACCGGGCCAGCGGTCAGACATCACCGGCTGTGAAAAAGGAGGTGTGGGTCGTGGGCCACTCATACGTGAGACGTGCCGCGGACGTATTCAAGGCAGGTGACATGATTCACGTGGCTGGGGAATACGGGTACAGTGTGTCCTTCTACGGAAGAGGCGGTCTCTGTATTGACCAGTTTCAATCATTTTTTGAGGGTTTGCTAGGGCGGACGAGGTCACCGCCGTCTGTAGTCATAGTACATCTTGGGGGTAATGATTTGGTCACCACTGGTAGACGACTTCTTCTTGAGGCGATGCTTTCCACTGTAAGTTGGTTAGCGAGGAGAGTTCCAGGGTGCACAATTGCATGGTCCCATATGATCCCACGAAAAGTGTGGCGGGGGGCTATTTCTGTTCCTGCTTTAAATCATTCTGTTAGAAAGCTTAATAACAAAGTGAGTAGGTTGTTCCGTTCCAAGACACTGCATTCTATTTCGCATGGGTGTATTAATGATGACAGTATGTATTTGGGGGATGGAGTGCATTTGTCTCGGGTGGGGAATGAGTTACTCATAGGAGACTTCTTAGCATGGCTAAAAACGTTATAACATGACCTTTAGGTAGGAGTGTTGTGGGGGGTCCGGATAGCCGGTCAACTATCCGGCCTGTGGCGGTAAGGTCATGATCGGTGAGCACTAATTGGAAGATCCCTATGAGTGGGCGTCACCCAGCACGGATGGGAGCGCTCGGGGGAGGTGGCATTTGGCCCCTCAACGGGGAGGCGGTCCCTTCTAAGGATGGGTCGCCGAAAGAAAAGGAAAGGCGGTCAAGGCCCCTTCCTGGGTAGGAGGGGTTACAGCCCCCTCCTGGGGAATTTCCCGGGGCCAGGACGTCTGCGACGGCAGATGTGGTAAGTTGTGTGGGGTTTGGGGGGGGGGTCTACGCTACCTTCTAGATACCTCACACGAGTCCTCGTACGACCTCTAAGTGGCGTCGAGTTTTATTGGGGCCCCCGTCAAGTCAAGGGAAATTGGTAATTGCACTTGAGGTACGCCTCTGGGCCGCCCCTCACAAGTGAGGGCGATATTTCTGGGTTAGGGATCTTGACACCGGTTACGACCTTGCCGTTGGCCCTTAAACGTTAGGATGTACAATTTCAAAATTTCAAGTAAATGTTTTGTAGGATGTTAGTTCGGCTAGGAGAACCTTTGTATTAGAGAATCTGTTAAGGTTAGCCAAACATCGCAATGTGGTAATGAAATTGTACATAATATGAAACTGTTTATTTAATGTTTTAATTTTGTTTCATATTTTAATAAATACGGCCGGGAGGGTCACTCCCTCCCGTCTTCCAAAAACTTCAGAACTGTTTCCGGTTTCCCATCCTTGGGGATTGTGTTGAGAGGGGGTGGCGGGTATCTCAGCCATATGGAAAGGGGCGACCACTCGGTCCCCCCGAACGTATGGCGGAGTACCACGATCCCCCCGGGAAGCCATCTTGGGCGGGAGGCGAGTCTCGGCTGGTATGCCCGAAGCGGCGTAGCCGGGGCGCGCCTTTTCCCGCCCTAGAGTGGGTTGGCCTAGACACTGACGCGGCTGGCCACGCCCTTGGGGCAGGCAGGGGCGGGTTTACGCCCGCCCTGAAGACGGATAAAAGGAGAAGCAAGATCAGAAGGCATCCTCTTGTTCCTGTGCTCTGAAGCTGCACCTCCTCGCTGCACGTGAGCTCGAGACGGAACGAAGAGCCAATTTTGACCCACCCACCAGCCCCTGAGGACAGCAAGTGGTTTTGAATAAAGTTGATGGATAACTCTGATTTTCGTTTACAGGTTGTGGTATTATCATGATGATTTTGAGTATGTAATAAAGAATGGTCGATTTGTGTTATGTTTCGCAAATAAAGAAATTCTGCTTTAGTGTTCATTGGTAAGCATGCTTTTAATAAAATTGTAGTTGCTACTGTCTTTTTTAGTTTAGTCATTTAGTTAGCATTGTCGTATTTATTTTGGTCGGGCGGTAAGGTCATGATCGGTGAGCACTAATTGGAAGATCCCTATGAGTGGGCGTCACCCAGCACGGATGGGAGCGCTCGGGGGAGGTGGCCATTGGCCCCTCAACGGGGAGGCGGTCCCTTCTAAGGATGGGTCGCCGAAAGAAAAGGAAAGGCGGTCAAGGCCCCTTCCTGGGTAGGAGGGGTTACAGCCCCCTCCTGGGGAATTTCCCGGGGCCAGGACGTCTGCAACGGCAGATGTGGTAAGTTGTGTGGGGTTTGGGGGGGGTCTACACTACCTTCTAGATACCTCACACGAGTCCTCGTACGACCTCTAAGTGGCGTCGAGTTTTATTGGGGCCCCCGTCAAGTCAAGGGAAATTGGTAATTGCACTTGAGGTACGCCTCTGGGCCGCCCCTCACAAGTGAGGGCGATATTTCTGGGTTAGGGATCTTGACACCGGTTACGACCTTGCCGTTGGCCCTTAAACGTTAGGATGTACAATTTCAAAATTTCAAGTAAATGTTTTGTAGGATGTTAGTTCGGCTAGGAGAACCTTTGTATTAGAGAATCTGTTAAGGTTAGCCAAACATCGCAATGTGGTAATGAAATTGTACATAATATGAAACTGTTTATTTAATGTTTTAATTTTGTTTCATATTTTAATAAATACGGCCGGGAGGGTCACTCCCTCCCGTCTTCCAAAAACTTCAGAACTGTTTCCGGTTTCCCATCCTTGGGGATTGTGTTGAGAGGGGGTGGCGGGTATCTCAGCCATATGAGCAAGTGACCCAACAGATACAGTATGATTTACTGCATGAAAAAAGAATGCCAATGCACATCGTTTAAATCTATTCGAATGTATATCAGTGGGCAAGCTGGAACAGGAAAACGTTTCTTAATTAAAGTTTTGGCCAGTTACCTACAGAAAACCACTCAATCACATTTTTCTTGTGTTGTAACAGCTCCAACTGGGTTAGAAGCACATAACATTAAAGGGATTACATTACATTGATTACTTATGCTACCAGTTGAACAAAAGATAAGTTGAAATATCACAAACTACCTGGAAAAACTTGATATGAAGTTTCAAGAGTACTCAAGAAAATGAAACTTCTAATTATTGATGAGGTGAGCAGGGTGTCAATCATAATGTTTGCCTTTGTACATTTAAGAATGTAACAGATTTTAAAAACAGATTATGATGTTCTATTTGGAAGAAAACATGTAATTGTATTCGGGGATCTACTACAACTTACTACTGTTAAAGGGCAACCTGTTTTTAATACACTTGTCCATGAAGGCATTAGGAAATCTTTGGGAAGTAATGGAAATGTCAACATTTGGTCTCATTTTGAATATAAAGAACTTATTAGGAATATGCAACAAAAAAGTGAGGAACATTATGGAATCATTCTTCAAGATATTAGAATTGGTGTTTTGTCTCAAGATGGTAAAGAAGGTTTGCAAAGTCATCTTCTGACAAACTTGTTTGCAAATGAAAATAATGTACCAAAAAATTGGAGAAAAGAAGTATATAGTTTGCCTAATGCCTATACTGCAAGAGTGTTCTATGGTCGATCAAGAACTCTTGAAATTGGAAAAACAACCAATTGTGAAAATGGAAGATATTGATAAAATGGAACATGACGGAGTTACGGTTCTTCTCTCAGAGACATTACAGTCAAAATTGGATTCTTTGGAAAAGTGGGTGTCTAACACTGCAGGTTTACAAAACATTTTATATGTATGTGTAAATAGTTGGGTAATTTTATGGCTTAATTTGAATGTAGAAGGTTTAGTAAATGGAGCAAAGGGAAACGTTGTTGAATTTCTAAAGTTTCAGAACAGAGATGGAATTGAATTTTTGAAGATTACATTTATCAGATTGAAGAGGTAAAACAGATTGGTCATTTTGCTGTTCATTTTTTGCTTGTAAAAGACTTGTTTGTTTTTAGAAAACAGATTCCTCTTTCTTTAATATATACTGTAACCATTCATAAATCTCAAGGTTTAAGTGTAGACAGTGCTTTGGTAAATATTGGAAGTACAGTGTTTAAAGAGGGCATGGCATACGTTGCATTGTCTCAAGTAAGAACATTATCTGGTTTGTATTTGATTGATTTTGCTGAGAAAAAGTTAGTGCTGATGCACATTGTGTAAGCGAGTATAATTAGTTAGGAAGACTGTATGCTCCTAACTTAGGTGAATATCCGGTATATGAAAAACATGGAGTGTGCTTAAAATGAAAATATGACAAACATTCTAGTGTGGTACAAAAAAAGAAAACAATTCAAGTGAATGATAAAGCTGCAAAAAAATGAAAATGGACACTATTGATGATATTGTAGAATGCCAATTAGAAAATAGTTTAGGTATCTACTGCTACTCCAATGTCATTGTGAATGCTGTGTTTTATCTAGTAGATCTTCATCATGAAATTATGGAAAATCAAAAAAAAAGATTCTGTTCAATATTACATCATACTTTTCAAAATAAAATAAAATCCATACTGCTTCCGGGATACGGCATCTTTTGGATACATGTACTGGTTTCATACCAAATCACACTTACTGTACAACAAGATGCACAAGAATTTCTCATGTTTATGCTTGCAGTATTGGAAGATGAAGGAATAGAAATTGGAGATTTGTTTGGACGTAGTTACGGATGGGATCATAAATGTAAAGAGTGTTCATTTTCTTTTACGACTGAAATAGACAGTGAACGATTCATATATTTGACGATACCATGCTCTCATTGTAAATAAGAAATGTTATCAACATTATTTATAGAAATATTTTGACAACATGTCATTTTAATGCAACAACGTTTTAGCGCAGATGGATGAAAATAGGAAACCAAAATAAAAAATGTTGTGGCAAGTCAAGTATCAATTTCAGGAAGACCTTTTAAAGTAGTGTCTAATAATTTTCATGAAGGACCTACTACAACATCTGGACACTATAACGTGTATTTAAAGTACAATAAAGGATGGACTCATTGTAATGAAGGCCATTTGGAATTCAAATGTCAGTTGCCTTACGAATTACCAAATTCATATCTGATATTTTTTATGCCAAAGTTTTGAAAACATCATTAGGCCTATTGGGAAGATGTGAATACGAATTAACAAGTTTATTACGGATATGTTTAATACAAATGGTTTTGGAAACATTATTTGGCCTATTGGGATGATGTGAACAATTACTGTTTGGATTACTGTCTGTGCTACTTCTTATTTCATTTGCAAAATTGTGTCTGAAAGAAGTATTTTATGTATTTGATCTTATTTTACAAAATGTAAATGAGACTGTATATTTTACAAAATGTACTTGAGAGAAGTAAAGATTTAACATAGTAGAATAATGTAATTTGCAAACTGTAGATAGGTATACAGATAGTTGCAGTTGTTGTAAATATTTTCAACACAGATTTGTTTTTTTTTTTACAATCTCATTGATTGAATTTTTTCCCCACTGTTGTATGATGATCTACATTGAAATCACTGTGTATGGTGAAATTCAGTAGAATCTAAGAACAGCAAAAGAGGGAAACTGAATATGTTATGTAATTCGAAAATGATGTTGTGGTCTTAAAAATATAATATTATATGCAATAACACTTTTTCTATTTTTTACAGAAGGTAATACTAAAGTTTAAAACAATTTTAAATTCGATTTACCTCAAAACTACTGTAAAATAGTTCCATTGAGTTTTTTATCCTCTTTAATAAAAAAGGTAAGATGACATAATGTAATAAGCATGATAATATGAACTAATGTTTACAGTGAATTTTACTGCACTCATCTATTTTTTCAAACACTACCCATGCAGTCATCTATACAGTTAGGCACTGTTTACACACTCCTCCAATCACCCATGCACTATCTATGCAGTTCTGCAATCACATAGCCAGTACCCATACACTTATATTATCACCCTGACACTACCTATGTACTCCTTCAATCACCCAGGCACTATCTGTACACTCATGCAATCAGGTAGATATTACTGATACACTCTTCCAATCACCCAGGTATTACCTATCTACTTTTCTAATCCCCTAGTCATTACCCTTACATTCATACAATTACCCCGGCATTACCTACGCATTCCTCTAATCCTCAAACATTACCCTTGAACTCATGCAATTACTCAGACATTACCCCTGCAGTCATGCAATCACACAGACATTACTCGTGCACTCCTCCAATCACCCAGGCATTACCCATGCACTTACAAAATCACCCATGCATTACCCATGCACTTACAAAATCGCCCAGGCATTATTAATGCACTCCTTTATTCACTCAGAAAGTACCCATGCACTCTTCCAATCACCCAGACATTACCCCTGCACTCATGTAGTCACCCAGACATTACCGATGCAATCTTCAATCACTTAGGCAGTACCCATGCACTTCTCTAATCACCCACATAGTACCCCTGCACTTATGCAATTACCCAGTCACTGCTCATGCACTTTTTTGATCACCCAGGCAGAAGCCATGCATTACTCCAATCATCCAGGCAGTACCCAAAAACTCATGCAATCAACCAGGCAATACCCATCCACTCCTTCACTCATTCAGGCAGTACCCATTTACTCCTCCAATTACCCATACATTTTACCTGCACTCATGCAATCACCCAAGCATTAAAACATTTACATCTCCTAACACTCAGGCAGTTCCCATGCATCCTTCAATCACCCAGTCACTACCCATGCACTTATGCATTCACCCAGGCATAATCTCTGCACTCATGGAATCACCCAGGCACTACCTATCAATCAATCAATCAGTGACATTTGTAAAGCGCGCTACATACCCGTAGGGTCTCAAGGCGCTGGGGGGGGGGGGGGGGGCCGCTACTGCTCGAACAGCCAGGTCTTCAGCTTCTTCCTGAAGGAGAGGTGGTCTTGGGTCAGGCGCAGGTCGGACGGGAGGGAGTTCCAGGTCTTGGCGGCCAGGTAGGAGAAGGACCTTCCTCCTGTAGTCGCTCTTCGGATGCGGGGGACGGTGGCGAGGGCGTGGTTGGCTGATCGGAGGTGGCGTTTGGGAGCGTAGAAGTTGACTCGGCTGTTGAGGTAGCTCGGGCCTTGGTCGTGTAGGGCTTTGTGTGCGTGGGTGAGGAGGCGGAAGGTGATTCTCTTGTTGATGGGGAGCCAGTGAAGGTCTCTCAGATGTCCGGAGATGTGGCTGGATCGTGGGATGTCGAGGATGAGTCTGGCTGAGGCGTTTTGGATCCGCTGGAGTCTCTTCTGGAGCTTGGCGGTGGTCCCGGCGTAGAGGGCGTTGCCGTAGTCCAGTCGGCTGGTGACGAGGGCCTGGGTGACGGTCTTCCTGGTCTCTGTGGGGATCCACCAGAAGATCTTCCGTAGCATGCGTAGGATGTTGAAGCACGCCGAGGAGACGCTGCTGACTTGCCTGGTCATGGAGAGGGAGGAGTCCAGGATGAAGCCCAGGTTTCGTGCATGGTCTGTTGGTTTGGGTGCGGTGCCCAGGGCGGGAGGCCACCAGGAGTCGTCCCAGGCGGAGGGAGAGGAGCCCAGGATGAGGACCTCCGTCTTGTCCGAGTTCAGTTTCAGGCGGCTGGTCGTCATCCACTCGGCTACCTCTTTCATCCCTTCGTGTAGGTTGGCTCTAGCGGCGGCGGGGTTGTTGGTCAGGGACAGGATCAGCTGGGTGTCGTCGGCGTAGGAGATGATGCTGAGGTGGTGTTTGCGTACGATGGCCGCGAGGGGGCTCATGTAGACGTTGAAGAGGGTGGGGCTCAGGGATGATCCTTGGGGGACGCCGCAGATGACTTCGGAGGCCTCTGACTTGTACGGTGGTAGGCGGACTCGCTGTGTTCTTCCGTCGAGGAAGGAGATGATCCATTCCAGCGCCTTGCCCTGGATTCCGATGTTGCTGAGGCGCCGTATTAGGGTGCGGTGGCAGACCGTGTCGAATGCCGCGGAGAGGTCTAGGAGGATGAGGGCCGCTGTTTCTCCATTGTCCATCAGGGCTCGGATGTCATCGGTGGCGGCGATGAGGGCGGTCTCGGTGCTGTGTTTGGCTCGGAAGCCGGACTGTGAGGGGTCGAGGGATCCGTTCGTCTCGAGGAAGGCGGCCATCTGCTTGTTGACGGTCTTCTCGATGACTTTGGCTGGAAACGGGAGAAGCGAGATGGGGCGGTAATTCTTGAGGTCGGTGGGGTCCGCTGTTGGTTTCTTGAGTAGAGCGCTGAGTTCGGCGTGTTTCCAGCTCTCGGGGAAGATGGCGGTGTCGAAGGATGTGTTGATGATGTCTCGCAGGTGGGGTGCGATGACAGCGTCGGCTTTGTTGAAGATGTGGTGGGGGCAGGGGTCGGTTGGTGATCCGGAGTGGATTGAGTTCATCGTGCGGATGGTGTCTTCTGTGCTGATCGGGGTCCAGGCGTGGAGGGTGGTGGTGGGCGGGGGTGGCTGGTCGGTCGTGGTGTGCGTTGGTTGGTTGTTGAAACCGCTGTGTATGTCTGTGATCTTGTTGTGGAAGTAGGAGGCGAGGGAGTTGCAGAGGTCTTGCGATGGGGTGATGTCGTTGTTTACTGCGTTGGGGTTGGAAAGCTCTTTCACGATGTTGAAGAGTTCCTTGCTGTTGTGTGCGTTGTTGTCCAACCGGTCCTTGAATGCTGTTCTCTTGGCGGCGCGGATCAGCTGGTGGTGTTTCCGGGTGGCAAGTTTGTAGGAGGTCCTGTTGTCCGGTGTCGGATCCCTTTTCCAGACTTTCTCGAGGGCTCGGCAGTTCTTCTTGGAGCTCTTGAGTTCGTCGGTGAACCATGGGGCCTTCTTGCTGCCGGGTCTGCTAGGCGGGGTCCTCAGCGGGGCGAGTTCGTCCGCGCAGTTGCTGATCCACTTCGTGATGTTATCGGCGGCCTGGCTGGGGTTCGCTGAGCTGGCAGGAGGGTGTTGGCTCAGGGAGGTGGCGAGCTGGTCTGCTGTGATCTTGTTCCAGCTTCTGCGGGCGGTGTGTTGCTGGTGGTGGTGGGTCGTCGTTCTCTTGAAGGTGAAGTGGACGCAGCTGTGGTCCGTCCATTGAAGCTCTGTGGCGTGGCTGAAGTCGATGTCTGTGCTGGATGAGAAGACGGCGTCGAGTGTGTGTCCGGCGAGGTGGGTGGGGGTGGACACCAGTTGCTTGAGTCCCAGGTTGGCGAGGTTGTCGAGCAGGGTGCTGGTGTTGCGGTCGTTGTTGTTCTCCAGGTGGAAGTTGAGGTCCCCCAGGAGGATGTAGTCAGCGGAGGGGAGGGCATGCGGGCTGACGAAGTCGGCGATGTCCTCGCTGAATTGCGTGCGTGGTCCAGGGGGTCGGTAGATCAGGGTGCCTCTGAGGGTGGTGTTCGGGTTGGTGTGGATCTGGAAATGCAGGTGTTCGGCGCTGGTCAGGGTGTTGTCGGTGCTGGTCGTGAGACGGATGGTGTTCCTGTGGATGATGGCGATGCCTCCTCCCATCTGGTTGGCGTTTCGGTCCCTCCGGACGATCTTGTAGCCCTCTGGGATAGCGATGGCGATGTCGGGAGCTGAAGAGGCGTTCATCCAGGTCTCCGTGAGGAAGGCAACGTCAGGGGCTGTGGTGTCTAGAAGGTTCCAGAGTTCGATGGCGTGTCTGTGGACGGAGCGGGTGTTGAGCAGGATGCACTTGAGTTGGGTGCTGCTGGTGTTCGACTTGGCGGGTGCTGGTGCGGGGCTGGTCCGGATGCAGGAGAACTTGCAGGCGTGGCAGCTGAACGGTCCGTGGGTGTGTCTTGGAGTGGCTTGGTGGCAGTCTGGGAGTCGGCCGGTGTTGAGAGCGATGAGGGTGGCGGCGGAGTACGTCAGGCGGGTCGGTCGGGGTCTTCGGGGGCCAGGGGTCCTGGCGCTGGTCGCGATCCGGTCGCGGACGGGCGCAGACGGGCTTACCTTTGGCACGCCTTTGGCGCACAATCGGCGCGCCCGCTGCGCGTGACCGCTGCGCGTTCGCACGGTCGCCATTTAAGGCGAAGTGCGCGGGTGGGCGGGGCAGCTGGGAGGCGGGAGCGGGGAGGGTTACAGAAGAAAAAGGGGCGGGGACAAGCGGCGGTGGCGGGAAGGGAGGGCGGGGGGCGGCGCGGTAGGCGGACAACAAGGAAGGAGGGCAGACACGTTACAATACTAAACAGGCACAAATTATCGAAAAAAACGGCAAAAATACAGAGTTATACACAGAGAGCAAGGCAAGCACAAATACCTGACAAAACAAGGGGAAAAATCACTCGCAGCGGCGGCAGCCGGCAAGCGAGGCAGAAACGAGGCAGCAGCGAGGCAGAGGGCAGGCAAGGGGCACACGCAGCAGCTGGTGGCCGTGCGGCGCGGGGGTGTCCCACAAGTGGGTCACCTATGCATTACTTCAATCACCCAGCAGTATCCATGCACTTTTCCAACCACCCAGACACTACCCATGCACTTGTGCAATCACCCTTGCATTACTCCTGCACTCATGAAATCACCCAGGCATTACCCATGCACTCCTCTAATTACCTAGACATTTCACCTGCACTCATACAATCACCCAAGCATTAAACATGCAATCCTCAAATCCCTCAGGCAGTTCCCATGCATCCTTCAATCACCCAAAGCACTACCGATGCACTTATGCAATCACCCAGGCATTACCTCTGGACTCATGCAATCACCCAGGCATTACCTTTGCAATCTTTCAATCACTCCGGCAGTACCCATTCACTCCTTCAATCACCCAGACATTACTCCTGCACTCATGCAATCACCCCGGCATTACCTTTGCACTCCTTCAATAACTCAGGCAGTACCCAAGCAGTCCTCCAATCACCCAGACATTACATCTGCACTCATACAATCTCCCAGGCATTACACATGCACTACTTCAATCACCCAGGCAGTTCCCATGCACTCCTTCAATCACCCAAGGACTACCCCTGCACTCCTTCAATCACTCAGGCACTAACCATGCACTTATGCTGTCACCCAGACATTATCCCAGCACTTATGGAATTACCCAGGCACTACCCATGCACTCCTTTAATCACTCAGGCAGTACCCATGCACCTATACAAATACCCAGGCATTACTCCTGCACTCATGAAATCACCCAGTAGTTACACATGCACTTTTTCAATCATTCAGGCAGTAGCATGCACTCATCTAATCACTCAGACATTACCTCTGCACTCCTCCAATCCCTCAGTCAGTTCCCAAGCATCCTTCAATCACCCAGGCACTACCCATGCACTTATGCAATCACCCAGGCATTACCTCTGCACTCATGCAATCACCCAGGCTTTACCTGTGTACTCTTTCAATCACTCTGGCATTACCCATGCACTCCTCCAATCACCCAGACATTACTCCTGAACTCATGGAATCACCCTGACACTACCCATGCACTCCTTCAATCACACAGGCAGTATTCATGCACTCTTCCAATCACAGA
Organism: Lissotriton vulgaris; assembly: GCF_964263255.1. Taxonomy (NCBI): domain Eukaryota; kingdom Metazoa; phylum Chordata; class Amphibia; order Caudata; family Salamandridae; genus Lissotriton; species Lissotriton vulgaris. The sequence continues at coordinate 1,570,713,485 of NC_141694.1, read as the reverse complement.
GGCACTACCCATGCACTTGTGCAATCACCCTTGCATTACTCCAGCACTCATGAAATCACCCAGGCATTACCCATGCACTCATTCAATCGCAATGCTGCTCTACTCTAACCAACTCTGGGGTGATGTTTGGTGTGCCAGATGAGGAAGAAGCAGATGATGTGCTCGTCCAGCAGTATTGTCCTCCCTTGCCTGCTCTTTGTTTCCTACAAAACTGTTTTCTAACAATACATCAAGGGTGCATGGTCTGCAGATGTTTTAACATCGATGACGTCCCACATGAATACTTCTCTGCAGAACCTCATGAGAGGACTTTCTCACAAATGGTACAGGTTACCTTTCGGGCATTGACCATTTTCTCCCCAGGTGGTATGGAGAAAAATGCCCACATGATGCTCTCATACCTTTTCTTGATGGGTTCCTCCAGGTCTACTTCCTCTTTGAGTGGAAGTTGCTGAGGTGCATTACCAGCTGACATTTTTTGTTTAGTGTAAAAAATCACAAAAGCAAGGCAAACAAGAGGCGCAGAAGACAACAGGTGTGTCTGCTGGGATGCTGTTGAAGGAATGAAAAAAATAGGTGGGGTCCTTCAAGTTCTAGAATTAAAAGGTTCTTAACCAATAAAGTTATTTATTTTGAAGTCACATGGGATTTGTGCACCCGACATGCAACCAGCTCGCACCCAACGTGAATCCCGAAAAATATATTTAACAATAATATATGTTTATTACTATTACAAATATATGATTTTTATTATTAGAATAAATAATCTCTTGCTATAATATACATATTAAACGTATATACATATACTTTTAAACATAAAAATTTACGGTGGATTCGTGCACTTGACATAACCCCTGGATATACGTACCTGATATTATGCTTGGCAGAGATCCGTGTACCCTTCGCATACTAAAAGCGTATCCTACATGACTTAACCAATATGGCAACAAAATCCTTGGATGAGTGCATCCACCGAGGTAGGTACACGATTGATATGTGAATCCACTGTAAAAAAAAGAGTATATTTATATTTTTGGGACATTATACTTAGAAATTAGCATTAAAAAAACTTTGAAATTCACTGAAAAAACCATAGATTTCAGGGAAGTTATAGTTAGAAATTAGCATTGAAAAAAACATTTGAAATTCACTGAAAAAAAACACATGTTTCAGGGACGTTATAGTTGGACATTTCACTCATACAAAACCAGAGAAATTCAGCCGTTATAGTTAGTTGAGCTAACTGTAACTGGCGCCTCCGCAATGCACTGCTGATGATGTCACAAATTGCATCATTCATGACATGGTCAGAGACATCACTGATGACATCTCAAATTACATCCTCCACAGAATGGGTGTTTCTGAAAAGTTTAAGTATGTTTTATATATATATATATATTCACCGAAAAAAACATAGGTTTCAGCCACGTTATAGTTAGAAAGTAGCATTTAAAGAACCTTAGAATTTCACTGAAAAAAACATAGGTTTCGGGGACGTTTTAGTTAGTTGGACATTTCTTTCATACAAAATGATAGAAATTTGCCTGTTATAGTTAGTTGAGGTAACTATAACTCGCGCCCCCGCAATGCACTGCTGATGACCTCCCATATTACATCATTCATGACATGGTCAGTGACATCACTGATGACTTCACTGATGACATCTCAAATGACATCACTGATGACTTCATCCAGTGACTATGTGTTTCTATAAAATTTAAATATGTTATATCTATATATTCACTGAAAAAAACATGGGTGTCACACAGGTTATAGTTAAAAAATTAGCATTTTAAAAACCTTTGAAATTCACTGAAAAAACCATAGGTTTCACCCACGTTATAGTTAAAAATTAGCATTTGAAAAACCTTAGAAATTCACTGAAAAAATCATAGGTTTCACACACGTTATAGTTAGCTGGTCATTTCACTCATACAAAACCATTGAAATTCCCCCGTTATAGTTAACTATAACTTGCGCGCCCGCAATGCACTGCTGATGATGTCACATATTACATCACTCATGACATGATCAGTGACATCACCCATTGGTTTTTTCAGTGAATTTCAAAGGTTTTTTTAAATGCTAATTTTTAACTATAACGTGTGTGAAACCTATGGTTTTTTCAGTGCATTTCAAAGGTGTTTTAACCCGTTCTATGCTTGTGACGGAACCGCTCCGTCACGAGCCTCAGGTGGGCTCGTTTCGTAGAGCGGGCGGGGCCGTGACGGAACCGCTCCATCACAAGCACAGCCCACCCGAGCCTCGTGATGGAGCGGTTCCATCACGAGTATGGGAGCGCCGCGCGGCCACCCCTCCCCACTAGCGCTGCGGCGGAATAGCCACCGCAGCTAAGGGGTTAAATGCTAATTTTTAACTATAACGTGGGTGAAACCTATGGTTTTTTCAGTGAATTTCAAAGGTGTTTTTTAAATGCTAATTTTTAACTATACCTGGGTGAAACCTATGATTTTTTCAGTGAATTTCAAAGATTTTTTAAATGCTAATTTTTAACTATAACATGTGTGAAACCTATGGTTATTTCATTGAATTTCAAAGGTTTTGTAAATGATAATTTTAAAATGTATTAATTGTTATATTTTCTGTATACTGATTGAAAAATAAATGTTTTTAAAAATATTGAAATTGTAATATTTTTTTTATTTTTATATTTTTTTAATTTATATATATTTTATATAGCAGTCAATAATATCCTATGGAAGGAAATTCAAGTTACTATAACTACAATTAGAATTACTTTTCATGATCAATAGTGGGCTGAAAGATGCAGCACTGAGGTCTCTCCTGATAACAGGTGAGTAAATCGGAATTCGTAGTTTGGCAGATTTTTGAGGAATTTTTTAAAGTTCAAAAACTTCACACTTAGAAAACTTTCCATGTGAAACCAGTCAATGTTAGCCTATGGAAGGAAATTCAAGTTACTGTAAGTATGGTTATAATTACTTTTCAGGATCAGTAGTGGGCTGAAACATGCAGAACTGAGGTCTCTCCTGATAACAGGTGAGTAAATCGGAATTCGTAGTTCGGCTGATTTTCGAGGAATTTTTTAAAGTTCCAAATCTCCACACTTAGAAGAATTTCCAAGTAAAACATGTCAATGTTAGACTATGGAAGAACATTCAAGTTACTGTAACTATGATTAGAATTACTTTTCAGGATCAATAGTGGGCTGAAAGATGCAGCACTGAGGTCTCTCTTGATAACAGGCGAGTAAATCAGAATTCGTAGCTCGGCTTATTTTAGAAGAATTTTTTTAAAGTTCAAAAACTTCACACTTGGAAAAATTTCCATGTGAAACCAGTCAATATTAGCCTATGGAAGGACATTCAAGTTACTGTAACTATGATTAGAATCACTTTTCAGGATCAGTAGTGGGCTAAAAGATGCAGCAATAAGGTCTCTCCTGATAACAGGTGAGTAAATCGGAATTCGTACTTCGGCTGATTTTAGAAGAATTTTTTAAAGTTACAAAACTCCACACTTAGAAAAATTTCCATGTGAAACCAGTCAATGTTTGCCTATGGAAGGAAATTCAAGTTACTGTAAGTATGGTTACATTTACTTTTCAGGGTCGGTCCTGGGCTCAAAATGCAGCACTGACGTCTCTCGTGATAACAGGTGAGTAAATTGGAATTCGTACTTCGGCTGATTTTAGAGGAATATTTTGCTCAATTGTCAAGGAAGGGAGCGGGGCCTGAGGACATATGTGTGCAAACACGCCCTGTGGCGTGTTTTAGGGTGGAGAATATATTCCTCTTCAATCCTGAGCTCACCTGTAAGTAAGCATCGACGGATTTCGCGGATCCACGATCCGTGAAATTGCGGATCCGCAAAATCCGCGAATTTGCGGATTCACGGATTTTGCGGACTTTTTTAAAATGGGGGGAAGCAAAGGCCTCTATCCAGCCTCACAGCTGATTTTCGACGGTAGATTTGGGAAGAAGGCACACCTGCCCAGCCTCGACGACGCTCACAATTGTTTTTGGGCTGATGAATGATTCACTGAATTTGTGGTCGCAGGGGTCCCTTGAGTGAGCAGTCCATCCCATCCATCATCCTTTAACTATTTTAGGATGGCGCCGGCAAGCTGCCAGCGCCATCCTAAAATAGTTACTAAATTAGCTTCATCAGGAAGCACTAATAGATAAAATAAAGCAGAGAAATCCGCGAGCGGAACGGATTTTCCGCTCACGCTTACCTGTGAGCCAACTAGCCCATCAAGTACCTCTAGTTTGCGCCAGGGAGCTGCGTTGTAGAGAGGTGTTCAGAGGGCACGCCCCTTTTTACAACACTCTGCAACGCAGCTCCGTTGGACTTACTAGAGGTACCTGTTCGACTAGTTATCCGCTAGGGTCCTCTGGATTGAAGAGGAATGTATTCCCCAACCTAAAACGCGCCACAGGGCATGTTTACACACATGTCACCTTAAGCCATTTCCCCTACCTTCGCCACTGTGCAAACATGCCCCGTAACGCATACTAAGTTGGGGGATTAAGTCCCCTTGTATACGGGGGGTCCCTGGGGGCATACTAGTGCACCAGGAACCTCCAGTATGCGCCAGGGAGCTGCGTTGCAGAGAGGTGTAAAAAGGGGCGTGGCCTCATTACACCTCTCTGCAACGCAGCCCCCTGGCGCGTTTGCAGAGGGAGAACTAATTCCCCTTGCATACTGGAGGTCCGTGGGGGCCAACTAGCCCACCAGGAACCTCCAGTATGCGCCAGGGGGCTGTGTTGCAGAGAGGTGTAATGAGGCCACGCCCCTTTTTACACCTCTCTGCAACGCAGCCCCCTGGTGCTTTTTCAGAGGGGGAAGTAATTCCCCCCGCATCCTGGGGGTCCCTGGGGGCCAACTAGCCCACCATGAGCCTCCAGTATGGGCAAGGGGACTCCCTTGCCATGCCCCTTTTTACACCACTCTGCAACGGAGCCCCCTGGCGTATATTGGAGGTTGATGGTGGGCTAGTTGACCCCCAGTAAGCGAGGGGAATTAGTTCCCCCTCTGCAAATACACCAGGGGGCTGCGTTGCAGAGAGGTGTAAGGAGGCCATGCCCCTTTTTACACCTCTCTGCAACGCAGCCCCCTGGCTCTTTTTCAGACCTTGTTTTTTTTTTGGGAGGGGGACGCGTTGCCCCCATCCCGGGCCACTTCTGGGCCCAGGGACCCCATCCCCCGGGGACTGGCCCTCCTCATTGGGGTCCGTGGGGGGTCCCCAAGCCCCCCACGGTCCCTGCCGGCTCCCCGTATCCTGCGGGAGCCGGCATTGCTTTTCTGTATGGGGAGCAGCTAACAAGCTGCTCCCCGTACAGAAAAGCAATCGCTTTGATTTTTGAAAGAGAGTTTCCTGCTCTCTCTTTCAGAAATCAAAGCAGTTTGCTGTGGTAGGGTGGGAGCCGCGAGGCTCTGCCCTACCACAGCAAACAGCAGTGTCCCCGGTGTGGGCACCCCAGGACACTGCTGGAGCCGGCCCTGGGGGGTGGCGGCCCCCAGGGCCATCGAGGGCTCCAGGAGGGGGCCACGCGGCCCCCCTCCCAACATATACGAAGCCCCAGGGGGTGGTGGGCCCTGGGGCTTGTGGGGGGGCTTGAGCCCCCCACTCAGGATTTTTAATTTAAAAATACACCCCAGGGTGTCGGTCCCTGGGGCTGCGGGGGGGCCGTAAGCCCCCACATTCTTTTCAACAAAGCCCCGGGGGTGGTGGTCCCCGGGGCCTTAGAGCCCCCCACAATTAATCTCTTTGCCCCGAGGGGTGTGGGTCCCCAGGGGTGCGTGGGCACTGTGAGCCCCCGCATTCTTTAAAACAAAGCCCCGGGGGGCGGTCCCCGGGGCTCGGGGGGCCTTAGAGGCCTCCCACCATTAAACTCCATGCCCTGGGGGGTGGCGGTCCCCGGGGCAGTGTGGGGGGGATTGGGACACCCCAAAACTTTTTATATAAATATGCCCCCGGGATCTGGTCCCCCCGGGGGCTAATATAAAAAAAACGGGTGCGCGGACCCCCACGATTTAAATAAAACAAAACATTTTTGGGGGGTTTTGAGCCTTGGGGGTCCTTGTGGGACCCCCTGAGCAGGCCTAGGGCGTCAGGGTGTTTCTACCTGCCCCCTTAGTGTGTTTTCCACATTTGTTTTCAGCTTTCTTGTATCTCGGTTCTACCGATGCACAAGATGGCTGCCAACACTTAGTTTGGAGTGTTGACAGCCAATTAGCATAAAGCTTGCGTACGGTACAACTATCATATATAGTTATGATTTTACTTTTGATTTTTTCAGGAACTACTGAACGGATTTACACCATTTAACAAAAGAAAGCACAATCTGCGAACAGAACTCTACCTTTTTGCCAAATTTGGTGTAATTCCGTTCGGCCATTCGGGCTGTAGCCCTGACTAAAGGTCCCTATGGAAAATTGCATGGGGAAAACACGTTTTGGGACCCCTCTTTTTTCTCAGCCCCCACTTAACGAATCACCCCCAAACTTTCAGGGAAGGAGCGGAGCGGAGCAGGCCATTTTCTTGGAGAAAATTGCAAAGATTTGTCTACCAGGCCAAAGTTATTCCAAATAGAATGTTGTGGATTTCCAATGGAAACAAGGTTTTAACTATAACTACCTACTGTATTAAAGCATAAATGGGTGTATAACAGTCAGGATGGATAATTAAATAGGTGTGTGACTGACTGTGTAAGTGAGTAATTAATTGTGTCTTACCTAATGCATGTGTTAGCGACTTATACAGACATTCACCCAGTTTATATTGTCAGTTGCTGTGTAAGCAGTTGCATGGGTTGGTTAGCAGCTAAATGAGGATCTATATGGGCTATTGATTGGTTGTCTGAGTATCTGTATGGGTGCCTGAGTGTCTGTGTGGGTGGGTGGGGAGTGGGACTCTTTGCATAGATGTGTGACTGGATAATTCACTGGGTATCAGTGTTTAAGTCTGTATCTGTGATGGGCTGTATGGCTGGGTGAGTGTGTGTATGGGTGTGTTGGTGAGTGAATGGATGACTCAGTGGTACATGTGTGAGTAACTGCATATGTGAAAGGCAGTATATGTGAGTGTTGCACTGTATAAATGACTATATGTGAAATTGAGTCTCCACATGGTCTACGTTGACCTTACGGCAGCGTTTGACTGTGTGGAACATTCAAAACTCTGGCTAATAATGTTGGAAATGGGGATTGAACCCGCAATAGTGGACTTTTTATGCGAGCTATACTCTGGCGCCACAGGCAAGGTAAGATACGGTCTGGAAGGTCAACTTACAGACAGCTTCCCAATACAGAAGGGGGTCAGGCAGGGGTGTGTGCTGGCCCTCTTCTTATTCACGCTGTATACCAACGGACTTGAGGCAGCAATGCTACAGGGAACAAAAGACTTTCCAACAGCAGGTCGGCGACCAATTCCAGCATTGTTATACGCCGACGATGCGGTGATTCTTGCCCGAACTCCGATCCAGCTACAGAGAGCCTTAAACAACTACTGCACTTTTATGACTAATCTTAACTTGAAAGTCAACATAAAGAAAACCTTTGTGATGCACACCGGCAGTAAGGGGAAAAAGGCGGATAATCTACCACTTGAAACAACAAAAACTTATCCATACCTTGGCATTACCATCGACGAGGAGTTCAAATGGAAAGATGTAATCAACTCCCGTAAGCTATCGCTCATACGAACAGTGGGCGCCCCAAAAGCCTTCTCTCTTCGCCTAGGAAAAAAACCCCTGGGAGAGATGTTAAAGATCTACAATGCAAAATGCATTAGCACGGCTATCTTCAGAGCAGGAGTTTGGGGAATAGCAAATGTAGAACAAATCCAAAAAAGTTGAAAATTCCTTCCTCAAATTTTTATTAGCAGTACCAAAGAGCACGACCACCTTTGGATGCCACCTAGAATTTGGAGTGGATCATATCTCCGATCTCATTAAGATCCAACCCATAATGTTATGGCGTAGAATATGGGCTACGGATGAAGGCAAACTCACAAGAGCAATTATAGAGGATTGCATGAACCTAGAGCATATGGAAAAGATAAAGTGGCTACAATACGTAAAATCTTTTCTTGCAGATATTGGCCTCTTGAGGTTCTTCAACGATTCGCAGTCAGTAACACACATAGCGAAAAAAGAACTAAAAAAGATATGCCTGTCTCACTTAGCCCAATTACGGCTGATGACAGAAATAGGCAAACCATCAGTACAACACTGCCTCATGATACAAACTGTTCCATCCATACAACCATATCTGTAGCAAGACCTGACCCAATTTGAAAAATTACTTCTCACCCGTTTCAGGTTCAATCTTTTCCATATCATGGTTTCATTTCCTACTCAGAACAACTGGACACATAATACAACAGCGTGCCCTTGTGACTCCAATTCTCCTCAGTCCACAATTCATGTTCTTTTCTTTTGTACTTTTTATACGCCATTCCGCAAGAGGTGGATCTTACCAATTTTAAAAGTAATGAAGGTCAGAAGATGTCGCCCAGCATACCTGGCATTGCAGTTCTTGGAGAATACCCTAGTGTCAAAATCTGTGGCACACTACCTTAGAATGTGCCTTAAGCATCGTATGAACTTATGAGAAAACTCAGAATTTGTCATAATATGGACTCGAGTAAACGCATTGTTTAGTATAAGAGACCTTAATTTTAACATATCATGAACTTTTAATGTTTTTAATGGTTTTTTACTGTGTAAATTTGTACTTTTGTGGCTTTCATACTGAAAACCGAATAAAGTTATTTTGAATTTGAATTTGAGTGATTGTGTGATAGTGCCTGTATGGATCAGTGTGTGCTTGTATTACTTATTGTATTAGAGTGAAGGTATGTGTTAGTACATGTTTAAATAAGTGAGGTGGTATGTGTATAACTGTACAGGTAAGTAAATGAAAGTGTGATTGATTATTTCCATTACTGACTAGATGTGTGAATAACTCTATGAATGAGAGGTGGTGTGTAAGTGTCTGTATAGCTTTGTGACTGGATATGATATTGCTGTATTGATGGCTGACTATATGTATGAGTCAATCTATGGCTGATTGAATGGATGTGTGTGTAGACCTAGGAATTAGTGAGTGGATATGTAATAGCAGGTATTGGTGTGCTTATTGTTTCGAAAATTATAGTCTGTATTTTACAGTGGGTGTACCAGTTATATTAGGGTTTGATGAGGTGCATCAGATTTTCAGGTGGATGATGTCATCAGTGATGTCATCAGTGATGTCATTTGAGATGTCATCGGTGATGTCATTAGTGATGTTACTGACCATGTCATGAATGATGTAATATGTGACGTCATCAGCAGTCCATTACAGGGGCGTGAGTTATAGTTAGCTCAACTAACTGTAACAGGCGATTTTCTATTGTTTTGTATGAGTGAAATGTCCAACTAACTATAACGTCCCTGAAACCTATGGTTTTTTCAGTGAATTTCTAAGGTTTTTTAAAGGCTACTTTCTAACTATAACGTGGCTGAAACCTATGGTTTTTTCAGTGAATTTCTAAGCTTTTTTAAATGCTATTTTGTAACTATAACGTGTCTGAAACCTATGGTTTTTTTAATGAATTTCTAAGGTTTTTTAAATGCTACTTTTTAACTATAACGTGCCTGAAGCCTATGGTTTTTTCAGTGAATTTCTAAGGTTTTTTAAATGCGAATTTCTAACTATAACATCTGTAAAACCTATGGTTTTTTCAGTGAATTTCAAAGGTTTTTAAATATCAAACTACTACTGTGTATTGGTCATTAGTACTGTTTTTATAACTTTTCAACTACATATAATAAACTGCTAAAGTGCTATGTAATGTAATACATTTCACAAATAATAATGACTTTTTAAATAATACAAAATTATTTAACACTCAGATAACAATTTTTCTCAGTTTTCTGCTGTCATCAGCTACTACTTAACTTCACTATTCACAGTGATGTCAGAATAGTTTCTTCATAAACAGCAGGGAAAAAAAACAATCAACTAGATTGTTAGAAAAAAACAAATCCCTATTTCTCACAAATATAATGCAAAATCAACACGAATAACACATCCAATACTATTTTCATTCTTCAAATATTACCTTTACTTCGTAGTTTCTGTGCACATATTCTGAATACACCAAATAATGTATCCCAAATTTCACTTTGAAAGCATCCAGTATGAATTCCTTAAAGTATCTTTATACCTTCCCACAAAGCTGAATGGTGTATCTAAAATCTTTGTTTTAAAAATATCAAGCATGAATTGGGTAACTCATAAGGCAATCTCAGTTTAATTTCCAAGTCTGTATCGTTGCAGTGACTCCATTTATTATTTCACTTTAAATAAACAGTAGAATGTCCATTTGTAGTAGCACTTCTATAATGGAAAACAATAGCCACGGTTGCAACAGTACTTGCTTAGCAACAACATTTTTAATTTCGGTTTCCACTTTTCTTCCATTTGGTCTACAGAGTTACAGCATTATATTCGAATATTTTCCATATCTTTGAAGGCATAATGTAGATAGCATTGTTGATTTACAACAAGAATGCATCATCTCGTGATCAGCTTCTTTTACTAATTTGAAAAATGGTACAGATTAGCAGTCAGGTATTGTTAAATATAGGAATCGTTCTCTGTCAACTATAGTGCTTGAAGTTAATGAACACTCTTTACATTTATGTTCTCATTTGTAACTAAGTCCAAATAAATTCTCAATCTGAATTCCTTCATTTTCTAATACTCCAAGCATAACCATCAGAAATTCTTGTGCATTTTGTTGAATATTAGCACTGAATGTTAAAGTTCCAGTACATGTATCCAACAGTATGGATCTTACTTCTATCAGTTCTCAATTCTTAAAATAAACTATAAAGTACTAAACATAATCTTTTTTCTTGACTTTCCATAATTTCATCATCTTCAAAATAAAATATAACGTTTAGAATAACATTACCATAGCCATTGACACCAGAAGCATTTTCTAATTGGTATCCAACAACATCATCACTTGTTTGTATTTTCTGCTTCTTTACATTTTTTCTTTTCTCTTGATTTTGTTTCTGCTTTTCAACCATAGTTGATTTATCAACCTGTTTGCGTTTTGAACGCACAACACATTTCTCATAAATAGGATATTTACCTAAACTTGGAGCGTAAAGCCTTCTCAAACGATTGTATTCTCTTACACAATTAGCATCAGCACTAACCTTGTTCTCATCAAAATCAATTAAATACAAACCAGACAATGTTCTAACATGAGATAATGCAACATACACTATTCCCTCTTTAAAGACACTTCTTTCTACATTTACAAAAACATTATCTACACTTAAACCTTGAGATTTACTAAACAGATGGGAAACTGTTTTCTACGAACAAACAAGTCTTTTACAAGCATAAAACGAGCAGCAGAGCACACAATCTGTCTTACCTCTGTAATCTGATCAAATTTAACTTTCAAGAATTCAATTCCATTTCTATTTTGATATTTCACAAAATCAACAACTTTTCCCATCGCTCCATTCACTAAACCTTCTTCTACATTCAGATTACGCTTCAAAATTATTCGACAGTTTAAACATGCATTTACATTTTATCTAAGCTAGCAGTTTTTGATACAGAGTTTTCCAAAGAATCCAATTCAGTCTGTAGTTTTTCTGAAGGAACAATTGTTATTCCTTTATGCTTGATTTTATCAATAGCTTCAATGTGAACTATTTCTTGATTTTCAAATTGCATGAGCTCTCTATTAAATGTATAACACTCTTCCACTGTAAGCATTAAGAAAACTATAGACTTTTTTGCTTTCATTTTCTTGTACATTACTTCTGCTGGTGTGTTTTCATTTGTAAACATTCTCATTAGTGGACGACTTTGAAAAGCTGGTTTACCATGTTTTCTTAAAACACCAATTCTTACATCTTTTAGAATATTTGCATAATCTTCATCAGTTGCTTCTCGCATATTCTGAGTCAGTTCTTTATATTCAAAATGAAACCATGGATTCACATTTCCAATACTTCCCAAAGATATCCTAGTGTCTTCATGTAGAAGAGTTTTAAACACTGGTTCTCCAATACAGGGGTTAGTTGTAGCAGATCTCCAAATACAATTAAATGCTTCCCCACCAAAGATGATGTCGTAACCTGTTTTTGCTACCTTTTGCATTCTTGAGTGTACAAAAGCAAGCATTAAGTTTGAGACCATGCTCACCTCATCAATAATTAAAAGTTTCATTTTCTTCAGCACTCTTGACATTTCATAAGAAGCTCCGGACAACTTCTGATATTCTAATTCATTATCATGCTCAACTGGTAACTTCAATAATCTATGCAAAGTAACTCCCTTAAGATTGTGTGCAGCTAATCCAGTTGGAGCTGTTACCACACAACATAAATGTGAACCAGTAGTTTTTAAAAGATAATTGGTCAAAACTTTATTTAAAACACTTTTACATGTCCCATCTTGACGACTGATGTACATCAGAAGAGGTTTAAAAATATGAACACACATATTCTTTTTTTCATGCAATAAACCATGTTCTATCCGTTATCTCGCTTGCATGTATATTTCTTTCTGTTCAACATTTACTTGTTCTTCTAACTTTTCCAATGTAATATTCTCTTTGTGTGCTTGCAATTTCGACTTCATGCTTAGCAATCGCTGCTTCATTTTCAAGCATTGGTTGTACTAGAGGATCTTGACTACATGGACCACTACTTTGACTATCTTGAGAACTTTCATGAGCTATTTCAGCTATAATAGTCTTTTCCTGTTCAACTTCATCATTCAACATTTTTAAATATGTAGGGAAAATTGTATATCCAATGCTATCTTTACATGCTTTAAAAGAATCTTCATAGCAGTCAAACTCTCCAAGTAATTCACTTACTCTGTGCCATGGTTTAAACAGTTGCAGAAGTGCTAAATAGTAAAATTCTCGCATATCTGGAGTTTCACAACTAAGTTTCTTGTAGTTTATAAGATTACCCTTTGCTAGTTTTACTAAACAATCATGACATCCAAGTACTGCACACTTTCCTTCTTTTAAATTCTTTTTAACATTTCTTTTGAAGCTGTAACGTTGAAGTACTTTATACAGACACATCTGTTCCAGATGTCAACTCCTTTTCGGATAGTATGTGTCCAACATTTGAGTTTTAAGAATGTCTGTACTGTCTGGTTCATTTGCTACTAATTTTTCAATTTCTTCCAATGTTTTCAACACTCTATTTCATTTGCAGGCAAGACCTAAACTTACCCAAATGATTCCTCATGATTTTGAATATAAAAATGAAGAGCACAAGTGGTCTGAACATTCATAGGATCCAATTTCTCAGTGTGAAAGTATTTTCAAAGTAAAGCTGTACAATTTTTTGCTAAGGCTTTTCTCTTGTGCAATTTCTTCCCACGTTTGTTTCATCTCTATTTTTTTCTGATTTTGTTATGTACGATGTAACATTACGTGCAACTGCAATTGAGTTATCTGCAACATACTGGATGTTCATGTTCGCATTCCACATTTTTAAAATGACTGGATTGTAGTCATTGATATATTTTGACACTTCTGTTCCTATTAAGTTGTAGATATTCTTTGCAGATTTCTGAGTTATTGTGTGTCTTACAGAAGAAAAAAAAGAATTTACTCTTCCTTTAGAAATGACTGGCCGGATAAAACCAAAACCGACATTTGATGTAAAATTTTCCTTTAGACTTGTATTTTCTTCTGCAATACTTTCCAAAACAATGACTTTGGAAAAGTAAAACTTGCTGTCTCAAGATTCTATCTCCTCCTTCTCTTGGAATCTCACATGTCACATACTGTTCGATGAAAGACAATACTATTTCATCAGAATTTCTTCCAAATTTAGGTGCATCCTTGATCCATAGTATTATATGTATATGAGGTGCACCTCTTGCATTATACTCCTTTCTCCAAAAGAATTTGGTAACTTCTACAAAAGGTGGATTCTTTTTATTGCAGATAAAAGACATCATAGCTTGAAACCTATGATTAAAATATTAGGATCCAATGAACACAGTTCTTTTTTTTTTTTTCCTCATTTGCCAGGACCCTCCTCTTATTCAGCCTCCAACTGCAATGCGCGTGTTAAATTAGGGTGCAAATTTTCCACTGCTCCAGAAAACGCGATTTATGAGAATCGGCAGGAGATGGCCCGAATAGAAAGCGGGTTATGACTCCAAACTTGATGTTTAACCAGTTGAACTAGCCTTGGAACCAAATGAGTGGGGCCTAGTTCTTGGAGTTCTAGGGCATAATCATTGGACCGGGGTAAAAAAAAAAACCCCGGTTACTGTCTCCACTGAACCAAGAAGTTCCAGAAAGCCCAGTTGCGTGGGCCACCTGATCTCGACATGTCAGTTTTAGAGGTTGCATAGAGAGATGATAACCAATTTGCATGTGTTGGTGCCGAGTTTTCTATCCAGACCTTGCATATTTCCCTTCTTGCAAGCAGTATTGCATAAAACAGAAATGTCCTTGCATGACCCTTAATGCTGTTATCCCATTCAAATATAATTAAAGGGAGTGTTATAGAAATCGAGATATTGCGGATAGAGTCCAAAGTCACTTTTACCTCATTCCAGAACTGTACTATGCTTGGACATTCTTTAAACATATGGATGTCCGAAGCTGCGATGCAGTTACATTTATTGCATTTCTTCCCTGGGATGAATTTAGACAGTTTTAGAGGTGTGAAATAAGCTTGGTGTATTGTAAAAAAATGATTGCGCCTAAGCCATGCAGGTTTAACACATTTGTATAACGGGTGCAGGATTTTTGCCACAATTCGACACTCTGGGCTCCAAGTTCTGTGCCCCATAGTTGTTCCGGGAGGATGAATTCTCCGTCTATCTCTTCTAACAGGCTCCAGCACCACTGCGAGACTTCTTTGCCTCCTCCTGATCTAGCTACCAATTTCTCTTCAGTGATACTGCACTTCCCAAGTGTTACTCCTGACCTGGCCAGTGCTTTGAACCAACTGTCTAATTGTAAGAACTTAAACCACGAAAACTCTGAACCCAGTTGATCCCGTAAATCCTCCCAGGGCCTCAAGGATTCGCCTACCAATAAATCTCCCCATGTTGATATTCCTCCTAGTCTCAGCGGGTTTGCAAGCCTATCTTCTAGACAATGCGGCAATCCTGGGGAATCCCAAATGGGTGCAGAGGTAGAGTAATATGGTAAGCCTAGTTTCATCCTAATATGTAACTGTGTCTTCGCTTGGGACATAAGAATTTTTAATTTTACTTTTTTGAAATATTTCTGGTCACCATATTTAAACATGTATCCGTTAGTTGGTAAACCAGCTCCAATCAGCATGGCAGTAAACATGAGACCAATAGAGGTATTAGATGGAGTTTTTAGGAGCATTCTTGAGTGAGACAGTTGGAATGCCCACGCATAATATTGCAAATCGGGCAAAGACAGGCCCCCCTTTTCCCTCCTTCTTCTCAATTTCTTCCATGCCACTCTTGCTGATTTATAACACCAAACAAAGGAATTGAGCTCTCTCTGACATTTCTCCAAGGCTACGTTATCGAATACAAGGGGGATGGTGTTAAAAATGAAAGTAAATTTAGGAAGGATGGACATCTTCATCAGACTTATTCTACCAAGGATAGTCAGTGGGAGATTGGACCAAGATTTTAGTAATTAGACACTCTATCGAGGTTAACTTGAGCGATTTTGCTGACATCTTGCACTATCCGAATACCCAGGTATCTCATTGAGTTGGTTATGTTTAGCCGTAAATCGGGGATGTTCCAAGCCATGATGTCAGTTTTGCTTGGGTTAATCTCATAGCCCGAGATCCGGCCAAACTCTTCAGCTCTCCTTATTACCTCTGGGAATGTGATCTCTGGATCTGAGGTAAAAACTAGGATGTCGTCTGCATACAGAGCTACCCGCTTTTCCCACTCCCCAAATCTGAAGGATGGAATAAGTTAATCTCTTCTTAGGACTTCCGCAAATTGTTCAATATACAGATTGAAGAGGAGGGGGAAAGCGGGCAGCCCTGTCTAGTGCCTCTCGATATCCCAAATGATTCAGACAGTTTACCATTTATTAGGAGACGTGCAGATGGTGAGTTGTACATGAGTTCTATAGTGCGGCAAAATTTCTCTCCAAAGTTAAACTTCCTCAGTACATCATTGAGGTAGGGCCAATTTACCCTATCAAAGGCTTTAGCCGCGTCTAGGGTGAGTGTTGCCAACGGAAGGGAGAAAGATGAGGCAATGTCAATTGCCCCCACTAGGTCGTACGTTAGATCGGAAAGCTGGCGACCTTTGATGAAGCCCTTCTGGTCCTGATGTATAATTTCACCCACTACTGAACCCACTCTAGCTGCTAAGATGGAAGCAAAAATCTTGTAGTCGCTGTTCAGTAGTGATATTGGGTGATATGACCCGCATAAAGTTGGATCTTTGCCAGGTTTGGGAATCAATACTATGGTGGCCTCACTCCATGATCGAGGGGGGTCATGACCTTCCCTCAAGATATCATTGAAGAGGGCCGTTAAAGTGGGGACAATTGCATCGTCCAAGGTGCAGTACAGTTCTCCAGGAAGACCGTCAGGACCTGCAGCTTTGCCGTGTTTAAGTGACAAGATAGCCTTCCTTACTTCTATTTCAGAGATATCCATCTCAATCCCCGTGCTTTGTGCGAGTGAAAGAGATGGTTAAGCAATCTGATTTAACCATGTATCTCTTGCCTGTTGGTTATCAAGGATATCTTCCCTGTAAATCTCCCTCAAAGAATTCCCTGAAGACTGTACTAATTTCTTGGTTTGATGTCCTGAGCTCGCTTTCACCTTCAACCTTGATTCCTCTTATATGGCTTTTAGCTTGATCAGCCTTAACCCTCCAAGCCAAGATCTTACCTGCTGTATCCCCAAATTCAAAGTTTGAAATTTTACTCGCCTCCCATCTCTTTATTACTCTCTCTTGTAAAATGTTTTCTAGCTGATTCCTCAAATCGGAGATATTCTTTTGATCTTGAAGTGACCCAATTGAGGCCCGAGTCTCTGCTCGATTATCTCTAGTTCTTGTTCGAGATTTTGAATTTTCGATATATAAGTTTTCCTCAGGTAGGAGGCTCTATTTGCAATACAACCTCTCAAGTATGCTTTTAGGGCCTCCCAGACCGTATCGAGAGAGGCTGAGCCCAGGTTGATATCCAAGAACATGCTTATTTCGGTTTTTAAGTATGTCACTTCCTCCTGCTCCAGTAAAATAGTACGGTCAAATGACCAAGAGGGATGTTTACTTTGATCTGGAAGTTTTAGCGTGAATGAGAGAGCTGAATGGTCCGATAGGTGGAAGGGTATATACTTGATAATAGAAATAGAGTTTTGGAGGCAGTAGCTGAACGAGGCAAAGTCAATTCTTGAGGTGTGTTTATATTTTAAGTTCCTATAGGATATCCCTTGTTTGTTGCCCGCTTTTTCTCTCCATAGGTGGAGAAGTGTGGCTCACGGTGTAGAGCAGGCAGACCCGGAAGCTGAGGTCAGACCCGGGACCAGGGTTCAATTCCCGGCGCGGCAGGGTCTTGAGCTCAAATGTCCACGGACTCGATAATTCTCGCTTCGGCGCCTGCACTAATCATGGGTTCTCACTCTGCAACTCTGGGCATTAAGCTTGCTTAATCTCCACAATGG
Source organism: Lissotriton vulgaris (assembly GCF_964263255.1). NCBI lineage: Eukaryota > Metazoa > Chordata > Amphibia > Caudata > Salamandridae > Lissotriton > Lissotriton vulgaris. The sequence goes on along the minus strand of NC_141694.1, from coordinate 1,570,695,807 downwards.
CCCCCTGCGGGGGGAGGCCTGGCTTTCACCTTGGGGATGCCCTGTAGGGGCTATCTCACAGGGAAAAGCCAGGACGGGTTCCCAAGGCAAGCGCCGGGAAACCTCCGGGTAGCTGTGCGCTCAATAAATGCAATAATAATAATAATAATAATAATAATAATAGATCTGCCAAGCCTATTTGTTCCATAATCCCTTTGAGAGACTGTCTGGCTTTAGAGGGGATATGACTTCTATATCTGTTGTGGTGAGTGGATTTATCTAGTCTTGGATTCAGTATAACATTAAAATCCCCTGTCCATATTATAGGTTCCGTAGTGGTCATTAAGTTGTTCCTGACTATTTTCTAAGAAGGACGGATCATCTATATTAGGTCCATAATATCCGACTAGGTTGCACACCCACCCATTGATAGACAGCTTAACTAGAAGCCATCTTCCACTGTTGTCCTCGTTGAAGTTGAGAATCTGCACCTTAGCTGTTTTTTTGCAGATTAAAAGGATTCCTCTTATACTAGCGTTATGATCAGTACTGATGAATTTGCCTATCCACAGAAAGACCTAAAACATGGCGGACGCAGGCTAGTGCGGCGGGCGCGTCAGACGCCGAGCTCTGCACCACAGAGTAGCCCTTCCTCACTCTGACCTGGTCTGCTACGCGGGGATATGCTCTTGTTTGAAATCCTGCTAGAGCTTTGTGCTGTGCCTTCCAAACCCCGGATCGCAACCTGAAGCTGCCGATCGTTGGTGTTTCCTTTCCTCCCTCGGATGTGTCACGCCTCGCTACCTCCTCCTGGCAGCTCTCCCGGCAGCTCTCGGCCCCTTCGGGGCCCGTGGCACAGAGCAGCCGTGGAGCTTTGACGGGGCCGTTCTGCGCGGGGTCAGCTGCGAGGTAGGTTGGGCTGTGCTGGTTCTGGGGAAGCGGTGATTCAGCTGCTGCAGAAGCAGGCTGAACCCAATTCCACGGACCGAAGCAGACGTGAGCAGGAGGGCAGGACCGGGGGAGAATCAATTACTCTCGGAGAGGGGACTCGGGAGGCTTCTCTGTGCCTTGAGGGTCCTGCGTGCAAGAGGTCTGTGAAGGTTAAGGAAATCTCTTGTGGAAGGACAGACACTAAAAGCTTTAAATGTGTAATTAAAAACCTGAAAGAGATACAAAGGGTCGGCAAGGAAACACTACAACCCCCAGAGTCCCCTGTTTCAGAGAAAGTGGCAGCAATTGAGCCCTCTACCGATACTCTTGCAACAAGTGAGCCCTCTACTTCCACCTGTACAACCTCAATAAAGGGAAAGTCAAGCCAGAACCCTAAGCCTACGTCCAAACCTAAAGGGAAAAGAAGCAAAAAAAGCAGTAAAATCGTTCTCCAAGAGGGGTGCAAGGCTCTGAATTCTACTTGCAGTGCTGGGAGAGTAACCCCTTCTTTGCGCTCTTTTTTCAAGGTGCTGCCACAAGTATTAGACTTGTTACCAGTTAGCAACCTGGACGAGAGCGTCAGAATAGATACCCCTCCTGTTAGTTTGATTACTACCAACGTTGACTCGAACATTTTTGACCCTACCAGAGTTCCTGATATTTCTGCCCTAGCCCTAGCCTCAGTAACCGATATGGCCGACCCATTGCCTCCATCTCCACTGAGCGTAACAGCAAACGCTCCGGAAAATGATGGTCTTTCACACAACCTAGTGGCTAAGGACAAAGAAGAAGAAGAAAGAGACATCCTTAAGGGTTCTACTAACACCGAGTCCGCACTGGTGGCCCTGGCAGCCTCAATCGCTTCAATGAGAGAAGAGATTCGTAATGACTTTCTAGTCTCCAAGTCAAATCAGAACGACATTCGGACATCCTGTGAAGCACTGGAGAGGAAAGTAGAAGGATTGGGGGAGAGAACAGAAGCTTTGGAGAGCTCGATTGGAGAAATGAAAGCAAACCTAGATGCAGCCGAATCAAAAATCCAAAAATTACGGAGGGAAGGGGACACGATGAAAGATAGAGTGGAATCGTTAGAGAACTATTCACGCAGAAATAACGTGCGCCTTCTTAAGATTCCGGAGGGAAAGGAAGGCGGAGACCTTAAAGGCTTTATAGTTAAATTATTGAAGGAAGCTTTAGACCTCGAGGAGTCAGCAGAGGAGTTGGATAAAGACATACAGAGAATCCACCGCGACCCGTTCCGATTAAACTCTTGCAGGACGAAGCCTAGGTAAATCCTTATAAACTTCTTGACGTATGCCCTGAAAGAAAAGATTCTTAACGTTGCGCTTAAACTTAAAACCACAAAAGGCCCTGATTTCCCCTTTGAAATCCGCTCCGATCTATCTAAGACTATGCTTGATAGGCAGTGGGAGCTGGGCCAGAAGATGGATACATTTAGAGCGGCTGGTGCAACGGTTCAGATGAGGTTCCCGGCTTTCCTGCGCATTATGTATAACAATAAGATGCACAATGTCAGATCACCTTATGAGGCAGATGAACTCCTGGAATACATTTGTAATCACTCTCAGGGTAAACTTTAAGTGAGCAGAAATCATCAATCTTATTCTTCTCTTTATTCCCCCTGTTTACTTCATTCTCACTTGACTTGATTTATAATTGAGGGTGCAGTTTCAAGAGGGTATATTATTAGGGGGTGCTTTATAGAGCTCTAGGAAAAGTTCTAGGAATGAATTGGAAAAAAAAAAAACCTAATAAATAAATAAATAAAATAAAAGGAAGGAAAAAAGAGGGAAGGGGAGTAACGAAAATAAACACATAAATAAATAAATAATCGACTAATCAAATAAAACCAAAGGGGAAGCAAATATTTGTAAGACCCTACACAGGTTAATGCACAGGGCATTTGTTAGTTCTTGGTCTTTTCTTTAAGATGAGCACTCCTTGGTGTGGGAGGAGAAGGTGCAGCTTGGCGCGAAGCTGGCCATACATCTGGTCGGAGTAAGTATGGGTGGGTTCTCCAAGGAGGGGGGGAGGGGGGGTTGGGAGCTGGGGAGGGGAACACAAAAATGCAAAACTATTCTCAGGAGTCTGGCCCTCAAAATCAGGTTTTTCCTTTAAATCATTCAATTGCCACTGACAAGACAAACAAGGCTAATGAAGATAACAACATCAAAGCGAGTAGGAGGGAAGCGCATACTAGGGAGGATGTAAGGGAGGATGTAGAAAGATGACCTCAGTTCAGCTCCTATCTTGGAATGTTAATGGTCTGCGCGTGCAAGGGAGAAGAGAACATATTTTACAATACTTGCGGGACTCCCCAGCGCAGATCATTATAATCCAAGAATCACATCTTTTAAAAAGTGAGGCCAATTCAATACAAAAAAAACAATGAACACAGTTCACTAGGAATCTTTATTTCAACATTTTTTATATTTGAATTTGCTTCTCTTAGAAACTCAAGCAAATCTTCCCATGCATGCTCTGCACAGCTAAGTGTGACAAACCATGTTGGTGTACCTAACTTCTGTAACATACACTTGAGTTCTCCATGACGATACCAATACTCATTTGTTACACATTCACATGCCATCAAATTGATTAACTGTGCTTCTAAATCTTCATCTGTTTCTTGGACTTTCTCCACAAATTCTTCTGCAGAAAGAAGTGATTGATTAACTACATGTTTAGGTATGTGGTTCACTGCATATGACAGAGAAGACAGATCACTTACAAACAAAAGGTGAAATTTGTATGAAATGCACTTTCGAAATCTAGGATTTTCAGAATATAATCTTGTTGACCGATATTCTGAAGCTGGAATCCGTACCGGTCGGTCATCAAATCGTCCACCTTCTCCAGTAGGAAACAGCTATGGAAAACAACAAGCTTCCAAGCTTTTCTCCCATACACTCATTGGAGTTCCCTGTGATTTTTTCATTTGAAATAACTCAATACTGCTTCCTACTACTTCTTTTGAATGCAAAGGACATATTGTGTAAATTTCAAAAATCTCTTCAGTACTACACTTATCCACTTTCTCTATTTGACCACTTGAAATTTCAGATTCATCTTCTAAACGTATGACCTGTTCATCCACATTTCCATTTTTTTAATAAATATTGTTTTCTATAAGATATAAGGTAGCCATTTCAACTTTATTAACATCCACAAATTCACAATACACCATTTACTAAAATAACTACTGCCTCATTTTCCTCTTTCTCTCCTGCAATAGTTTCAATATTTTCCTTAAAATCCAAAGGTAAGTACACCACTCTTCCTTTCAGCCCACTTTGCAAGTCTGTTGGTGGCAGTTTACCAGTTTAGGCTCCATCCAAATTATAGTTTGAAAAGGATGAACAAATTGAATTAGAACAGACTCATGTATATTCAATTCTGCCAGATCCTGTGGAATAGCTACAAACTCTAACTTATTATGTACTGCTCTAGCAGGCATTTTGTTCTCTTCTAATTTGTTGTAACAGTATTTACATATACGTTGATCACTACCTAACTAAAAACAACCTTCCACAAACAAGTAAGTTGCAAATTCTACCCACTTACCATTGTTCTCCTTTTCACTTTTCAAATACAAATCAACATTCCTACTTTGACTTTTAGAATGAGTACGTTGACAACAAACACGAACATAGTTTGGTATTTCACAACACACTACATTTAAACTTTCCAATTTCTTCTTCAAACTGATCAGTGCTAATCACTTTTCCATCTCCTCCAACATCTGTAATTGTCAATCTTTCACTCTCTATGGACTGCTCTTCTGAACCAAAATATAGCATTTCAATATCATCACACTGTTTTAACTTCTGATAAAGAAACATATAAAAGACATGTGTTCAGTTCACTTAAACATAATGCAGGACTTTTTACATAGTACATTTTCCTAACAAACGTCAGTATTTCTGAGTGGAGTACTGCTAACATCTTCAAGTGATGAAAAACACTTTTACAAAGTTTTCTTGAAAGACAAGCCGGAAAATGCCCATACTTTTCAGTATATTTTCTTACATTACATGGAACTAGTCCTTGTAACAACTTAATCTTCTGTTTAATACTATTCTCTGTATATTCCCGTAGCAAATTTTGCATTATATCAATGGATTCCTGACGAATACTACAAATAAGACTACAACCCCACTTATACACAGGACCTTGTGGACCTTTCCCTTGCACTACTTCTGCTATTAACACTTCTGCACTTTTACCAACCGTTTCCTCTTTTGGAGGAGGACAACCATCCTGAAGTTCGTAGCAACAACCTCCAGTATCAAATAAACATGACAGTGGTATTCTTTTTAGGTAAATGGCGCCTTCTAGAAAATTAACACAAATTATCACAAAAGAACCCTGTATTTGACCGTGCTATAAGGTAAGGAGAAACCACCCCTCTCCTAATGATAGCCACAGCCTTCTTGAACAGATAAAACTCCTGAGCACACTTTTTAGTTTCAATAACACAAGTATGTGACGTGTTTCCAAAAAAAGATGCAATATTGAACAGAAGATATGCATTCTTTCTTCTTTGTTGGTCAGTTTAGTCAGTATAAGTTTTCCCGGAAGTTCTCAACAGCCAACACGTGTTTCTTCGTTACTTGGAAATTGTCCCACGACTTTCTCAAGGCTGTGTATTTATAAAAAGACACAAAGAAAAACTGTATGTATAGTGGGACTTCCACATTTACATGTAAAACACCGATTTCATCAGGAATGGAAGCAGTAAGAGCACAATTTTTCTATCGCTCCACACATAAATACTTGTGAAGAACAAATCAGAATACTTCATTCCTTCAACGACATTCCAAAACTGATTTTCATTGGTTAATTTAGAATTTTCCATACGAAAAGCTACTTAATATTCCGCGCCACATACAGGTCACAAGTTCAACCTATTATATCACCACACTTTCTGGAACATTCTAGGACACCTGCAGGTTAAAAGTTCATAACATTTTTTTAACCTAACAATATACTTTTGCAACATTTTATCGAACATTTAACGTGACGTGCAGGTTAAATCTAGTTCATCAGCTTTATCCCCAACTCCCGCAGGACCTCAACGTACACCCCCAGTGCCATCAGACCCATTGAACTATGTGCTTTCCACTTTACAAATACCAAATTCATTTGATACACGCAAATTTACCCCTGCACTCCCTATATAACAACCCCTAAGCACCATACACAAGTTAAACTGTCCAAAACAAAAATTTCTCTGAGTAGGTATAACTACATGCTGACACTACTTCCACAGCTGTAGTGTTATGTTATGTTATGTTATGTTATGTTATTTATTCTTTTGTATAGCGCACGGCTACTCAAAAAGAGTGTCCCGGCGCTTTAGGAGAAGGAATGCTGCAACACAATAACATAACACCGTAACAGAAAAAAAGGACAGAAGGTCAACCGGGCAAATACACAAGAAACGGGCTACTGGGCAAACAGCCAGGTTTTAAGGCCTTTTCTAAAGGCAAGTAGGCTAGTAGCTCCCCGCAAAGTGAGTGGCAGAGAGTTCCACAACTGTGGCGCCAGTAGTCTAAAAGAGCGGCCTCCCAGGCGAGCTCTCTTCACATGCGGGACAACCGCCAAGAGCAGGGATTCCGACCTCAAAGCGCGAGTCGGATGATAGAAGGCCAGTCTCTTTTGAAGATATTTAGCTCCCACCCCTTGAAGGGCCTTATAGGCCAGAGTCAAAGCCTTAAAGGCGATCCGCTTCCGTATTGGAAGCCAATGCAAGGTTTTCAACAGGGCCGAAGCACTGGCCCATCTATTTAAACCAAAAATTGCTCTCGCGGCAGCGTTTTGCACCACTTGGAGCCGCTGCAGCAGATACTCTGGCAGGCCCAGGTAAAGAATGTTAGAGTAATCTAACCTGGACCCGATGAGAGCCTGCACTGTCAGTTTCCTATGCTCCTCAGACAGCAGGGGGAGAAACCTCCGCAGCATCCTAAGGATGCCGAAGCAAGGGCCCGACACCCCGAGGATCTGGGATTTCAACGTTAACCCCTTATCCATCTTGACCCCCAAGTTCTTGGCGATTTGGGAGGAACAAGAAGGAGGGAACATATTAATAGGCCACCAGGTCTGCCAGTCTGGCTCTGTGTCACACCCAAAGAAGAGTACCTCGGACTTGTCGGAGTTGCACTAGTGCAGCTGCCACAGCATAAGACACACAGTTTGGGCTCACGCTTTAATCTCAGAGTCCCGCACCGCCTCATCTTACCACCATCAGACTCTACACAATACCTCAATAAATTTCTGTATCCCTGCACATTCACACCAGTAGGGGTGAATACTTTGCTTCGTACCCCCTCTTTACAACACCCTAAGCACGCCACAGAGGTTACACTGCTCCTACCCTCCTGTTTCCCACTTTTTTGCCCTTTTTTCCCCTTACTTGCCTCAACAGAATCACAAAATGGCGGCCAACACTTTCTAGTTGCAACCGCTCACAGCGCTCACAGCCAATTAGCAGCAAGCTTGTGCTCGTTGGAATGCCAGAAACCGGTCCACGGAAGCTTGTTTCCTGTCCAGGGAAGACATGGCTTGGTAGTTCGGGCTGGACTGTTCCCATGAGGCACAGGGTCAGACTGATTTGCATATAGCCATGTCTGAACTGGGGTGGCAGAGTGGGCTAAAGAACGGTGATGGATTAAACCCAGATCTTTTGACTGGGTGTGAGTGTTTGATTGATTCAGATGCTCTGTCCATCAACACCCCCTTTTGTACCGCTTTTGGCTGCCATAAGTGTGGCAGGGTATGCTCAGACGTGAGTCCCTTGCTCACTTTGCCACTGGATTCAAGCAAGACGGGCTGAAGGCGGCTGGAATGCCAGAAAACAGTCCTTGGAAGCTTGTTTCCGGTCCAGGGAAGACATGGCTTGGTAGTTCGGGCTGGACTGTTCCCATGAGGCACAGGGTCAGACTGATTTGCATATAGCCATGTCTGAACTGGGGTGGCAGAGTGGGCTAAAGAACGGTGATGGATTAAACCCAGATCTTTTGACTGGATGTGAGTGTATGATTGATTCGGATGCTCCGTCCATCACCACCCCCTTTTGTACCGCTTTTGCCCACCATAAGTGTGGCAGGGTATGTTCAGACGTGAGTCCCTTGCTCACTTTGCCACTGGATTCAAGCAAGCCGGGCTGAAGACGGCTGGAATGCCAGAAACCGGTCCTCGGAGGCTTGTTTCCGGTCCAGGGAAGACATGGCTTGGTAGTTCGGGCTGGACTGTTCCCATGAGGCACAGGGTCAGACTGATTTGCATATAGCCATGTCTGAACTGGGGTGGCAGAGTGGGCTAAAGAACGGTGATGGATTAAACCCAGATCTTTTGACTGGGTGTGAGTGTTTGATTGATTTAGATGCTCCGTCCATCACCACCCCCTTTTGTACCGCTCGTAACACCTCAGCCAATCAGATGGCAGAATGCCCAAATATAAATATCTGTAAATTTCGATATTTCTAAAAAACTACTGAACGGATTTACACCAAATAAACAAAAGTGTGCTTTCTAGACCAAGACCCTTCTCCCTGCCAAATTTGGGGTAATTCCGTTCTCCCGTTTGACCTGTAGCCTTGTCTAAAGTTTCCTATGGAAATTACCATGGAGAAAACACGTTTTGGGACCCCCCTTTTTTCTCGCCCCGCCCTTGACAAATCACCCCCAAAATATCAATATAGGAGGTAATATCAACAAAGAATTAGTTTTGAAATTTCATGAATATTCATCAAAAAACGCCAAAGTTATAAGCAAAACAAAAAATGCTCTTCCTATGGACACTAGATCCTAACTATAACTACCTACTGGCGACCGCCAGTAGGTAATATATATACGCCAAGGGGTATTGCTGAATAAGTGCGTGTATGAGTGTCTAAATGGATGATTTAGTTGCTTTGTGACTGACTGTATAAGTGAGTGATTAAACATGTCTTACTGAATGCATGGAATAGTCACTAAACCGTGTGAATGACTGTATCAGTCTGTTGGGGTGTAAGCTTCTGCATGGGTAGGTGAGTAGTTAAATGAGTGTCTATATGGGTGATTGATTGTTGTTTGAGTATCTGTATAGGTGCCTGAGTGTCTGTGTGAGTGGTTGGGGTGTGTGTGACTGTGCATAGATGTGTGAGTGGGTGATTCAATGGGTTTATGGGTTCAAGAGTGCATCTGTGAAGACCTGTATGGGGGTTGTGTGTGTATGGGTTTGTTGGTGACTGAATGGATGTCTCAGTGGTACATGTGTGAGTAACTACATTTGGGAAGGCATTAAATGTGAGTATTAGACTATATAAATTTCTATATGTAAGAGTGAGTGATTGTGAGAATGGTTGTATGGATGAGTGTGTGCTTGTGTCAGAGATTGTAAAAGAGGTTAAGTATGTGTTAGTATCTATGAATAAGTGAGGTGGTATGTGTATAACTGTATATGTGAGCAAATGGGAGTGTGATTGATTCTTTGCATGACTGACTAGGTGTGTGAGTAACTCTATGGATGAGTGGCGGTGTGTGTGTGTCTGTATAGGTGTATGAGTGCAAATGATAATGCTGTATTGAAGAGTGACTGCATGTATGAGTGTCTGTATGGGTGAATGAGTGGATCTGTGCGTAGACCTAGGAATCAGTGAATATGAATGTAGTAACTGCTATTGGTGTGTCTATGGTTTCTAAAATGGTAGTCTGTATTTTAAAGTGGGTGTATCAAAGGTTAAATTAGGGTGTGAGGAGGTGAATCAGATTATCATATGGATTATGTCATCAGTGATGTCATTTGAGATGTCATTAGTGTTATCATCAGTGATGTCACTAACCATGTCATGAATGATGCAATATGTGACGTCATCAGCAGTGCATTGCAGGGGCGCGAGTTATAGTTAGCTCAACTAACTATAACGGCCAAATCGAACAAAGTTTCCATGGGAAACTTGTTTTTGCCAAACATTTTACGAATCTTCACAAAATATGTCCCCCTTTTGATTCAGCTTCTGTGTGGAAAGTTTCGGTGGAATCTGTCCAGCAAAAGCCAAGATAAAAATGGGCGTCCCATAATTAGTTTTTTCATTATTTAAACATGACTCCTGCCTGACCCGCTGAATGGAATTACAACAAATTGCACAGAAAGCTAGATGTTGGGCCAGAAAGCGTGCTTTTTGTGATTTAGAGTAATTCAGTTCAGTAGTTTCAGAGATATTCAAGTTTAAAAGACCTGGGTACTCACTGATCCTATATTAAACACAGTTCTACTAGAGAGCAAGGGTCCAAGGGACAATATTTACCAACCAACTTAGCAGATTCAATCCCCAATTCTCAACTTAATACAAACACAAGTGGAATCTGGTGGTCATCTAAAAAAAAACTAGAACCATGGAAAAGGTAAAAGGAAATGCAACTACGGGAACATACAACCCCCTATGAAGGGTGTCTCGACCAAGACAATACAGTTAAATCAGCCTTATTCTAACATAGGAAAGTGGCTTCAGGATTTCCATCACCACTCACGGATCCTACCAAATTTTTTTGGGCTGACTCAGCTTGAGGCAGAGTCCCATGAAAAAAGATAAAAAAAGAAAAGGGGCCTGAGTAGGAACTACCTGAACTCCTGACTGTGGTGCAGGGGTCTCCCAGAGGCCCCACAACAGCTAAAAAGCTTTAGAAAAAATAACATAAAAATCAGCGAAGTAATCTGCAAGTTTTTCAGAGATTTCTCTTTTAAAAACACATTCTCCGGCGGCATCACTTTCTTTGGCCCCAGGGTGGGCCAGGTCCGGGGGCATTGGGGGCTGGAAAAGGAGGGGGTACATGGGGGGCCCCTTCCAAGGCTTATAGTAGCACAGTGGACCACCACCTCCCCAGGGCATGAAGTCCACCACTCTGCAAATGTACCTCCTGGCTCACTGCTGGTTGGGGAATTAAGTCTCCTTGGCTCCAGAGGGTCTTTGGAGGCCAAATAGATCTCCTGTTGCCTCCAGTAAGTCCCACACAGTGGGATTGCTGGTAGATCTTCAGAGTCCACGCCCTGTTTTGCCACCACTCTGCAAACGCAAATCCTGGTGCACTACTTTTTGGAGAAAAAATCCCCTTGGGTCAAGCGGGTCCTTGGGGACCAACAAGCCCTCATATTACCTCCAGTAAGACCCACACAGGGGGATTGCTGAGAGGTCTTTGGGGGCCACATCCCTTTCATCCACTACTCTGCAAATGTATCTCCTGGCACACTGCTGGTTGGGGAATGAAGTCCCTCTGGATAAGGAGGGTCCTTGGGGCCAACAAGACCTCCTGTTATCTACAGTAAGTACGCAGAGCGTGATTGCTGAAAGTATTACAGAGGCCATGCTCCTTTTTGCTACCATTCTGCAAACACGCCTCCTGGCATACCTCTGTTTGGGGGAGGAAGTCCCCTTAGCTCCAGGACATGAGTGATGTCACTGACCATGTCATAAGAAATGTAATATGTGAGGTCATAAGCAGTACATTTCAGAGCACAAATTATAGTTAACTCAGCTAACTGCTGAATTCCACTGACTTTGTACGAGCTAAACCTGAGCCTGACTATGTTTCTGTAGCCTGTGTTTTCTTCATTGAATGTGTGTATGTATATATATATATATATATATTACCTACTGGCTATCGCCAGTAGGTATATATAGTTAGAATTTTTTCCCTATGGGACTTTTGAAAATTCTATGTCTAATAACTTTGGCGTTTGTGGACGGAATCGGCTGAAATTTTCAGGAAAATGGCACATTTTGTTTCTGAGCAGCCCCTGAAAATTTGGTGGGGTTTCGTCAAGGGGGGGCTGAGAAAAAAGGGGGTCCCAAAACGCGTTTTTCCCATTCATTTTTCCATAGGGCGGTTGGACTCACTTTTAGCTCGAACGGCTGAATGGATTTGCACGAAACTTGGCAAAATTGTAGGGACTGTTAGCCCGATGTGCCTTTGCTAGGTCTCAATATATGTGCTCCAGTAGTTTTTGAGAAATTAACGTTCAAACCAAGATATATATCTGTAACAGCGCTCTGGGCAGCGATCCGGTCCGCTTACTTTTCGCTTATCGGAACTTTGCGCGCAGAAAGCTGATTGGCTCTCCGGTGTCTGTCAACATTCTAAACAGTCCGGAGCGGACGCCATCTTGTCTCTCGGTAGGATCGAGAGAGAAGAAGAGGTGGAAAACGAAGGGGGAATTTAATGAAAGGGGGCAAGGTATCCCCCTCTTGACCCCCTAGGAATGTTGTTGGGGTTATTAAAGGGTCCCGTGGGGAAAATAAAAAAAAAATGATTTTTCACGGTAGAAGCGCGGCCGCGAACTGGTAGCGAAACGGGAATTCGCCATTTTGTGCTTCGTAAATTAAATTACTAGTTATAAGTGGGTGCGGGAGACGTATCCTAATCCCCTATGTTTCCTGAGGGTGGGTGAGGAGGCTGATATATGTTGATACATCTCTTCCAGCGGCTGTGCGTGAGCTTTTTTTTTTTTTTTGCTGCGTGACAGTCCGGAGCGGCCGCCATCTTGTCTCTCGGTAGGATCGAGAGAGAAGAAAAGGTGAAAAACTAAGGGGGAATTTAATGAAAGGGGGCAAGGTATCCCCCTCTTGACCCCCTAGGAATGTTGTTGGGGTTATTAAAGGGTCCCGTGGGGAAAAAAAAAAAAAAATGATTTTTCACGGTAGAAGCGCTTCACGGGCCGCGAACTGGGCCGCAAACTGGTAGCGAAACGGGAATTCGCCATTTTGTGCTTCGTTAATTAAAGTACTAGGTATAAGGGGGTGCGGGAGACATATCCTAATCCCCTATGTTTCCTGAGGGTGGCTGAGGAGGCTGATATATGTTGATATATCTCTTCCAGCGGCTGCGCCATCTTGCCTTTTTTCGAATGCCACAATTTTGTCGTGCACGGCAGCCATTTTAGATGCCAGGCTGGTCCCAGGCTATCACCTACCCCTGCGGATGTAGTTTATGGCCCCAGCTGTAGAGAATTCAGACATGCCAATCCTCCTGATTCAGGCGTGTGAGTACTGATTTCAGTGCTAGTCTCCCGCCTCCCGATTTCTGCAAGCAAAAACCCGGGGGCATATTACGAACAACTAGCGATAATTTTTGTCTATAACTTGTTTAGAGACAAAAATTATCGCCGCACATCGGCGATTTTTATCGCAGATAAACCTTGCTATTATCGCAGAAAAGTCAGCGATATTCATGTATTATCGACCTAATGCTCTTAGCCATGTTATCCACCTCCCATTGGATAACATGGCTAAGAACTGCTCAGGGCAGGTGTTAGATTTTGGAGATATTCGCGCTTAGCGCGAATATCTCCAAAAGTTGGTAATAGAAGGTAGCGATGTTAGGGACTGTTTCCAGTCGCTAACATCTTGGCACGCCACTTTGCATGTCATTAGTGATAAGTATCACTGACATGCAAAGCCGGGCCCAAGATGGTCGCTATCTCCTTTTAGGTGTCACTAACTGGTGTTAGCGACAGCTTGATAATAGGGAAATAATTTTATCTCCGCTTTCATGGTTTTTAAAGCCAAAAAAGCGGAGATAAACCCCCTTGATAATATGCCCCACGATTCCTTGGGGGTTTCAGCTGACAGGGCTTGGTATTGTGTTACATGGTAATTTTTCCATGAAACGTCAGAGGGTCGATGTAGGGGTTCTAGAAGAGGTGATGAACCATTTAAGCCTCATGAACAAGCGCATGGTCTTTTAAAGATTTGTGAAGTACTCGGGGCGGCGGTGTGTGTGTGCCCTCTTTCAGGAGCGGGCGGGGGGGCACTGCCAGCAACTTGCCAGGTCAGGTAGTGTTCAACACGTGCATCACCCTTTCTCTGCCTGCTATTGCGCTCCATGCTTCGGAAAGGTAAGAAAAAGAACGTGCATTTGAGTTTGAAATGTCCGATCCTGCAGCAGCACACTTCCAAAGCCCACACATGACAATAACCCGATTCAAGGCCCCATTCACCCGTTTTTCAAAAAATAGATAACACTCCAACAAATTAAGGTTATAAAACTTTATTAACTTTTAACGATAATGAACAGAACAAAAACTAAAAACATTTAAACATTTATTAACACAAAAAGCAACAATGGTTAGAAGCTGTCTTTTGTGCGAATAGTCCCAAGGCAGCACAACGTGCAGAGTTCTGGACGGCACCCAGGTGATGTCGCCTGGGTGCCGCACTGGTTTAGGGATCCTACAATGCTGCTCCGAAAATTGGCGTGGGGCGTCCCGGGTGGGGCGGGGGGAGGCCTCGTCAGTAGCGGTCTGTTGTGCGAATAGTCCCAAGGCAGCACAACGTGCAGAGTTCTGGACGGCACCCAGGTGATGTCGCCTGGGTGCCGCACTGGTTTAGGGATCCTACAATGCAGCACAGAAAAACAGCGTGGGGCGTCCCGGGTGGTGCGGGGGGAGGCCTCGTCAGTAGCGGTCTGTGTCCAGTGTCACATGGCTGACACAACATGTACGACAGGCACCCAGGTGATGTCCAGTAAACTGCCGCACTGGTTTTGGTATCCTACAATGCTGCTCCGAAAATTGGCGTGCGGCGGCCCGGGGGGGGGGGGGGGGAGGCGGCGTGAACGGGCCTCCCCAGGTGGCGGCCATCTAGCTGAGTTGCGCTCGCTCTTGCGGCCACAGCGTCTCGCTCACCATGTTGTGGAGTTGCTCCCACTCTTGCAGTGCAGCGATAGGCGGCTGCCACATGGCTGTCAAAATGGCGGACGGCTCTTCGGTTTTGGGCCTGGTCCACTGAAATGGCCCTGGGACACCTTGGAAGTCGGACGCTTGCCTGCTAGGGCTTGGGCTCCATTCTCGAAAAGCGTCCCCTCAGCCGTGAAGATTGTATAAAAGTCTTGGGGGCCCCCGACTCCCGCAGGCTTCCGGTGGGGAGCGGCTGACATGATTGCTCGCGGAATGACCACGACGGAGCCAAGAGATGGTGGTGCTCTCATGCTGACGCCAGCTTCAGTCTGAATGATCCAGAAACAAGGTGGGGCTTTCATCGTTTGGGAAAAAAAAATGTTCTAAACCAATGAAAAGTGTTATTTTTAGGTCATATGACCAAGCCTTCCATCTTTAGGAAACCAAAAGTAAAATGAACCAATGAAAAGTTTTATAAACAAGTCACATGACCTGTTATGCGACATAGGGCTACAAAAAGCGTAGAAAATCCGTTGGCACGTGAGGCGGCGTCAGTAGCGGACCGATGTGCGAATAGGCCGAAGGCAGCACAACGCGCCGAGATCCGGATGGCACCGAGGTGGTGTCCAGCAAATTGCCGCACTGGTGTGGCCATCCTACAATGCTGCGCCGAAAGACGGCGTGTCCAGCTGAATTGCGGTCACTGTTGCGGTACAGTGACTCGAACGCGCCGAGATCCGGATGGCGCTGAGGTGGTGTCCAGCAAATTGCCGTACTGGTGTGGCCATCCTACAATGCTGCGCCGAAAGACGGCGTGTTCAGCTGAGTTCCGGTCACTCTTCCGGCACAGTGACTCGAACGCGCTGAGATCCGGATGGCACCGAGGTGGTGTCCAGCAAGTGGCTACACTGGTGTGGCCATCCTACAATGCTGCGCCGGAAGTCGGCGTGGGGTGCCCCGTTGGCTTATGAGGTGATGTCAGTAGTGGACTGATGTGTGAATAGGTCGGAACCAGCACAAGGCGCCAAGATCCGAATGGCAAGTCCTGGATGTTGAGTGCCTCAGTTGAGATTTCTGAGCAGTGCTTGTAGAACTGTCTGAAGCTTATTTGCACCTGCTGCAGCTTCACTAGGTCCGGCGGAACTTGTTGCCTTTTCCTTTCTGCTTCTTTTCCTACAATGCGTTTCTTCTGAAGACACGACCAGGTCCCTGAATGTGTGCAGGGGGACGCTATTGAATGAATGAACGCGCCGAGATCTGGATGGCACCGAGGTGGTGTCCAGCAAATTGCCGCACTGGTGTGGCCATCCTACAATGCTGCGCCGAAAGTCGGCGTGGGGTGCCCCGTTGGTTTATGAGGTGATGTCAGTAGCGGACCGATGTGTGAATAGGTCGGAACCAGCACAAGGCGCCCTGCACTGTTGAGCCTTTTTCAATGTCTGTTTTTTGTTCTTTCCCCTCCATCAAAAACAAAACAAAAATACAAGGCGCCAAGATCCGAATGGCAAGTCCTGGATGTTGAGTGCCTCAGTTGAGAGTTCTGAGCAGTGCTTGTAAGACTGTCTGAAGCTTATTTGCACCTGCTGCAGCTTCACTAGGTCCGGCGGAACTTTTTTCCTTTTCCTTTCTGCTTCTTTTCCTACAATGCGTTTCATCTGAAGACACGACCAGGTCCCTGAATGTGTGCAGGGGGACGCTATTGATTGAATGAAAATGGCGGCTTGACACAAAGCTGACTCAAGCGTTACTGTTGGTGCTATACAGACAAAAATTGGTTTTCAGTTTGTACATTCTTCAGGTTTTTTTTTCCATCCAAGTCTGATTGAGAGTTTGTAGAAAAATGGCTTCAGATTTTCCACATACTACTCTTCAACATTCTTCCTAAATGTAACAATGTGAAACTCACTAGGAGAACGGCTGTTTCTGTTTCCTTTCAAAATGCTGCCACCAATATTTTCTGAATGGAAGACACCATCTTGTAACATAAAGGGCCGAAAGGGGTTCTGGTCTGGCCGATGGTTGGTGGAGACATTTTGACTATATCTTGGACCTGCCCGGCCTCGCCCAAAATGGCGCCGGTATAAATGGGACTCGTAACTCTTTGCCCGCAAATGTATATCTAGAAAATGTTATTGTAAGTGGCCCTGTCGTATTTTAATTACAAAATGTACGTCCACCGATTCCGCAACTGTTAGACACCTTTGTTCTTGTCACCTAATGGCCCGCTCGTTACGTTCTTCTACAGTGTAAATGTCTCCTCATCATATACGATTTGAGTTTGCTCCGTGGCCGGCCCACGTGGTTATAGGCCCGTATTTGTATACTGACATTTTCACAATAAAGGTTTTTAAAACAAAACACGGTAGTAGTATTTTCATTTGTAAAGTTTTTACTTTTAGTGACTGTTTTCGAATCAGTAAAAGGCAAGTGAAATAAAGCAGTCCAATTACATGACGGATAAAAGGTATAATATGTAGGAACGCAGTAAAGATAAATGGTCAAGGGCAGTTGTGTTTTTCATGTCTGCAACATAAAGTGATCGATAAGAATCTGATAATCAGGCGTATCGGCGACTAAGACAGCAGGCCGAATCTCTTTTACTCAACGGCTCCGTCATGGAAGGAAGAAACGCCCTTTTTCTCGAAAAAGGAATATATTTTACTTGCAAGACAGTTGTAAATTTTCCGGGAAAGTACATTAGCCTGGAATATTATAACATATGTTTGAAAAAAAAATATTGTTCGAAAATAATAAAAAGCGTAATTTTTAGGTCATATGACCAAGCTTTTCATCATTAAATTAACAAAAGTAAAATGAACCAATGAAAAGTTTTATTAACAAGTCACATGACCTGTTATGCTTACGTTACGCGCTGCGCGCCGCGCCTCGGATCACTTCCGGGTGCGCTAACGCGGCGTGTCATAAAACGCATTACGCGACAACGTAGGTCAAGAATATAGTCTAAATGTCTCCACCAACCAGCGTTCAGAACACAACCCCTTTCAGCAGTCCAAAAAGTTCTGTTAAATGACAACAGAGGGGACAGGCAACAAGAACCATCAGTCAAAGAGGGGAGGGCAAGTTCTTCTCTTCCGGGTCATGTTGGGGCGCTACCGGAACTGATCGAATTGGTAGTCTACAGTGTTTCTGGATGTTTCAGACTAAAGCTGGCGTCAGCATGAGACCACTACCATCTCGTAGCTCCGTCGTGGCCATTCCACGAGCAATCATGGCAGCCGCTCCCCACCAGAAGCCTGCGGGAGTCGGAGGCCCCCAAGACTTTTGTAGAATCTTCACGGCTGAGGGGACGCTTTTCGAGAATGGGACCCAAGCCCTAGCAGACAAGCGTCCGATTTCCAAGGTGTCCCAGGGCCATTTTAGTGGACCAGGCCCAAAACCGAAGAGCCGGCCGCCATTTTGAGAGTCCTGTGGCAGCCGCCTATCGCTGCACCGCAAGAGCGGGCGCATCTCAACTACATGGTGAGCGAGACGCTGTAGTCGCAAGAGCGGGCGGAAAACAGCTGAATGGCGGAAGAGGCACAGTGTAGCAAAAGCGGGCGGAATGGCAACTAAAACGATAAAGGGGCGCCTCACTACAGCTTGTCTTCAGGTCAAACGGATTGTGGGACAAGGTCCAGAATTGAAGAGTCATCAAAAGGCAAAAAGTACCGCCGGACCCCGGGAGCCGGCCGCCTATGTCGGGGGCGATCTCAGGCTACACCAGTGCTATAAGACTTGGGGAGGGTGTCGGAGCCAAGCGTCTTCTCCGAGTCCATGGCCATCACAGCGCCCCTCAGGGGCCTCCGTCAAGCTGTTTAGGAAGGTAACATATCACATTGTTTTCTAATGCAGTCAGGTCCACAAACGACACTCACTTACTTTGAGAATAGTGAAGCTGCAGTAGGTGGAAATAAGCTTCAGACAGTGTTACAAGCGCTGCTCAGAACTCTTAACTATGGCACCCAACATCTAGAACTTATGCTATTTGAGAATGGTAGTGACATCGAAGCATCTCAGGGACCAAAACCATTAACGTACTTTCACGTATGAAAATCTTACTTGGGGAGGGGGCAGGAGCGAAGCGCCCCCTCCCAGTCAGCGCCACCACACCGTATGTTGAAAATCTGAAGCCATCGTTCTACAAAGTCAACCAAACTTGGATTGAAAAATCTAGAAAAATGTACAAACTGAAAACCAGTTTTGGTCTGCATAGCATCAGTAACAACGCTTGAGTCAGCTTTGTGTTAAGCCGCCATTTTGATTCAACAAAGCACAGGCATTGAAAAAGGCTGAAATTCAGAACTCTAAACTATGGCACCCAACATCCAGGAGCTTGCTATCCGGATCTTGGAGCCTTGTGCTGTTTTCGATCTATTCACACATCGGTCCACTACTGACATCATCTTATAAACCAACGTTATGTAAATAGTTTTTTAATAAAATGTTTTACCCTGTTTCTTTGCTGGTGTGTTGTCTATATTTTTAATATTTGCATAGGGTTTGTCATTATTTTGTGCGGGATGGGTGATGGAGCCGAGCTGTCTTGCAGCCCTCATGGTGTGGAGCTCAGTTCATCTCACTATTTTCGTATTTCTCAAGAAGGGTTGTTCCTAATATTTCTATTTTAGCGAGGTCAAAAAGAGATCCAATTAGTGGCCTACTGATTTTGCTCGATTACTTTTATTTTTTTACACGATTTTTCACTATCTGCAAAGACTAAACAGAGTATTGCGACTTTGTGCTTGTTTGTAAATAGAGAATGATCCAAAGAGAACCAATTCTAAAACAGTAAATGCTTGGACAACAATCAATCAAATGGAGAGACAAGGAGGTACGACGGATTACAACGGGGGTAAAGGCCTGCGTTAACTACCCTTCTGTATCTGCAAAGAGAGAGTACTACTAAGGCAAAAGAGGGGAGGGGGGGGGGCAGCGTTCAAAGCACATCAGCGTGCATAAATACGAAAATGTTTTTATCTATCACGTACTTGACATTTTAAAGCTTTTCATATTTGCTATTAAAAAACCAATGAAATTCACAGAAAAAACCATAGGTTATAGTGGATATATAGTTAGGAATTTGCATTTACAAAACCTTGAAAATTCAATGAAAAAACCATAGGTTATAGGCCATATATAGTTAGGAATTAGCATTTACAAAACCTTATTTTACTCGCATAAAACCATTGAAATTCCATATATAGTTAGCTAACTATAAGCGCTAACTATATATCGCGCACCCGCAATCCACTGCTGATGATGTCACATATTACATCATTCATGACATGGTCAGTGACATCACTGATGACATCACTGATGACATCTCAAATGACATCACTGATGACAACTCAAATGATATCAATGATGACATCTCAAATGACATCACTGATGACATCACTGATGACAACTCAAATGACATCACTGATGACATCTCATTTGTCATCACTGATCACATCACTCATGTGATAATACAATGAACCTCTTCAGACTCTAATATAACCTTACATACACTCAGTATAAACAGACACTCACAGACTGTCACTCATCCATGGAGTTACTCACACACCTAGTCAGTCATGCAAAGAATCAATCACACCTCCATTTCCTCAACTATACAGTTATACACATCTTACTTATTCAAACATATAATAACACATATTTACTCTCTTATATAATCCCTGATACAAGCTCACAGTGATCGATACAGCCACTCACACATTCACTGGGTCTTATGTTCAGTTATTTATATATCTCAACTCTCACATGTATTGTGTTTTACATACGTACTTACTTGCACATGTAGCAATGAGAAATCCATTCACTCACCAACACACCCATGCACAGTCAACCGCCCATATAGCTGTTTCCACATGCACTCTTGAACTCATACTCCTAGTGAATCAACTGCTTACACATCTATGCACAGAGTCACGCACCTCCCAGCCACCCACACACACACTCAGCCTCCCATTCAAATATTTGGGCAACCAATCAATAACCCATATGGCCACTCTTATAGCTACTGATCAACACATGCAGCAGCTTACACAACAACAAACATACTGATGCACGAATTAAGACAGTTTAGTCACTAACCCATGTACTCAGTGAGACACATTTAATCACTCACTCATACAGTCAGTCATGCACCTACTAAATTCTTCATCCAGACACTTATACATCCACTCATTCTTCAATATGTGAAACATATTTAAACTTTACAGACACATACAATCACTGGTTGTTTTGATCAGTGATGTCATCAGTGATGTCACTGACCATGTCATGAATGATGTAATATGTGACATCATCAGCAGTGGATTGCGGGTGCGCGATATATAGTTAGCGCTTATAGTTAGCTAACTATATATGGAATTTCAATGGTTTTATGCGAGTAAAATAAGGTTTTGTAAATGCTAATTCCTAACTATATATGGCCTATAACCTATGGTTTTTTCATTGAATTTTCAAGGTTTTGTAAATGCAAATTCCTAACTATATATCCACTATAACCTATGGTTTTTTCTGTGAATATATATATATATATATATATATATATATATATATATATATATATATATATATATATATATATATATATATATATATATATATATATATATATATATATATATATATATATATATACCTCCCCAGAACTTTAATCATTAACTGGGGGGCCATGTGCCCCATGCAGCCCCGGGGATGGCCCCTGTTTAAATACAGTTAGGTGGGGGCTCTTGCCCCCACGCAGCCCCAGGGAGCACCACCTTCCTAGGGCTTTCATCATCCCTCCCCGGGGCATACAATATTAAAATGCCAGGCCCCCGGGACCACCACCTCCCCTGGGTTTTAATTGTGTTGGAGGGGGGCTGCACTGCCCCTCTCATGGAGCCCTCCATGGCCCTGGGCACTGCCAGCCCCCAGGGCTGGCTCCAGTAATGTCCCTGGCTGCTCACCCCGGGACATTGCAGTTTGCTTTGACATTGCGGGAACATTGATCCCGCCATGCCATAGCAAACTTCTGCTTTGCTTTATGGAAGCGAGAGCAGGAAAACTGCTCTTGCTTCCATGAAGTGAAGCAACATTGCTTTTGGGCAAGGGGAGCTGCATGTCAGCAGCTCCCTCTTTTCAAAAGCAAAGCTGGCTCCTGGAGGAGGCTGGGAGCTGGCGGGGAATGTGAGGGCATTGGTGCTCCCCCACGGTCACCAACCAAAGGCCATGCCAAAAATGACTAGGGAGGGGGGCCGCTCGACCCCCCCTCCCTTTAAAAAAAAAAAGGAAATGGCCTGGCCCTGGGGGAGTAGGAGGGGGTCCCATGGTCAAAATCAGCATTGGGAGGAGGGCCACGCAGACCCCTTCCTGTTTTATTATTATAATTTATTTTTAATGGGTCAGGCCCAGGGCCCAAAAATTATCCAGAGAAGGGGGGCCACACAGCCCCAGTTCCCAAAACAGGGCAAAGAATACAGAGGCCGGCAACTTGCTAGAGGCCCTGCACAACTCTGCAAATGCACCTCCTGGCGTGCTTTGGGTTGGGTAATGAAGTCCCCTTCAATGCTCAGGATCCTTAGGGGCAACTAGTCCACCAGGTACCTCCAGTAAGCCCCACACAGTGGGATTGCTGAGAGGTGGTTGGAGGTCATGCCCCTTTTTACACCACTCTGCAAACGTTCCCCTTGGCACACTGCTGGTGGGGTGATGAGGTCCCCTTGTGTCCTGAGGACTTCAGGACTAATGTGGACCTCATCTCCCCACCAACAGTGCATCAGAAGGCATGTTTGCAGAGTGGTGTGAAAAAGGGGTATAGCCTCCGACCACCTCTCAGAAATCCAACTGTGTGGGACTTACTGGAGGTAACAGGAGGGCTAGTTGGCCCCCAAGGACCCTCAAGAGGCAAAGGGAATTCATCTCCCAACCAAGAGCATGCCAGAGTGGTGGAGAAAGTGGTTGTGGCCTACAGCCACCTCTCTGCAATCTCTCTGTGTGGGGCTTACTGGAGGTAACAGGTAGGCTAGTGGGCCCCTACAGACCCCCAGCAGTGAAGGGGACTTCAATACCCAAGCAAGAGTGCACCAGGAACCACGTTTGCAGGCTGCTGGGCAAAGGGGGCATGGCCTGTTTTCAGAACTTAGCAATCCCGCTATGTGGGGTTTACTGGAGTTAATAGGAGGGGTAGTTGGCCCCCAACGACATCCTTAGGAGCTACCTACCCATCCTGCTACTTCCAGTAAGTCCCACACTGTCGAATTGCTAAGAGCTCTTCGGAGGCTACATCCCAGTTCTCTACCACTCTGCAAACACACCTCCTGCCAGAATACTGGATTGGAGAGAAGTCCACTTTAATACTAAAGGGACTGTGAGGACCAATAAGCCCTCCTGGTACCTCCTGTAAGTCCTACGAGGTGGAATTCCAGAGCGTTGTTTGTAGGCCCAGCCCCCTCTCTCCACCACTCTGCAAACACGACTACTAATTAAACAAGCATTTGTAATGCAATAGGTCTTGTATTTGCTAGAGTTAGAGCTATTGTCGTTGTAAATGTAAAAGTTTTTTATGAATGTTTTTTGTAGTGGAGTGGGTGTACATTTTGTTTAGTGGAATTAAGTGGTATGTTGTGCAGTGAAATTATGTGGATAGGAAGCATGTGATATTTAGCGTATAGGAATCAAGTGGAGTGGGATATTATGTTATGGAGAGAAATGATGTGCCGTGGTAGTCTGTGTTGTGGAGTGGTAGCCGACTGCTTGCTGCACAAACTAAGTAAAGGGAAGACTGCAAACCGAACATCCATCAAGAAACGGATCTCTATCCCCGAGCCCGGCTCGCCTTTAACTGAGGTATCCGGGGCACTATGTAGCATGTTTCTAAACACTATTTACAGATATTAGTCCACGCGGAAAAGAAAGGGCTATTGTCGCACGCTGAGAAGCCTTGGATTATTGTATCCGCTGATTTTATCTGCTGATTTACAGTTTATTCTCGGCTCTATCATCCAATATATCAAGATTTTGAAGAAACAATCTTCTGTGAAACCCGAATACCAGCTTTTATTATCTATAGATATGTAATGGACGGCAACCTGATGAAGGCATGTATGCCGAAACGCGCCTAGTTGTTGACACCTGCCGCACTGCCGTAATCATTTTAACGTCTGTCATGTACTGTGGATGTACAACTGTATTGTTGAAAATGAAATAAGTATAAAAATAACAAAAAATTATAAAAAATATAATCCATATATGAATCAATAAAATGAAAAGCTGTTTTGATATACATATGAGTTTATAGCCATCTTTTGCTATTATATGGTGTTTTTTTTATGTAAGACACTTTTCACTTCAGAGTTATAATGTGTTGAATCAATGCCTAGCTAAAATTTCCCCCCCCCCCTTTTGTGGAGTGGTAATCTCAGGTTTAGTCTTCCTCATTTCCATAGCGGCTAACCTATAAACTCAATGAGACACAAAAAAAGAAGGAACCAAAGAGAAGCACTTATGGGCCTCGTCAGAGGTATGAGCAGGCCCACTGGAAGTTTACGACTGTTCAGACACACCAATTTTTGCATAGGTATACATTTTCCGCATTTGCCACATTATCCATCAGCTGCCACATAATCTGTAGATTTTAACAACAAAAAAACTAGTTGCTAGCTCAAACGGCGGAAATGTTACTAAAAATGCAGCAACACACATTACAGTGTGGCGAAAGTCCCTTTGCAAAGCGGGAATGGTCACCTGTTACTTATTGCTAAGTGTGGCTGCTGAATTGGTACTAATGGTGTTCAAACCTCTCTTGCTTCATTCTGCACATCCCTCTCTTCTATCTGCACCTCTCTTGCCTCTTTCCGCACTTCTTTTGCCTCCTTCTGCACTTCTCTAGCCTCTTTCTGTACCTGTCTTGCTTCTTTCTGCACCTCACTTGCCCCTTTCAGTACTTCTTCTGCCTCTTTCTACACTTTGCTTGCCTTTTTATGCACCTCCCTTGCCTCTTTCTGCAATTCTCTTGCCTCTTTCTGCAACTTACTCTCCTCTTTCTGCACCTTACTTGCCTACTACGGCACCTCACTCTCTTCCTAATGCACCTTTCTTGTCTCTTTCTGTACCTCTCTTGCCTCTTTCTGCACTTGTTTTGCCTCTTTCTGCACTTCTTTTGCCTCTTTCTGTACCTCTCTTGCCACTTTATGTACCTCACCTGCCTCTTTCTGTACTTCTCTCATCTCTTTCTGCACTTCTCTGTCCTCTTTCTGCACCTCAATCTCTTCTTTCTGCACCCATTTTGCCTCTTTCTGCACTTCTCTTGACTGTTTCTGTACCTCACATACCTCTTTCTGCACTTCTCTTGCCTCTTTCTGTGCCTTTCTTGACACTTTTGGCACCTCACTTGCCTCTTTCTGCACTTCTCTTGCCTCTTTCTGCAAATCACCCTCTACTTTATGCATTTTGCTTGCCTCTTTCTGCACCTCACTCTCTTTCTTCTGCACCCCCTTGCCTCTTTCTGTACCTCACTTGCCTCGTTCTGCACCTCACTCAGCTCCTGCTGCAACTCACTCTCTGCTTTCTGCACTTCTCTTGCCTCTTTCTGCGCCTCACTCTCTTATTTCTGCATCCCCTTTTGCCTCTTTCAGTACCACTCTTGCTACTTTCTGCACCTCACCTGCATCTTTATATACCCCACTCTCTTCTTTCAGCACCTCTCTTGACTCTTTCTGCACTTCTCTGGCTTTTTTTCTGCACTTTTTTTACCTCTTTCTGCACCTCTATTGCCTATTTCTGCAGTTCTTTTGTCTCTTTCTGTACTTCTCTTGCCTGTTTCTGTACCTTTCGTGCCTCTTTCTGCGCCCCATCTTCCTCTTTCTGCATTTCTCCTGCCTCTTTCTGTATCTCACTTGCCTCCTTTTGCAACTCTCTCTCTTCTTTCTGTACCTTGCTACTCTTTGCACCTCACTCTCTTCTTTCTGCACCACGCTTGTCTCTTTCTGCACCTCGTTCTCTTCTTTCTGCACTTGCCTCTTTTGCCTCTTTCTGTACCTCTCTTGCCCCTTTATGCACCTCACTTACCTCATTCGGTGCTTCTCTTCCCTCTTTCTGTATCTTTACTTGCTTCTTTCTTCACCTTTATTCGTATTTATGATACTCTTTTGCCTAGATCTGCACCTCACTTGTATCTTCCTGCACTTATCTTGCTTATTTCTATACCTTTCTTTCTCTTTCTGAACTTCTCTGCAGATCTTTTGTTTCTTGCTCCTGCACCTCTTTCACCTCTTTCTGTACTTTTCTTGCCTCTTTCTGTACCTTTCAGTACCTCTCTTGCCTCTTCCTGCACCTCTTGATTCTTTCTGTACCTCTCTTGCCTCTTTATGCACCCACGTTGCCTATTTCTGCACCTTACTCTCGTCTTTCTGTACCTCTCTTGCTTCTTTCTATATCCCTCTTGCTTTTTTCTGTACTTCTCTTGCTTCTTTCTGTACTTTTCTTGCTTTTTTTTACACTTCTCTTGCCTTTTTCGGGACCTCTCTTGCTTCTTTCTACACTTCTCGTCTTTCTTTATGCACTTGTCCTGCCTTTTTCTGCACTCCTCTTGTCTCTATTTGCACCTCTCCTGCCTCGTTCTGCATCTTTCTTGCTTCTTTCTGCACCTCTCTTGCCTCTTACTGCTCTTCTCTTGTCTCTTTTTTCACGTCTCTTGCTTACTTCTGCATCTCTCTTGCTTCTTTTTGCAACTTACCTGCCTCTTTCTGCACCTCAAGCTCTTCTTTCTACATAAGTATGGGCTGAAAATCCGTTCCGCTCGTGGAATTTGCAAATTTTTGACAATCTTGTGGTCCGCGAATTGCGCAAAATTGTCAAAACGTTCGCAATTCGGGGAATTTTTTTTGCTTGGTTGCGCTTCAAAAATACAATCTCGCGTGCGCGGCGTTGACTTACCGTGATTCTGAGTTTGACGAGTTTTTTTCCTCCCGGATTGCGTGCGCTGCACTATTTTTGATCTTGCTGTGTGATCGTGCAAGACTTTTTTTCGACTGCGACCACGTCATTGCCTGATCACGCGAGACTTTTCGACCGCGAGTACGTCATAGCGTTCCGCCATCTTGCACTGAGAGATTTTCAGAACGCGAATACGTCATAAGGGCCTGCGATCACGTAGATGCGCTGCGCAGCTGACATCTGGCAGGAGAGTTGAACAGCTCGCTTTCCCGAAATAGCAAAAATTGCAATTCTGCACAAGAAATCTATCGCTGGCAGCATAAACCCTCTGAAATTGATGATTTGGATCAGAATAACTCCTCAGATTGACATTTGGCTGCATTTCTTTGTGCAAGGAGTCCATTTTTTGGGGGGTGGGAGGGAGGAAGTGCCCCACAGTCTCCAACTTCCTGTTCCTGTCCAGCAGTCCAGCAGGCTCCTCCCAGTGCTTTGTCCATGTCCTGGTCACTTTTCATTTGGATCTGGAGCTGGAAGGATTACCCTTTGTGGCTGCTGCTGGATATTTGTATTTGAGGACTTTTTGGGGGATCACTTTTGGATTTGAGGTTTTACAAGTAAGTTGGTGTTGTTTGTTTAGGGCATTGCAGTTGCTGCAACTACAATGTATAAATTGTTTCACAACTTAAAAAATATATTGTGGGTACCCACAATATCCAGTAGGCCCAGGGTTAGTCATGGGTGCATGATAAACTGTTTCTGTGAGTTTTGTTGAACTTAAATATCATTTACAGCATGTTATTGAGTAACTCACTGTTATAAGTGGATTGGGCAATGTTTTTCTGTGGGGTCTCTTGGGTTTAAACATCATTTAGGGCATGGATGCCATTGGATTGGGGTGATTTTTGTGTGTATTTCGATTGTTTGGGTGTTGTTGGGGCCTGGTCCAGGGCCTGGCCATGTGGGTGGGGGCCATTTTGAGGCCTGGTCCAGGGCCTGGCCATGTGAGTGGGTGTCTAGGGGGGCATTTTGAAGCCAGGCAGTATGCTTTGTTGTGCCATAGGCCTGCACCCAGTCAGCCTTGCATTCATTAATTATGCCCAGGGGCAGCCAGTGGTGCATATGCCAAGTCTTTCTGTGTGTTCTCTTTTATTTAAACCTCATTTAGGGTATTGATGCCATTGGATTGGGGTGATTTTTGTGTGTATTTTGATTTTTTAGGTGTTGTTGGGGCCTGGTCCAGGGCGTTGCCATGTGGGTGGGGGGCATTTTGAGGCCTGGTCCAGGGCCTGGCCATGTGGGTGGGGGTCTAGGGGCGCCATTATGAAGCCTGGCGTCGTGCTCTGTTGTGTCATAGGCCTGCGCCCAGTCTGCCTTGCTTTCATCCATTATGCCCAGGGGCAGCCAGTGGTGCATGTGCCAAGTATGTCTGTGTGTTCTCTTGATTTTAAACATCACTTAGGACAAGGATGCCATTGGATTGGGGTGATTTTTGTGTGTATTTCGATTTTTTGGGTTTTGTTGGGGCCTGGCTATGTGGGTGGGGGCCATTTTGAGGCCTGGTCAAGGGCCTGGCCATGTGGGTTGCGGTCTAGAGGGGCCATTTTGAAGCCAGGCAGTGTGCTTTGTTGTGCCATAGGCCTGTACCCAGTCTGCCTTGCTTTCATCCATTATGCCCGGGGGCAGCCAGTGGTGCATGTGCCAAGTCTTTCTGTGTGTTCTCTTGAATTTAAACATCATTTAGGACGTGGATGTCATTGGATTGGGGTGATTTTTGTGTGTATTTTGATTTTTGGGTGTTGTTGGGGCCTGGTCCAGGGCCTGGCCATGTGGGTGGGGGCCATTTTGAGGCCTGGTCCAGAGCCTGGCCATGTGCGTGGGGGTCTAGAGGGGCCATTTTGAAGCCAGGCAGAGTGCTTTGTTGTGCAATAGGCCTGCACCCAGTCTGCCTTGCTTTCATCCATTATGCCCAGGGGCATCCAGTGGTGCATGTGCCAAGTCTTTCTGTGTGTTCTCTTGAATTTAAACATCATTTAGGGCATGGATGCCATTGGATTGGGGTGATTTTCTGTGTGTATTTCGATTATTTGGGTGATGTTGGGGCCTGGTCCAGAGCCTGGCCATGTGGGTGGGGGCCATTTTGAGGCCTGATCCAGGGCCTGGCCATGTGGGTGGGGGTCTAGTGGAACCATTTTGAAGCCAGGCAGTGTGCTTTGTTGTGCCATAGGCCTGCACCCAGTCTGCCTTGCTTTCATCCATTATGCCCAGGGGCATTCAGTGGTGCATGTGCAAAGGATTTTCTGTGTGTTCTCTTGAATTTAAACATCATTTAGGGCATGGATGCAATTGGATTGGGGTGATTTCTGTGTGTATTTCGATTTTTTGGGTGTTGTTGGGGCCTGGTCCAGGGCCTGGCCATGTGGGTGGGGGCCATTTTGAGGCCTGGTCCAGGGCCTGGCCATGTGGGTGGGGTACTAGGGGGGTCATTTTGAAGCCAGGCAGTGTACTTTGTTGTGCCATAGGCCTGCACCCAGTCTGCCTTGCTTTCATCCATTATGCCCAGGGGTACTCACTCAGTGGTGCATGAAATAACTCTCTCTGTGGGGACTCTCTCTCTTCTATTAATTTAAACATTCATTTTGGATTAGAATTGAAATTTTTATTTTGGGTCTTTCCGTTTTTGGGTGTGTTGTGGTAATAATAATAAATGCCTAGTTGCAAATTCTAATTGAAGCACAACATATGCAACGTTTATTTAACTGATGCTAATCTGGCCTCCTTTGCTTTAGGTGCACCAAGACTGACAAAATCATCCTCATCATCATCACTTGCTGTAGTGCCAGGAAGAAGTCCTGCTGCAGTGTGTGCACAACGTCACGTGACGTCATGTGTGGTGGCCATAGACAACTCTGCAACTCGTGCAACAGCGTCCTGCTGTTCTGACATCTCAAGAAGATGGGCCCAAAGAAAGGTGCCGTAGCTCCTCTACCAAGAAAGTTGCCAGTGCCACTGCCAGTAAGAAGGAGCAGAAGAAGCAGGTGGCGCCACTTACCAAGGAGACTGGTGTGCCGACAGACACTTTTATGGGGGAAAAAAACTACGCCTGCAGCAGCGGTGTCTGCCGGGGACTAAGCAGGGAGCAGCACCTCCGCTTAATTGGTCTCAGTGCCACCACGCCAAGTTAGGCCCAAGTCCATGAGTGCCGCAGAGGCAGCCTCTTTAATTGCTCTTTCACCATCGAACAGTGATGTTGGTGTTGACTCATCGCAAAGTAGCATCTAATCAACGCAGGGTGTAACTCATCTGATGAGTGTTCAACCACAGCCGCAACGACAACCACTGGCGCAACAAGGAGTGGCGCAAGGAGTGGCACAAGGAGTGGCGTAAGGAGTGGCGCAAGGAGTGGCGCAAGGAGTGGCGCAAGGAGTGGCGCAAGGAGTGGCGCAAGTAGAGGCGCACAAAGAGGTGCAAGTAGAGTCACAAGTAGAGGCGCAAGTAGAGGCGCATGGAGAGGCGCATTGCGAGGCACAACTGCCCACAATGCTTGTTCATCCAGAAGTAGGGGCACATCAGGAAATCGAGATTCAAGCGGAGGTATCATCCGAGCAAGCCACTCCTCCTGATGATCCATTGTCTTCCAGATCCCCAGCAAGAAAAAGGTCAAGGAGGGCTAGTACAAGTTCTTCTTCAAGCCCCCTTCCTTCTGATGATCTAGATCTTGAACAGAACCCACCAATGCAGTCTGAGAGAGAGGCACGCCATGAGCCGGCAAAGGTAGCTAGAAGGAAGGTTCTCGCATGGCTTAAACTTATGGGTGATGACGACGAACAAGAAGTAGAAAAAGTGGTGTATTCTGCTGCTGATGAACAGTCTGACAATGACGACGCAGTCATCCCAGTCGTCACTCCACCCCCAGTGGGCAAGCAGCAGACAGACATTTTTACCCTATCCAAAAATGCTGCTGGACAGGATGTGTGTGGCTTGGCACCACTGGTGGTACCCCCACCAACACAACCTACAGCTTCCATATTTTCTCGACAGAAGGGCCGGCAGGGACCTCCATCCAGCTCAACCTCCATTACCTTAAGTAGTGGTGCTGTAAGTGCACAACAGAGTCAAATTCAGCCACACCCATCCTCCTCTTCATCTGGCATTGAAAGTAGCACCTTCACCACCACCAGAAATCACCAGTACCCAGTTTGGGACTTCTTTAGTATTAGCAAAAAGGCGGAAAATCTAGTCATTTGTTCGATTTGTAAACAAGTAGTTAGTCGGGGTAAGCTTGGTAACAACTATAGTACCAGAGGCCAGAGAGGTCATCTCCAAAAACACCACACTATCCAGTGGGAGGCGCACCTAAGTAACATCTGGAAAGCCAAAAGTACAAATCCAAATGTAGACATTGATATTGCATCTGATGACGAGGAGGAGCTGATCGTGCAGAGGGGAGGTGAACAACCGAGAGACATTTTTTCTTGTACACACAGTACCCCTGGCAGCAGCACTGCAGTGGTAGCACCCACAACCTCCTCTACCTCAACAACATAAAGGAGGCACAGTAGTCTGTTAGTGACACCAATATGAAAAAGTACATCAATGAGCCTAACTGGGTTGAAGAGGTCTGGATCCGCCTCATCA
The DNA here is from genome assembly GCF_964263255.1 of Lissotriton vulgaris. Lineage (NCBI taxonomy): Eukaryota > Metazoa > Chordata > Amphibia > Caudata > Salamandridae > Lissotriton > Lissotriton vulgaris. The sequence continues at coordinate 1,570,664,660 of NC_141694.1, read as the reverse complement.
CATATGAAAACGGTCCAGACCACCATTAAAAGCATGTTTTGGTCGGAGGCGCCATTTGAACGCAACCACCTAACGGCACCTCTTTATAATGCAATGCTAGCTACAATGTTAGAGCTGGACCTTCTCCCGTTTTCTTTTGTGGAAGGGGTGGGTTTTCTAGAATTTGTGGCAACAGTCTGCCCTAAATGGAAGGTTCCTAGCCTTTCATATTTTGCCAGAGTTGCGGTTCCAAAGCGGTACAAAAGGGGGTGATGGTGGACGGAGCATCTGAACCAATCAAAAACTCACACCCAGTCAACAGATCTGGGTTTAATCCATCACCGTTCTTTAGCCCACTCTTCCACCCCAGATCAGACATGGCCATATGCAAATCAGTCTGACCCTGTGCCTCATGAGAACAGTCCAGCCCGAATTGCCAAACCATGTCTTCCCTGGACCAGAAACAAGCATCCTGGGACCGGTTTCGGATTCATAATCCTCATCAGCCAGGCTATCTTGAATCCAGTGGAAAAGTAAGCAAGGGACTCACGTCTGGAATACCCTGCCAACTTATGGCGAACAAAGCAGTAAAAAAGGGGGTGGTGATGGAAGGAGCATCTGAACCAATCAATCACCCACACCCAGTCAACAGATCTGGGGTTTAATCCATCACCGTTCTTTAGTCCACTCTGCCACCCCAGTTCAGACATGGCCATATGCAAATCAGTCTGACCCTGTGCCTCATGGGAACAGTCCAGCCCGAACTGCCAAGCCATGCCTTCCCTGGACCGGTAACAAGCTGCCTAGGACCGATTTCTGGCATTCCAGTCGTCTTCAGCCAGGCTTGCTTGAATCCAGTGGCAAAGTGAGCAAGAGACTCACGTCTGAGCATACCCTGCCAACTTATGACGAACAAAACGGTACAAAAGGGTGTGGTGATGGAAGGAGCATCTGAACCAATCAAACACTCACACCAAGTCAACAGATCTGGGTTTAATCCATCACCCGTCTTTAGCCCACTCTGCCACCCCAGTTTAGACATGGCCATATGCAAATAAGTCTGACCCTGTGCCTCATGGGAACAGTCCAGCCCAAACTGCCAAGCAATGCCTTCCCTGGACCGGAAACAAGCTTCCTAGGACTGAGGTTCCGTGACGGTTCCGTGACGACTTGAACCCGTGTTTTCAAGTTTGTCGGAAATACATAAAATTAGTATCAGCGAACCGCAAATGATCCATTTAGTATATCCTAGTGTTTTCGCTACGCTACGAGCAAGAGCACTCCTTCCACTGACACATTTCTGATATACACACGGCATCCATTTTAGATCGTGGCCGCCATTTTTGTGGTTCCTTGCCCTCACATATGCAATAGCCTCTGATCATTTCATTCACTTCACTTTGATTAAAGACACGTAGCCTTAGCCGGAGATTCACCTCTTACATGACACGTGCACCTTAAACCAGATCACGCTGAAGCTGCATGACTCGACAAAGGCTGCCTCCTCTGCCCGAGGCCAGCCCACCTGAACTGGTTTTCCTGTCCATTGTACCTGATCATGATTAGGCGGCCGAAGCCGGTAGCCTTGCCCATTTACAACCCACAAACATCTCTTATCCCGTTTTCTATCTTCTGCACCTGGCTCTGCTCCTTTTCCTTCTGGGCCTTTATTAGGGGGAGGTAACGAACTTTACGATGAGGCGGTCCGGGTCTTGAATGCAATATTGACAAGGGATTGTGATGGACTGGTGGGAACCCCTCTTCGTGATGTTTGGTATCAGATATTATCGACAGTTCCTGTGTAACGCCAAATATTTATTGTTTAGAGACACAAAAGGTTTGGGAATGTACCGACATGTGAAATATTTGCCTAGAGCACAATTTTTGGTATATAAGGAGCAACCCTCAATGTACAAATCGAACAGTCTCCTAGATTCTGCCCGTGTGTAGATTCTGTGACTTCTGTGTCCCTGCAGTAATAAACCTTTGGTCTTTGACGCCACCATCGAGAAGCCCGTGTTTCTGTTCATTTGTGCACCAAGGCAGGTGGGACTCCGGGGTCTTTGGGTGTTGTACCCTGACACCTCTGGACGGAACCAAAAAGTCCAGAACTCCAATTGGCGCCCAACGTGGGGCGACGTCATTCGGTACCGGTCCAAAAGCCTGAAGAGTTCGAGAAGCTTCGTGTGAAGATTCCTGAGGGAGGCGCCCCACTTCATCGATCCCGGCATATCGCAAAAGTGGCCCTGAAGTTCTCTTCCACGAGGGTTCCCGTTCAGGACGGCTGCAGTGGGCCGTTGCCTTGACCGTCGCCCTGTCTTGGACCCGAAGTGGTGCAGTCCTTAGTACAGCGAAACGTGACGGGTTTCTCCTTGGTGACGTCTTCAGTGACTCAGTTAAGTATTTAGTGATAGCTAGCTGGTTACTTTTGTGAGGATTGTTAAAAATCCTTGATCGGTTCTTGGTTTGGTTTGGTTTCGTAAGATTATCACTAGTTGTTCTGGTTACGATAATCTATTTGGTTCAGTTTTGGGTATCGATACATCAGTTCGTTTTTGGTAGGCCTAAGTTCTTGGTTCAAGTGCACAATTTGTTCCGTGTTTGTTTGTTTTGTGTTCCGGACTGAGAATGGTAAGTCGGAAAATGTTGTCTTGTTTTAGTTGCAACAGTGACTCACAATTAGAGGATTCCTGTCTGGTTCCTCCGATTGGGACTCCCCTATATGACCTATATTGTAAGTATGGTGTGGGTCCTATAACTTATAATGAGATATGGGTCCGTTATTGTAAGAAGGATGGTGTCCTTAGCTGGCCACTGCATGGTAGTTTTGAACAAAAGATTCTCGACAATTTAGAAGCGAAATTGTTTAGGAAGAAAGCCCGGCCGGCAATGTTTGACTCTTTTCGTTATTGGCGGAAAGAATCCAAACAGAGAGAAATGAAAAGGTTGAAAAAAGAGCAAAAAGAACTAGAAGAGTTAACTCTAGAGCAAGCGACTAAGCAGTTGCAGGCTGACGAGTGTGAGAAAGCCATAGATGTAGCCATTAGAGAGCGTAACTTAGCGATTGACAAGTGCTATCCTGCCTTGCCATCGAAAATGGCTAAGATACTGGAGGATTCCGAAAACGATCCTCTGCTATCTTATCTGTTACGGTCGCCTCCACCGTACGCACAAGGTGCTGCGGCTCCACTTATACCGGATGTTCAATTGCCGGTTGCTGGACAACCTGGTGTTCTTGTTCCTCAGAATCAAGTTCCTATACCTCCTGTGGTGAATGTAAATGTTCCTACAGCTCCTCCTCTTCCCGCACTGCCCGCTCCTATACCTACCACTGTACCTATTGGTCCTCAAACTATTTTCCTCGATACTCCTACTGTTTCGTCATCTATTCCTACCTCTACTGCGTTCTCTATGTCTGCGAGTGTACTAACTCCACTTTCTGTTCGTCGAAGAATTACTGATTCTGTTACTAATATGCTGTCGCCTATATATAAAACCTTGATTAAGACTCCTACTCCTGACTCTGTTCAGAGACGGAGTCAGCTTCCAAGTACTGAGGAACGGGGAGTTTTAGACTCCACAGCTCTCAGATGGATTACAAAAGTTAGAAGATATAGTACGAAAGATGTGTTAGAGACATTTATGCAATGGGGAGAGCCAACGCAGCGATACGTCTTCGACGAGATGTGCTCGTTGTTGCGTGAGGAAATAGAAGAAGACGATGTCGAATCAGATTTGGAAGATTTAATTAAAATTCAAAAAGAGTTTGCTGCTGGAATGATAGTGGGCGATAATATAAAGGAAGCGATGGAACTCATTTTGAGTTTTAGGATTGATCCATCTCTTCGTTCCCCGAGAGATTTAGAGAAAGGTAGAATGAAGCCAAGTCGCCAATATCCTATGAGGGAAGTTCCTCCAATTTGGCGCGAGGCAGTACAACGTGATGATAATGCGGGTATTGCAGCTGCTCCAGCACAGTTCCAAAGAGTATGGATACATATTCCGTGGAAGCGAGCAGAAGTGTTAGCAGTGAAACAGGCCTTGCCAGATCCACGTAAGAATCCAGCCGGATATTACAAGGAATTGACACAGACAGTTGAGGCTTGTATAATGAACTTAGCCGACATTGATATGTTGTTTGGTAATGTAGTTCCACAACCAGTGTGGGCTAAAATTCGTAGAGAGGATCATCAGGCTGCTTTAGGTGGTGATTGGGCAGCTATCACTGCAGCAGATGCTCAACAAACAGGTGGTGCGAAACCCGAACCCCTAATTGCTAATCTTCCTGGCAGAATAATAGATTTAATGAAGACTCTGATGCCAGCATTGCGTGTTAATTGGGATAAATTATCCGCATGCAAGCAGAAGAAAGACGAAAGTGTCTCCGACTTCTTCACGAGGTTCGAAGAGACTTTTGTAGACCATAGTGGTCAGGATATGAGCACTGAAGGAGGACAGAGATTGTTTGTCGATAAATTTGTGCATAATTTGTTACCCGAATTATGCAATAAATTGAAAGACTCAGAAAGTGCGTGGGCTGTATCTACGACAGCGCAAATACTTGCGACTGCACAGTACTATGAAAATAGGGATAAAGAGGAAAAGGAGAAATCAGAGAAGAAAACGAAAGATTTAAAGACTAAAGTTCTTTTACAGCAGGCGTATCCGCCTCGCACGAATCAGACTAATATGCAACAGAATTCGTATCAAAAGACAGATTATAATTCGACCAGGCCTCAATACCAGTGGAATCAGTGTGCGTACTGTAAGAAAGAGGGTCACTATAAAAATGATTGTCAGATTTTAGCGCAAAATAATGCGGCAGCAGCTCAGAGAGGTCGTGGTGGTTTTGCACAGAATTCTAGAGGTCGGGGACGAGGTGCTATGCCTCCACAAACGAATGATCGTCCTTCTAATCACTTTGATCAACAAAATGTACAGTCAGCTCAACAGAATAGATCTCAGCAATATCTTGTTGAGGATTATTGTGAAGTTGAAGAGGGATTTCAACAAAATGGGTACTAGGACAGCCATGGACAGAGAGAGGGAGTAGTATCAGTTCCAGTGGATCAGAGTGGGCCTTATGTCGCAGTAGCAACATCAGGTGTAGTCGAACCGTTTCTGTTGGATACTGGTGCCGCAAAAAGTTCTATTATGCATGCGAAACTCCCTGGCGCACCTTTGTCTGGCTCAACAAATGTTTCCGTAGGTTTTTCAGGCGCCCCTGTGTACAACCCGATATCTGGTCCTTTGTCTATTTCTGTTGGACCGTGTCAATTGAAAGCACCCTTAATTTGGACGACAGGTTGTAATGAAAATCTGCTTGGTTTAGATTTGTTAAAACGACTATATGCGACATTGTACTGTTCTCCGGAAGGAGTACAGCTTACTTTGGGTAAAAGACTCACCTCTCCGATGTACTTGTCAATGGACAAACTCCCGCCGGAGCTACGTTCACTCCCTGATTCTCTTTGGGCGACTGGTCCCAATGATGTAGGTCTACTAGAGATTCCACCGTATGTAGTAACTTTGAAAGCGAATGTGAAATTTCCAAGAATTCCTCAATATAAAATATCGAATGAAGGTGAGCGTGCACTCTTATTGATTGTGCAAGATTTGATTAAAAAAGGTGTGGTTGAAGAAACGCGAGGAAATGTTTGTAATAGTCCTGTATTGCCGATTTTGAAACGAACAGATCCTACAAAGCCTCCAGTCTATAGGTTTGTCATAGACCTTAGAGAAGTTAATAAGATTGTAATTCCGCAGTTTCCTGTAGTGCCAGACATTACTGCCTTGCTAACATTGATTCCCGCTACAGCCAATTGGTTCTCAGTCATCGACTTGAAGAATGCCTTTTTCAGCATTCCGATAGCCGAGGAAAGCAGAGATATTTTTGGCTTCTGTTTAGGAGGTCGCAGTTTCAGATTTAAACGCGCTCCACAAGGCTACTGTGAAAGTCCATCTATTTACAGTCAAGCTTTAAAAAGCCAGTTAGATTCTTTTGTCCTTCCTCCAGGTTCTGCCCTAGTACAGTACGTAGACGATCTTTTGGTGGCTGCCGATGACAAGGAAACTTGCAAGGCAGCTACAATTTCACTATTGCATCATTTGTCTAATTTGAATCATAAGGTGTCACCTTCCAAAATGCAATATTGCTGCCAAGAAGTAACCTACTTAGGTCATCTCTTGTCAAAGGAGGGAAGGAAGTTGACCCCAGAAAGAATAAAAGCAATTACGCAGATGAGTGTTCCACGCACACAGAGGGAAGTACGTGCCTTTCTAGGTATTACCTCTTACTGTAGGCAATGAATCCCAAATTTTTCACTTTTAGCAAAGCCATTGGTAGCTTTGACTGGGAAAAATGTTCCGAGTCCGGTGCCATGGTCTGATGAATGTCAAAAGAGTTTTGCTGAATTACGAAAAGCTTTGTGTTCAGCTCCTGTATTGGGCACACCTGATTACAGTAAGCCATTCACGCTCTACGTTCACGAAAGAGAAGGTTGCGCGTTGAGTGTCTTGACACAGAAGTTTGGTGATAAACAACGCCCTTGTGCGTATTTCTCATCAACATTAGATCCGGTAGCTAGAGCATTGCCTAGTTGTTTGAGGGCTACAGCGGCAGCTGCAGCTTCCATTCGACAATCTGCTGGTTTGGTGATGAACAATATGCTAGTGGTCATGGTTCCTCATGCAGTGGACACACTCATGAACCGAACGAAGACACAACACCTTACTAGTGCGAGATTATCTGGTTACGAGCTGACGTTATTAGCGAGTCATATTCAGATCAAAAGATGCAATGTATTGAACCCAGCAACATTGTTGCCGACTGATCAAGAGTCGAGTGATTCTGAGCCACATGACTGTTATTTCAAAACGGAGGAAGAGACAAAAGGTCGTATCGACTTGAGAGATACTCCTCTATCCGACCCAGATGGTACGCTGTATGTGGACGGGTCATGTTTTAAATTGGAGAATGGTGATGTGACTGCTGCCTACGCGGTAACGACTTTGAAGACGATTGTGGAGACTGCAAGAGTGAGTCAGAATTCTGCCCAAGCTGCAGAGTTAATAGCTCTTACGAGAGCGTGTGTTTTAGCTGAGGGAAAGAGAGTGAATGTGTTTACAGATAGTCAGTACGCATTTGGCGTGGCCCATAGTTTTGGCCGGTTGTGGAGAGAAAGGGGTTTCATTACGTCCCATGGGACTAAGATTCAACATGGTCAGCTAGTTAACGACTTGTTAGAATCTCTAACCTTACCGACTGAAGTTGCGATTGTGAAGTGCAGTGCTCATAAAGCAATCACGGATGATGTTGGTCGGGGAAATGCCTTTGCTGATGAAACCGCTAAACAGACAGCTAGAGACATGATGAGTAGAATGTATGTTGCTACGTCTGCAAGATGGATTGCTGAGTCTGGAATGTGTGAGGACACAATGGAAAGTGTGAAAGAGATTCAGAAAGAAGCGACTGAGGAAGAGAAACGCGTATGGAGAGAAAGTACGGGCAAATTGGACTCGAATGGATGTTGGATCGATTTGACAGAACAGCAGCGTTGGATGTTGCCTGATGCGTATGTGCTTGCAGTAGTGACGATGGCGCATGGAGTGGCGCACATAAGTTCTAAAGGGATATGTAAGATGTTAGCTCCGGTTTGGAAGAATGAGGGAATCAGTAAGTGTGCAGAGAGAGTGGTGAAAAATTGTATGGTGTGCTTGATGCATAATCCTGGCAAGGGAACTCCAACTCCAGCTGGTCATTTTGCTCCTCCTTCCTGTCCCTTTGAAGTAATACAGTTAGACTTCATTCACATGGAACGCTGCAACAATTTAAAATACGTCCTGGTGGTAGTTTGTGCTTTTTCCAGGTGGATAGAAGCATACCCACTAAAGGACAACACTGCTTTATCAACTGCCAAAATTCTTCTCAAAGAATTTTTCCCTAGGTATGGAATGCCACGGATTGTATGGTCAGATAACGGAAGTGAGTTTATAGGGAAAGTTATGCAGAGTGTGTGTGCTGGTCTAGGATTGAAACAAAAATTTCATAGTGCGAACCATCCCCAGTCTGCTGGTTTAGTCGAGGGTTACAATGGCACCCTCAAGCTTAAAATAGCCAAAATTCAAGCATCCACAGGTTTGGCTTGGCCAGACGCACTTCCTTTGGCCTTGTTATCAACGAGAGCAACAGTGCATTCTAGAATAGGGCTTTCTCCATATGAGATTGTATTTGGCCGCCCGGCAAATGTCTGGGGTGTGCCAAGGCCTAAACAATTCTGCTCCATTGAATATCCTATGTTGATAGACTATCTTTATGACTTGACTGCTAAATTAAGTCTTATTCATCAACAGGTTTTTGATGCTTTGCCAAAGCCTCCGGAGAGTCCAGGGCATCAACTGAAACCGGGTGACTTCATAGTGGTCCGGAACTTCGCGAGGACAAAGAATCTTCAGCCTCGCTACATCGGCCCCTTCCAAATCCTGCTGGCAACGAGGACAGCTGTACGTGTTGCTGGCCGGAAGAACTGGATCCACGCTTCTCACGTAAAGCGTGTTCCACTGCCGCTGCCCTACGACGACTGGGTGAAGAAGGGAATTGGTGCCTCCGAATCTGAAATAACTCCAAAATTTGTCCCTTTCAGCGATGCCGATTTGATTTCTGACACTTTGAAACGTGACTCTCCTCTTGAAAAGACTACTTTGAACATTGAACATTTGTCTCCAGCATCAGAAGAAACTTTGCCATCTGCGAACGTAAACTCTGCAACAGCTGCTAGTGATACACTATTTTCCGATCAAACAGTACCAGCAAGGAAAAGATACAACCTTAGAAGCCATAAAACGAACTAATAAAGCAGGCAACTGCATATTGTGATTTTGATATTTATATACATTGGACTTTTTTGCTTTTCAGCCAGGAAGTTTGCTATTGTTTATTGTTTTTAATAAATTGCCTTGCCGTCTGGGTAGCCGTAGGGTCGTGGCTGTGTGCCTAGTTTGAATTTGCAGGGGTCTGACACAAGGTCGATCTTTCTGTTAGTACTGGGAACTCCCAGGGCTGACAGAGGCATTTTCATCTACGTACACATCATCAGTGGTCGCGAGCGGATTGTAGAAGATGGAACTTCCTGCGCTGCAACGAGAAAATGTGATTTACGTTCGCAGAAACAGACTAAATAGAATTCTTCATAGCAAATGTTTCTTGATGCAATGTGCCATTACATTTTTGATTGTTTTAGCAACACTGGTGGGTGGAATTGTCTTTAGCATAAATTTGATTTTTGTGCCAGTATCTACAGTACCTCCCCTTGATCCTGCTATTTCTACTGTTTCTTCTATACACTCTTTTCACTCGTTTCCGGAACATGAGCAAGCTCGACGCTCAGAATTCATTAATAATACTTTTGTACAGCTCTTGCACCAACACCAACTGGTAGTTAACACGACAGACTGTTGGGTGTGTGGCTTGATACCCCACACTATGGATAAAGGTATTCCCTATCTGGTTTTGCCTTTCAGCTACAATGGATCATTTCAGGCCCTTTAAACCATCTTTGCTTATGCTCTTGAGACCTATCCTCCACGCCCACCACGCTCCACTAAATATAACTCTGCCAACAAAGCTTTAGTCCAGGGAATTATTGACATGATCAAAGACGTCAATAATACTCCATCTTACCCTAGAGACGAATTGCGAGTATATTTAAGTTGGAATACTTCAGAGTATCGCCTTAGTTTAGGAGAAAGCAAGCGTAAAAGCTCAACTCCAATCTGGGTCGTACCTCACCGAGGTCAGGTCTGTTTGCAAGGTAATGGGAGAAATCCGAGAGCTCAGCTAGGGAGGAGTGAGTGCGTAGAGACTTATGTGTTTCCGGCTAACTCTTCCCCTGCCTTCCTTACTGCCAGGGGTACCTACTTCATCTGTCGAGACAGAGCTTATACATGGTTGCCTGCTGACTTTTCAGGTTCATGTTATATTGCTCGATTGTTGCCTCCGACATACACTGCTTCACCGGATTACCACAGAATAAGAGTAGCTAGAGGTGTTTTCAGTAAGGAAGATACCGCTGGTCAGGAAGCTGGAGACTTCTTCAAAGGCTTCCTTCCGTTCTGGGGGCCTATGGCCAATAGTAGAAACATACGTCAGCTAACACGGGTAGTTGAATCTACTATTACCGAAACTGCTGGTGCCCTTAGCAATCTGACAGCTGAGCTTCAGGCGGATAGGCTCATGACATTGCAGAACCGTATGGTTCTAGATGTTATACTTGCAGATCGAGGTGGGGTATGCAGAATGATCCAATCGAGCTGCTGTGTCTTTATTCCTAATAATGCTCCAACAGTTTACGAGGCGATCTCTAAGTTGCACAAGATTTCGGACTCCATACATGTAGATGAGGGAAACTGGTCCTTTATGGAGTGGGTTTGGACTCTGATCTCAGCGTGGGGATGGAAGGTTCTAATGGTCATTGGTGTCATCTTAATATTACTATTCTCATGTTGTCTGATTATCCAGTGTGGTCCTGCTCTGTGTAGTCTTTGTGCTACAACCTGTTTTAGGAAACCACCTGCATTTGGAGAAAAGACACGAGAAAGGATGATGATACAACAACATGTCACTGACCTGATGAGCATAGAACTAGATTCAGACATAGATTGAGTAATTGCCTATGTAAGGGCAAAAGGAGGGTCTGAGGTTCCGTGACGGTTCCGTGACGACTTGAACCCGTGTTTTCAAGTTTGTCGGAAATACATAAAATTAGTATCAGCGAACCGCAAATGATCCATTTAGTATATCCTAGTGTTTTCGCTACGCTACGAGCAAGAGCACTCCTTCCACTGACACATTTCTGATATACACACGGCATCCATTTTAGATCGTGGCCGCCATTTTTGTGGTTCCTTGCCCTCACATATGCAATAGCCTCTGATCATTTCATTCACTTCACTTTGATTAAAGACACGTAGCCTTAGCCGGAGATTCACCTCTTACATGACACGTGCACCTTAAACCAGATCACGCTGAAGCTGCATGACTCGACAAAGGCTGCCTCCTCTGCCCGAGGCCAGCCCACCTGAACTGGTTTTCCTGTCCATTGTACCTGATCATGATTAGGCGGCCGAAGCCGGTAGCCTTGCCCATTTACAACCCACAAACATCTCTTATCCCGTTTTCTATCTTCTGCACCTGGCTCTGCTCCTTTTCCTTCTGGGCCTTTATTAGGGGGAGGTAACGAACTTTACGATGAGGCGGTCCGGGTCTTGAATGCAATATTGACAAGGGATTGTGATGGACTGGTGGGAACCCCTCTTCGTGATGTTTGGTATCAGATATTATCGACAGTTCCTGTGTAACGCCAAATATTTATTGTTTAGAGACACAAAAGGTTTGGGAATGTACCGACATGTGAAATATTTGCCTAGAGCACAATTTTTGGTATATAAGGAGCAACCCTCAATGTACAAATCGAACAGTCTCCTAGATTCTGCCCGTGTGTAGATTCTGTGACTTCTGTGTCCCTGCAGTAATAAACCTTTGGTCTTTGACGCCACCATCGAGAAGCCCGTGTTTCTGTTCATTTGTGCACCAAGGCAGGTGGGACTCCGGGGTCTTTGGGTGTTGTACCCTGACACCTCTGGACGGAACCAAAAAGTCCAGAACTCCAGGACCAGTTTCTGGCATTCCAGCCGTCATCAGCCAGGCTTGCTTGAATCCAGTGGCAAAGTGAGCAAGGGACTCACGTCTGAGCATACCCTGCCAACTTATGGCAAACAAAGCGGTACAAAAGGGGTTGGTGATGGACAGAGCATCTGAACCAATCAAACACTCACACCACAGTCAACAGATCTGGGTTTTAATCCATCACCGTTCTTTAGCCCACTCTGCCACCCCAGTTCAGACATGGCCATGTGCATATGGCTGGGTTCAAACTGGAATGGCATGGTGAGCCAAAAAACAATGGATTTAGGCCCAGATCTCTGTACTGGGGTGAATGTATCACATTGTACTGCATTCTGTCCATCACCTGTTGTTTTTGCTTTTGTCACCAGAGTGGGACGGCAATGCTCAGACGTACGTCTTGTGCTCTCCATGCCACTGGAATCAAGCTATCCAGCTGATGAGGGCTGCAAGCCCAAAATCGGTCCTTGGATGCTTGTTTCCAGTCCAGGAGGACCTGCCTTGGCATTTTGGGCTGGACTGTTCCCATGGGGCACAGGGTCAAGACTGATTTGCATATGTCTGGGTTCAAACTGGAATGGCATGGTGAGCAAAAAAACTATGGTTTTAGGCCCAGATCTCTGTACTGAGGTGAATGTATCACATTGTTATGCATTCTGTCCATCACCTGTTGTTTTTGCTTTTGTCACCAGAGTTGCGTTCCAGCACTACATCAAGATGTGCTTGAGGTGATTGGGGCAGCTTTGCAGAAGGGTGCTGTTCACACTATCCACCTGACAACAGACATGTGGACCAGTGTCCAAGCCCTTGATTACATGCGCATCACTGCACACTGGGTCTCTTTTGCGGGGGTTAGAGACAAGATATCTGCAGGTGTTGACAGTGCCACAATTGTTCAAGCTAGTCTGAAACATGCAACAGTTGCCATGGCTAACATGGAGAAATCTCATACTGCAGTAAACATTTTGGAGGAGTTTAACAGTAAGGTCTTTAAATGGCTGCATCCAAGAAAGCGCATGATTGGTTATGTTTGCACGGATAATGGCAGTAATATAGTTAGGGCCATGAATGATGGTGGCTATTTCAGAGTGCCGTGTTTGGCGCACAGTATTAACATTGTTGTTCAAGATTTCTTGAAAAAAGAAAACAAAGTCAGCAAGTTACTGACCACCTGCCGCAGAATCCGCACACATTTCAACCATTCTTTTAAGGCCCGGAAGCAGCTGAGGATCATTCAACATGTCCATAGAGTGCCAGTCAGAGCACTCATCCAGGAGGTGGCAACACGTTGAAACTCAACCTTCTACATGCTTGAGCGTCTGTTTGAGCACTGCTTGGTAATCAATGAGAATGTCTTTGCACTAGTTCTTCGATGAAAAACATGAGGCTAGAGGTGGAGGAATGGGACCTAGTTAAAAGCCTGACAGACATGCTTAGTCCTTTTGAGGTCTTCACGCGTGAAGTCGGCAGGGAGGACTGTACTTTGGGCAAATCTATCCCATTGTTGCGCATGCTAGAGCACCAACTGAAGGCGGTGTCTTCAACGTTCAAAGATATTACTGACAAGCAAGACGCATATCAGTTGGCGGAGAGCTTATTAACCCGCCTAATGGACAATGCAAGGCTTAAAGGAATACATTGTGAACAACATTACATTTGTGCCACTATTCTGGATCCACGGTACAAAAAGGCAGTGGCCAGCAATGCGTGCATTCCTTTGAATGAAGCAGATGTTTCAAAGTACAAACATTGGCTAGCTCTGTCAGCCAATCGGTTCGAAAAAGAACGGCAGGAATTTGAAGGAACCGGCAGAAGTACTACTGAATCAGCAGGCCATCCAGCGTCAAGGTTCACTTCTGTTGCTGAAGGCAGTCTCTTTCCCTCACAGCCTTTACCGACACCAGCAACCGTATCATCATCATCCTCACCTGCACCAGGCCCAGCCATAATATTGTCGGAAGCGGATTAGATAACTCATCAAGGGTTTGCTCGTTCCAGTGTTGATGCAAAGGCCTCAGATGGTACACAAATTTCAGCACCCCTGGATGACCTGGAGAGGATGGTGCATGCCGATCTGGATGACACAACAGAGGTCTTCATTGATCACAACCCATTGCTGAATTGGTATGGGAAAAGGGGTCAATGGCCACTGATCACCAAGCTGGCTCTAAATGTTTTCTCTTGCCAACTCGCAATTGTGTCTTCTGAACGTGTGTTCAGTGCTGCTGGTGCCATTGTAACTTCAAAAAGGACCCGCCTCTCACCCAAAAATGTGGAGAGGTTAACAATGATCAAGATGAATCAGCATTTCATACTACCAGATTACAAAATACGTGAATCCAAGCAGTAAGAAGAGGACACCGACTTAGGTGACGGAAGTTCTTCTCTGTTAGCTGACCTACTCCTGTCTCAACTCACAGAGTTTGAGGAAGAGCTCTACTTCCCGGGCACATAGGCCTGAAACTGACTTCCTTTTTTTCGTCTTTATTCACTTTTATTCCTGTGCGTCTTTCTTTGTTTTGCAACTTTTACCACTACAAATCTCGAATCACAATAAATCCATCAGCAGCACTGTCTTCGTCTTATTTCCTTATTGAAGGTGCCGCTGTCTGTATTACTGAAGTTCACAAGTTCACAACTAAGTCATGCTCCTCTATCCTCCTCCTCCAGACTCCCCCTATCCATTTTCCTCAAGGCAGATGGCTGGATTAGGCAGAATCAAGAAACTGTTGCTTCGTAGACGAGTCCCCTCAAAAGAAGTGGGACTGGAATTACTGACTATGCTGACTGTTACTTAAGAAATTGACACACGAGAGGCTTCCCTGTGGCACTTCAGATGCTGACAAAAAGTGGAACAGGTAATGTATGAATGAATGGTGAGATGGCATGCACTGGACAACACTGGCTATCTGGCTCTGATGAAAGAAATTGCTGTTTGTTTGTTGTGCATGAAATGAATCCTATGTGTTCTGATATTAGGGGGGACGCCTTGCTGCATTTTGCTCTTACCGGGTGGAGACTGCTGCCATCAGCCTACTGCTTGCGGAACCCGCTCCGCGGGTCCCGCTACGCCAGGAGTGTTGCCTGCTGACCAAGGAAAGGGGACGTTGAGGAAAGTGCATCTGCCGGGGCTGCGAGCGAGTGCGAGCGCTCAACTGGGACTACATATCCCAGGAGCGCCCGCCTGCCTGCCTGACCACTCACACCTGGGCCGCTCTCCCCGACCCCTCCCCCCTTCACCGAATCCTTTTTAACTGCCTGCCTGGAATTGGCGAGTGGGACGCCTTGCTGCATTTTGCTCTTACCGGGTGGAGACTGCTGCCATCAGCCTACTGCTTGCGGAACCCGCTCCGCGGGTCCCGCTACGCCAGGAGTGTTGCCTGCTGACCAAGGAAAGGGGACGTTGAGGAAAGTGCATCTGCCGGGGCTGCGAGCGAGTGCGAGCGCTCAACTGGGACTACATATCCCAGGAGCGCCCGCCTGCCTGCCTGACCACTCACACCTGGGCCGCTCTCCCCGACCCCTCCCCCCTTCACCGAATCCTTTTTAACTGCCTGCCTGGAATTGGCGAGTGGGACGCCTTGCTGCATTTTGCTCTTACCGGGTGGAGACTGCTGCCATCAGCCTACTGCTTGCGGAACCCGCTCCGCGGGTCCCGCTACGCCAGGAGTGTTGCCTGCTGACCAAGGAAAGGGGACGTTGAGGAAAGTGCATCTGCCGGGGCTGCGAGCGAGTGCGAGCGCTCAACTGGGACTACATATCCCAGGAGCGCCCGCCTGCCTGCCTGACCACTCACACCTGGGCCGCTCTCCCCGACCCCTCCCCCCCTTCACCTATTTGTGCATCTAACCTACATTACGCTCCTAGCATCCCCGCTGCGCGGCAGCGCGCGGGAGCGCCGGGAGAAGCCCGGGACAAGGGCGGGACCGTCTGTGGCCGTCCGGGGCCGCTGGAGGCCGGGCTGGGCCACCCCATTAACATCTACGGCCCAGGTACTGATCAACCCACTGTTTTCGTAACTGATTCGTGATTTGCTAGCTTTTTGGTGGGTAGAAGGGGGGTTTCTAGCACTATGGCTTGCTCAACAAGTATTTCCACCCTGCTGCCTCCTATGGGGGAAGCAGAGCCTGCTGTCATGGGCCCTCTGGACTCCTACTTCAAGCGTTTGCCACAGGATATTGATAAAGAGATCGCTCTGGCGGAAAGACGAGCCGGGCGTAGACTCTCGATCGAGCTTCTGAAAAACCCACCTGAGAAAAATCAAGGTCTCAACTTTCCTGCGCTGGTTACACCTCTATCATCCATTGTTTTACCAGCCTCCCAGGACCTATTACTCGATGTGCCTCTGCATACTGAGTTAGCTGTTAACTCCTCATCGGACATTGTAGCAACCAATCTATCTGTTGCGCATTTTGATGTACCTAGCCAAATAGTAAAAGGGAAAGGAGTTTTAGAAAATCACTGTGTACAAATGGAAGCGACTAAATCTAAGCCCGCTGTTAAAAGGAAAAGGGGAGTTACGGTAAAAAAATCACAACCGTTAAAACCTGCAAGAAAGTACAGGAAGCTGGGTACTAAAGTGTCTTCAAGCCATGTCCCCTCAAAGAATGGCGTATTAATGACAATAGGGGAGGCCGAAGCAACCCCAGTAGAAGTGGACCCTATAATCATGGTGCCTTCGATATCGTTGGCGGTGCCAGTCCCAGATCCAACTATCATAGCACCCTCGGGGTCATTATCTCCAAATCACGATCTTCTGATAGAAGTGGAAAAAATAATGCGTTCCCTCCTAAATCCAGTAGAACTAAGACTTAAAAAGCTAGCTGAACAACTTGACCATCTAGAACAAGCTAGCCTAGATAACTTTTTTTCTATTAAATCCCTAATTAAGTCTGGCAAAAAAATGGGTGAGACTGGGAAACATCAACAGACAGTCGATAAAGATCAAGGAGCCGTGTTGGTTGACCTACAATCCCCGCCTGTAAGTGGTATTCCTGTACAGGATAATAAGGGGGGGAATAGCAAGAATGTACCTGATCTAATGTCCACCAAAGCCATTAGTAACTGCGGGAAACCTAAGCCCAATAACATCACCAACAAGGGTAGCAAAGACAGTGTAAAAAATCCACCTACCACAATTAGCAAAAATGCCACACCTTTGCCGACCGGATTGGGAAAAACTATGGCCCAACGATCGGGAAATGATAAAATCCACTCTAGCAATGGCATCGGGACCAAAGCCCATTGTATTGGGAATGGGACTAATACCTGTGTGACAGTGGAAAACACCCTCACACAGAGCCGTGTTCCCTTAGAACAAGCAGAAACACAGACCCAAATAACCAAATTGCCGACTAGGATCCCGCCAGTACAGCTCACCCCTGACTCCTACCCATATGTGGCCATACTTACTAATGTCCCACCCCTAACGGAGGGCCAAAGAGAAACCTATGACATGTTAAAAAACAAGGCCATGCATTGGCTTTCTGTCAATAGACCACTGCCAGGGGGAGTGGATGGTCTGATAATTGGGGCCAGAAGGGTCAATTGGATAGGGAATACCTCAAAAAAACAGGGGGGTGAGTGTATTATAATCAACTTTCAGGATCCAAGGGTTGTGGGCCTGATTACGGGACAGGGATGGAACACTAATATTGGTGGGATTGGGGTTGTGGACCTCACTTTCTTTTATCCCAGACCGGTGATCTACACTGGGGGCTCCAGGGAGCAACCGAGACCCAGTCTTTGTACTTGGGTAGAGGCTGGCCCCCCCTGCTGCTCCCATATTCAGATCAAATAGTTGCTATATAGAGGCATTTAACCCCTATAATGGGCAGGGGCAGACGAGGTGGGGATGTTGACAGAGATCAGTTGAACAATTACGACTGGAAGAGGACATGGTTGGGGGAAGCAACCCTGATGTAACATTGATACCCCATGATGAAACGAGCCAAAAATTCGAAGTGGCGAATGTGAGGGATGGGGGTATTATTGTATGTTCGGAGGGATGTGTGGGTGAATCGGGCCTCCCTACTACTATTTGCACCAAGGAGGGCACAGATGCAAATTGTATAAATATTGTTATAAGTGAGGATCGTGACTGTGGGAAGCAGGATGATTTACCGCCCATGGCACCTAACGTTAAGGGGATTTGCATAGAAAATACCCTGGAGAGACTTATGTCATGGAATGTTGCGGGGCTGGGGGCTAGATTGTTGTCACAGCATTGGATTGATTTTGTAAGTGGGTTTGAAATGTGCCTATTCCAAGAGACGTGGGCTTGTGACCCAATTCATTTCCTGGGTTACCTAAATTTCTGTATACCGGCAACGAGAGGCCCCAGGGGTAGACCTATGGGAGGCCTTGCAGTTTGGATTAAGCAAAATTCAAACGTAAAGGCAAAAATGATAGATCTAGGTTGTAGGGATATTCAATTACTTAGATTATCTGTAGCCAAGGGTACAACAATAGACATTTATAACATATATGCCAGGGGCAAGAGTCTAGGGAATTCTGCTACCTTAGAAGTTCTATCCACTTCCCTTGAATCCCAGTCACTTGGAAACAGAGTAATTTTGGCTGGTGACTTGAACAGGACATTCGAGCCCCTAGAAAATACTGCATACCCAATAGGACTAGAGGAAGATGCCCTCTGGGGCATCCCAAACCTAAACCTCCTACCTGTGAAGCGGTGGACTAAAGATATTTTGTCGTTGAATGCGTTATGTTTGGAGTATGGTCTGAGGGCCCTTAATGGCAGGACAAAAAGCGACCAATGTGGTAATTGTACATTCGACAATGGACATAATAAAAGTAGGATCGACTATGTCATCTGTAGTCTTGAGTTATGGCGTGGTGTGGGTGACATGGAAATTGTGGAGAGAGTAGAAAGCGACCATAACCCCCTCTGTGTCTCCCACTCATGGTGGAGGGCCGCACGAGCCGACCCAGTGTTAGGTAGTGGGAGCGTACCTGTTATGGCCAATGACTCAAGAAGGGTGAAATGGCCATATGTCCTGGCTAATTTGGCCACCTTGGAGTCTATTAATTTGGAGGTAGACAATGCTATTGCCGCCATGGAAAAAGTAGATCCTGTATTTCCAGGCTCCGTCCAAATAACTGAGATACATGACACATTCTTCTCTTCGATAAAACCGCACTTTATTAAGCCTCTGAAGGCTAATAGAAAAGCACCAATCACATTGCCAACCTGGTTCAACAAACAGTGTAGGGTAGCTAGACTGGGGTTGGGCAGAGCACTCAAAAGCAGGGACAAGGCCTCGATTAGAGCCTACAGGAAATATTATAATGATAGTATCCGAAAGGCTAAGAAGCGGTGGGATGAGGAGTACTGGGAGGAGCTACTTGAGGCTTCAGGGCAAAAGGATTCCAGAATGTTCTGGAAAATTGTGAAATGGGGCAGAGGGGGCTCCCCCAATAATCCCGACAACAATGTCGATGAGGCATTGTGGGTCGAGTATTTTAAACCCCAGTATGCTGAGTGCAGGGATATAGTGGCCATAGAATCAATCCCTATGGTTTTTTGTAAGGGTGATTTATTCCTAACTAAGGACGCGGAACTTGTAATTTCAACTCTGCAGGGGGGAAAAGCCCCCGGGCTAGACGGAATCCCTTCAGACATTTTCAAACACGACAAGGTCAAGTGGGCAAAATATGCGACCCTGTTGGGAAATGGCTTGGCCAAAGGGGCAAAAATCCCCAATATATGGAAGGGGGCAATAATAATACCGATTTTTAAGAAAGGCGACCGGTCACTTCCAGCAAACTATAGACCAATAAGTTTGCTGGCTACTATGCAAAAAGTAGTGGGGAAGATGCTGGTCGACAAACTTATGGCCTGGGTAGATGACAACAATGCCTTATCCCCCTACCAGGCAGGATTCAGACGTGCAACCAGTACGGTCGATCAAATTTTTCGCTTCACCATGCTACGGTGGGGGACTGTACTCCTGGGTAAAGGCAGCCTCTATGTAGCATTTGTAGATCTAAGGGCTGCCTTTGACTTGGTGCCCAGGTGCACGTTGTGGGAGGTTCTGTCCAAAATAGGGGTCCCACTTGATTTGCTTACGCTGATAATGCGTCTTCACGAAAGTAACTATGCCAAGGTTCAGTGGGGGAGGAATGGGGAATCCACTACTAACTTTCCAGTTGAGCGGGGGGTGCGGCAGGGATGTGCAATGGCACCCCTGCTGTTCTCCCTGTTCATTAATGGCATTGTAGATAGGATATTGGACGCAATGGTTGACGCACCTTCGTTAGCGGGCATCAGAGTTCCAATTCTGATGTTCGCGGACGATACCTTGATTGTGTCCAAGACCCCGTCGGGTCTCCAGCGAGCCTTGAATATCTTTGACGCATTTTGCAAAGAACGGGGTCTCGAGGTCAATGTAAATAAAACCAAGTTGATGGCCTTTGGGCAAAAGCGCCAATCTCAACCCAAGGTATTTCTGAACAATATCAAATTAGAGCTAGTAAATGTTTTCACATACCTCGGGGTGGAGATATCAAGCAAATTTGCTTGGTCAAGACACATAGAGAAGGCGGTGTTGAAACATCAGCAAATTTCAGGAGCCCTCAGGGTTGAGCAAGTGAAATCCAAAACCAGGCCCATTAAACCTGTTCTTATGGTTTATGACGCAAAAGCCTTGGGCGCAACCCTTTATGGGGCCGAAGTCTGGGGCTTTGAGAATCTTACCACCGTTCAAAAATCTGAGAACAAGTTTTTGAGAGGGATAACTAGTCTTCCCCAAAGTACCCCATTAATACCGCTTGGCCTTGATCTAGGCCGAAGATCGCTTAGTGACCGTGCCCGACTGAGGCCTATCCTCTACTGGAGACGGCTATGGACAACCATGGAAATAAGACACTACGCTGATGGGTTCCTAGCATTAGCCAAATCAGATGTTTTTTGTAAAATTAAATGGTTAAAAACGCTAAGGGACGTCCTTGCTGAACTTGGGCTCTCCAAACTATGGGAAAACCCCCTCGGGGAAGTATTCCCTAGTAAATCCAATATCAAAGAAATATATTGGGACCACATTGACCAGAAACTTTGGAGGAGCGTAACCTCGGAATCCATGGTGGGTAGATTTATGGAAATTAAACAAAGACCATCCCTAGAAAAGTATTGGGACAGTATAACTGTCCCATTAGACAGGAAACTATTTTTCCAGTTAAGGGCAGGCTCTCTCCCCCTGAGGTGTTTGACGTCCAGCTGGAGAACTAGTAGTGGTTTGTGCTGTCCGTCATGTGGGGCCCCCAATGAAAACATCGCGCATTTTCTTTTTTTGTGTGAGGCCTATGTAACTCCAAGAAAATCTTGGCTGGCTCCAGTATGTAGGAATCTTGGTGTCCGAAGCGGTGTGGAGGGGTTGAGAATTATCTGTTCCTCCACTGAAATGTCCATCGTAGTTGGAATAGCAAAATATCTGGGGTGGGCATGGTCCATAAGGAGGAGGGCTCTATCCCCTAATGTGTTTTGAATTTTACATTTTCCTTTGTTTGACCTATCCTTGCAAATATCTACTGGGAGATATATATGAATTTTAACCACAAAATGCGGCTATCATGTATGGTATGAGTTTTTATTGTATAAACTTTGGGAATGGTCCGTAACGCGGAGGTCTCTATACCTCAACATGCATCTAGTTCTCGCATATCATGAAAAAGCTTATTTTATCCTAATTGGTAACAATTTTAATGTTCATGTATTATGTATTTTCAATTATAAATTTATCGTAACCAAATGTTTGAGCTTTTAAAAATGTATGAATTTATATGCCTGTGCTTTTATGAGTGTATAACTCGAATAAAGCTTTTTCAATCGATATTATTTATTCTTTTACACAATAAATACTCAAGTCTACTAGTGTTTTTACCTTGTTTAATGCAAATTGTACTTCTACTGCAGGGGCAACTACGTTGTATTTTTTATTATGGAAAATGTCCTTGGACTCACTGTGACTGCATGAACCATATTTAGTTTGCCAATACCATGATGATGATAATGAGTCTTGATGATCAAAGTTACATAATCTCTTTATAGTCACTCACTGGGATGGATAGATCATCATCGTCGGTTTACAGAAGAATTATGGCCATTTCGTGAGTGGCAAACAGGTAAACATGTCAACAACAACCACAGCAGAACTACATGTCTGTCTAGTCTGTGCCAAGAGGTATGATACATGGAGGTTGGTTAACTCAGTGGTGCCTACCTTGACAGTCTGCATGGCCCTGGCCTGCTGTGTTCTAATTCATATCCTGGAAACAGAGACTCAGAGTAGGCACTTTAGAAATGATGCATGTATGTGATACTGTGCCTCTGAAAGTGAAAGTGTTATTTTTGAACAGCACACTGTACCTTATATTTTTCCTCTGGGGTGTCTTAATATCCATTTCCTTTCTGTTTTTCCATCGACAATTACAGGCCGGCACTTACCCTCTGCGATGGGAAACACATTACTTACCATAGCAATCCGCTATTCCACATCCGCCAGGCAGGCAGTGGACAGTGTGGTCACCAAGATTGATCGACGGAGCGCCCGATGGAATGGAGGAGTACCACGAATAAGAGGAATAGCTGGATGCATGCAACTTCCCAATTTGACCAGGACAACTACAACATACTGTTACAGTATCCACTTTACTTGTCCATATCTTTTAAATATTGTTATTGTTGCTTGTGAACTTCAATGAGTGTGCGGCTTGGTGCGTTTGCTCTCTGCTTCAAATTCATCGCTACAGCTATTTGATACGTTTCTTTGCTATTTGTAAAACTAGTGTAATGTACTACTAAGTGTTTATTCTCTCTGAGGACAGATATGCAAGTGAAATTGCGTAATTCTTGCAGCCCTGTACTGTCTAATTGTTTAGTACTAGTTAGTAAGTTGTAGTATAAGTAGTACTACTTTTCATTAACCCAACCGTCCACTTAGCAAACAACTTCATGCATGCACTTCCTTTAAGTCCCTTAAACGATTTGGATATGGTCACATCGTAGAATTGTTTTTCTTCATTTGTTGTTTCTCCATGCTGTGTTTTCTTTTTCTCTCTCCCAAAAACTTTCCCAAAAACCCCCATTCCCATCCATTTTTCAAACCCTAACCCTCTTCCCCCGGGCTGTGTGGTTTTCATTGAGGTGTGTGAGTAAATGGCAGCAATAATTTCACACACTTTCTGGGGAGGATAAGGTCAAAGAAACAGAAAATCAACTTAAAGGCAGGTGAAGGAATCCGAGGATATATTCCTATTCTGCTTGACATACACCCATGAGTATTTGCAAATGATTTCCGAATTTCATGTCTGCCATCGAGTGGATTCATCAACAACAACCTCCTCCTACATGTGACGAAAGTTTACCTTGCTGTGTCCTTCAGTACTAGTTCTTGTAGTAGCCATAATCCACGCAAGTACTAGTTAACTAAACTTTTGATTGAATACTTTAGCATTGCTTAGGTTACAATTTAATGTATGGCACTGTTCTTGTGTACTGTACTATCGTACTGTTCTAACGCTCTTCTCAGGCCGCTGAATGTCTCATTTCCTTTTTTTTCATATGCTGCTACTGCCAGTGTGTACCACTACTACTACCACCACAGCGATGCTATTTCATCCGTCCAGGATTCCATTGCCAGCCTTAATCGCCATTTGCCATGCAGCCATCCCTGTGCCTAGCCCTATTCTCAAACACTAATGACAGGTAAGATAATTATTTTGTGGGAAGAAGAATAATGGATTAGGAGGAGAGGAGAGACTGACGGTAGTACTAGTAAAGTACTAGGACAATTGAATTCACTAACTCTGTCAGTGGCCCTTTTGTAGCAATTTCGGCGATTACTTAGACAATTAGAATCAAACAGCCAGTTAAGTTTCAGGAAAACACAAACGTACAGTTGAGTTAACCCCACCCTGCCTCCCCCACAAAACATAAAACGCGGATACTATGTTTCAGTAGAAAATAAATAATTATTTTGTTCCTAACAAAAATAAACTATCCCGCAAGACCCAACCCACCCCCTCCCTAACCCCAACCAATGTCCATGAAATCAAAAGTCCAAAAACCTTAACGCCCAATTCCCACCCCCCAAAAAAAGTCTTTAAAAAAGGGGCAAGGGACAGTCTCTCTCCATGATCTACTTCCAAGGGCGGTGTCCTGTGGCCAGGTGGTAGCGGAGCTCTCGATGGAGGGCCTTGAGCAGGGCTTTCTGCATCGACAGTTGGGCCACCTGCTGATCAAGGTAGGCCACTCTCAGGGACACATGGTGCATCCTTGCCTTGCAGGCACTGTGGGGGCAGCTGGTAATGTTGTTGATGCTCGGCGGCAGCGGTTGGCTGCCAGACCACGGCTCCGTACCGCTGGAGGATTGCGCTGACATGATTGACCCAGGGGCAGTTGAGGAGGATGCAGCCGTTGTCGATGTCAACTGCGATTCCTCCTCCTCCTGGGCCACCAGCTGCCGATATTCGGCGACATTTGCCTCCAGCTTCCGGCACCTGGCCCGGATAGCCAACTCCTTCCGAGATAGTTTATAAAGTATATCTAGATGAAGAAAAAGAAGGCCAGTACATGCAGGTGATGAAGTTCTTACTTTTCTATTACGGGTGGCACTGGCCATACTCTGTTACAAGGGCTACTGCTCAATTAATGTAACTTTCACCCTGCCCTGCCCCACTACAAATGGAAAATGAAAAAGATAATATGATCATCTATCCCTTCACAGGATATTTGCTTATATAAGGGATGACATTACGTGCTTTGTTTTTATTGATTGAGTGAACACCGATAGGCCACACATGAATGACAGAGTTGAAAAAAAAATATTAACAGAGGTAGTGAGTGGTCCCCGTAATCGCGTCGGAGGAAGGCACTTGTGACTTGATAATGTGAACTATACAATATAGATACACAATATATGCTGTGCTTGCAAAATACTGTCAATCAAGGGAGTATTCTGAATAATTAGCAACTTCTATTTTCCTCGGCTTTGCTACTCTGGCACGGTTGTGCGGTGTTACATACTCTTCAAAGTAACACTCTTAGTCTTCATCCAGTGACCGTCTACTCTGTCTACTCTACATACACCTATGCTATTTATGAGGAAGATACCATCCAGGCATCCATCCATTCAAAGTAAATGTCAATCATTCTTCTTAATGGACAACTCTTGCTTTTTCTCACCAAAAAACACCCTTTTTATTTGTTTTTTGAAAACCGCCAGCCAAGCATCCGTGATTGACTTGCATTTGAATTTGCACCAAGGGATATATTGCGCACAAATACATTTGCTGTTTCACCCACCCAGGCAGTCCTCTTTTATTTCTCCTTCCACCCATCCTTGCTTCAGCCTTCAACCTGCCATGCATCAGATTCACAGCCAACTGTGCCTGCATTCAAAAACATGTATCATTCTTTGCCACTCATTAATTTAACTTGCTCATCCTTCCTTACACCCTTCTTTCCCTTTTCGTTCATCCCATCCATCAAGTTCATCTCTGATCTGACTTGGCTTCTCAATAAAAATTTCACAGCTGAGTTGAAGTCAAATTTAGAGTAGGCCATTGGTTACTCGTCAACTCCTGCCACTAATGCTATTGCTAATGCGAAGTCAAGGGTGACTGTCTTCAGTTCTAAGTTCTACCTGGTTGACAAAAACTTACTTCTAAATTTGTAGGTCTTCTTAACAGTAAAGTGTACTTACTTGTACTGTACAACATATACACCCCTACAGCGAGCCTACTCTGCAATCTCAATAAGGAAAGAATATAATAGCTTAAGCTTACCACTCCCTGCCACCACCGTGGCATCCCCCACAGCAGTTCCTGCTGGCACCACATGTGCCCCTGGAGTGACTGCCTCCCCGCTGGCCCCGATTCAGAAAAGGGGGTGGTGATGGACAGAGTATCTGAATTAAGCAGAACACTCCTACCCACTCCTACCCAGTCAAAGGATCAGGGCTTGATCCATCACCATTTTTTAGCTCACTGCACCATCCCAGCTCAGAACCTGGCTACATGCAAATTAGTCTGTCCCTGGCCCAGTGCATCATGGGAGCAGGGCAGACCAAACTACCAAGCCAATTCTTTTACTGGAAAGGAAACAAGCTTCCGGGGACCGGTTTCTGGCATTACAGCCGTCTTCGGCCCGGCTTGCTTGAATCCTGATGGTGCAGTGAGCAAGGGACTCATGTCTGAGTATACCCTTCCACGCTTATGGTGGACAAAACGATTCAGAAAAGGGCGCTAGCCCCAGCACTGGTGGTTGGCTGTGCCAATGGTGTTACGCCTAGAAAATACATGTGTAATTTTTAGATGCCATACACCACTCCCTATTTTGTCTAGGAATGTAAAAATATGTTACTAAACAAATGTAATTATTTGTGACTCTCTAGTCTAAACTAAAAATTCCCCTTTCGGAAGGGTAGGGTGTTTTTTTTTTATGCGTAGCCATGATAAGAAGCTACACTTTTTGGCACAACTGATGAATGCTTGCTTTTTAACACGCACCATTTTTCTCATAACAGACAGAAGCTTACCTTCTACGAGTACGAACAAGAGCAAGATATTACTCGGAGTCGTCAACGTCACCACCAAGACTTTAAGTTCCAACCAGGTGAGGGGTCTCCCACAATTATTCTGTCAAATAAATCAGCCACTGTTCAGTTTCAAAGACTTCACCGTTTAACTTAAATGAATGAATTTGATTGTAATACATGTTTTTATATAATTCACAATTGAAATGTAATGACTGACTACTGAGTACACACAGAGCTAGTTGTTTTACTTTTAATAAAGCTTTAAAACTTACATAAACTTTGTGTTTTTTTGTCCATGAGTAAGTGAGCTTGCAATTTGCAAGCATGATTCCATGACTCTGAGAGGTCAGGAGTGGACTCTGACTCCTTAGTCTTATGTTCTGGGTTGTATAATCATTGGGGATCATCGCTGCATTCGGGAGCTAAATAATGACTCACTAGCTAGTCTCAGTATAAGGAAAATGGGGGTTCAACTTCTGTTATGACTGAGGTATGTGGAAACTGAAAAGTCTAACCGCCTATTATCACCAATGCCCTATTTCTTGTCCATAGTTCTGTATGTGCAGAATAGTACCTGCAACAGTAGTAGTATGTCCTCATATCAAATCAAAATGTAAACTAGTATCTTATTCTTGGTGGCCACTGACATTTTATTGTTGGGAATTGTCAAAGCATAAACATTAAGAAAACTTCAATAGACCTTATGGACAACCCAGAGGATTGCACTCAGTGCCTAGAGCTATTGCTGAATAGGAGTTTTGTTTAACACCTTTTGCCAACTGTGCAAGCTTAGCTAGCTACACAGACAGACTAATATTAACAATCTAGTAGTAGCACAGAGAGTCATAGTAGAGGCAGGATAAGAATTTAGAAACAGTCTACAGGAATATCAAAGATGATTTAAGAAAAAATAGAATTAGGAGGAACGTTTGGAATAAATAAGTGCTGTAAAAGGGGCGTGGCTTGGACACCATCGGGCATGGACGCGTGAGCTGAAAGCTCCGCCCTTGCCTCGATATTATCCTGACTGAGAGGTTCCTCTGGCGGTGTTCGTGGCTCCGAGGGGGCTCACCAGGATTGAGGAGCACCCCGCATGCAGACTGGGGTCTGAGAGGTGGTCGCTACTGCTGCCTAAGCCATAATTGGTGCCATCGCCCCTGGAAGGGATCAGCCATCATGGGTGCGGCCTGCACCGGGACTACCATCCCCGGCCTCGAGTGAGCGGGAGGCCGTCAGAGGGGAGGAGCGGATCGGCCTCGTCGGAGCTCGGCGCTGAGGTATGGTGTTGACTTCCGCGGCTCTGGGAATGGGACTGCGGGGAGCTGTGGTCCGAGGCGCATCATCGGCACTGAGTGAAGGAAGCCTAGCTGTGGAAGCAGACCGGTGGCACGTCAGGGAGACAAGGAGACCAAAGCAGAGCGGCGTATGCCCGGGCGGCGGCTGCCGCCCACGAGGAGATGGACGGCGGCCTCCGGCAGAAGCACGGACTGCAGTGCAGCTAGTGGGGGGGGGGTTTGGTGGTGGTGACAGTGGAGACTTCTACCGGGTGTGATTGGTGGCCACGCCGGAACGACATGGCACAGGCTGGCCGCAACGGCTGGAATGCAGTGAGGGGGAGCGGCAGCATATGAGTCCGGACTGCGGGGGTGCTGAGCCAACCCTTTCCCCCTCCCCCCTCTATGGGCTGATGTGATGGGATGCCCCTGAAGCGGGGAGAGTGCGAGAAGTGGAGACGGCGTCATCCTGGGTCGGGATAAAGAGGCCTGTGGCTCTGACTCTTACTGGACTCGCACTGCGGGTTCCCAGAGAGGCTGAGGCGGCCAAGCAGGGAGCGGAGGGCTGGACAGAGGATTGTTGGAAACTTACCCCCTCACCTACGAGGTGCCGTTATGTGGCAGGTCCCGACTGGCATGAGTTGGGACCGGCGGCCGTGTCGGGCGGGGGACACACGCCCTTGGTGGAGCTAACTACCGCTCATCCGGGGCAGCACTTGGAGCAGTGGCTACAACACTTGGATCCGACCGACTTGGTTGTTCTGAGGATGAGCCTTATGGCCAGGACCACGACCTGAGTAGAGGGATTTGGCCCTTGGTGGAGCTGAGGGTAGCGGCTAGAGGGGCAGCTTCCTTGGTCCGTGGAGACTGGCGTATTACGATCCCTACCTGCGGCCAGAGGACGGGGGGGGGGTGCCCGGCGCTGACGACGGCCCCCTAGGATAAGAAGGCAGCGGACGACAGCTTGGGCCTATACCTGTACCCCCGGGGGTCGCTGTCATGGCTCCGGGCTCCTGCTCATCGATGATGGGGGCTGAGATTTGGGCCATGGGGAAGCTACGGCCGAAGCCTGGGGCGGTGCCCCCTGACCCCGCCGAAGACCAGATTGAGAACCAGGATCAGAGCTCGGCTGGACCGCCGGCAACGGGGCTGCAGCAGTAGCAGATGGACCAGATACTAAAAGCCATATCGGACACGAAAGAGGCATTGCGCCACGACATAGCGCAGGTGTCGATAAGCCTGGGAATGCTGCGGGTTGATCACGGTAAGCTGGCTGACCGCGTCAAACATGCAGAACTCTCACTAGAGGTGCTGGAACTGGCCCAGAAAGGGACAGATGCAGCGGTGGGATATTTAGTACGAAGGGTACAGCAGTTGGAGAAAAGATCTGAGGATGGGGAAGGGCGCAATCGGTGCAACAACATACGGGTGATGGGCCTTCCCGAAAAAGTTGAAGGGGACAGTATGATCTCCTATCTAGAGGCCTGGATGCATGACATGGTCGCTCCTGAGGGCTTAACGCAGTTCTCCACGTTGGAAAGGGCTCACCGTGTGCCGGCCCGTCCGGCGATTCTGGGTCGACCCCGCACCCGGTGGTGGCACGCCTGTTACTCTTTAAGGACCATGACATTATCCTACAGAATGCCCAGACATCTGGCCCCTATCGGGTGGACAATGCTTTAGTCTCCATCTACCCAGATTATTCCTATGAGGTTCAGCGCAGCCGTTTTTCATTTCTGGCAGTAAAGAAGGCCCTTCGAGAGAAGGGAATTCAGTACTCTCTTCTTTTCCCACCTCGCCTGAAAATGATGGTAGACGGGAAGACGACCTTCTGTGACACGCCGGAAGATGCGTGGCACTGGCTGGAAGAGTATTGTGCAGGAACTGATGGTCTCAGGGGTTCGGAGAGGACGGCAGAGACCCAACCGAAACCTCGCAGGAGTCGCTGTACTAGGAAGCGTACAGTGAACAAACAGACACCGTCGTCATCGCAGATGGCATTGGAGAGGCAGGCAGCCCTACAGGCGGTCTCCGCCATATCGGGAGCGGTGGCTGCGGATCCGCTGGCGGACCCTGGGTCTCAGCAGGGGTCGGAGGAGGAGGTATCGGAGAGCTCGGAAGAGGGCTCTCGGAGCTTGCCTCAGGTTACCCCGGGGACTGCCGATGGCCTCTTGGCGAATGACTATGTTTGCCTCCAGTCTGCACACAGTAAGGGGGCGTGCTGATAACGATATCCTGTGATACTGGGGGTGGAGATGTGGCCTTGGCGGGGGTGTTGGGGGGCATATTCTACTGAGGTGTGGGCTGGGGGGTTAGGAGTGGTGACCGTATAGGGGAGCTCCGCTGGGGCGGGACATTGCCGGGGGGGTTTCATACGAGAGGCTGAGTGTACATGGCAGTGTAGTGAGTTTGTTGTCCAGCTTGCCTTGGTGTAGAGTCACCCTTCTATCTCACAGTAACTGTGAGGCTCTGGCAGCTGCAAGAGTGTTCCCTTTAGTTGGGATTGGGTTTGGATAGGTAACTACGGTTTAGCACCTGTTCTGGGGTGGGAGGGAAGAGGGATTGTTGGGGATGTTTTGGATGTCGGGGTTTGTCAGTGTGCCCGTTAAGCTGAACGGGGTGGTTTTTTGTGGTAGGCTCCCATATGGCTGGCGACCCGACTTGAGCTGAAATGTATCACCAGGAATGTGCGGGGGCTAAACTTCATGAGGAAGCACTGTAAGGTGCATGCTTATTTAGTTCGTAGGGGGATACAAGTGGCCTTCTTACAGGAAACACACATTGATCACGCTGAGGGGCGAGTGCTGCAGCGGCGATGGAGGGGACAGCTGTTTTTCACCACTTATTCTACATTTGCCAGGGGACCTTAGTTTGGGTGAGATCGGGGGTTCCCTTTCAGCCTTTGGACACGGTAGTTGACCCGGAGGGGAGATTCGTAGCTGTGATGGAGCGCATAGATGGTAGAGATGTAACATTCTGCAGTGTGTACGCCCCAAACACGGACCAATCCGCTTTCTTTTCCCGGCTCTCTGGGAAGCTGGCGTCATTCCTGGCAGGTACGGTGTTTCTGGGGGGTGATTTCAATTCTGTTACAGATGTGGAGTTGGATCGGTCCCATCCGCAGTGCATAGAGTAGCTAAGGTGAGACCGCAGTGGCAGGACACCAGGGGCCTCGTAGATGCCTGGCAGACGCACCATTCCGCAGATAGGGATTACTTGTTTTACTCAGTACCGCATGACCTACACGTACGATTGGATAGCATTTCGTGCTCCCCGGGGGCCCAGGAGCTAAGTCACCATAGTGAATATTTGGCGAGGAAAATCTCCGACCACAACCCCTGCTTGATAACAGTGCATTGGTCGAGGCAGAGACAGGTGATCCCTACGTGGCATTTAAATCTGTTGATGCTGGAGGACCCAGTCTTCAGCGCAGAGGTCAGAGAGGGCATTGAACATTACTTTATGGAAAATACGTGGACAGCGTCGAGCAGGGCCCAAGAGTGGGATGCTCTCAAAGCTGTAGTGAGAGGGGTGTGTATCTCGTCCACCACGGGAACACGTACGACGCTGCTGCGAGAGGTAGAGCAGGAGGAAGCTCGCCTGCGTCAGGTAGAGAAGGATAGTCATGCGAACGTGGAGGGTCAACAGGCAGTAAGGGCAGCGCGCCAGAAGATGGCCACTCAGGTGGAGCGGCTTTGCAGCTTTGACTATACGGAATATATGGTACGAGCCCACGCAGAAAGGGACAAGGTATGGTCGCTATTGGCATGGCTGGCTAATCCGGCCACCAGGGGCTCTCCGATTGTGTCGCTGACTACGACGGCGGGGGATCTAGTCTCACAGAGGGAGATCAATGATCACTTTCTGGCTTATTACACGTCACGTTACCAGAGCAAGATGCGGGTTCTGCCCGATGGATTCGACAATTTCTTAGTGGCAGCGCAACTACCACGATTAGACCCCGAGAAGGGAAACAGACTTGGTGACGATATCTCACTGGGAGAGATCAGGATAGCGGTTACCCATATGGCAAGGAGGAAGACACCGGGGGCGGATGGTCTCCCAATGGAGTTGTATGCGATGTATATAGACCTCCTTGCGCTGCATTTGCAGTCAGTGTACAGAGTGGCATGGGAACTGGACAGTTTGCCACCTTCCACTAGAGAGGTGATCATAGTGCCTGTAGGAAGGTGGATATCTGACTATGGTTACCCCCAAACTTTTTGCCTGGTGTTTAGCTGGTTTTTGACATAGTTGGCCTGGGATCCTGCTATTCAGGGCCCCAGGCTGATTGCTCTCTCCTTAAAATGGACTCCATGTATCTTAGGTACTCAGGGCATAGGTGTTTCCAAGGCCTACCAGGGGCTGCAGCATGTATTGTGCCACCCCTGGCCTGGCCTCCATATTTGACACAATTGGCTGATCACTCAGCTGGGGTAAGTTGGTTTAACCACCTCTTACTTAGATATAGTATCTCTATATCTAACCTTAAACTGGACACATATGTTCCTAACAGCCACTCCTATGGAAGGCCTCATCAATCCTGGAGGCAGAGTGCTTGGAAATATGTGAGATGGTGCTCTGGCATGAGCTGAGCCTGTCTGCAGCTGTCGGGAACCACTCCCTTAGCTGTTCCGGGATATTGCCATACCATATACTCAAGTGCATTATAATTCTTGCGGTTATTTTCTATCTTTGGTTTGGCTTTATCAAAACATGTCGAGTAAGGTGTCATACGAATTGGAATACTATCACCTCGACAGTTCTGTCGACGGGGATAGCATTCCACCCTTCTAGAGGTACACGACATGTGTGTAGCCTTAACCCCGGTTAAAGTTAACCAGAGCCTCAGCATCACAAAATGGATGCTGCCACCACAGACACAAGTCTGACCTCCTGCTGCTGGGAGTCCTTCCAGCGAGGGAGGCTTGGACAAAGGGTTTCCTGCCTTGGGAGGTGCGAGCACCACCCCAGACAGGGTTTTGTGTATTGGGTAGGACAGGGCTGAATATATTGAGACATGCCCGGGGCACACAAGGTGTCCCCGTGCATAAGCCAGTCCAAACCGGTCCTGGGGCTTTCCAGACCCAGGCCTGGCGAGGAGCTGGACAAAGGAAAGGGGGAGTAACCGCCCCCTTCCTGGTCCCACCCAGAGGAGAGACCTAGTAGGTGATCCACGCCTCAGATTGGGAATAAGAGTGGGAGCAGTGCCATTGCACAGCAGATCATCCTGAAATCAACTTTAAACAAAGAAGAAGACTGGACTTCGACATTCTGCTGCACAGAAGACTGAAGAGAATCTCCCTTGTGGCCTAGGAGTGGCCACCCTGTGAAAGCAGTTACCAACCAGCGAATCAATGTCTGCTTTGCCGCCACCTCCCGCCGGAGCCCGAGCCCAGAGCCTGACAAGACCCAGACTCCCAGACTTCTCACAGCCCGATCCACAGTCCCTGCAAAGAAGGGACCCGTGGAGGCACCGAGAGACGTGGGACCGGACTACTTGGTAGACACCCGAAGAGCTGACTGCGCAGCATCAGAGGCATCCTCAACATTGTGCTTTGGGGATAGAGAACCCCCACCAATGAGCAGCCCTTACACCGAAGATCAGCCCCCCAGCATCTCCACGATCTGCGTGGGGCCCTTTTGCATTGTGCCACTCAACGCGCCATCCCGGCCACTAGCCAGGTGGTCAGCGGCCATCTTGGCGACAAAACCGAAGAACTACACTGCGGGTCTGGTTGCTCCAGACTTGCCCTAGCTCCTGTAAAAAGGAGCACCCGCTCTGACCTTGCTGGTCCGAGTGATAAGCCTTTTTCGACTCCTGCTTGGCTTGCATTAGTCAAGGCCTGTTTGCTTCGATCAAGTAGCCGACACCGCCAACAGCAAAAAGCCTGCAAGAAACAGCTCGTGACCGACTCCTGGACGTCCTCGACCCCCGGTGTCCACGTCGCTGCAGAGAGAAGCTACACCTCAACGCCTGTTTGCACCCGACATCGCCTGGTTCCAATCTGGTTCCACGGTAGTCACTGGCTAGTGACTTTGAACATTGTCCCCTCTGCTTTCAGGTCTTCACATCTTCAGATCCACCCTTGGATCCACCGGAACTCTACACATCGAGCCGCCTGCAGCATCTTCAGCTCCAAGCACCATCGACCAGCGTGACGAAAATCGACACTACTTCGACCCTATGCACCCGCTTCCTGTGGGTGAGGTACCTCAGCTCCGCCGGTGTTCCTACACTGGTACACATCTCTAGGGCATGTGTCTCAAGTTTCAGCTTTCTAGGTCACTCGGAAGGTTCCGAACTAACTAACCTTGTACTTTTTACGCACCATAGACTTTGCATTGGTGAGTGCGTGCACTTTAAACACTGCACCCGAGTCCCGCGGGCCTTTCCCGACTTAGTCACTGCTAGTCCTGAAAAGCTCCAGCGATTCCCTAGGCCTGTTTCCTTTTAGATTGGTATCTCTTATACCACTTTCTTAGTATATGGTTTAGGTGGCCCCCAAGGCTCATCCATATTGTGCAACTTTTGTGTATTTTAAACTGTCTTGTGTTTAACGCTTGTGCTTCTGTGCTCATAAAGAGTCCAGGGGATACTTTTAGTTAATAAATCTATATATATTTTCAATATATATCTGTGTGGTGTCCTTTCATTTGGTATTCAAGGGGGTTGTGTATGGTAATACAGCTGGCTTCACATGCCTTTCAGAGACTGCTTTGTCCACGTTACCACTAGGATAACTGGTCTATAAGGTTGACTTACAACCAATCATCATAAGGGTTGCTTGGCATGGTACAAAGTGATCACTATAATTAGTGAGCATTATATACCAGGCCAACTTCTCACAGTGCCTTTGTTGAAGCAAGGCGGAGGCCCCACCTCTAGACCAGCGTATCGGCCGCTTTCATTGCTCACGGTGGACTACAAAGTCCTGAGCAAGATTTTGGCCACGCGACTACTAGACCACATGAGCACTTTAGTACACCCAGATCAGGCGGGCTTCATCCCTGCCAGGAATACGGCGGCCTTTATACGGCGGATGATTCGGATTATGGGGGATGGGTGTGAGGGGTCACCGGGAGCAGTAGTGTTATCAGTAGATATTGAGAAGGCCTTCCACAGCGTGGAGTGGCCGTACCTGTTCCGGGTACTCACGGAATTTGGCCTCAGGGACCACTTTGTACGATGGACTAAACTGTTATACAGCTCTGCCATGGCTAGGGTTCGTACAGGGCAAACCATATCGGCAGCGTACCAGGTGGGGAGAGGTACCTACCAGGGCTGCTCCTTATCGCCGTTGCTGTTCGCTCTAGCGATTGAACTGTTGGCAGCAAATGCTAGGCAGGGACGGTTTTTATGAAGGTGTCTCATTACGAGGAGAGATCCATTACATATCCTTGTATGCAGATGATCTTTTGCTGTATCTGGCGGATGCAGATGCATCTCTGCAGGGTGCCAGAGTTCTTCTCCGGGAGCTTGGCCACTTTTCGGGGCTTCGGGTGAACTGGGGTAAGACCTGTTTGTTCCCTCTGGTCCCGGATGGTCAAAAACCCCTGACGGTAGAGGACTTGCGGTGGGAACCTCGATGCCTACTTTACCAGGGTGTCTGTATATATCATACTGCTTCCGACCTGCTGGAAGGTAATGTAGGTGGGGCACTGAGAGGGCTCTGAGGTAGCATGGAGTTCTGGCGGACCCTTCCCCTATCGGTGTCCGGGAGGGTAGCACTGCTGAAGATGGTGGCGCTCCCACGGTTGCTTTATTTTTTCCGCACGTTACCTGTATGGATCCCGGCATCTTTCTTTCGGATGCTTTGGGCATTGACTACAGGGTTTGTTTGGGGCTCGGGCAGAAGGTGAGTCGCACTGAATACCTTGATGAGACTGAGGGCGGAGGGGGGACTAGCGGTCCCAGATTTTGAATGTTATTATTAGGCGGCACAGCTACAGTGGCTCACGCAGGCGGTAGCGCGGGTATTTAGAGGCCCTAACGAACCGCAAGGTAAGGTGATTCCCCGCCATGTGTTATCATTTATAGTTCTCCAGCAGAAACTCAGGCTTGACCAGCTAACTCTTGAGGAGCGCACCCTTCGCTCATGTTGGAACTGAAGTTAGAAACGGGCAGGCTTTCCTTGCCCGTATGCCCCGGAGATCCCTCTGGGCATGTGTACAGCCCTCCCACACGGAGGAGATTGGTCTTCTCTGGCTGGTTGGGAGGAGCTTGGGGGTCCACATGCTGGGGGACTTGTACAAAGATGGGGCCCTATTATCTTTCCCGGATTTGCAGAGCGCTTTCGAACTACCGAGGGGAGACTATTTGTTACACGCTGCTCTGGTAGCAGGAATTCAGAAGCAGTGGAAGATGGGAATGCTGGAACCTCTGACGTCACTGGGATGCCAGTATGTCACCATGGCGGCGGGTACCTTTAAAGTGATTACATGTCTATATAGGCGACTGTCGACTGAGAGGCTCCCACCCCTTGATGCCCAAAGGGCAAATGGGAGGCGGACATTGGCAAACCCATACCTGAGACGACGTGGCCCAAGCTGCTAAGGAGGGCTTGGAAGAGCACCAGCAACACCAGGTTTCAGTTGGTTCAATTTTTTACTCTCCATAGAGCCTATTTAACACCAGTGAAAATCCTACAGTATTTTGGGAGAAATCAATCAACATGCCCCAGGTGTAATGCAGATGATGCCGACTTTGGTCATATGTTCTGGTCTTGCACAGGGCTAGGTTCCTATTGGGCGGAAGTGGTGGCTTGTCTAAATCAGGTGACGGGGCGTACATGAGAGGTGGAGATGGGGACCTGCCTTTTGCTTTGGTTTCCACACACTTCCAACACTAAAATTACCAAGCGCCTTGAGACCCTCCGGGTGAGTAGTGCGCTATACAAATGCTATGATTGATTGATTGATTGATGGGGCTGGTACTGGCGAAGAGGGAGCTTACGATTGCATTGGAAATCGAGAGCGGGCCGACTTTTCAAAGATGGAGGGCAAGTTTTTTTAATTGGGCGGATAGCGAAGGGACGTCTACAAATATCCAGGCGTACAGCTAATGACAAGCAGTGAGGGCGTGGGGAGCTTTGGTGACGAGCTCCAAGCACCTACCGGGGAAGATGAGGAAGATGAGGATGGCACAGACAGAGGTCAGGGTGAGGGAGTTGGAGTGGAGGAACACTTAAGAGTAGAATGGAAGCAAGGGTACCCAGTCACATCACGGGAGGGACTAGCTCACACATTCTGGGATGAGAGGGACCGAGGAGCTAGAGCGGGAACACATGAAACGTATACTTAGTTAAGGGAACTTCATGTACCTCTGTTTTTAGCTTTGCTTTTTTCACCCTTCCTATCCTTGTGTTAGATAGCGCGGAGGGTTGGGAGTTCTGTATTCATTGACGGGGGTGGATAGGCTAGGGCACACTGACGGGGGGAGGGGGTAGGTTGGGTGGTGGGATGGGGCGTAGGGGGAGACTGTTGGGAGTTGATCCTTTTGGTTATGTATGACGATTAATGGACCATCTGCGTAATGGTCTTGAACGAGATGTCCATTTGAAGATTGCTGAGGATGTTGAAAATAATAAAAATTATTTACAAAAAAAAAAATAGGTGCTGTAAAAGATAGGGAAGTATAATTAATAATATTAACAGGAAAACTTACTGGGACCAGCAGAGGAGCCCTCGGCGGATCTATCCTGGCCTTGCTGTTCCTGCTCCACCGGCGCCACTACCTCCTCCTCTGTCCTCTTGCCCCTGGGGGGAGCTGATGTACAACATGAAAGAAAGAAACAAACATGGATGATTGTTGTCTGCCAAATCAAACATTTAAAAAAAAACAATAACAAATTATTTCGGGGAAATAGACAACAATTGCACAAAATTTATCGACCTATCTGATGTGGTCTACTAGGACTGACAGGCAGCACTCCGCAGCACGCGAAGTGACAGACACAGTCCGTCATGATTGCAGACCAGTAAAATTTTCCTACTAAATAACCAGTCATAATATACTCAAACTATCAATCCACCACCACTGTCTCTTCTTAGTGGCAGCAGGAGTACAAAAAAGGACTGGACTTGAGTATCTAGTGTCTAGCATTACGCACTTCTGTAATGTACACTCATACATAATCACCCAGGCCAAATGAGCACAATATTAAAAACAAGTAAGCATGGTAGCACCGCCAGTGAGCAGGCGAGCACCTGCAATCACAGAAGCTTTCGAAACATAATGTACCTGCATTGTAATCTCTAGTGTCTAGCATTACGCACTTCTGTAAAGTACACTCATACATATTCACCCATGCCAAATGAGCACAACATTGAAAACAAGTAAGCATAGTAGCACCGTAAGTGAGCAGGCGATCACCTGCAATCACAGAAGCTTTTGAAACATAATTTACCTGCAATGTAATCGGCAGCATTCTTGCTCTTCGGAAAAAACAAATATTTGCAATATCATTCGTAACACAGAGCAGGAGAAAACAAAGTAGTGATCTAATAGCCACTAGTACTCACCAAACCCAGGGATCTCCACACCAAGCAGGTCGAGCAGGTCATGCTCCCGGTCCAGGATGTCGGACCACTGGTGCGTCACCTGGGTGTAGGTGTAACGGGCCCCAGACTCCCGATACCTGGCCCGGCACACCTTCCCCCATTGCTGGTGACACTCCTGGAGCCCGTACCTGGTACCGGGCCTGCCGCAAACGGTCTTGGGGAGGTGGCTCTGGACAAAGAAAATCAGTGCGGCCACCTCCACCGCGCTAAAGATCTCCCGGGCAGTTACTGCCTCCCCCTTATGCCCCCGTAAGGGAGCCGGGTACGGGGTGCTGGACCCTTCCCCTTAAGGTTTTTGCCGGCTCCCGTTGCCATGGTCCTGGACGGAGGAAAATAAAATAGGAAAGAATAGGGAAAGTAATTAAGGAAAAGAGAGTTTAAAAAAGTAGTTTTAAAGTAACCACAAGTAGAAAAAAAAATTAGATGTAAAAAAATAAAGAGATAGATAATGAGTAAAAAAGATCAAACAAACAAAGGATTACAAAGATTAAAGGAGGATTGAAAAAGCATGCCCAGAACCATAGCAACAAATGAAAAACAAGATGGCCGCGCCCATTGCGACAACGTGAGAAAGTTTGCGCGATATTACCCCCGTGAGCTATCAAAAACAGACGCGAACACACAATCGCACCCCGCGCACAACCCGAGCATGCAACTAGCGCCCGGAAACGAAAATACGAACCGCGAACACTGAAAACAAGATGGCCGCGCCCATGTACGACCGCATGGGTAACTTCGCGGTCACCGTGCTGACAAGAACCCGCGAACAAGCAAAGCGCCCTGCGAACACGCAAAAATGAAAAAATCTGCTAATTCGCAGATTTTGCGTACTGCGGATTTGCTTTCGCGCGAGTTTGCGTACCGCATATTCGCAAATTTCGCCCATACTTATTTCTACACCTTGCTTGATTCATTCTGCTCCTGTCTTGCTTCTTCCTGCACATCTCTTACTTCTTTCTGCACATCACTTGCCTCTTTCTGCACCTCAATCTTTTCTTTCTGTACCTCTCCTGCTAGTTTCTGCACATCTTTTGCTTATTTCTACACTTCTCTTGTGTCTTTCTACACCTTTTTTTCCTCCTTCCATGTCTTTTCTCCCCTTTCTGCACCTCACTTTCTTCTTTCTGCATCTCTCTTGCCTCCTTCTCCACCTCTCTTGCTGCTTTCTGCAACTCTCTTGCCTCTTTCTATACCTCTCTTGCCTCTTTTGTATCTTTCTTGCTTCTTTCTGTACCTCTCTTGCCTCTTTCTGTACCTCTCTTGCCTCTTTCTGCAGCTCACTTGTCTCTTTCTGCACCTCACCCTCTTCTTTCTCCACATCTCATGTTTCTTTCTGCACCGCTCTTGCTTCTTTCTGTATTTCTCTTGCTTCTTTCTGCACCTTTCTTTTTCTTTTTGAACCTTACTTTATCTTTCTTTACCTCTCTTGCTTCTTGCTGCACTTCTCTTGCTTCTTTCTTTACTTCTCTTGCTTCTTTCTGCACCTTTTCTCCAATTTCTATAACTTTCTTCCCCCTTCTATGCCTCTTTTACCTCTTTTTGTACTCCTCTTGCTTTTTTCAGCTCCTTTCCTACTCTTGTTGCACATCACTTGCCTTTTTCTGTGATGTTATTCCTATTTCAGCACCTCTCTTCTCTTTTTGCACTTCTCATGCCTCTGTATGCACTACTCTTGCCTCTTTCTGTACCTTCCTTGCCACTTTATGCACCTCTCTTGCCTCTTTCTATTCCTCTCTTACCTCTTTCTGTACTTTTATTGCTTCTTTATGTACCTTTCTTTCTCTTTCTGTACCTCTCTTGCCTCTATCTGCACCTTTCTTTTACTTTCTTCACCTCTCTTACCTCCTTCGGCACCTCTCTTGCTACGTTCTGCACCTCACTTGCTTCTTTCTGAACCCCCTTTACCTCTTTCTGCACCTCTATTGCCTCTTTCTCTGCTTCTCTTGCCTCTTTTTGCACTTGTTTTTTCTTTCCATGCCTTTCTTCCTCTTTCTGCACCTTTCTTCTTCTTTCTGCAGTTATTTTGCTTATTTCTGCACTTTTCTTGCCTCTTTCTGTACTTTTCTTCATTCTTTCTGCCCCCTTCTGCGTCTTTCTGTACCTCTGTTTTGTCTTTGTGTACCACTCCTACTTCTTTCTGCACTCCTCTTGCCTCTTTCAGCACATATGTTCCTTCTTTCTGTACTTCTCTTCTTTCTTTTTGCACCCCTCCTGCTTCTTTCTGTATCTCTCTTGCCGCTTTGTGCAAATATTCTACCTTTTTCTGTACCGCTCTTGCTTCTTTTTGCACCTCTGTGGGTAATTTCTGCACTGCTCTAGCTTCTTAGGCACCTCACTTGCCTCTTTCTGTATTTCTCTTGCTTCTTTCTACACCTCTGTTGCTTCTTTCAGCAATTTTTGTGCCTCTTTCTGTACTTCGCTTCCTTCTTTTTGCACTCCTTTTGCCTCTTTCTGTAACTCTATTGCCTCTTTGTGAATCTCTCTTACCTACTTCTTACCTCCTCTTACTTCTTTTTGCACCTCTCTTGGTAATTTCTGCACTGCTCTTGCTTCTTTCTGCACCTCACTTGCCTCTTTCTGCATTTATCTTGCTTCTTTCTACAACGCTGTTGCTTTTTTCAGCAATTCTTTTGCTACTTTCTGCACTTCTCTTCCTTCTTATAAAACCCCTCTGGCCTCTTTATGTATCTCTCTTGCCTTTTGTGCACCTCTCCTACTTCTTTCTGCAGTCCTCTTGCGTCCTTCTACACCTCTTTTGGTTTATTCTGCACTGCTCTTGCTTCTTTTTGAGCCCCTCTTGCCTCTTTCTACACCCTTGTTTTCTCTTTCTGCACCTTTTTTGCCCCTTTCTGCACCTCTATTGCCTCTTTCTGTACTTCTTTTGCCTGTTTCTGCACTTCTCTTGCCTTTTTCTGCACTTTTCTTGCCTCTTTCTGCAACTCACTCTCTTCTATCTGCACCTTTCGTGCCTCTTTCTGCACCTCATTTACCTCTTTCTGTACCTCACTTGACTCTTGTTGCACCTCACTCTCTGCTTTCTGTACCTCACTTGTCTCTTTTTGCACCTCACTGTCTTCTTTCTCTACCTCATTTGCCTCTTTATGCATTGCTCTTGCCTATTTCTGTACCCCTCTTGCCTCTTTCTGACCTTCACTTGCCTCTTTCTGCACCTCGCATGACTCTTGCTCCACCTCACTCTCTTCTTTCTGCACCACTCTTGCCTCTTTCCGCATGTCGCTCACTTCTTTCTGCACTTGCCTCTTTTGCCTCTTTCTGTACCTCTCTTGCCTCTTTCTACTCCACACTTGCATCTTTCTTCACCTCACTTGCCTATTTCTGCACTTCTATTTCCTCTTTCTGCAATTCTCTTTCCTCTTTCTGTACTCATCTATAGCCTCTTTCTGCAACTCCCTCTCTTCTTTCTGTACCTCTCTTGTCTCCTTCTGCACTTCTTTTGCCTCTTTCTGCACTGCTCTTGCTTCTGAGGCACCTCACTCGCCTCTTTTTGCATTTCTCTTGCTTCTTTCTACACATCTGTTGCTTCTTGCAGCAATTCTTGTGCCTCTTTCTGTACTTCACTTCCTTCTTTTTGCAATCCTCTTGCCTCTTTCTGTAACTCCATTGCCTCTTTGTGAATCTCTCCTACCAATTTCTGCACTCCTCTTGCTTCTTTTTGCACCTCTGTTGGTAATTTCTGCACTGTTCTTGCTTCTTTCTACATTTATCTTTCTTCTTTCTACAACTCTGTTGCTCTCTTAAGCAATTCTTTTGCTTCTTTCTGCACTTCCTTCTTTCTAAACCCCTCCGGCCTCTTTGTGTACCTCTATTGATTTTTGTGCAACTCTACTACCTCTTTCTGTACTCCTCTTGCCTCTTTTTGCACCTTAGTTGGTTTATTCTGCACTGCTCTTGCTTCTTTCCGAACTCCTCTTGCCTCTTTCTGCACCCCTGTTTTACCTTTCTGTACCTTTCTTGCCTCTTTCTGCACCTCTCTTGCCTCTTTCTGTACTTCTTTTGCCTGTTTCTGCACTTTTCTTTCCTCTTTCTGTACCTCTCATGCCTGTTTCTGCAACCTACTTGCCTGTTTCTGTACTTCTCTCTCCTCTTTCTGTACTTCTCTTGCTTCTTTCTGCACCTCACTTGCCTCTTTCTGCACTTCACTTGCCTCTTTCTGCAACTCGCTCTCTTCTTTATGTACCCTACTTGCCTATTTCTGTCCCTCACTCTCTTCTTTCTGTACCTCTCATGCCTCTTTCTGTACCTCACTTACCTTTTTCTGTACCTCACTTGACTCTTGTTGCACCTCACTCTCTGCTTTCTGCACCTCACTTGCCTCTTTCTGCACCTCAATGTCTTCTTTGTGTACCTCATTTGCCTCTTTTTGCACTGTTCTTGCCTATTTCTGCACCTCTCTTGCCTCTTTCTGACCTTCACTTGCCTCTTTCTGCACCTTACATGACTCTTGCTCCACCTCACTCTTTTCTTCCTGCACCACTCTTGCCTCTTTCCGCACCTCACTCTCTTCTTCCTACACTTGCCTCTTTTGCCTCTTTCTGTACCTCTCTTGCCTCTTTCTGCTCCACACTTGCACCTTTCTGCAC
Organism: Lissotriton vulgaris; assembly: GCF_964263255.1. Lineage (NCBI taxonomy): Eukaryota > Metazoa > Chordata > Amphibia > Caudata > Salamandridae > Lissotriton > Lissotriton vulgaris. Next base: position 1,570,622,008 of record NC_141694.1, on the reverse strand, counting down.
TTCACTTGCCTATTTCTGCACTTCTATTTACTCTTTCTGCACTTTTCTTACCTCTTTCTGTACCTCTCTATATCCTCTTTTTGCAACCCCCTCTCTTCTTTCTATACCTTCCTTGCCTCCTTTTGCACTTCATTTGCTTCTTTCTGCACTTCTCTTGCCTCTTTCTACACCTCTCTTGCCTCTTTCTGCTCCTCACTTGCCTCATTCTGTACTTCTCTCGCCTCTTTCTGTACTTCTCTTGCCTCTTTCTACATCTCACTTGCCTCTTTCTTCACTTTGCTTGCCTCTTTCTGCAACTCACTCCCTTATTTATGTGGCCTACTTGCCTATTTCTGCACCTTACTCTCCTCCTTCTGCACCTCTCTTTCCTCTTTCTGCACCTCTCTGGCCTCTTTCTGCACTGCGTTTGCCTCTTTCTGCACTACTCTTGCCTCCTTATGTACCTTTCTTACCTCTTTCTGCACCTCACATGCCTCTTTCTGTACTTCTCTCACCTTTTTCTGCACTTCTCTTGCCTCTTTCTGTACCTCACTTGCCTCTTTCTGCACTTCTTTCACCTCTTTCTGCTCTTCTCATGCCTCTTTCTGTACCTCTCTTGCCTCTTTCTGCACCTCACTTGCCTCTTTCTTTACTTCTCCCACCTCTTTCTGCACTTCTCTTGCCTCCTTCTGTACCTCACTTGCCTCTTTCTGCACTTCTCTTGCCTCTTTCTGCAACTCACTCTCTTCTTTCATTACCTCATTTATTTATTTTATTGATATATTTGCGTTTTATAGAGCGCGAACCAGACCTGTGAGGGTATCAGAGCACTTATTGGATTGTCAAGTGGTATACAATAGATGTAGGAGGGGTGGGTACAGTTGGGATAGAAACAGGTATATATAATATACAAAAAACAAGCAGTCTCAAATCCTGGATATCTTAGGGGTAAAAACAGGTAGATATATTATACAAGAGAACAATTAGTCTCAAATCCTGGTTTGGATGCCCAGAAGTGCTGGGTAGGTATCATACAAAAAAACCATGGGTAATGCCGTAATAGTAGGTGGAACAAGTCGCTGAGGTGATTCTAATGCAAGCGTTAGGGGAAGAATTTGCCCATAAGGAAAGTTTTGGTCTACTTTTTTAAGCGTGCCAAAAACGGAGGTCTTCTGATGGAGGGCGGGAGTGAGTACCAAATTCTTGGAGCTGCCCCAGAGAAGGCCCGATTGCACGTTATTTTTTCACCAGCATGATGGTAGTAGCAAAAGGTCTCTGGCTGACCGGGAGTTTCTGGCTCCTCCTGATATCACGAGTTTCTGGGCGAGAAATGCCAGGGAATTGGAGTATAGAGCCTTGCGAGTGATGCAAGCCAACTTAAGTTGGATTCTGGCCTTGAGAGGAGCCATTTGAGAGTTTTGAGATGGGGCGTGATGTGGTTGGATTTCTTTGAACCTGTTAGAAGTCTGGCTGGGGCGTTGAGGCAGGCTTTCAGTGGGGCCAAAGAGTTCTTGGGTAGACTTGCGATGGTAGAGCAACCATATTCTAGTCTGGAGATGACTAGTGCCTGTTTTGCCATTTTTAGGTCGGTAGTGTTGGGGAAGGTTTTCAGATTTCGTAGGTAGCTCAGATGAAATCTGGCCGTTTTGGCCATCGAATTGATATGGCCATGCCTATTCATGCTGCAGTCTAGGGTAATTCCAAGGGATTTAGCAGAATCAACAATGGTAGGAGGGCAGTTTAATGCTGTGATAGCCTTGATCCATTACTGAACGTCTGGTTTGGTTTTGGGTGGGGAGATTAGTAGAAATTCAGTTGTTTGCGTTACGTTTCAGCTGGTTAAAGGTGGGCCAATGGACAGTCAGCTTCAAGGCCTCATTCAGGGAGAGAATGTCTTCAGGAGAAGAGATTTTTAATATTGATCTGTGTGTCATTGACATACATGTGGTAGGAGATATTGGCAGTGCGTAGGACCTCTCTGAGCCGTTCACGGTAAAGATTGAAAAGCATAGGAGACAGGGTTGATCCTTGAGGGACTCCAACCGTGATCAGGGAGGGAGCGGATAAGTTACAGTTGATTAGGATTCTCTGTGAGCGATTCTAGAGGAAGGACCTAAACCATTCAAGAACAGTGCCATCCAGTCCCATCCTGCATTTGAGACGTTCAATGCGTGTTTTGTAATTAACCGTATCAAAAGCCGATGATAGGTCTAGGAGGATTAGGAGACAGGCTTTCCCTTGGTAAACGCTTGGAAGGCATCATCCACGATGTGCAGGAGGGTGGTTTCAGTGTATTGTCGGGGTCTGAACCCGGATTGGAAGTCATCTAAAAGTTGGAAGTTGGTGATGTGTTGGCTCAACTGCTGTTGCACACATTTCTCCAGAAGTTTAGCTAGGAGTAGTATGTTAGAAATAGGTCTATATTTGCCAGGGAAAGCTAGATCCAGCATAAGTTTTTTTAGTATAGGGATGACTTGGCCTTCTGCAAGAGAGTCAGGTATAGATTCTTGTAGGAGGGATGCGTTCATTATTGCAGTCCAAGAACAGATGATAGCCTGAGAGGCGGCGGCTAGGCAGTTCGAGGAGAGAGGATCATTGAAGTGATTGTTTGGGTTTAAGGAGGATAGAATTTCTGAGACAGAGTGTTTATCATAGACTTTAAAGTTGGACCAGTGCGCTAGGTTTTTGGGTGAAGTCTGGGATGGCAGAGCGGGAAGAAGAGGTAGAGCTGATGTATTTTGGTAGTACGTTGCGAATTCAAGTTAATTTCCTAGGGCAGCGATTTTGTCACAGAAGAAGGAGGGAAATTCCTTGCATGATATTAGAGATTATGGGGTTTCTTTGGAGGTTTTAGCCAGTTTGTTAGATTGATGTTTGACCAAGTCAAAGAGCTTGCGAGGTCTGTTCTTGGCGTTCTCCAGTTCTGTTCTGAAGAATTCTTTTTTTGAGTTGATGATTTTCCTATTGTGGGCATTTCTGGACTGGCGGAGAAGTTTTAGATGGGCTGCTGACGGGTGCTGCTTCCAGTTACGTTCTGTCTGCCAGAGGCATCTCCTTTCATTGTTGAGGGATTTGTTGAACCTGGGGTTCCTGTCTTTGATCTAGGTTCTTTTTAGTTTTAGCGGAGCAAGGTCATCCAGAATGTTGGATATGGTACAGGAATAATGTTCAGTGAGGTTGTTGACTGTAGTCAAATGATGTGAGGGGGAGGTCAGTCTCACAGTGAGCAGCCAGTTTCCTGTGATCAAGGTTCTTGGTGTCTCTAACCCAATGTTTGGGATACACAGGTTGTGGTGACCATGTCTTGTGGGTGCCAGACAGAAGGAAGGTGATAGCGTGGTGGTCAGACCAATCGCATGGGTCTATGGAGATAAGCTTGACCACTGATTCCTTAGCGATGATCCAGTCTAGAGTGGTGCCTTTCAAGTGAGTAGGGAGTGAGCAGGCTTGGGAAGGCCTTGGTCAGCCAAGAAGTCTCTGATGGCGTTGACCTGAGGGTCCTTGGGGTTATTCCAGTGCAAGTTGAAGTTGCCAAGGAAAATGTCATAGGAGTTAGGTGAAGCCTTGGCTGCGATGATTTCCAATAGGCGGTCAGTGAAGGTGTCATTACTGTCTGAGGGTGGTAAACTATGTGCAGTCTGCACAGTTGGGTGGTGTTGTTGCATTTGGAAAGTGCAAGATATTCACCGGAGTCTGTAGGGTCAGCCAGAAGTTCAGCAACAAGGAGGTTAGAGTGGTAGATGCAGGCAATGCCTCCCCTTCTTTCTTTTTGGATTGCCTGTCCAGCCTTATAATGTTGTGATTGGGTGGAACTAAGAGGTCTAGGCAGAGTGATGAGTATTCATTGAGCCTGGGTTCAGTCAAGATTGCTAAGTCTGATTTTTGAGTCAGGATGAGATTGGCGACATCAGAGGCATGCTTTACTGCTGAGCGGCAGTTAGTTAGGAGGATGGATAGAGGAGGGTTGTAATGTGTGTCCAGAGTAGGGGCAGTGATGGGAACTAATGCTAGGTTGCAATTGATCACTACTCTGTTACGGAGGGTAGATAATCTGATGGGGTTGGTTGCAACCATGCAGATAGGGTGTTTGTGGCTCGGATCTGAGGGACATGGGGTTATCAGGGCAGATTTGTAGCTAATGAGGAGTTCTACAACTTCCTCCTCCATGAGGTCTAGAGGGCTAGACATTACTAGGGCAGGTTTGTAAGTGAGGAGGGGGGCCAGAGTTTCCTGGTGGCAAGACTGCTTGCAAAGGCGCAGGTGTCTCAGGGATAGCGGTAATGGGTGCAGGAGGGGCACGGAGATAGGGTGGAGTAGTGATCTGCGAGAGCTTGAATTTTGAGAAGGAGAGTTCGGTGAGGTGCAGGAGGTTCTTTATATCCAGAATGGAGTTGTGGATGCTCATGGTTAGTTCAGTAGCTCTGCGGTGGAGAGTATCAATATCCCTATAAAAGGGATGCTCTTGCAGGCAGTGGGCCAATGATATGGTAGCAATTCTGAGGGGATGGGCTGGTAGCCTAGTAGTGGGTTACGCCAACCAGTGTTGTGAATCTTTTCAGGAGTTTCCATATCCATGTGGGAGGGATGAAAATGTTGTGGGCAGGAGGTAACAGGTTTTGTGATGCTTCTGTTGGCATGGGCTGGTAGCATGGTAGAAGGGCTAGGTCAGCTAGAGTCGAGAGCCCTGGAGGGAGTTTTGAGAACCATGAGAGAGCAAAGAGCTTGCAGGCAGGAGTTCAGTGGTTTAGGCCCGCATTGGTTGGCATGCGCTGGTGGCATGGAAGTTGGGCTGGGTTGACCTGTGTCAAGAGCCCTAGGAAGGGTGGTTTGCGAAAGGCTAGGCACCCTTGGTGGATTGGGCGAGGGATGGTGCGGGGGGAGCGTGGTCAGAGGAGGGTCATGTGCCTCTTTCTGCACTTCTCTTGCCTCATTCTGCACTTCTCTTGCCTCATTCTGTACCTTTCTTGCCCCTTTCTGCAATTCACTTGCCTCTTCCTCTGCTTCTCTAGCCTCTTTCTGCACCTCACTCTCTTCGTTCTTCATCTCTCTTGCCTCTTTCTGTATCTTTACTTGCCTCTTTCTGCACCTTTCTTCTTCTTTCTGTACCTCTTTTGCCTCTATCTGTACCTCACTTGCATCTTTCTGCACTTATCTTGCTCATTCCTGTACCTTTGTTTCTCTTTTTGTACTTCTCTTTCCTCTTTCTGTACATCTTTCTCTTTCTTCACCTCCCTTCATTCTGTACCTCTCTTGCTTCTTGCTCCTGCACCTCTCTCACCTCTTTCTGTACTTTTCTTGCCTCTTTCTGCACCTTTCTTCTTCTTTCTGTACCTCTCTTGCTTCTTTCTACACCTCCCATCCCTCTTTATGTGCCTCCCCTGCCTATTTCTACACTCCACTTGGTCTTTTTGCACCTATCTTGCTATGTTCTGCATCTCTCTTGCTTCTTTTTGCACCTCTCTCACCTCTTTCTGCACTTCATTCTCGTCTTCTGCACTCTCTTGATTTTTTCGGCACTTCTCTTGCCTCTTTCTGTCAAGTCAAGTCAAGTCAAAGAATTTATATAGCGCACTACATACCCAGAGGGTCTCAAGGCGCTTAGGGAGGGGAGGAGGATTATTTGTCAAATATCCACGTTTTAAGTTGCTTTCTGAATGCTAGGTGGTTCTGGGTAAGGCGCAGGTAAGTAGGGAGTGAGTTCCATGTTTTAGCAGCCAGGTAAGAGAAGGATCTGCCTCCCATGGTGGTCTTGTTGATGCGAGGTACAGTGGCGAGGGCTTGGCTGGAAGAACGTAGTTGGCGGGATGGGGTGTAGAAGGACAGTCGTGAGTTGAGGCATTCTGGTCCGATGTCGTAGAGTGATTTGTGTGCGTGGGTTAGCAGTCGGAAAGTGATTCTCTTATTGACGGGTAGCCAGTGGAGGTCTTTTAGGTGACCAGAGATGTGTTCGTTGCGCGGAATGTTTAATATGATCCTGGCTGAGGCGTTTTGGATTCGTTGGAGTTTCTTCTGGAGTTTAGCGGTAGTACCTGCGTAGAGGGTGTTTCCGTAGTCCAGTCGGCTCGTTACCAGAGCATGGGTGATTGTTTTCCTGGTTTCGGTGGGGATCCAGCGAAATGTTTTTTTGAGCATGCGAAGAATGTTGAAGCAGGATGAGGATACGGCGCAGACTTGTCTGTTCATTGAGAGTGAAGAATCCAGGATGACGCCTAGGTTCCGTGCGTGGTCTGTCGGGATGGGTGCTTTTCCAAGGGCTTCCGGCCACCAAGAGTCATCCCATGCAGAGGGGGATGTACCTAATATGAGGACTTCTGTTTTATCTGAGTTCAGTTTCAGGCGGCTGTGTTTCATCCATTCGGCAACTTCTTTTATTCCTTCGTGTAGGTTAGTTTTGGCGGTGCTGGGATCATTGGTGAGAGAAAGGATTAGTTGAGTGTCATCCGCGTAAGAGATGATGTTGAGGTTGTGTTGGCGGGCGATGGTCGCGAGGGGGCTCATGTATACGTTGAAGAGGGTGGGGCTGAGTGAGGATCCTTGTGGTACGCCACAGATGACTTCAGTGGCCTCGGACTTGAATGGTGGAAGGCGGACTCTCTGGGTTCTTCCGGTGAGGAACGAGGTGATCCATTCAAGTGCTTTTCCTTGTATTCCGATGTTATTGAGGCGTTGTAGAAGGGTGCTGTGGCAGACTGTGTCGAATGCTGCAGAGAGGTCGAGGAGGATGAGGGCGACTGTGTCTCCATTGTCCAGTAGAGTTCGAATGTCGTCTGTTGCTGCGATGAGGGCGGTCTCAGTGCTGTGTTTTGCTCGGAAGCCAGATTGTGAGGAGTCGAGGGATTTGTTGGCTTCGAGGAAAGCGGCGAGCTGGTTGTTGACAGCTTTCTCGATTACTTTGGCCGGGAATGGAAGGAGCGAGATGGGGCGGTAATTTTTGAGTTCGGTGGGGTCCGCTGTGGGTTTTTTCAGAAGGGCGGTGAGTTCAGCGTGTTTCCAGCTTTCCGGGAAGGTTGCGGAGTTGAAGGAGCAGTTGATGACATCTCGGAGGTGCGGTGCTATGACGGAGTCTGCTTTGTTGAAGATGTGGTGAGGACATGGGTCTGTGGGGGATCCTGAGTGGATGGAGTTCATCAGGCGGATGGTGTCTTCAGTGGAGATTGGGTTCCAGTCGTTAAGGGTGTTCACGGGGGGAGAATGTTCAGGATATGGTTGGGTGGGTTGGTCTCCGGGTTGGTTGTGGAAGCTGTTGTGGATGTCTGCAATCTTGTTGTGGAAGAATGAGGCTAGGGAGTCGCAGAGGGCTTGAGAGGGGGTGATGTCGTTGGAGTTGGCCGAGGGATTGGAGAATTCCTTGACGATGTTGAAAAGTTCCTTGCTGTTGTAGGCGTTGTTGTCAAGTCGATCCTTGAGTGCTGTTTTCTTGGCCTTTCGGATTAGTTGGTGGTGTGTGCGGGTGGCGTTCTGCACCTCTCCTGCTTCTTTCTGCACCTCTCCTGCTTCTTTCTGTACCTCTCTTGCTTCTTTCTGCACCTCTCTTGCCTCTCTCTACATTTCTCTTGTCTCTTTGTTCACCTCCCTTGCTTCCTTCGGCATCTCTCTTGCTTCTTTTTGCACCTCACTTGCCACTTTCTGCACCTCATGCTCTTCTTTCTGCACCTCACTTGATTCTTTCTTCTTCTGTCTTTCTTCTTCGTTCACATCTCTTCCTTCTTTCTGCACATCACTTGCCTCTTTCTGTACCTCAATTTTTTCTTTCTGCACCTCTCCTGCTAGTTTCTGTACGTCTGTTGCTTCTTTCTGCACTTCTCTTGCTTCTTTCTGCACCTTTCTTCCTCTTTCTATGCCTTTCTTCCTCTTTCTGCACTTCACACTCTTCTTTCTGCGCATCTCTTGCCTCCTTCTGCACCTCTCTTGCTTCTTTCTGCAACTCTCTTGCCTCTTTCTGTACCTCTCTTGCCTCTTTTGTACCTCTCTTTCCTATATATGCAGCTCACTTGCCTCTTTCTGCAGATCACTCTCTTTTTCACCACATCTCATGGCTCTTCCTGTAGCTCTCTTCCATCTTTCTGTAGTTATCTTGCTTCTTTCTGCAACTTTCTTCTACTTTCTGAACCTTTCTTCATCTAACTTTACCTCTCTTGCTTATTTTTGTACTTCTCTTACTTCTTTCTGCACCTCTTTTGCCTGTTATGGAATCTCCTTTACCTCTTTCTGCACCTCTCTTGTCGCTTTCTCCACTTCTTTCACCTCCTTCTGCCCTTGAACTTCTCTTGCTTTTTTCTGTACCTTCACTCCTCTTTTTGCACATCACTTGCCTAGTTCTGTGACTTTATTCCTTTTTCTGCACCTCTCATCTCTTTTTGTACCTCTCATGCCTCTTTATGCACTACTCGTGTCTCTTTCTGTGCCTCCCTTGGCACTTTTGGTACCTTTTTTGCCTCTTTCTGTTCCTCTCTTACCTCTTTCTGCACTTATCTTGCTTCTTTATGTACCTTTCTTTCTCTTTCTGTACCTCTGTTGCATCTTTCTGTCCCTTTCTTTTACTTTCTTCACCTCTCTTACTTATTTCTGCACCTCTCTTGCCACTTTCTGCACCCTACTTGCCTGTTTCTGAATCTCCTTTACCTCTTTCTGCACCTCTTTTGTCTCTTTCTCCACTTCTCTCACCTCTTTCTGCCCTCTCTTGTTTCATTTTGTGCTTTTCTTCTTCTTTCTGTACCCTTCTTCTTCTTTCTGCAGTTCTCTTCCTTCTTTCTGCACCCCTCCTGCGTCTTTCTGTACCTCTGTTGCCTCTTTGTGCACCGCTCCTACCTCTTTCAGCCCCCCTACTGCCCCTTTCTGTATTTCTCTTGCCTCTTTGTGCAACTATTCTACCTTTTTCTGTACCGCTCTTGCTTCTTTTTGCACCTCTTTTGGTAATTTCTGCACTGCTCTTGCTTCTTAGGCACCTCACTTGCCTCTTTCTGTACTTTTCTTATTGTATTTCGATTTAGATACCGTATATAGTTTCCCAATTTACGCTCCTATATAGGCACAATTCACATTGCCCTTATATAGGCATAGAAATCCTACCCTTATTTAGGCATTATCCATGCTAACCAAATACAGGCCTCGCCACCTACATCCGCCCACCCACGTCACAATGAGTTCTTGGAAAACCAAACTATTAAGCCTTTAGGACTTCCCCTTGCTTGGATTATTGATTTCTCCAAGAACTCATTTATTATGCACGAACATCTATTCCTTAGGGTTTCATTCATGATGTTCCTCTGCCCGACTTTTACGTCAATACTTGCATTCCTAAACACCTTCAAGAAAGAAATATACCTTCACTTGCCATGGCAAACCACGGCACGGCTTGGCTGTATACTTGCACGGCTCAACACGGCAAGTTCAAAAGGAAATCAAGTTCCTGCCTGATGCACTGACCAGACGCCGTCATCCTCCGTGCAGAGAATCCATCTCCAGTGTTTCTGACTCCCCTTGCGGGGTGTTAGAGATCAAGACCCGGAAAGAGATTCCAACCTCTCTCATTCTAAGGTATGGAGTGGACTAGAACCTAGAGGGACTTTTGGCAAATCTTGGCAACACCAATCTAAACTATAGCTGAACTAGACTATAGAAAAACAGCAAATACTTCTTACCTCGTACTCCATTTAAGTTAGATACACTGGGGTAGAACTAGCTAGAAGCATCAGATGAGTATTCACATTTTAGCCTGTGTTATGTATGTATGTATATTTATGTATATATGGCATAGCTACAAACCGTGCTATTGCAGTATTATTTTATCTTACTGCTAATGCTGTACGTATTAAACTTCACATTCTGTCTTACGATTGTAGCAGTTCATATCTCTTGCACGAGAAATAAGGCTGTTCAATAACCCCTTTTTATTGAAACGCCCGTCTACCTATTTCTGTGTAAACTCTGCAGAAACGAAGCATGCAGGATTGACTGAGTGAAACTGTTTTTTATTGTTTCCACGATTCTGAGACTGTTCTGCTTCTAAAGGGAAACAAAGGTGTCATGTTTATGTTTATTTTAGACATGTTTTTAGCAATTCATGTGTAGCTCTATTTTAGATATATTTAGCATGTTTAGAATTTAGTAATGTCGTTCATAAGAAACTGGAGTCAATTTAGATACTGTATATAGGTTCCCGATTTACGCCCTTTTATAGGCACAATTCATATTGCCCTTATATAGGCATAGAAATCCTACCCTTATTTAGGCATTATCCATGCTAACCAAATACAGGCATGGCCACCTACATCCGTCCATCCACGACACAACAAGTTTTTGGAAAACCAGACTCTTAACCCTTTTTATTGAAACGCCTGTCTACCTATTTCTGTGTAAACTCTGTAGAAACGAAGCATGCACGATTGACTGAGTGAAACTGTTATCTATTGTTTCCACGATTCTGAGACTAAATTCTAATCCGATTCTAAAATGAAACAAAGTTGTCGTGTTTATGCGGATGTCAGAAACGAATCCCTTCTTGTATATTCAAGAAGTTTCTAGTTGCCTTTGAGTTAGCTGGCACACACAAGTAATTAAGTTTAATGTACTCGATAGAGGCATACCGACCTCAGTCCTATGCCACAACTATAGTGTATATTATTCCAATGCACAGAGCCTATCAGGGATATAGGATATCCACTACATGGCACCCAACGGTTTAGTAAGGCACTAATTTAACGATGGATACTGATGTAACTCAGTCTTGCTTTTCTCAGAGACCCCTACTCATAAAACTCCATAAGACGTCTGGAGTGGGTAGGGATAATATCAGCCATAGCTGAGTAGGACAAAAATCCTATGTATTAGCTGTTTGGTTTGTTCAACGTTAAAGGATACAGTGTTCCAAGATATAGTGCAGCTTATCTTTGTTCCCTTGAAATTTGTTCTGCAACTTTTATTAAACAAGTGTCTAATAACGAGACTAACACCGTGACCGGTGGAGCTGTACCCCACCATGTCGCAGCAGCTTTTGATTATACAGGTTTTGATGAAACCGATGAAAATGCGATAATCATCGCTTCAAATTTAAGGAGAGTCATCACTCTAAAACTTATAAAACATGGCCTATCACCAAGAGGTGGTAGAGCAGTTTTTGTGATAGAGGCACATGAATCTCACCAGACAGAGGTATTCTACTCATGGATAGTATTCCCTGAATCACATCCACTAACTAAAACGTTTCACTTCTACAAAGAAGATGATCCACCTGAGGAATATATTCCTTTCGAGTATGTTGAAATTCCACTCACATGCCAGGAGCATAATCTCTAGGTTTAAAGACGCCCTAAAACATTACAATCATATTGCCAGGCTCGGTCCACTAGGTAGACCAGGAGAAACATGGCAGATTTTAGCCGGCTATACACCTCATCCCGACATAGAAGCAATGTCAGACGTAGAATTACCTAATTAGATACAAAAATTGATAGAATTACACAGGTAAACCACAACTGTTGGATGGTCCCGAGAAGGACTCTAGTAAAAATACTCCTACTTCTTCTAAAAAGAAGTGGGAAAAAAATAAACAATTTTCAAAAGAGAAACGTTCTCAATCCCAAGGTAGGTCTCCTCAAAGGGAGCCTTCTGAAAAGAGGTACAACCTCAAGAATAGGGACAATTTGAGAAAACCTGAGAGGTATCAAGATACTGAAACATGTTCCTCTTGTACCTTTCAGATATTGTCACAGACATCCGAAAGAAGAGGGTGGTCAGATCAGAAAGAAGAACGCGTGAAGTCCAAAGACGATCAACACGTTAAGAAAAACAAACCAAAACCTCAATTCTCCAAAAAGAAGGTAGCTAGTCTGAATATTAGACATGCTGAGAATTCTGAGAACACAACTGAAGAACGGAGAATGGGCTCAGACAGTGCTGGACAGTGCAACAGAAGTAACATTAGCTCGCCGAGACCTGAAGGGACTTCTGGAGACAGTGGACTTGAATGAGGACATTCAAGTTGAAACTGTAGACACCAGGTTTAGTTCTCCACATAGGTTATATGAAATAGAGGGAGACATACCAAGAAAAGTGAGAGAACTCTTTTGGGAGCGACTTTCAAAGGTTATGATATACTTCTAGCAGAACAGGACTAGCCAACAGAATTTGTCAGAGAGGGCCCACGTGGTGAAGACATCATTATGCCAGCCTTCTCCAACCATTTTCAAGTACATTTAAAATATACTTATGCTAGGAACTGGGCAGTGGCCCAAGCCCCAGCATTATACAAAAATCATGTAGGATGGGATGAGGACTCACCTCATCATAAGATCCAGGTAAAAAATCAACCAACTGCACAAAGGCAGTATCCAATTAAGCAAGAAGCTAAAAAACAGATCCAGGAGATCTTAGATCAACTTGAAAACCAAGGGGTGATTGAAGCATGCACCTCATCAATGAACAATTATTTGTTTTCTGTTTCCAAACCAGACAATACATATCATCTAGTATTGGATTACAGACACCTAAACTCATGTTGTAAAACATTTGCAGAGCAAAATGCACACAGTACAGTATTAATAAATTACATTGTACGTAAAAAATATATAACCACATTAGATATTTCTAACGGTTTCTTTTGTCAAAACATAGCACCTGAAAGCAGGTCCTTGACAGCTTTCTCAAATATGGGGACCCAAAAACAATTCTGTTGACTCCCACAAGAGTTCAAGAACAGCCCGGGATTATTCTCAGCAAGAGTAACAGAGTTGCTACAAATTTATGATGATGAGGCATTGTCATAAGTCGATGATATCTATCTGACAGACGAAGACCTGGACAGGCACTTGATCAGGGTGAACACCATTATATTGGGCTTCGCCTCTGAGGGTTATGAATTCAATTTTAAAAAATCAAGAATTGCCCATCTAAATGTCCTTTTCCTAGGATATGAATTATCAAGTGAAGGAAAAAGCCTGGCAGACAACTTTTTAGAAAAGTGTGCGCAGCTCCAACTACCTAAAACGCTGAAAAACTTACAGTCGATTCTAGGTTTCCTGAATTTTGGACGAACATACATTCTAAACTACGCAGAAAGAGTTAAACCTCTCTACGAATTAATCAAACCTGATTTTAAAATCGCACATTGGACACAGGAGCACACATATATCCTGTGTTCACTTGAAGTTAGCAACAAAACACTTACACACATGCGTAAACGTACAAAATTTAGTGATACGAATTATTCCAGGTCAATGCGGATTCACCTACTTAACTTTTAACTGTGAAAAAGGGACAATTGCATACAAATCACATTTGTATACACAAGCAGAAATTAAATTTACATCAACAGAAATAATTCTGACAGCAGTTCAAACCGCTGTAGCAAAAGAAAGAGCCCTAGCACAGGGAAAACGCATTATGGTCGTAACCCCTGTACCAGCCTTAGAGGCAGATACAAAAGCGAGCATTCCGAATGCAAAAGCTTTACATCCAAGATGAATACAATGGGTTAATTCACTTGCTGCAACTGATGTTGAGTATGTTTTTGATCCTTTTTGGAAAACCCAAGCATTCCTGCAATACAAACATGAATGTCCTCTGCCTACTGAAATTCTCCTTTATGACCAGTACGGATTTATAATTTATATTGACGGATCTGCACAACCTGCTACGAAGGGTAAGCAAGCTTACAGTGCAGCATGCTCGATCGTTAAAGGTCGTATGTGCAATGGCAAATTCAGACTTATGGTCACAAAAATGCAATCTCTAGGAGATTGTACAGCTCAGCGAGCTGAACTACAAGCATTTAAAATGGCACTTGAAAATACGGATCGCAAATTCCCCACACTCAAAATGTTCGATTCCTTTTACTGTGTTCAATCTTATACTGAATATTTACAGAATTGGCTTCAAAATGGTTTCAAAGCTGCAAAAGGTGGATCAATAAAGCACAAAATGCTTTGGGAACAAGTAGTTCAGTTGCAAAACGGACTTCAAAACATTCACGTGATAAGCTGAGTCATCAACATGATGGCATTCACATTAAAGGGAATTCATTGGCGATGAAGCCGCGAAGGGGGCTGTGCAACGGCTTCCGTAGCTGCAATCACTCAATCAGAAACAAAAATAGAGAGTAAAATAATACTGGCTGTCAATGCTTCAAGCGAAGGCAGCGGTGCAGTGTTACCTAAAAAGTTTCCACTCAAACACTCATATATAATTGATGCGAAGAACGTTCCGTTTGCTTAAATCCCTGGAGTGGGGGAAAGGGTGATCCCAAACATGGATCAAAGGGCAGCTTTGATTTATGTAGCACATCTGGGAGAGGGTCTGACACATCAGGGGATCTCTAAAACATTTTTAAAACTAAAAGAGATGTACAGGTGGCCAGGAATTAATACACTGCTTCATATCTTCATCAATAACTGCATAGACTGCCATAGAGATTGCAGTACAGAACGCCACCAGACACCTGACTACAACATAGCCAGCCCAGTTCAAACACCATTATTAGACAGCATTAGACCATCTATGTGCAGGCGTCCTCTTGGACAAATGCAATCCCACAAAACACTAAATTAAGGTTCTTATGGATGTGTCCTCAGCACTCGGCTGACGCTCGAACTGTTATAAAAGATTTGCGAGTCTTTATCGACACATACGTAACTGGCACACTACACTCCGACCAGGGTCCTGGGTTTAGCTCTCAAGCTTACAAAGAAGCCATGGCCAGTTTGGGCGTAGCATTGCAGTATTCTTCTCCATTCCATCCTGAGGGAAATTCTGTTGTGGAAAGAAAAAACTGAGAGGTAAAGCAGTCTATAACAGCTAGGGTATTAGGTTTGGGTGATGGATGGGTCAAACATCTTTACGGAGTCCAACGCTCATTTAATATTTTGACAAGAAGTTCTCAAGGGGGTGTCACTCCATATGAGGTCCTATTTGGGACTAGAATGTTGGTACCGGACCTTGACATGAAAGGCACAGTGGTGGAAAATAAGAAATTTTATATCAAAGATCGTTTGGTTGTTTTACAGGACTTAAATGAACTAAGATCAAAACAAAGCATAGTGTTCCTGATGCCAACCAACACTGTGGAAAATCAGGTCATCCTAGCAAGGCCTGTCTGTATCCCAAAGCTTGGGGATCTAGTCAGAGAAAAGATCGCGGACAAGAAGGAATTTGGGCCTTCTTACAGACAACCTACCTGTCCTAGCAATCTACGAATCAAGAACAGTACTTTTGCCACCCCTTGCTGGTAAAAAGGAGAAAAGATTTGTGTCAATCGACCTGATCAAAACACACTATGTGGCCGATGCTAAACAGTAGGCCAAGTGGACTCAGACAATGTAGCAGACGCACTCCCCTACCTACTTTCCAAGAGTTTCAAACTGAGAGACTCATCACCTTTGAAGATTTTGCAGTGAGAAATGAAGGACTAAGCAACACTGCTATGGAACTTATCCCTCTTGAAATCCAAATAACAGTTTGTCCTGATACACCTGTCTACAACAAAGTAACAAGTGATCAACTGGTTCCAGCAATTTCAACAAATCCTAGTGCAATTCCAACCATTGACAGAACGGGAAACATCCTATACAACGCAACTTTTACAACGCACTACCATTACAATGCAACTTTTACAACGCAAGTCATTACAACGAATTGCGCTGGAGGGCGCTCTAGGATAGGGAATAGTTTAATTACTATCCAACACCTTCCCTACTATCCACGGGGACTGGAGTTGGAATAGTAAATTAAACTATTCAATATCCAGCGCCCCCCACCGCAAGACATTGTAACGACTTGCGTTGTAAAAGTTTCGTCGTAATGGCATGCGTTGTGAAAGCATGCGTTGAAGCGTCATACAACTGACAGAACTGCCTCTGGCTATTTCATTAACTTAGATACGTTTTCTGAGGATCCCAGTGAACCTGAAACAATGCCAGCACAAAGAACTTTCAAAGAACAAGCAGCAGACATTTTTCATCATCTGAAAACGACTTATCTGGTTTTACCATGGATTGAACTATGGATTGTTATGGGAATATTCTTCTTTCTACTTTGTCTAGTTCAGGTAATAACACTGGGTATGGATATACATTGAAGATATATTCAAATGGCACAGCAAGTAAAGAGTGAACTTCTTCTCCAGTCACACAAATCATCCCATTGTGAAGCAAGTAACTTGTCAACAGTGAACCTCACAGCCGTCCCTATACCAGATGGTATATTTTGGGACAAAAACGAATATTAAATTTTTTGCCCATCTGAACTTTTGAAGATTCCACACTTATTTAACATTTCATTAGGTGTGTTTATTACCTCTAGTACCTTTTCTGATGATTGGGACTTCGAGACTGGTAATAACATGATGTCTGATCTAGAAATGTCTGCAGTATTCACAAATTATGAAAATTTAGAAGGTACATCAGACTATGAACAAATGCATTGCTATCATCACTATGGTCATCAGTTCTTGTATACAACTGCATCACCTAGAAATATATTTTTGTATAACCAATGGGAACATTGTCCTACACCTCCAAAGGGTAGCTCAAAAAGTTTTGCAATGACATTTCCATATTTTTCAGGGTACAACCTGAACAAGACAGGAACAAAAAATATTGTAACCAATGCAAAACAGATTTATTCTGCAGCCTTTATTGCCCAACTGTCTAGACAAGGTTTCGACTTTTAGAAAGAGAACTTCAAGACAAAATCTGTCTGAGGTAAAAAGCCTTATGTAGAGCCTGTATCATCCTTGAGCAAATTGTGTTTTTGAATGACACTGTCCAACAAACGTCTTGCCTTGGGTTAGCCAAGAACAAAGACACACAGTGTACCAGGAAGACTCTGAAATTGGCCTTCATTTTTCAAAACAAAAGACTTAACTTGGAACTTTTTCCTATGGTTATTTTTTTTTTCTTCAAATTTAAATTTTTCTTTTTGGCAAAGTAATCTGCTTGTAGGAGAACTATTCCAAGAGAACAGAATTCTTTGAAACACTTTCAGAGAAATTATGTCACTTTTCAATAACAATTGTTTTATGTAACTTGACATGAAATGGTTTCGTTCTTTTTTCTTCTGTATTTACGAGCCATTTCATCATGTGTCATCATGTGTTTATATGTGTATGTTCATTAGTTTAGCATTCACTGTAAATATATGCTTGGAATAAAACATTGCTTTATTTGGACAGCACCAATGCATTTTTATGCATAGCAACAATTTTAATGCATTTTTACAATGTATTTTAGACATGTTTTTAGCAATTCATGTGTAGCTCTATTTTAGATATATTTAGCATGTTTAGAATTTAGTAATGTCGTTCATAAGAAACTGGAGTCAATTTAGATACTGTATATAGGTTCCCGATTTACGCCCTTTTATAGGCACAATTCATATTGCCCTTATATAGGCATAGAAATCCTACCCTTATTTAGGCATTATCCATGCTAACCAAATACAGGCATGGCCACCTACATCCGTCCATCCACGACACAACAAGTTTTTGGAAAACCAGACTCTTAACCCTTTTTATTGAAACGCCTGCCTACCTATTTCTGTGTAAACTCTGTAGAAACGAAGCATGCACGATTGACTGAGTGAAACTGTTATCTATTGTTTCCACGATTCTGAGACTAAATTCTAATCCGATTCTAAAATGAAACAAAGTTGTCATGTTTATGCGGATGTCAGAAACTAATCCCTTCTTGTATATTCGAGAAGCTTCTAGTGACCTCTGAGTTAGCTGGCACGCACAAGTAATTTAGTTTAATGTACTCGATAGAGGCATACTGACCTCAGTCCTATGCCACAACTATAGTGTACATTATTTCAATGCCCAGAGCCTATCAGGGATATAGGAACTACACTACACTCTTGCTTCTTTCTACACCTCTATTGCTTCTTTTAGCAATTCTTTCGCCCCTGTCTGTACTTCTCTTCCTTCTCTTTTCACCACTCCTGCCTGTTTCTGTACCTCTATTGCCTCTTTATGAATCTCTCCTACATATTTCTGCACTCCTATTGCTTCTTTTTGCACCTCTGTTGGTTCTTTCTGCACTGCTCTTGCTTCTTTCTGTACCTCACTTGCCTCTTTCTGCACCTCTCTTGCCTCTTTCTGCACCACTGTTCCTTCTTTCTGCACCTTTCCTGCCTATTTCTGCATCTCTCTTGCCTCTTTCTGTACCTCTGTTGGTTCTTTTTGTACTGCTCTTGCTCTATCTGTACCCTTCGCACCTCTTTCAGCACCTTTGTTGCTTCTTTTTGCACTTTTTTCCTTTTTTTGTACCCCCTGCCTCTTTCTGTACCTCTCCTACCATTTCTTACACCACTTGCCTCTTTTTGCACCTCTGTTGGTTCTTTCTGCACTGCTCTTGCTTCTTTCTGCACCTCACTCGCCTTTCTCTGCACCCCTCCTGCTTCTTTCTGCAACTCTGTTGCCTCTTTGTGCACCTCTCTTGCCTCTTTTTGCACTTCACTTGCTTCTTTCTGTACTTCTCTTGCCTCTTTCTGCACCTCTGACTTAGAGGTAGTTTTTATCCCCCTGCCCCATTATGTACTAGGGCTTTACAGGGGAGGTCATGCCAATCACAGGGGTAAACCAACCCATAGTGTACCTTAGTGTTTGTAGGTGTTTTAACTGTATTCTAAGTGTTTTCACTGGCTCTAAGCCTAATAAGTGAGAGTCAGTTACCACCAGTCAGCAAAGAGTTGGGGGCACTGGATGACTTTGCAGCAAGGCCTCTTTCTGCACCTCTGCTGGTTCTTTCTGCATATCTCTTGCTTCATTCTGTGCCATTCGTAATCTTTCTAGATTTCTTTTGCCTCTTTCTGCATTTATCTTGCTTCTTTCTGTGTTTTCTTCCTCTTTCTGCACATGTTCTACCTCTGTAGTCATAGTTTGAAATTAGCATTTAAAAAACCTTTGAAATTCACTGAAAAAGCCTTAGGTTTCAGTGATGTTTTAGTTAGGAATTAGCATTTAAAAATCCTTAAATATTCACTGAAGAAAACATAGGTTTGAGAGACTTTATGGTTAGAAATTAGCATTTAAAGTAATCTTTGAAAGTAGGCTTGGATCTCTCATCGGATCTCTGCAATATTAACCGTGTCACATAGAATGTGAAGGGGAAGTCAGCAGCGCAGTGCAGAGGGCGGTGCCGCCCTAATATCTTTCAGGGTCATCTCAAGCTGTGCATGGTCCAAGATGGATATATCGGCAATGCTCACTGACTCAAGGGTCCAGATAAGAGAGTGTGATAAAAAGAAATAGTCAATGCATGAATACGAGTGGTGGACATGGGAGAAAAAAGATTCGTCTTGTCCATCAGTGGATTTATAGCGCAATGCAGCTACCAAGCCCTGGGTAGTAATGTCCCTCTTCAATGCTAACAACATTGCCCCCATGCCCACAAAGGAGTTCACACTACGATCTAGCTCAGGGTCCCATACCAGGTTAAAGTACCCCCAATGAGCATCTGTCCGTCTTCTTGTGAGGCTAGGTCCACAAGGTTTCTAAGACATAGGTCCTGTGAGTGGTTGGGGGTGTAGATATTGATCAAGGTCAGGGGTCTGGTGTTGACCTGAGATTTGATTTGGAGATAGCATCCCTCCCTGCCAAGTATCACCTGCAAATTGAGAACTGTCTTGAGGAGAATGAGTTATTAGGATATGCCTTACGTTGTGTGTCTGAGTGTAAGAGGTGCATTTCTTGCAGGGAGATAATATCTGGATCTTGCAACAAGAGGTATCGCCAGACCTGCCTGCGCTTATTGGGGCCACTGAGAACTTTCACATTAAGTGAGATAATTCTAACCTGTGTCATGATTATTCGTGTGGGGCACGACAAAGAGCTGTGGGCCAATTCTTGCCCAATCAGAGGGAGCCCCTCTGCCCGCAGGAGTAACAATAGTAGAAAGGCTGCAATGTGTTTGATTCGACTTCTTCAGAAGAATGCAGTGTAACACGCCCTCCCATGGTGAGGAAACGTAGCATGAAAGAGTTACATTGAACAACAAACCCAGGGAACCCAGAGGCAGAATAGAAAGGAAAGGAAAGGGTAAACAACAATAACAAATACAATATGGCCAACAGGGCCACAGAGAACCATTTAAGTCCTGGAAAGTTCCATTGCTGGGAACTAGGTCCATTTTGAGGAAGCCACCCCCTATTGGGACAGGTTGAATGGGGGAGAAAGTATTTTTTCAAAAACCTGGCCTCCGGTCCCGTCAATCAGCCATAGAACACAGGAGAAGGAGAGTCCTCTGTGGGACCAGGGAGAGCGTTGAGCCAGTTCCAGGCATGAATCGCTTTAGGGATAGAGAGGTGAAGGTAGAAGAGGAGCACTCAAGGTAAGCTTAGTCCCTTTCAGAGGATAGCACTGTCCTGTCAGGCACAGGTATTGTGCCATGTAAATCTCATGTCTGCATGTCGGAGCGAAAAGGCCACCATGGCAGGCGCCCGGGGTCAGCTGGAGCACGTTAGTGGGCGCATTTGTAGTCACTGTGAATGTGGGAGGGGTGCGACAGAGGCTGGAGGAGAATGAGTGGAAGATTGAGTGTCGTTCATGGAGCGCAAGTGCTGTATGATGTCTTGTTTCGCATGGAAGGTCAATTTTTCCCTGGCCTGGGACTTGTGTCTTGAGCATGGTACAGTTGTCCACTCTGGACATATAGAGTCCCTGGGCCGAGAGTGGTCCAGGTTCAGTCTGGTAGGGTGAGAATCTGTAGTGATATGGAGCAGTTGCTTAGCCTCCTTTAGTGATCGAATTGATCTGCATTTGCCTTCCCAAGTAAAGATCAAGGCATCGGTATTTATTGTGAAGCTCTCGCAGCCTATCAGTGACTGGTTTGAAGTCCTCATAATATCAAAGTGTCACAGAGGAGAGGTCCTAGAAAATTTGAATGCAATGTTTGTTGTAGGTCAGCTCCACCTTGTCCCTGACAGCACGTAGGATTGCCTCTTTCCCCATAAAGAAGTGCACCTGGGTGAGATGTCCGGCATAAGATCTGGGCCGCCCGCGGGCCGTGACCTGATATACTCTGTTTAGAGCAGGTGGAGAGGCATCGCCATCTCCTCTGACTGCCTGGAATATGCCCACTGTGTACGTCATAATGTCTGACACCTCCATGCCCCTCGGGACCCACCTAATGCACATGTTGTTCTTCCTAATCCTGTTTTCCAGGTCTTCCTGCTTTATTGAAGCTTTATATGTTGCTCCTATAGGGTGTTCATCCTATGCTATAGGTCCTCCTGGTTCTCTGTCTGTGGATCCAGGGTACGTTCACGTTTGTCAACCCTGCCACTAATTTTTACCACATTGCGCCTGAGGTCGTGGATCAAGCTTTAAATTTTGACTTAAGCAAGCCAATCTCTACCTTTATTTCCTGTAGAAATTTAGACATGAAGGTCTGCATGAGAAGATTCAAAGCTGGTTTGCCAGGGGAGGGGGTCAGCAGGTGGTGTGGCCACATGGATGGGACAGTAGCGTCTCTAGAGGAAGCAGCAGGAGTCTCCTTTCTGACTTGGGTACAGGGCATGTTCCCCGGGGGGGGGCCACCCCACAGAGACTCTAGTGGAGGGTGGCAAGGGCTGGGGCAGGTGCTACCGCTCTACGATTGGGTCTCAAGGGGACAATAGATCTAATGTCTCAAGGGACCAATGAGCAGGGAGGGTCATCACTACTCCAGAGTCATCCCCTTTCAGAAGCAAAATGTCTTCTTGGGGCACAAAGAGGCAGTCCAAAGGTAGATCCCAGCGTCACTCCAGGGATCAGAGTGGGGAGCAGGGTGGGTGAGAGACCCCACAGAAAGGTCCATGCCTGGGCCAAAAGATGGGCTAGTACACTAAAAGCACCTTTAGAGAGAAGCTGAGCAGCCAGATCCTTTGGTTACGTGGGGGTGAAAGTGGGAGACAGGCCTCAAATTGGTCTCTCCGGTATGTGTATGTGGGCTCTAGAGAGGCCGGTCTCTCCACTGAGGCCAAAGGGCTGAGCAGCAATCCTCCACCAACATCCAGAGTGTAACACAGCCGATCACCCCAACCCCTCTCGAGGAGGCCCTTGCCATCAGCCAAACTACTGGAATTCCTCAACAAAGCACAGGCCAGAGTTGGCTGCCAAGCCAGCGCAGGATAGCTCAAATGCAAAACGGCCGGCTGCTACCACTTTTACAGCAGGTGCAGAGACGGGAAAGAAGCCAAAGCAATCTCCCCAAGGGGTGAACAATCCTGGTTAGGCCCGGTCTTCTGGAATGGCTTGCAGGCCTGAGCAGCAGACGTCCACACACTCAGGCACTCAGGGGGGGAGAAAGACCTGCTGCCAAATAGCACAGCCGATCACCCCCCCAGCTCTGCAGGGCCGACACCGCAAACAGGTGCAGAGATGTGTGCCAATGAAAGGTCTCACCTCAGTGTTAGTCTCATCTGGTTACAAAGGCAGCCTCAGATGCAGAATAGGTGAGCCACCAGCAGGTCCCACCTGGGAAGGAGCACTCCTCAATGCTAGCATGCTCAGGGGATGAGTAGACTCACCGCTGCTCCCCCGCCTTGCTCCTCATATAGGCCCAGGCACCACAAGAGAAGCTGCAGTACAGGCTGCCCTCCAGGGCCTACGCAGGCGAGCAACAGGGCGTCTGATGCTAAGTCCTCTTTGCCCAGTTCAGCAGGCAATATCCCGCCAGGTTCAGGAGGAAAGCACCAAGCACTTGAGAGGCCAGGCGGCCTAGATGACTGTCAGGCAACAGGCCTCCAGAATGGCACTGTAAGGTCCAGTCAGGTTGGGCACATCTGCACCCCGGGAAGGCAGCAGCAATGAGGGCCTTGCCTGAGCCCAAGCCCAGGCAGGTGTCACGGCCATTGCAGGGTGCCAAGAGCTGGTCAGGAATCAGCCCCCGGCGACTCAGAGCAGGGCCGGCTCTAGGCATGTGCAAGCTGTGCACCTGCACAGGGCCACCAAACCCCAGGGGCCACCACGCCAATATATATCCTTAATATATTAATCCTCTGAGGATGGATACATATTTGCGTGGTGGCCCCTGGCAGGGATTTGGCGGCCTCTGGCTCTGTTCCACTTCTAAACTTCCTGACCCCCTCCCCTCTTTACTGGACTGCGCGCTCCGCCCCGCCCGGACCCCCTCATCCGGGCCCCCTACCTATGCTCCCTGCCCAGGGCCACCATGAGCCTAGAGCCGGCCCTGCTCAGAGCCTCTGCTTTGCCGGGTCCCAAGATGGCAGGCCCAACTGCATCAGATCCTTGGGCTTCGATGTTTAAGTTGGGCAACTCACCCTCGGGGTCCCAATCACCTGCAAAGGGCAGCAAGCGATAAGCAGTGGGCCGGCGCAGGATCCGCCATCAACTCCCGGGTCCCGATGCCACCAGATAAGTATGTGCCGGCTGCAGGAGAGCTGAGACATCGCACGCAAGACCAACTCCCTCGGCAGCACAGCCACACCCCCACTGCCTTTATTTTGATTCGCCTTTTGTAAAGTAGTAGACCACTCTTTTCAAACAGTCCTTCATGTGGATTTTTCTTTACTGTACAGGCAACAATGATAAAGCCCACATTTTAGCCAAAGATTGTCAACTTCATGCTGGGCTTGCAACCTCCCAACAGCAGTCACCAGTTCTGCACCTTAAAGGTTAAATATGGACGGCACCAGAGAATGTTATAAATTGTGCATGGAAAAGAATGTCATTACTTCACAAAGAGATCTTGTCTCATAAGTACAGGTTGTTAGGTGTATGATTTTGCTTCAGGGTTTTAAAGTTTGCTTGTTTAAAGAGTGGTTTGAGAAGGGTGGTTATATTAATTTCTTTCAACTTTTAATAAAAAGGCATTTTTATGTTTCATAAAAAGAGAATTCAGTTGAAGTGTTGATTTGTTTTTATGTAAAAAGGTATAAGGCTGAAAGAGTAAATCGCGGATGAGTTAGATAACATCAGGGGTTGTCAGGGCGACGGTCCACAGGGTGTGAAGGGGTGTGGAAAAGAGGGACTGAAATTAATATGCTTTAATTAAATAAACATGTTTTCAGCTGATGCCTAGGAGTCGAATACATCCTCAATTAAATCAACTATCCATAAGTATCTAATTGAGGTGGAAATAAATAGCGGCAGAGTGGTGTCAATGCACTGTTCAAGTGGCACACTAGGGCCAGAGAAGTGAAACTACGTCATACTCTACTAAGAAAAACCTTGGGCCCAAGTAATGGCCCCTTAATTACAGCAGCAGAAAATAGCACAAAGCATGATTGGCACTGAGAAAAGTGAATGTTTTCAGAAACAAATTACTTTGTAATGCTTGTCTTTGTAAGTCTGTGCCTAGTTTTAATGAGCTTCAATGCTTTGTTTGTAATAAAATAAGTGCTGTGGACAAAACTTTAACTCCATCAGGCATGTGCATATGCCATGATGCAGGTGGCCATTTTTAATTTACTAATTTGAAATGGCAGGCAGCCATGTTAAAAGAGTGAATTAAAATAAAAAAAGTAGTACAAAATGTCAGAACCTCTTTCAGAGAGCTGCAGGGCAACCATGGGGATTAATGTATTTTGCTCCAGATGTCCCGGGTCCCAACCTATTATGAGTCCTAAGAAACTGGGCCAAGCACCCCTTTATCACGGGATTCTCTGAAGTAACATCAGTTGATCAGTCCAAAGGCTTCTCAGCGGGGAGGGTAGATGCAGGGGGATAAACACAGGCTCACATCTCAGTATACTTTCAATAGCATCAATAAATGATAGCCCAGTCAAATACTTGCTTTTTTAAACGATCCATTGCAACTGGGCCAGGATTCCCTTCAGCACAGGATTCCCAGAGGTACTATGAGTTGAGCAGTGCAAGGCTTCTCGGTTGGGGGCGTAAATAGAGAGGGGTAAACACAGGCTCCCAACTCAGTACATTTTTATTAGCATCAATTAATGATTGTCCGGTTAAATACTTGCTTCCATTTAAAAAGTGAGTATTTATATACAAACACAAAGTGAAATATGGCACACCAAATTCATACACGTCAAGTCAGTACTCTAGTATTTTATAGACAGATTCCTGACTCCCACATCCCTCTCTCTATTGGTAGTGGTTATTCACCACTCCCAATAGGCAACATTCAGGTTAGGCCCCACTAGAGGTTGGAGTTTTAGGAGTCCCATTCTGGCTCCTTCAAAGTCAAAAGTGGTGCAGTTCCCACGACGCTAAGAGGCAGAAAACTTTTTTTGGGGCCCATCAGCCATGGGATCAGTCTTACCTGCCGGGGTTGCTCTACCTGAGTTCCCTTGTGGCCTAAAAATATTCGAAATCTATTCACCTCATCTATTATATGATCCAGCTCAATTTATGAATTAGATGTGAATATAGTGATTTTATCAGCATATGCTGTGATTTTAAGTTTACAATAACTGGAGATCATTGGCTGTATTTCATCATTCTGCTTCAAGAATGGCAAATATTGCTCCAAAAGAGCTAATAAGAGAGGGCATAACAGTCACCCCTGCCGGGTGTCACAATGGATCTCAATTCAATTCAATTCAATAATCTTTATTTCGTTGCAATAGCATCATAAAAAATACACAATTAAAATCATTTCATTACAATTTATAATTTTCTAAAATACAAAGTAGGTAAGGGAAATCGACTTGATATCACATGGTAATTAGAGCTCTTTTCGTCCCGGTATACATCACCTTGTTTATGTGAAATTTCATAACAATCTTATAATTATGGTTTGGAATCATCACACGTTAAATAAATATACTATTAAAATATAAGCAACCTTTATACATGATAAAAAGTGATTAAAAAGGTAACCACCAAGGCATAATTTTATGTAAATTGATACTTGTATAGCGCACTACTCACCCGCAAGGGTCTCAAGGCGCTTGTACGAATACCGCTGTGGAACCCGTCCTGGCTTTCCCTGTGAGGCGTCCACTCCTGGGCACCCCCAGAGTGAAGGCCAGGCATCCTTAGCGTTGTGGGGGCCGTTGTGGAGATTAAGCAAGCTATTGTCCAGAGTTGCAGAGTGGGACTCCATGATTGGAATAGGCACCGAGGCTAGAATTATCAGGTCCGTGGAATTTTGAGCCCAAGACCCACCGAGGCGGGGAATTGAACCCTGGTCCCGGGCCAGACCTCTGCATCAGGGTCTGCCACTCTAATCATTGAGCCACACTTCTCCAAAACGTATACACTACGAAATTTCAAAAAGTAATACATGGTTGGTGTACTTCACAATGTAGTTTAGGTACCTTGCCATCCTACGCATTTTGGCATGTTTAATGAGCATGAGAAATATAAAAATTAAACCTTAAGGTTTAACCCCTTCGCTGCGGGGCTAATTTCCCCACAGCGCGGGGGGAGGGGGGCCGCGCGCGGCGCCGCTGTGCTCATGACGAGCCCAGGCTCGTCATGCAGCACGGTGCTCGTGTGCTGGTGACGAGCCTGGGCTCATCATGACCACGCCCGCGCAATGGAACGCTCAGCACAGCGGGGAAATTAGCCCCGCGTGTGAGCGTTCCACGGCTCATGACGAGCCTAGGCTCGTCACCAGCACACGAGCACCGTGCTGCATGACGAGCCTAGGCTCGTCATCAGCACGGAAGGGGTTAAAGATGTAGACCCGACTTTATGCTAATAAAGTTAGCAGCGAGAAGAAATCTACTAAGACCGAACACAATTACCTGACTAGTGTCAGTTTTCAAAATTCTGCCGGCCTCCTTGTAGGAGTTTGAGCCAATGTTGCGACAAAGTGGCACTATCCACTTTTTCCTTGGTATTACATAACTGCAGCAAAAAAATAGAATATGTAGGACATCTTCCCTTGCGTTATTAGTACATAAAGTGCATAGATCACTGTTTGACTTCACCCAACTTTTTTCAAATTCTTTAGTTCTTAATGTTCCATATCTATATTTTATATACAAGCTTTTTGCTAAAGGCGGCTGGATCTCATCCAGAAAGGTTTCAAAAAGTGCCAAATCTTTGATCAATAAAAAAAATTCAGTTAAGGGACCATGAGTTTTTATATACGCAGAATCATAGCTCATGTACGACCAGAATGACAGTTTGACAATTTTCCTTGAGCACGCCTTCATAGCCTCTGGGTCACTCCAGAAATGGGATAATCCTATTTTGGCTAGCCAGGATCTTACATGCTTAAACCAATAGATTTTGCTACTGCTGTCGAGATCCATGACTTCTTTCAACCCTTCCTTATAATCAGACAGTTCGGGAGTTATCCACAATCTGACCCACAGCAATAACGGTCCTAATATCGCATGTTGGTCCGTGCGTTTAATGTTTATGTCCAAGAAAAGGGGTGTCAACGGGGTGCTAGCAGGCAGTTGTAACAATCCCCTAAAAAACTTATTCTCAAAAGTTTCAAATGTCTTTCTACATACTGGTCCCCATAGTTCTGCTCCATATAGCACTGCTGATTGAACCTTGTACCTAAAAAGCTCTAGAGCTGGAGTTACTGCCTTATTCAAGCATTTATTGTGTCTTTTCAAATTTGGGAAACAATTTTGTTTAAACACTATTTTTGTCTTTTCTAACTGTGGTCTCCATGCTAATGATGAGTTTATTAACACACCTAAATAAGTAAAATTCTGCTCATGATCTAATTTTTGGCCGTTTAACATTCGATTATTTCTAAAACTTTTATGCAGGCTCAGAGCCATATATTTGGTTTTTTTAATATTAATTTCTAGACCTTTAGAAATGCAGTACGACTGGAACCTTTTTAATAGGTTCTCGAGACCCCGTGGTGTTTGCGAAATAAGAATAGTGTTGTCCGCAAACAGGAGGGACGAAATCCGTTCACCTACCAATCTAGGCAAGTCATTATCGCACCTCTCCATGTAAGACAGGATATCATTAACAAACAGGGAAAATAGGGTGGGGGCCAATACACACCCCTGTCGTACTCCCCTTTTTATCGGAATTGGTTGTGTTAGTTCCCCGTTTGGGTCCCACCTAACCTTGGCATAGTTCTCTTTGTGTAAACCCATGACTAGTTTTAATAGGTCCATTGGGAGTCCCTGATTTTTCAATGATTCCCACAAAAGTTCTCGAGGGATAAGGTCAAATGCTGCTCGTAAATCAACAAATGCCACGTACAGGTGACTATTTCGGAGAATGACGTATTTCCAATACAAGCAGCATAGCCTTAGAACCTGGTCTATGGTTCCTATTTTAGCTCTGAACACAGCTTGATATTTTGTTAAAACTGATTCTTCTTCCAACCATGTATTAATACGATTTAATATATGCCTGGCATAGATTTTGTGGGTTATATCTAAAAGACTTATAGGGCGATAGTTATCAGGATCGCTTCTATCGCCCTTTTTAAAAATAATGATAATTTCCGCACCATTCCATGTATCCGGGATTGATTCACCGGCCGCGACTGCATTACACAAATGGTTTAGAAATGGTGCCCAAACATCCAGTTTATGCTTTAAAAGGTCACCTGGTATTTTGTCAAGTCCAGGGGCCTTCCCTTGTTTGACAGAATTAATAGCTAGTTTTGTTTCCTGTAGGTTAAACGTTATTTGTAAGGGTTCAACATCTACAGGCGACAGAGCGTGCTCTTCCTGCACTATTTCTATGGGCTGTTGGGCCGCGTAAAGGTTCGTAAAATGGTCAATCCACGTAACCTCGTCAAGAAAGACCTCTCTAGAGCCCTTCTCCCTTTTGTTTCCCTTGGCCACTGGTCCTTTGTTTTAGCTGCCGACAACATACTGGACCAAAGCTCTTCATCCCAGGAACACTTTGCATTTGCCAATGCCTTATTATATAGTTTCCTTTTTTCCTTAACTACTAGTGCACTTTTGGCTTTGACTGCTTCAATCAATGAAGTTTTTGCAATACGGCATTCTTTGCTAAACCATGGCTTTCCTATAAGCAATGCATCAACAATGCCTGACCCTTTTTTTTGCCTTTTTGTCATTAGTTCTAATAGTTTATTGAAAAAGACTTTATGCAATTTTAACAATTGACTAAATTCACATTCAAGGGGATTATAAGTGTCAAAAGTTTCTGCAAGTGAGCTATAGATATTTGCCAGTAACTCCTCTTTTTCTAGGATGTATGCCCATTTAACAGACCGTCGGTTATTACTAAGTATATTATTATCTAGAATAGCTAGTTGTTCTCCCTCTTTAACTTCCTGCCCCTTTAATAGGCTCTGTAAGAAGCTGGTTTCAAGGGGACGATGATCGCTATCAAGTCTATTCTTAACCATCAGGTCTTTTGTATATGGCCATAAATCCGACGAAACAATGACATAGTCTATTTTACTTTGACAGGTACGCCTAAAAAAAGTGGGAGCTTTAGGGCTGTCAGATGGCAGGTGCCCATTACATGCCCTCAAGCTGTGGCTTGTAAGTACCCTTGTAATCTGGAGAGCTAGGATAGTCCCAGCAACCAACCCATTACTAGCTAGAGACGGTATTCCATTAGCAACATCTTCTTCTTCGTACAATTTTTGCATGCCTACAATGGGTTCAAAATTACAATTCATATCCCCACAAATAATTACACTTGCTTCCAAACCCAAAGTGTCTAGAATTATCTTTAGTTTGTAAATACAAGATGATTCCTTGTGAGATGGGCATGGTCTATTATATACATTAAGAAGATTATTCACCCTTTTGTCATCAGTGGTCATTTCCAAACCAAGTAGATCTAAAGAGTCAGCGTTTAGTTTTTTTAAACCAATATTAAGAGATACGCTGACCCATATTAACAAACCTCCTGAGGCACGACCTCTAATTGATGGGACAACCTCTAGCTGGTAGGTTCTAAATCCAGCTGTGTGCAAGGGTTTTGTGGCCCATGTTTCCTGTAATACACATATGTCAAAGGAGTTTATGTAATTGTTCCAGTCAGGATCCCTTATTTTTGCACTCACTCCTGCTACATTCCATGATATAATTTTAACTAGCGATTCCCCAATCTTTAAATTGCTACTACTTGGTGGTAAGGTTTGGGTTGGGCTTCTAACTACCCCTGTCAGAATAATGTCATCTTCACCCACCACTGATTGGTCTATACCATCTATTCCTATCGTTGGTACTATAACCTTTTCAGCTTCTATTGGATAGCTTGTGGGCTGCTCTGAGATGCCAATGAACAACATTCGATCCATTACCTGATCTATACAGGAACATGATACCTCTTGATATCTCTGATTCCCTCTCCTTTAAAATTAGGTACCCTTTTGCATTTTAATACCTGATGCCCATCTTCTGAACCTGGTGACAGTGAGGGTACAAGGGGGAGGGTATCTTGCAGTCAGTCAATTGACTCTAAGCAATTAAAGCGATTGTGAGTAGGGATGGAATCCAACTTTAGGGATGGCATTAACCATCCCCCGGTTGGAGGCCCCCTTCTCTTACGCTGCACCGTCGTCCAATCATCTGCCCATGAAGAGAAATGGCCTGGTGGATAGAAATAGGTTAGTTGGAAGGGGTGAACGGTGGTGCCTAGACTGGGGTACCTCCAATTGCAGATGTAATTCACAACTCTAGGGTTATCAAAATTAATCAAAACACAATCCCCCTTTATATTTTTTGCCAAATGTCCTACCCAGGGTACCCGCCGAGTAGTAAGAATTCTACCCATCATGTGTGGGGGCAGTGGTCTATTTACATCCAGCCAGTGGACAACCCTGTTCCACAAGGTGGTAGAGGTTTCCACCTCTTGCTTGCCCAGCTCCGGCACTCCAGGCAATTTGTCCTAGTGAGGATCGTCTTGCAATAGCCAATTCCCAGGAAACCCGTCGCTCCATGATGGAAATACTTTCATCTACAAGGGAATTCATCCTTTTCATGAATTGGTCCATTGCTCCTATGAATACAACAGTGTTGGCTCTTCCCTTGACCTCCTTAGGTGGCATTGTTCGTAAACGAGTAAACAGTATCCCCAAGATATATTAAAATCCACAGTACTCACAAGACAGGGTGTGGGTTGTCAGTGGGGTAGCCCGTCCCAGCCTCTTCCGGACTTGAACGGGCTTAAACGGGCCCGCCCTTGGCCCGGGCTTCGCCCGGCTCGTCCCGCGTTGCGCGTCCAGATGAAGATTTAAAGCACCTGGGGCAGGGCGGTGCAGGAAGGAGTGTCTATGCCCCTGAGCCTTCTGGGCTTGGTAGTCCGCCCTTCCAGGAGATAGCACCAGAGTCAGAACAAACGAGCGTTTCCCGCGGAGCGGGAAACGCGAGAAGTGAAGTGGTGGGGGGTGCGGGTTCACCTCCGTATCGTAGCTCCTGTTTTCCGCTGCTGCAAAGCCTCCCACTGCAAAGAGTGTCTCACCCGCGTTGCGCGTCCAGGTGAAGATTTAAAGCACCTGGGGCAGGGCGGTGCAGGAAGGAGTGTCTATGCCCCTGAGCCTTCTGGGCTTGGTAGTCCGCCCTTCCAGGAGATAGCACCAAAGTCAGAACAAACGAGCGTTTCCCGAGGAGCAGGAAACGCGAGAAGTGAAGAGGTGGGGGGGTGCGGGTTCACCTCCATATCGTAGCTCCCGTTTTCCGCTGCTGCGAAGCCTCCCGCTGCAAAGAGAGTCTCAATGGATCTCAAAAGGTATTAAATATATTATAAGGTGAGCCAGTTCAAGAATAGATGCCCTTGTATTCATCATGCTGTGATACACAGAGTGGTTAGCTGAATCAATACTGGGGTTACAAGGACAGAAAGGACATCCAGGTGGCTGAAAACAAGTTCATGCATTAGCTCCTGGTAGTCCTGCCCACCACCCCGTCATTTATTTTACATGAAGAACTAGGGGTGAAGTACATTTTGGATCTGATAGTGGTAGCCCTCCTGCTACGTTGGCTGAGAGTATGGTCTTGCCCCACTACTAATCTAAATAAAGTCATAGTCACTGATGACGTAGCGCTGGAAGGTGCTATGCACATCCCTTGGTTAAAATATGTAATGGAACTGACAAAATGGCTTGGCTGCCCCGACCTGTCCATGAGCTTTAAACCCTTGGGTAAAGAAGCTGTCAGAATTATTAAACAACAGTTCCTGGACAAACCCCAGGGGCACAGGGAGGAGAAGGAGTTAGCGAAGCCCACTGTTAGAAGGTATGTCACATTGTCCCTGAGCAAACAAGTTAAACCGTATTTACTTGTCATCAGTAATGCTTTTCATCACTTTGTGCTGATTAGATTTCTACTGCATTTGGTCCCTTCGCTTCTGGCCTTTCCCCAAAGATTTACAAAACCTATGGCCATATTTTCAAGAAAGGACAATACATTATTGTCGCTTTTATCGGCAGGAAACTGCCTCTAAAGCGGCGATAATCGGCTTGAAAATATGCCCTTGTGAATTCCCTTAGAAGCCCAGGTTCTGGTGTGAACCTGGGCTTCTATGGGAATTCACAAGACAAGACATTCCAGCAAAGGAATTCTAGCCAAACAATTGCAGAAAACCACCATCTTTGAATGAGCCATTTCATGCAACAGACCCAATTCCATACGTACAGCAAATAATATCCAATCATAGAGTGACCATTGATCATTCTGACATATTTCTTCCCTCAACTCAACCACTGCAGCCTTTGCAAAATTTCTTATTGATGACTTCTTATCATGCCCACCTTCCTCAGATCCCCCCGTGTCTGCCAAAAGGAATCATCCCCACCCCATGGCTGTCGATGGCCATGACAGGCCTCAAGACTTCTGCCGCAAGCCCGCCACCCATAAACCAACCACACACAGGGCTGCTAATATAAGCGAGAGAAAAGAGAGAGAAAGCAAGTTAAAAAAAGGACATTTGGCGTCACATAAAAAATATAAGAGTGAAAAAAATGAATTTAATATTTGTACCCAAGCAATAACTTTACTGAAGACCCAGCCACAGAGAGACAAAACTTAAAAACATCATGCCTATTTCAAAACTGGAACATCAAAAGACAAATATACAATACAGTTCCCTGTAGATTGTTAAGAAAATGCACAGCATCTTGCTCTATATAACACATATGTATCCGTTCATCTTTAATGATCTTTAGCCTGGCAGGTTCCTGTAAAAATACTAGAGCCTTCATGATTGAGGCAGCTTGGTTATGGAACGAACTCCCAATTACCCTGAGACAGTCAGACGTGGCTCTTCCGAAAAGAGTATTTATTTATTTATTGAATTTATATTGCGCTCAGCTACCCGCAATGGGTTTCCCGGCGCCAGGGACAGACTGAAGAAGAAAACAAGCAGGTGCAAAGGAAAAGATCAGAACAAGGGAACTCAAAACAGAAAGGTCTTCAATTTTTTGCGAAAAGCCAAACGATTTGTTTCTGTTTTTAGCGCCAGTGGGAGAGCATTCCACATCTTTGGACCAAGATATGCGAATGAGCGGCCTCCCATTTTTGCCAATCGGATTCTCGGAATCACGAGATTGCCATAGTTAGATGACCTAAGGGAACGGCCAGGTAGATATGGCTGGGCAAGGTTGTGGAGGTAGATGGGGGCAGAGCCCTGACGGATCTTGAACAGGAAGCACAAGGTTTTAAAGATCACACGATCTGAAATTTTTAACCAATGTAGGTCACGCAAAGCTTGCATTGCGGATGTTCTCCGTGGGACATTGCGCAAGAGGCGAGCGGCTGAGTTCTGTACCACTTGAAGTTTATTAGTTGTTGCTTTATCCGCTCCTAGATAAAGCACATTGCCATAGTCGATGCAAGACATCCCAAGGGCCTGTACGACGGTTCTTCGAGTGGGCTCAGGCAACATCCATATGATCTTCTGCAACCAGCGTAAGGTGTTAAAACAGATTGCAGCGACCTTGGTTACCTGCTGCCTCATCGAAAGTTTATCGTCGATCAGGAAACCGAGGTTACGAGCAACAGGCACAGGGGTAGGCAGCGGGCCCATATCACAGGGCCAGTGTCTAGAGCCCCATAGATCTTTATGCTTGCCTAGTATAATAACCTCGGTCTTGTCTCCGTTGAGCTTCAGCAGATGGGTTTGCATCCAAGCTGCAACACAAGATAGGCCAACTTTAAGGGCAGAAATTTCCTGAACCCTGCTGCTAGTAAGAGAAAACACAATCTGCGTGTCGTCTGCATATGAATATATGGACAGACCGGCGTCCTCTACGATGGAAGCAAGAGGTCTGATGTAAATATTGAACAACAAAGGGCTCAATATAGACCCTTGAGGGACGTAGAGTGTGATTAAAACAATACACTGGCCATGTAGCTGTGGACCACAGTCACACTTTCTTCCAGCACTAAGTGCTTGTAATAGAGTGCCAGGACAACCACAATACACGGCTGGGATACCCGTGGGGTGACAAAGCTCTTTATAATTGACCTAAATAAATAAATGTAAAAAATAAATAAGGGGGTAGTCCTATTCCACGGCCCTCTGTTTCTATCAACGGTATGCTTGAAAGAGTTGTTGGAATTGTCTCAAATGAAATAGAACTAACAGAGGGAAGATTGTCACTGGATTTTGAAAAGCACTAATCCCACTGGTTGATGGTGAAAACATAATCTGTAAACTAAATCCAAGGACGTGGTTGGCCTACAGTCTAATTCACCCTGAACAAAATCCATATTTGAAAGAGGCACGAATAATAAGTCCAATCATAGTCATCCTTTGATGCCACCAATGGATCCCACCCCTGTTATATGTTAAATCCAAAAAGAGTCCTGAGCAAGCCAGTGACTGTAAAATAGAAACAACCCAGTCGAACTTTAACTAATAATAATCACGTTCTTTCCTGGGTGCATTCTGCACCTGCCTCTCAGTAGCAACCTCAACCATCTTCTCACACTCAACTCTTGGGTTGTCAGGCCAAGGTGAGGTTCCGTGACAATTGTAAGTGGTGTTTTCGACTCGCACGAATATGGTCGAGTCTGGTATCTATGAACCGCAAATGACGAGTTTAGTGGGTGTACGCAGTTTCGCTGTGCTAACCTAAACCGTTCGTCTGTTACGTGGGTTTTTCTATATGTACCCACGGGTTCCATCTTAGATACGGCATCCGTTTTGTCTCTTGCCCTCAAGTAGCCAGCGAACGGACGTTGTCCGCTTCGCGACCCTGGGACTCCCAAGATATTTGGGGAAGACACATGTCCTTTGTAAGTGTCTTTATGACGAGGGGGATGATACTGTAAGGCAGATGGCCCCGCTCGAGGCTCATCTCGCCGTGTCGGTTTATTGTCTCAGCCGTGCATCTCATTAGGCACGTCCCTTTGATGCCTGTAGCTCGTGTTTCCCGATACCTCCCCTTTTACACCCTTTCCAATCTCCCCACTGTTTCCATCTTCCTCTGCACCTGTCCTTGTTCCTTCTTCGATCTGTTTTACTGCTGATTGGAATGTACTAATGGTGGGAAGATGGGTTTTTACAGTTGGGAACCGCCAAATGTTTCCGCACTTATGTTCCGGACCTTGTATGTATCAAAGTGACCAAAGCGACCCCTCTGGGGGATAATCCTGGGAACCGAGTCGTAAACCTTTGTGTACTAAGTGAACCTATGGGAGAATTCTGTATAAAAGGAGCGATCCACAGAACCAATTTGAAGCAGTCTCCCCGAACTACACTTGTTGTACTTCCTGTGACTTCTGTGTTTCCCTGCAGCAAATAAACCTTGAATCTTTGACGCCGAAGGAAGTGTCCCGTGTCTCTGTGATTTGTACGCCGGAGCAGGTTACCCACGAAGGTTTCAGGTGTTGTCCCCTGGCACCGCTGGGTCTTTAATAACCCAGTCCTTCAGTTGGCGCCCAGCGTGGGGCTGCATCAGTGGTACCGGTCCAAGCCGACGATCGTGAGGAACTTCGTGTGAAATCTCTGAGGGAAGGTGCACTCCGCTTCATCGATCCTGTTGTCGAAACAAGTGGCCCGAAGACTTTTCCCGCGAAGATTCCCGCCTCCTGACGGCTGCGACGGACTGCTGCCCTGACTGTAGACCTGTTTTGGCGCCTGGCGTAGACCTTGGTATAGCGAGACGATTGACGGGCCTTCCTGGTGACGCCATCGATCTTTGAGTTAAGTATTTGTGGGTCGCTCCCAGAGTTCTTGGTTGTGGTTGCTTAGTTGTTCCATGGTTCCATTGCATTTGTGGTTCTTGGTACTTTGTTGTGATATTTGACGACTGCAGCCGCCAAAAACCGAGGGTTTTTGCTCTTTGCAGGGACTTGGTAAATCCCATAACACTTGACGTTTGTGAAACTCGGCTAGTGTGCAAGATGCCTGGTCGCAGTACTTTGTTTAGTTGTTTCAGACGTTGTGGTACGGATTCCCGACTGGAGGACTCGTGTCCGATACCTCCGGTCGGAACTCCGACTTATGAACTGTACAGCAAACACGGGCTAGGCCAGATTACTTTTAATGATTATTGGATTCGTTATACTAAGAAGGACGGTGTCCTTAGTTGGCCACCTCATGGTAGCTTTGAGACCCCGATCTTAGATAATCTGGAGGCTAAATTGTTCGAGAAAAAGTCATGTTTGATGCCTTTCGGTTGTGGCGTAAAGAAGCCCGACAGAAAGAAATCAGACAGACTAAACGTAATCAGAGAGATGGTGTTGCTGCCATTGTAAAGAAAGCAGAGCAATTTCAGCGTGATAAGGAGGTTAAGGAAAAGGAAGTGTTTGATAGGCTACAGCGCATGACTATAGATAAATGCTATCCTGCTTTGCCTACGGAGTCGGAAAAGAAGGAAGAAATAGTTGAGGATCCTCTAATGTCCTATCTTATGAAGTCGCCACCTCCGTATGTACAGGGTGCCGCAGCTCCTGTGGTTCCCCCTGTACCTGCTCCTCCACCTCTTCCTCAGCCTGTTCCTCAACCTGCACCCGTTCTTCTGACTGTTCCTGCTCCTTTGCCTGTTGCTATCCCTACTGCTCCTCCGCTTCCACATACTCCTGCTCCCGCTACTGCTCCCGCTCTGTTAACTCCTGCTGTTGCTTCTGTCCCTACTCCTTCGCTTGTTAGTCCTGTGTGCTATACTTCTCCCTCTACTCGTAGTCGTACTTCTCCTCTTGCGGCTAGCTTCTTTCATTCTCTCGGACCTGTTCTTGGGTCCGCTGGTTCAGATGGTCCTCAGAGACGTAGTCAGCTTCCTGGTAACAGGGAACGCGCTTCGCTATATAACATGGCGATGGGTTGGATGACACATCCTCTTAGAAATCCACCACGGGTTGTACTTGATACGTTTTGTCAATTCAATATACCAACCCAAAGATTCGTGTTCGAAGAAATGTGTAAGGTCCTTCGTGATCAGATATCGGCTGATGCACCTGACGAGGTGCTGACAGCTTTGTCTGATCTACAGCTTCAGTTTTCGAATGGACTGATAGTGGATACCAACGTTCGACGTGCTGTTGAGCGGTTGCTATCTTTCCGTCCCACTCCCATACCTCAAGCCTTGTTTGTTGAGGATGTTGAAAGACAGTCAGATGAGTCTGGCCAGTTTCCTATGCGTGAGGTTCCACCAGTGTGGATGCCAGGTAATCCTGCAGCCCAACCTCCGATCTTGCAGTTCTTTCAGAGAGTCTGCATACATCTCCCTTGGAAACGATCAGAAGTTTTACAGGTGAAGCAATCTTTGCCTGATTCTCGCAAAAATCCTGCAGGGTATTATAAAGAATTATCGCAGCTCGTAGACGCTACGGTAATGAATCTTGCCGATATTGACATGCTCTTTGGTAATGTTGTACCGCAACCGGTGTGGGCTAAGATTCGTCAGGAAAATCATCCGAATGAATTAGGTGGTGATTGGGCTGCCATTATAGCGGCAGATGGTCGACAAACTGGTGGTGCTAAACCCGAGCAGTTGATTGCTGCTCTTCCTCAAAGAATAATCACGCTAATGAAAACTCTTATGCCAGCTATGAGGGTGAATTGGGACAAATTGTCAGCTTGTAGACAGAAGAAGGACGAGAGTGTCTCCGACTTCTTTACGAGGTTCGAGGAGGCATTCATCAACCATAGTGGTCAGGATATGGGCACTGAGGGTGGTCAACGGTTGTTCGTGGATAAATTCGTCTCTAACTTATTGCCCGATTTGAGCAATAAATTGAAGAATTCAGAAAGTGCGTGGGCCGTTTCTACCTCAGCTCAGATATTGGCCACAGCACAATATTATGAGAATAGAGAGAAAGAAGAGAACGACCGTGCTGATAAAAAGACGAAAGAGCTTAAAACTAAAGTATTGTTACAGCAAGCGTATCCTCCGCGTTCGAATCAGAATGCTTCGCAACAAAATAGATCACAGTCGCAATCGAATCGATCACAATCTCGAAGTGACTCCTCTTCCCAAAGATCTTCGTTAGGGTACAACCAATGTGCCTATTGTAGACAGGAGGGTCATTTAAAATTCAATTGTCCTGTTCTAAACGATTGCAATAGTGGTAACTCATCTAGAGGGGGTCGTGGTGGTTCTCAGCAGACATCACTCGGTAGGGGTCGTGGTGCTCAGAATGACCGTTCAGATAACTCATCAACTTCTAATAACTGTTTTGATCAACGTGGATCATCGCAAGGACGATCTGCGCAGTACAATGTAGACGATTATTACGTCGATCAGGGAACTGACGACAGTAATTACTAGGACAGCCATAGACAAGGAGAGGGAGTGGTATCAGTTCCGGTTGATCAGAGAGGGCCTTACGTCGCAGTTGCTACATCGGGCGTCGTTGAGCCTTTTCTGTTGGACACTGGTGCAGCGAAAAGTTCTATTATGCATTTGAAACTCCCTGGCGCACCTTTGTCTGGCTTAACAAATGTTTCCGTTGGATTCTCTGGCGCCCCCGTTAGCAATCCAGTTTCGCGCCCTTTGCCCCTTACAATTGGGCCTCGTGAGCTGCAAGCTCCGTTGATTTTGACTACTGGTTGTGGTGAAAATCTTTTGGGCCTGGATTTGCTTAAACGTTTGTATGCAACTTTGTATTGTTCTCCTGCGGGTGTAAAGCTTACGTTGGGAGAGAGGGTTGTCTCTCCTATGTACTTGTCTCTCGATAAGCTTCCACCGGAATTGAGTTCTCTTCCTGCATCTTTGTGGGCAACAGGTCCCAATGATGTGGGCCTGCTTGACATCTCACCCCATATTGTTCAGCTGAAATCTAATGTGCGATTGCCACGTATTCCCCAGTATCGTATCTCTCTTGATGGTGAACGAGCACTGTTAGCGATCATCTACGATCTGATCGAGAAAGACGTTATTGAGGAAACGCGGGGAAACGTGTGCAACAGCCCTGTGCTGCCCATTCTTAAACGTACTGATCCTTCGAAACCACCTGTTTATCATTTTGTTATCGATTTACGGGAGGTAAATAAAATTGTGATTCCTCAGTTCCCCGTTGTGCCTGACATCACGGCACTACTGACTCTGATTCCTGCTTCTGCATCTTGGTTTTCGGTGATTGATTTGAAGAATGCGTTCTTCAGCATCCCGATCGCAGAAGAGAGCAGAGACCTTTTCGGTTTCTCTCTTGGTGGACGCAGCTTCCGGTTTAAACGCGCTCCTCAGGGTTACTGTGAAAGTCCATCGATTTACAGTCAAGCCTTGAAGGGTCAACTGGATGCGTTTATGTTGCCGGCTGGTGCGGCCTTAATCCAATACGTCGACGACTTATTGGTAGCTGCAGATACTCAGGACATTTGCAAAATTGCTACGGTGTTGTTGCTGCAACATCTCTGCGATTTACATCACAAGGTGTCACCTTCTAAACTCCAATATTGTTGTCAAGAAGTAACCTATTTAGGTCACTTATTGTCAAAGGAGGGAAGGCGGTTGACCCCAGAGAGAATTGCAGCGATTGCGCGAATGGCTGTGCCAACAACCCAAAGAGATGTGCGTGCCTTTCTAGGTATCACGTCGTACTGCAGGCAATGGATTCCAAATTTTTCATTGCTAGCGAAACCATTGGTGGCTCTTACGTGCAAGGATGTTTCAACTCCTTTACCATGGACGGAAGAATGTCAGAAAAGTTTTTCTGAATTGCGTGATTCATTGTGTTCGGCTCCTGTGTTAGGTACTCCTGATTACAGTAAACCGTTCACATTATATGTTCACGAGAGGGAAGGTTGTGCGTTGAGCGTCTTAACGCAACCTTTTGGTGGTAAGCAACGTCCATGTGCATATTTTTCCTCGACCTTGGACCCGGTAGCTAGAGCATTGCCGAGTTGTTTGAGAGCAACAGCGGCAGCTGCGGTGTCCATCCGACAATCAGCAGGATTGGTCATGGATAATTTGCTTACGGTGATGGTTCCGCATGCAGTCGATACTCTTTTGAATCGAACGAAAACCCAGCACTTGACGAGTGCGAGATTGTCTGGGTACGAGCTGACGTTGTTGGCAAGTCATATTCAGATAAAACGTTGCAATGTTCTGAATCCGGCGACTTTGTTACCAATTAGTTCAGAGTCAGATGAAATAACAGAACACGACTGTTATTTGCGAACAGAAGAGGAAACAAAAGGTCGAGTGGACCTTAAAAACACTCCTTTGGAAGATCCAGATGGAACGCTGTATGTGGATGGTTCATGTTTTAAATTGCCGAATGGCGATGTGACTACTGCGTATGCTGTCGTAACATTGAATACTGTTGTTGAGGCTGCGAGATTAAATCAGAATTCTGCCCAAGCTGCAGAACTGATCGCTCTCACTAGAGCGTGTGTGTTAGCAAAAGGGAAACGTGTGAATGTGTTTACCGACAGCCAATATGCGTTTGGTGTCGCCCATAGCTTTGGACGGTTGTGGAGAGAGAGAGGTTTTCTGACATCGCATGGTACGAAGATTCAGCATGGCCAGCTTGTGAATGATCTTTTGGATGCACTTACGTTGCCTAAGCAGGTAGCGATTGTTAAATGTAGTGCGCATCGTAAGGTGACGGATGATGTTTGTCGTGGTAATGCGTTTGCGGATGAGACTGCTAAGGAGACTGCCCGGAACCTTAGCACTCGAATGTATGTGACGAGTTCGGTTAGGTGGCCTGCAGAGTCGAGTATGTGTGAAGACACTATTGAGAGTGTGAAAGCAATTCAGAGTGAGGCCACCGAGACTGAAAAGACGAAGTGGAAAGAAAGTACGGGAAAGTTGGATGCGAATGGTTGTTGGATTGATTTGTCAGAACAGAAGAGGTGGATGTCGCCGGATGCGTATGTGCTGGCTGTTGTGACAATGGCACATGGGTTAGCACATATTAGCGTGAAAGGTATCTGTAAGTTGTTGTCTCCTGTGTGGAAGAATGATGGTATCACGAAATGTGCTGAACGCTTGGTTAAGAACTGTATGGTATGTATGTTGTACAATCCTGGTAAGGGAACCCCAACTCCTCCTGGTAGTTTTGCTCCCCCTTCATGTCCCTTTGAGGTGATCCAACTAGACTTCATCCATATGGAGAGATGCAATAACTTGAAGTACGTTTTAGTTGTGGTTTGCGCATTCTCCCGATGGATCGAAGCCTACCCTCTTAAGGACAACACTGCTTTGTCAACTGCGAAAATCCTACTGAAGGAATATTTTCCTCGGTACGGAATGCCTCGGATTGTATGGTCGGATAACGGAAGTGAGTTTGTGGGGAGTGTGATGAAGAGTGTGTGTAAGGGCCTTGGAATTAATCAAAAATTCCATAGCGCCAATCATCCCCAGTCAGCTGGTTTGGTTGAAGGGTATAACGGCACCCTTAAACTGAAGCTGGCGAAGATTCAGGCTACGACTGGTCTCTCGTGGCCTGACGCCTTACCCTTAGCTTTACTGTCAACGAGGGCAACCGTACACTCCCGAGTAGGGCTCAGTCCCTATGAAATAGTGTTCGGTCGTCCTGCAAATGTTTGGGGGGTCCCTAGGCCGGGTGTGTTCCGTGATCTTGAGTACCCAATGTTGATTGATTATCTTCATGACTTGACTGCTAAACTGAGGTTAATTCACCAACAGGTTTACGAAGCATTGCCGACGCAGACGGAGGGTCCAGGCCACCAGCTCCAGCCCGGAGACTGGGTGGTGACGCGCAATTTTACGCGCAAGAAGAATTTGGAGCCCAGATTCACTGGACCCTACCAGGTCCTCCTTGCCACGAGAACTGCTGTTCGTCTAGAGGGTCGGAAAAACTGGGTGCATGCCACCCATACGAAGAAAGTCCCTATCCCGTTGCCGGCAGACTCGTGGGTGAGGAGAGGCATTGCATCAACTGAATCCGAAGGATTGCCGGCGTTTGTACCTTTCAGCGACGCACAACCTGTCGGAGAATCCTCAGTGCAGCAGAAAGACACTGTTGAACATTCGTCATCAAAAGACTCAAGACCAGAACATTCAACTGATCAACAGGACGCTGTCTCTTCAACGGATCCTTTGTTTGACGAACAGACACGTCCTGGGAAAACTCGATACTTTTTGCGATCCAGCACCAAAGACTAATAAAAGATCCTGTTCTGTCCCTTGATAACTGCATTATCCCGTTTTCCACGATCAGTTTGAACATTCGTATCATTGTAATTATTTTTGTATATATACATTGAGTTTCGTTCCTCATATTTTTGCTTCCACAGCTGAAAGACATTTTGCATATAACTGTAAATAAAGGCCGTAGGGCCGCGCGTGTACTTCCTTCTGGTTAGTAGGTCTTGACACTAGGTTGAAGACCGTCGGTTCCTGGGAACTCCTAGGGATTGACTACTGCTACACAGAACGAAGTGCGTCAAGAAACGTTGCGGACGGTCGTAGGGGATGGCGTTTTCAAAGCTGATGGATTTGGAAGAAGCTCAGGCGCAAAGGTTCAAGCTACAACAACTTAGTCGTACCAAATGTTTTATGTTCCAAATATTCGTATTGCTTTTGACTGTGTCTGCATTATTGGCGGGTGGGGTGTATTACATGATGTCTTGTTTCTTATCTTCTGCCATCCTACTCCTACTCCCGACCCTAAACTTACCACTGTTGCATCTCCCCATTCTTTCCACATCTTACCCGAACACGAGCAGGCTAGACGTGCAGAATTCCGCAACAATTCCTTTATTCAGCTCCTTCACCAGCACCAGTTAGTGGTTAACACTACTAATTGTTGGGTGTGTGGGTTGATGCCACATACTACGGATAAGGGAATTCCATATCTGGTGTTACCGTATAGTTCCCAGGGGTCCGCTCGAGCATTTCAAACAATGTTTCGAAGCGCACTAGATTCTTACCCCAATCGAGAGCCACGTTCTCCCTACTTTGGCCCTGGCTCGTATCACAAGCCTTTGTCTATAGCGATAGAAGACTTAGATAGAGATATCTATGAGCCGTCGCTCATTCCAGTGGAAGAGGTAAAAGCCTATAGGGTCCTGAGTAAGGTTGAGTATAGTGTGCTCACGAGTGATAAACAGCTTAAAAGTTTGCCTCGGATATGGGTCGTACCCCACATTGGTAATTTTTGTCTAATGGGTCGTGGCCGAAGACCGAAAGCCCGACTTGGAGAGAGTGCTTGCACTGAAAATTACATGCTGCCGATGATCTCGTCCCCTGTGTTTCTGGCTGCCAAGGGTACCTACTTTGTCTGTCATGATCGTGCGTATGCATGGTTGCCCTCTGACTTCATGGGCTCATGTTTTATCGCAAACTTGTTGCCTCCGACGTTCACTGTAGATGCAGATTATCACAAGACTAGAGTTGTGAGAGGCGTAATTAGCGAAGAGGATACTGCCGGTCAAGAGGCAGGAGACTTTTTCAAGGGTTTCCTCCCGTTTTGGGGACCTATGGTTAATAGTAGGAACCTGAGACAGTTGACTCGAGTAGTAGAATCGACAGCTAATATTACTGCCAGTGCCCTTGGTAATATCACCACAGAACTTCAGGCGGATAGACTTATGACGTTACAAAACCGTATGGTTTTAGACGTGATCTTAGCATATCGAGGTGGGGTATGTAAGGTGATCCATTCGAGCTGCTGTATTTTCATTCCTGATAACGCTCCGACTGTCTATCAAGCCATCTCAAAGTTGCATAAGATCTCTGAATCCATACACGTGGATGTAGGGGATTGGACGCTACTTGGGTGGTTTTGGGGCCTGATGTCGACTTGGGGTTGGAAGATTCTGATGATTATCGGAATTGTTGTGGCGTTCCTGTTCACGTGTTGCCTTTGTGTGCAGTGTGGTCCTGCCTTATGTGGCCTCTGTGCTACAACGTGTATGAGACAGCCGCCTGTTACCAATGGAACTCGGTTGGACAGAGCTATGCTACAGCAACATCTAGATGGTCTGATGAATATCGAGTATGATTCCGACTAGTGCTTGCCTACATGAGGGCAAAAGGAGCGTCTGAGGTTCCGTGACAATTGTAAGTGGTGTTTTCGACTCGCACGAATATGGTCGAGTCTGGTATCTATGAACCGCAAATGACGAGTTTAGTGGGTGTACGCAGTTTCGCTGTGCTAACCTAAACCGTTCGTCTGTTACGTGAGTTTTTCTATCTGTACCCACGGGTTCCATCTTAGAT
Source organism: Lissotriton vulgaris (assembly GCF_964263255.1). NCBI lineage: Eukaryota > Metazoa > Chordata > Amphibia > Caudata > Salamandridae > Lissotriton > Lissotriton vulgaris. The sequence continues at coordinate 1,570,577,633 of NC_141694.1, read as the reverse complement.
ACGGCATCCATTTTGTCTCTTGCCCTCAAGTAGCCAGCGAACGGACGTTGTCCGCTTCGCGACCCTGGGACTCCCAAGATATTTGCGGAAGACACATGTCCTTTGTAAGTGTCTTTATGACGAGGGGGATGATACTGTAAGGCAGATGGCCCCGCTCGAGGCTCATCTCGCCGTGTCGGTTTATTGTCTCAGCCGTGCATCTCATTAGGCACGTCCCTTTGATGCCTGTAGCTCGTGTTTCCCGATACCTCCCCTTTTACACCCTTTCCAATCTCCCCACTGTTTCCATCTTCCTCTGCACCTGTCCTTGTTCCTTCTTCGATCTGTTTTACTGCTGATTGGAATGTACTAATGGTGGGAAGATGGGTTTTTAAAGTTGGGAACCGCCAAATGTTTCCGCACTTATGTTCCGGACCTTGTATGTATCAAAGTGACCAAAGCGACCCCTCTGGGGGATAATCCTGGGAACCGAGTCGTAAACCTTTGTGTACTATGTGAACCTATGGGAGAATTCTGTATAAAAGGAGCGATCCACAGAACCAATTTGAAGCAGTCTCCCCGAACTACACTCGTTGTACTTCCTGTGACTTCTGTGTTTCCCTGCAGCAAATAAACCTGGAATCTTTGACGCCGAAGGAAGTGTCCCGTGTCTCTGTGATTTGTACGCCGGAGCAGGTTACCCACGAAGGTTTCAGGTGTTGTCCCCTGGCACCGCTGGGTCTTTAATAACCCAGTCCTTCAAAGGAAGGTTCATCTTTTGTTCCCTTTCTTCTCAAAACTTTCTGTGCCAGATTTAGCAATAATGCTAATAACTATGTAGGAAACACAATACAACGTGGACCGAAAAGCTATACAAACATGTACAGTACCATAGATGAATATTATTAAAAATTCATGTTTTATTATTCAATAATTCATATACAAAAGGAGAAAAGGGAGCAATTGTTGTGTATACATATATATGCACATTCATAAATTGATAAGACCACATAGGTTAAATCAATCTCTTATTGAGACCATTGTCCAATGATACAATCCTGTCTATGCAGTATAGTTACTAATCTATACATCCATCATTTTATCAGTACAGTGTCAATAGTCCTATATCACATTCATATATTTCATATTTACAATGAATGTCCAACAGACTTTCTGCGCCAGATTTAGCAATATCCTTGATGAAAATCATAGGCCACTGGTGGAGCGATTGGATAGTCTTGAAAAATGTTTGGGTGTTGCTTACATTTTTAACTCACCAACGGATACTAATAGGGGAACTGGGCAATTTAATCACAACTCCATTCTGCAATCCCTCCCCAGTGGGATTCTCCCTCACTAGGCTGCAGCTGTATCTTTTATTTCAAGTGTTGAATTAACTGGCATAGCTGATTAGATTAGGGGCAACAAAGACTAGTTCAGTCTGCAAAGCAGATTACTGCAGGAAATGGTGTAAAAATAATCGCTGTGATCGCTATGCAGAGGGAATTAATGTCCAGTAACAACGTTGATGCATGATCTAAAATTCTTCCTGACCAAAAAATCGTATGTTGACCTAGGGGCGCCACATGTTATATGCCTAAAGAGGATTCATTGGACTTGCCTGCTGCAGCCTGCCACTATGTGTTAGATTTAGCCTGTGTGCCACCTTCGAGGGACTCCCAAAGCAAAACCTGGGTGGAGCTATGCATTAAATGTGTCGACTGGCTTAGCAAACATTAAGGTGCAGTTGAACTTTAATGGTGCGGAGGGTAGGGTCGGTTGGCCGATCAAATAAAGGCATTGAGGATGACTGCATTGTTGTTAATTTTCGCCGACTAATGAGGTTGCGAAATGCATTCAAACAGCAAGAGTCAATAAGTGGTATCAGTTCTATAATTTGTCGTCTCCCACTTGGCTATTTCTGCAAACATATAGTTTGAAGAATCCCATCCTACTCACCAATTTTTGTACTGGGAAGAGGATTTCCTTCCTAGAAGGCCTTGATGGCCTAGACTGAATGAGGTTTAATCTATAGACAGGGTAGGATTAGTAACCAGCACTGTGCTATGAATGTTTCCTCCCAATGTCCTGTCTAGTTTGGGCATAATATCGGGGCATGACGGCCCTATGTTAAAAGTCTTTAGCTGGGACCATGCAGGGTTGCAATCTAAAGTGATGTTACCAGGTTGGCTATTCTTTATCAGACAATTTGACATCTTAATGTTTCAGGAGAGTTGGGTGACACCTGAAATATTTGTTGATGGCTTTGCATGTTATCATAACTTGGCAACCTCTTCAAGATCCGGTCCTGTAGGGGGATTGTCCATTTGGGTTAACATAAAAGCAGTGGGATGCACGAAGGCACTAGAGATTTCTGATAGTCATTTTAAGGCAGTGAGGTACAAAAGGGGTCCAATGTAATATTTAATTCATTTTTATAATGATGTTATTATTGTTTATAACACTAAATTTCTAAAACTATTTAAATACATATCTTTTGTTACAAAATGCCTTTGGTGATAATGGACAGTCGGCAGCTGTGGTATTTATTCAGCTCTGTTCTTTTATCAAGAAAGAGCTAATTAGTCCTATTAATCCAAAATGTAAAGAGACCTAAATGGTTTAGTCACAAGTGCTTTATTGTCTAACTGCCAATTGCGACCTGCACTCGAGGTCACTCGGGGGATACCTCAAGTCGTTGCCGAGCTACGTAAGATAAATAAACACCCCACCGCAGATAGTAAGAAGGAAGTACCAGACTAGCAATGGGGCTCATTAGGTTCTGTGGCCAACAAGAAGAATAGCAAACCTTTTTGATCAGCCGTGAAAAAAATGAGGCAGTTAAACAAGGTAGTGGCATTAATTAACTGTAACATTCCTAGCGAGGCTTGGGAATTCCATTTTACTAATAGCTATGCTTCCATCTCCACCAATAGTGAATACCCTGCCGCTCCAACTTACGTGCCAATGCATCTGACCCTGCCTGCAGTTGAAGATGCAAGAAACCAGGGTACTAGGGGGAGGGCACCCGGCCCGATGGGGTACCAATATCTCTTTTTTAAATATAACCCCGCATTCTGGGCTCCGTTATTATTAAATGTTTTAAAGAGTTTGGCCCAGTCCCCTCTACCTAGCACATGGTCAACCTCAATTATAGTCCCTATTATTTAAAGGGTGATCATTCGCAGCCAGGCTGTTATTGGCCTATTTCCCTAATAGATACCATCTTAAACTTTTTGGGAAGTGTTCTATAAAATTGAATAAAGGAATTTACAGAAGAGAAATCCATCCTTTACCCCTGCCAGTATGGTTTTAGATCTAAGATTGACACAGTTGAGCAGTGTTGTAACCTCAGTCTGCTAATTGGGAAATATACTGTAACCGAAAATTCGCCAATATATTTAGTGTTTATCGATTTGACCACAACATTTGACAGCGTTATTTGCTTTAAGCTGTGGTCTATTCTTGTAGCCTTTGGGATGGATGAAGCACTGGTGCACTTTTTAGCCTATTTGTACAGGAACATGATGGCTAGAATAGGCATAAATACCCAGCGGAAGGTGTCTCAGGACCTTGATATTTTTCGAGGAGACAAGGATGTATCTTAGCTCTGTGTTTATTTATTTTGAATTTAAACAATCTCCACAATTGTTTATTAACTTCTTGTACTGCTGGCTCATAGCCCTAGGGCATTGCAGCTGTTAGTCCAAGGTTTTGTACATTTTATGGCTTCACTAGATTTACACACTAATTTTAACAAATCTTATATTATGACCTGTTGCCCGAAAATATATAACCTGGCCTCCATTACTGTGGGTGAGTTTAGCTGAAAATGCACCAGCACTTTTTCTTATTTTGGACTCCTTTTTGCTGATAATGGAACGTGGACAGCACATGTTGTGCAATGCAGGAATATATTTTCTAGGGGGATCAGCTCATTCAGCAAGTGCTGCTCTGGTGAACATCTGCTGTAGGTCAGTACGTGAGAGAAGACCAGCCCATTCCCCTGCCCATATTTTTCATTGGCTTGCGTCTTTGTCCTTCGCAAATGCTTCCTTCGTATTTGTTTATAGGCTTGTTAGTCCCTCCATATTAGGGCCATGTAGTCATTTGTATCCTCCCATGGCTACTGGCACCTCTACTTTGAGTGTTACAGGATACGTGTTATTTAGATGGTGAGCACTATTTTCTTTAAAGAGGTTCTCCTACTGCCTTCTCTACTCCCTCGTTCCCATTTTCCGTGCCTTCTCACCCCCTCCCCACCGCACTCCAGTTGTCAGTGCCTTCTCGCCCCCTTCTCCTCCTCCCCCTGCCTGCACTCCTGTTGTCCGTGCCTTCCCCCGCCCTCCCTTCTGTTGTCCGTGATGACTATTGTTTGCAATGCAGTAGGTCTTGCGTAAATGTGAGTCCTATTGGATTGTAAATGCTTGTTTTTCCTCTGCCTACTACGATGAGACACTCTCCTGAAGGCTGTCTGGGTGCTTGGAACTCAAAACGGCTCAAGGTTCTTGCTGGAAGCAGCCATCCCAGATCAGCCACTTCCGGAAGGTGGATGTGTCGTCAGAGACCGGATGTGCCATCTGGCGAGAGTCAGAGACTAGAAGTAACCACAGGAGCAACAGTAGTCTGAACATCTTAGGAGCCGCTTGAGGAGAAGCCATGAACCCTGAATAGTAAGACTGAGTGGGCAGAGTGAGAGGAGGTTAGAGTGAAGTAGCAGGTCTGGGAATACTGCAAGGAATTGAGCTGGGCTGCAGTGAGGAGGAATAGTGATGCAATTGTGCATAAGAGGGTCAAAGTGGACAAGGGGTGTGGATTCAATGAGAGTTCTCATGTAAATACTATGTTGTGGGCGGGTGCTAACTCTTCCTTGATAATTGACAAAGAGTGTAGGGCTGAAAGCTTGGATAAGAGGTGGTCAGTGGATGGTGCGGGGTTCAAGCAAGGAAAGATAAAGAAATGGTGATCTGGAGGAGAGAATCATAAGGAAGAATGAAAAATTGAATCACGCAGTCAGTCTTAAGTAATAGGAAAATAAGAAGATTCTTTAAGTGCAAGGAGAAACTGAGGTCAGTACCGATGTATAGTTGTGAGTTTTACTTGAACAGTTGTGTCATATATATGATAGATCCTAGTTTAATCAGGAAAGCCACATTGTGTTGTGCTTCTAGGCTGCTGGTTGAGAAGAAGACCTGGGACTGACGGTAGGGTCAGGCTAGTGCTGTGGACCTGACAGTGTGATTCCGACAGAAGGAGAAGAGCCAGGTCTATTCCTGTGGGGGCAATATGAGTTGTGAGTCTGACATTGGAGGTTTTGGCACCGGTAGCGTGGTGTGGTTAGAGTCTAAGGTAAAAAAAGTTGAAACATGGTCATGTCTGCACGTTTGAGAGTGGAAGCAGTGCTAGGAATGGGAATTTTGGTTTGACAGGGAGGGCAAAGCCATGCTTGGGGTATGATAGTTTGGGAAAGGACCTTATGTGGTTGAGAGCTTTATTGTGTATCTAGGAAATCGAACATAATTAGGTCTGTAGTTATACACTAATTCAATACCAATGCTAGGCCTGGGCTTAGGACTACGCTACGCTCGTGTAGTTTGCGCGACTACGTGCTATGCGAATTGCACATTGCACAGTGCAAAAACGCGTGACCTAGCGGGCATGTTTTGCTTGCTCGCGGTCCTCAACGTCAAGTTGGCGACCACAAGAGAGCAAAATAACATCCCGGCAAAACTTTTTCCTCATTCGCGATCACCAACATCAAGTTGCCGATTGTGAGCTTGGAAATAAACCTCCCGGCGAGATTCTCAACACGGGGAGGTCAGGTTTCTCATTACGAGTGGTCGCATATGCTCGCGACCGCCCGTGATAAGAAACTACCAGTCCACGTTGAGAAAGCTGCTGCTCGAGTACAAATCTACTTGAGCGTCAGAAAACGACTGCTTGCACTGTGCAAGATGCGGTTTGCACTGAGTGCACAGTGCGGACAAGCATCTGGCACTGTGCAATTAGTGCGAACAGCATTTTGCACAGTGCACTACGCAATTTGCCTAGCTACACGTAGCTCCCGTACTGCGAAGTGCTCTTCACGTAGCTATGCGTAGCGTTACTACGCAAACTACCCCCAGGTTTAACCAATACCACCAATACCATTACCACCACAAATCCCACCATAGCACCATCACCAATACCTCCACCATCACTACCACTGCCAATACCAATACCACCACAAATACCACCACCACCATCGATACCACCACAACCAATACCACCACCACCACCACCAATACCACTTTCACCAATACCAATAGCACCACCACCACTAATACCAACACCAATACCACTACCACCAATACCATCACCACCAATACCACCCCCACCAATACCATCACCACCAATACCAATAACACCACCACCACCAATACCACCACCCCAATACCACCACCAATACCAGATACCAGTACCACCACCACCAATACAAGAACCTCCTTCAATACCACTACCACCACCACCAATACCACTACCAATACCACCAACACCAATACCATCAGCACTAATACCAATATCACCACCAATACCACTACCACCACCAATACCACCATACCACCACCACCACCAATACCACCACCACCAACAATACCACTGCCAATAGCAATACCACCACACATACCACCACCACCAATACCACCACCACCACTAATACCTCCATCAATACCACCGACACCAATACCACTACCACCAACCAACACCACCACCACCACCACCAATAGCACCCCCACCAATACTACCCCACCAATACCACCACTACCACCAATACAAATACCCCCACCAATACCAACACCACCTCAATACTACAAAATCCACTGCCACCACCACTACCCCAGCACCAATACCTCAACCATACCAGATACCAGTACCGCCACCACCAATACTAATACCACCACCACCAATACCAGTACCACCACCAACACCAGTACCACCACCATGTCAATACCACCACTACAAAACCCACTGCCACCACCAATACCCCACCACCAATACCTCAACCAATACCAGATACCAGTACCACCACCACCAATACCAATACCACCACCACCAATACCAGTACCACCACCAACACCAGTACCTCCACCACCAATACCACCACAAACAATACCACCACCCCAATACCACCACCAGTACCAGATACCAGTACCACCACCACCAATACGAGAACCTCCTTCAATACCACTACCACCACCACCAATACCACTACCAATACCACCAACACCAATGCCAAAACCACCAGCACTAATACCAATATCACCACCACCAATACCACTACCACCACCAATACCACCATACCACCACCACCAATACCACCACCACCAACAATACCACCACACATACCACCACCACCAATACCACCACAACCACTAATACCTCAATCAATACCACCCACACCAATACCACTACCACCAATACCACCACCACCACCAATACCACCCCCACCAAAACCACCCCCACCAATACCACCACTACCACCAATACCAATACCCCCACCAATACCACCACCACCAATACCAGCACTACAAAACCCACTGCCACCACCAATACCCCACCACCAATACCTCAACCAATACCAGATAACAGTTCCACCACCACCAATACCAATACCACCACCACCAATACCAGTACCACCACCAAAACCAGTACCACCACCACCAATAACACCACCAATACCACCACCACCAATACCAATACCACTGCCCCTAATACCAACACCACCACCACCAATACCACCACCTCCATCGATACCACCAATACCACCACCACCAATATCACCAACACCGCCACCATTACCACCAATACCAGCACCACCAATAACACCACCTCAGCACCTCTCGCTCACTAGTAATAGCACTGTACGAGGCTGGAGCTACAGACTTGACCATCCCTCCCTCCCTCCATGCCTGCCACAAAGCAGAGCCTGCAATGCGCCTGTAGGTGAAGCCAGGGCCCTACTACAGCTGAAGTGTTTATTATTAGGCCAAAGAAAGCAAAGACAGTACGAAAGGCCACACATTCCTACTCAAATCATGGAGAGGGCGGGAAATAGCACCCTCACCCGTGACAGTGTAATCATAGAGCGAAAGGTGTTGGAGCACTTTGTCAGTGTTTAAAGCTTGGATCATATGTGATTTTCACTTCACACCTTTTGACTTTGCAATTTACACTTACACATCTTCTTCACTGCACTAATTCTACTACTTTGAAGACGTTGCAGGCCGGGCTCTTCCTCTGCTATTTACAATCTAATAAGCAGTCGAGAAG